>NC_133405.1:652500-1295000 GCF_047511655.1 Castor canadensis | reverse complement strand
GGCCAGTGTCGTTTCCACGTGTCTACCAGCGTGGGGAATATCTTTTTTTTTGGCAAAAAAAGAAATATGCATCCTCATGGTGGCCTTGATGCTGTAGGGAAGACAATTCTGTGCAAACTGAAGCTGGATGACATCGTGAGCACTATTCCCACCATAGGTTTCAACGTGGACACGGTTGAGTACAAGATCATCAGCTTCGTGTGGGACGTGGCTGGCCAAGACAAGACCCAATCACTGTGGCGCCACTGCTTCTAGAACACCCAAGCCTTGATCTTCATGGTGGACAGCAAGGCTAGAGAGCGTGTGAGTGAGGTGTGTGAGGAGCTCATGCGGGTACTGGCCGCGGAAGCTCCAGGATGCCGTCCTCCCCAGTGCCATGGATACTGCTGAAATCACAGATGAGCTGGGGGCTGCACTCTCTACACCACAGAAACTGGTACGTTCAGCCCCCTGTGCCACACCAGTGGGGATGGGCTCCATGAAGGACTGGACTGGCTGTCCAATCAGCTCTGGAACCAGAAGTGAGCCAGAACTCCCTCCTCCTCACTTCTTCCTTGCTGCCCTCCACTTTCCTCTCATGTGGCAAACGTGTGACTCTGTGGTCCTGAGTGCCAGAAGCTGTCTCCCTGGGTTGGTCACAGTGTGCACCGCACTGTGCTGTACATGTGCAGACACAGCCCGCAGCCAGGTTTTTATTTAATGTAAATAGTTTCTGTGTCCACTGAGTATGCAATATTACTCAGTTATTTTGTTTTGTTTTTAAAGAGAATCAGCTCACTGTCAGTACTGAAAAGGGTTTGGGTGTTTGGGCACCTGGTCTCTGGGAAACACTGAGCTGTAGGTCAGTGTCAAGATCCATTTGGTGGCTGGTATTTAACCCAAACTCGGTGCATTTTTTAAAATAGTTAAAAATACAAGATAAGCAGAACACTTTAACACAAAGAAGACTAGTGTAGGTTTTGCAGTAACCGCCTGAATGCTAGGCCATCGGATCAGCTGTTCCCCTGTGGGAATGGGAGATGGTGATGAACAAAACCACCATCCACTGCATGGACACAGTAGAGCCCCCGTGACTCGCCTGTCTTTGGGTCACCTGCATTCCATAGCGTCGTGCTTGTACTCATGCTCACATGGTCACCTAGGGGCAGGTGGGGGCCACCACAGGGCTGCAGGGCACAGCCTCATCCTTGGTGAGTGTGTGGCCAAGCGGCACCCTGTGTTCCTAGCTCGCTCTTGCACTTACCCTAAGCGCTGGCAGGAGGCCTGGGTCTCGCCAGCAGAAGCGTGTGCCAGCTGGGAGGGTCAGTCCACTCCAGACCCATAGCCCCGGAGCCCCCCATCTCCATGTGTGAAGAAGCTTCCTCCCTCAGCCGCAAAGGTCCGATTTGCCATCAAAAATGACGACCTCTACTTTTGTCTTTTGTATTTTGATAAATACTGAAGAAGCTGGAGCTGTTAAATTTATCTTGGGGATACCTCAGAATTGGTTTATTTGGTGTTATGGAACCTCTTACTGCTTTCAATACACAATTAGTAGTCAAAAAAAGGAATAAATGGAGAGGCCACTGAACATGTGATTCAGGAAGACTCTGAGGAGAGCTTAAGGCAGAGCCTATGGATAAAGTGATTATGTATCATGTGCTGCCCTAACAGAGCACCACAGACTGGGTGGCTTTAACAGCAGAAATGGACTCTTACCCAGTTCTGGAGACTACAAGCCTAGATCAAGGTGGCAAGATGGGATCCTTCTTGGGGGTGTGAGGGAATCTGCCCCAGGCCTCACCTGGCTTGGCTTGTGCTGCATCATCCCACTTTCTGCCCCATCTTCACACACACACACACACACACACACACACACACACACACACAGCATTCTCCCAATCTCCTGAAGGACACCAGTCCTTACAAAGTGGATTGGGCCCACTCCACTCCAGTATGACTTCATGTTAACTAATCACATCTGCAACAACCTTATTTCCAAATAAGGTCACACTCTGAGGTACTAGGGATTAGGATTTCAACATATGAATTTGGGGACCATGGTCCAACCCCATAACAACGAAGCAGTCCTGCGAAGGGCTGGAGAATTGCATAGAAGAGACAGGCAACACTAAGTTGAAAAGCCCAAGAAGTATTCTAATCCTCAAATGAGAAGGCCATAAAAAACTAGCTAGCATTTGTTGCCCTTAATGCAGAGAAACTAAAGCAGATACCTTAAAAGCAACTGAGGCCAATAGGAAAAGGGGAACAGGTACTAGAGAAAAGGTTAGATCAAAAAGAATTAACCTAGAAGGTAACACCCACGCACAGGAACTCAATGTGAGTCAACTCCCTGTATAGCTATCCTTATCTCAACCAGCAAAAACCCTTGTTCCTTCCTATTATTGCTTATACTCTCTCTTCAACAAAATTAGAGATAAGGGCAAAATAGTTTCTGCTGGGTATTGAGGGGGGGAGAGGGAGGGGGTGGAGTGGGTGGTAAGGGAGGGGGTGGGGGCAGGGGGGAGAAATGAACCAAGCCTTGTGTGCACATATGAATAATAAAAGAAAAAAAAAATGAGAAGACCACTTTATTGCCATCAAGTACAGCCTTAAGTGAGTAGATGCCATGGCATCAACTGCCCATGAAGTCCAAGGTTAGTTCTAAAGAAATAGGAATGGGGTAAGAATCAGTGTCATCCTGATGTTGAGTTTTCTTCTAGGACCATTTATTCAATCAATAAACATGTGCCAGCAACCACTCTTCCCCAGGCATTGAACCATCCACTAGAGCTATAAAGGTGAGGAAAGACGATGAGGGCTTTGATCTATATGAAAGTAGACACTGGACAAGTAAGTGTCACAAAGTGAGATGCCCCTGGAGCTGAGCAGCCTAGGCCTGGTTGTGGGCCTTGGCAAGTAATGATGGGTTTGTCCAAGCCCACTCTAGGGAGCCAGCTTGGCACCTGGCTGCCTCAGCAGCAGCAGCAGACAGCACTGCCTCTGACCATCGAGCAGAAGTTAGCCCAGCATCCTGAGAGGGGGATGGGACCCTCATTAGAAGACTCCAGATCTCCTGTAAATTCCATGGAAGGAACCCAGATAAGGTGTTGCTGGTCAGACTTTCAACTGAAGACTTCCCATGACTTCCTTGGGTGCCATCTCTTCTACAAATAGACATTTTCTTAATTCTCAGGGCTTCTTACTGACCTGTGGAGACACTAAGGAGTCAGGCCTCTAGTACCCCAGGAGACTGGCCTCACTGAGGAGACAAGCCACTCACTGTGCTATGCTCTTGGAGGTTCAAAGCACCTCCTTATTTTCACAAGAAAGGAAGAGAAGTCTGTCCAAAACTCTTCCATGAAGAGTCCTCAAGTCCACAACACTCATGTGATTCTCTGAAGAAATAAGGGGGAAATAAAAAAGTTCCTAGAGGATGGTTAATCAGGGCCTCAAGCAGCTCCAGAGCAAGCAGTCATGGTACTTCAGGGCTCAAGAATATCCCCTGTGAGGACCCTCAAATCCAGATGGGTTCCTGAAATCCCAGGGTCACTAGGACAGCCCCAAGCTTCCCAAGACTAACTGCCACTATGATAAGAGGCACTGTAATTTGTAGAATCAAAAAGGAAGGCCTCAATGGCTAAAATGGCAAAGTTTTATGTAATATTGTTTTTCCTTTTTTTTTTCTTTTTGAAACAGGGTCTCACTATGTAGCTCAGGCTAGCATCGAACACACAATCCTTCTGCTTCAGCCTCCCTAGTGCACTGGCCTTGAACCTCAATCCTCCTATCTATCTCCACTTCCTTGAGTAGGTGAGATTATAGGCATGTGCCACCACATCACATCTGTTTTGTGGGTTTTACCACAACAAAAATGCATAAAACTAAGAACTTTTGCCCATCAAAAGACTCAGGAAAAAAAGAAAAGAAAGCTTTCACATTGAGATGATGGAACCAAACAGTCAATTCCACAGTCATATAAATAAGAACCCCCCACTTTGTGCATATTTTCCTTAAACTAGCCAATCCATATCCCTGTGGAAAATCCTATAGGGCTAACACTCATGCATATTAATCAAGGAACAAGCCCTGGCTGGGAGCATAGCTCGTGTGGTAGAGAGCTTGTCTAGCAAGCTCCAGGTCCTAGGTTCAATCCCATACTGCAAAACAAAGTTCCCCTCACACCCCACCAACTGGTCAAGCTCCTTGTCGCCCTCAGACTTCCCCCTCTGCCTCCAGTCAGCATCTCTTGCCTGGGAGTATTACATTTCTTCTGCTTCATCCATTTTGGTTTCACTTCATTGTGTCTCCCGTGACACATACACCACAGTGTACTTCTCCCTGGTCAGGGCTGTCCTAGAGAGCAGCTACTTTAGCTGAAGACCAAATCAGAAAGAAACCAAAATGATAAAAATTACAAGAGCTTTCTTGAAAGGAGGCAGATTTAACTGTGATGAATGTCATGGGACTTTCTATTTGAAATTTCAGTCTATGACATACCAGAAGGGAGGTGACAATCACAGAGGCTTGGATAGTGGCGGAACAGGCATGGTTGCTTGGTGACACTTCACTGAACTGAACACATATATCACATCTGCTTTCTAGTAGAGACGAGGTTAAGAGCATATCCAAGCACAAGTCTCAATGACCTGCACAGTATGGAAGCATGGGGATAATCTATAATTGCCACCAAATGCTGTTGTTGCTTAGTGTAGATCTGATCCTGGAAATGTTATTTCAATGAAGGGGTCTTTAAGACTTCCAAGATTTTAGATTTGGGCACTGGAAGTATGGCTCAAGTAGTAGAGCACCTGCCTAGCAAAAGCAAGGCCCTGAGTTCAAACCCCAATACTGCCCAAAAAAAAGAAGAAAGAAAGAAAAGATTTCAGATTTGGTTATCATGTCCTATAAAAATAACATCCAAAAGAAACCTGCAATTGTGGTTGGTTATCTTACTTGACACTGGGTTGTCCCATAATACTATCTAATTTTCCTTTACGGATTCTTACATACATGCTGGTGAGATTTCTCTGGGAAAACCAAAAACAATGATTTCCATTTGCCTTCTCTCCCCCAAACATGTAGGCACTAAAAGGAGTGCAGAGCTCTGGCCATAAACTGTAATGACGGTGACAAGGGAGGGAGTGTGGTACCCCTGAGAGCCTGTGGGAATCCAGAGAAGGGCCCATATAGGAAAGGGATGGATTGTATTTGCCTTTTCTTAATTGGTTGGCCCCAATTTTACCTTAGAGAAAAAGAGAACCAAGTCATGGCACAGTGGGGAGAGAGTATTCACCAAAAGGCAGTCATTTTGGAGCAAGCAGCCAATGACTGACTCATGTACCAGTTCAGACAGGGTGGTAAGGTAACTTAAGTTCTGACAAACCTCCCCAGCAGATGGGAACCAGGAGACATTGCCTCCCTAACTAATGCTGGCTGCATGCCAGGCTCCCATCACCACCTGGCTGTCTTCATGTTCCACTTAGCCACTAAGATTGCCTGGCAGGGACCCTCTCTGGAGCCTGTTCAGCCAGTAAAGGCACAAGATAGGAATGGGGCAGCAAAAAGAGGACCCATCCCGACCACTGCCAGAGCCCAGCCACCAAGAGAAGCACAGACCGGCTCTTCCCATCTGCCCTCACTGTGAAGCCTGTGCCCTCTGATCTTTCTCACCCCAACCCTCAAGTGAGTCTGGTGTTGCCCCTCAACTGTTTCTGGTCCCCAGAGCTGAGACAGTTGAAGAGGCTTGCATCACCTGCGTTTCTCCTCCTGAAGGGACTCCAGTGACACCTGCAGGTCCATCAGATACCTCTCCTTGACACTCTCGTAGGACACGTGAAGGTCAATGTGGAACTTCCTGACTTCTGTCAGCTCTTCCTTCACCTTCTGCAACAGCAGCTTTTGTTGCTGGGCCACAGGCTTTAGCTCTGAGAATTTCCACTGCTGCAAGCCCGAGAAGTGACTCTCCCAAGTGAAGGGCCTGGCTACATCAAGCTGGGTGGCAAGCAGGTCATCTTCCCCACTCAGCCTGGGCAACTCAGACACCGAGCCCTTCACACTGGGCTTCTCATAGTTATCCAAGCTGCTTTCCACCTTCAGCACTGAATGCTTTGGCCCTAAACCCTTCTCCAGCTTCTGCAGCTGTTGGTAGCACTGACGGAGCCTTTGCTCGATCTAGGCAATGTTGGCAGAGGCATGCTGATTCACCTTCTCAAAGGCCCACCAGATGTGCAGAGCCTGGTGCCGGTCAGCTTTGGACACCAACTTGAGGTAGCTCACAGTGTTCTCATCCCGATTGACCTTCTCCACTCTCAGCTGCTCTGACAGGTAGAAGATGCTGTGCTTGACACTTTCCTGTAAATTATGGGCAAACTCTTTATCCTTACTGGATGACAGGGACTTGCTGGGAGGCACACTGGAGGGGAGGGTCACACTTGGGCTCTTGGTGCATTTTTCCTGCATTAGGAAACAAGAAATTACACAACAGTTGTTCTGTGAGCTGCAAAAGGTAGGGATTTGAACACGTGTGGATTCATTTCATAAAAATACTTATATGCATGCATGGATACTGGTGTGTATAAGATTTGTGCATTCAACATGGGCCCAAAAAAGACTGAAGAGGTCGAGTTCATCTTCTGGGCTCTACTCCCCTCCTTTCTCACATCCAGCTTCTTGCCTTACAGGTGTACCTTACCATGACCCTCAGATAGCTAGACTCTCACTTGCACATCTGCCCCTCCTGTTCTTAGGTCTCTCCTCCTATCTTCTCTTCCAAGAACTGTCAGTTGTGGGTCTCATTTATAAAGAACTGTTCTTGTAAAGTATGAATAAACTCATCCCATTAACCCACATGGTTTGCTGTATTGCTACTCCCAGGGAGATAAGAGAGGTAGGCAGAAAGATTTGCAACCTGATAGGTTTATTCATCCATTCCACAAATTATTTCCTGAGCACCTACCCCATGGTATGCAGTCAGAGGCATTCTTTGCTTTCAAAGAGCTGACACTGGGGTGGAAAATTCAGTCGCAACACAAAAGGACGAGTTTCTCCCGTGCTGAGGGGTAACACTGCCTTTGAAATAGAGCCCAGTTCAAGTTCTGCCTTTATCACTCAGAGATCTTGAGCAAGCTAAGAAACCACTCTGAGGCTCAGTTTTCTTGACTGTGAAATCAAGGTGGCAAGAGGAGTGTAGCTGGAACCCAGAGGCACAGGGCAAAGGCTGAGGAGCTGGGAGAGGGGGGTGGAGGCAGAGCAGGTAGAGCCTATGTTTTGTTTCCACTTTGAAACCATATGGACCTTCACCACAGTTTACCATCTGAAAATGATCTCCCACTGGCAAGTCAAGAACGATTACACTGCAGTTGACGGTTTGATTCGTCTGTATTTACTGTATGTAAATTACACCTCAATTGAAGGAACACGGTGTGACATCACTACATGAAACTCAGATCAACTAACGGTAATTGTTGGCAAGGACAGGACCTCAAGTCACTATGCATGGAGAGAAACTGGCGGAACCCTATGGAAAAAGCATTTGGTAACACCATAAAGTGAAAGACGTGCATACTGAATGACCCAGCAATTGCATTTCTAGGTGATACACCCTGGGTATGTTCACAGAAAGCAACTACTACAAACAACCCATCTGCCCATCCAGGAGCAGAGCATGTAAGTAAACTTAAAGAGTCAGCAATCCAGTACTTTTTGTTTTTTGAGATGCTGGGGTTTGAACTCTGGGCTTCACACTTTCTAGGCAGGCACTTTACCACTTGAGCCACTCTGCCAGTCCAAGTAACATACTACTTACATAGCAAGGGAAAAGAACTACAGCACTAGGAACAGGAGTGAACCTCACAAGCACAATGTTGAACGCAAGTAAACTAAACCAAGCTGGGCGCCGGTGGCTCACATCTATAATCCTAGCTATTGGGGAGGCTGAGATTGGGAGGATTGCAGTTCAAGACCACCCCAAACTCAAGAGACCCCCATCTCCAAATAATCAGAGCAAAACGGATTGGAACTGTGGATCATGTGATAGAGTGCCTGCTTTGCAAGTGTGAAGCCTGAGTTCAAACCCCAGTTCCACACACACATACAAAAAAACAGTCAAACCAAAAAAAATCTACACTACATATGGTTCCATTTGTATAATTTTGGAGAGCAAGAAAAACTAATATTGTGTAGGGATACCTACATAGGCAAAAAAAAGTATATAATAAAAAAAGATACAAGTAGTGTAATTGTCAGAAGGGGGTTCCCACTAGGGTGGAAGAAGGGGACTGTGACTGGGAGGAATAGGTGGAGGCCAGGGCGCTCGATCCAGTAGTAGTTAAACATGTATTTATCATTATTTCTTAAAATATATGTTTATGTTTTCTGTACCTTTATGTACACATGCCAGATTTCACATTTTTAAAAAGTTTTAAAATGTTAAATAGATAGGTATAATAGCAGATTTGATATAACTGGAGAGAGTACTGGTAAACTGTAAAACAGAGCTTTAAAAAGTATCCAGAAAGCAGCACAGAGGCACAGAGAAACAGAATATTTGCAAAACAGAAACAGAAGATCTAACAAAAATCTAATCACCAAGTTGGGCACCAGTGGCTCACACCTGTAATTCTAGCTACTTGGGAGGCTGAGACTGGGAGGATCATGGTTTGAGGCCAGCATGTTCAAGACCCAATCTCCAAAATAACCAGAGCAAAATGGACTGGAGGTGTGACTCCAGCAGTAGAGCACCTGCTTTCCAAGTGCGAAGCCCTGAGTTCAAAACTAGTCGCACCAAAAGAAAATTTCATCACCATGAGAGATAGAAGACAGAGATAATGAAGCAGTGACAATATTTGAAGAGATACTATCTAACAACTTCCCAGAACTAATGAAAGTCAAAAATTCAAGAAGCCTAATAAACCCCAAGCAGGAAAAACTGAAATAGACCAATTACCTACAAAAAGGTATTAAAACCAGTCAGAGGGGAAAAAAAAGCTAATTACCTTTAAAACCATGACCTTTAAACTGCAAAATGACTTCTTGATAGCATTAATGAACTCCAGAAAATACCTGAATAGTGTCTTCAATATGCTGAAAGGAAAACTGTTGGAGAGAAAACATTTGGTCATACGCAAAAAATCAGAAGTCATCCAGTGCAGATGCTTCGATGGAAATAAAAAGAATCAGAAGTTAGAACATCTTCAGACCTTTCAGCAATATGGAGAACTAGGAGACAATGAAGTAATGTTTTAGAAATTCTGAGGAGAAGGCTTTGCAACCTGGAACTCTATACCCAAGCTATCAAGTGTGAGTTTAGGATCTTTTCCTTTTTTGTGGGGCGGAGGGAGAGGGTGCAGTACTGGGGTTTCAACTCATGGCCTTGTACTTGCTAGGCAGGTGTTCTACCACTTGAGTCATGCCCTCAGCTACTTTTTACTTTGGTTATTCTTATTTTATTTTATTTTGGTGGTATTTGAATTCAAGGTCTTACACTTGTTAAGCAAGTACTATACAAACTTGTGCCACACCTCCAGCCCTGCTTTGGTTATTTATGCTCCCCAAGTAGCTGGGATGACAGGCATGCACCATCATGCCTGGCTTTTACTGGCTGATATGGGGGAGTCTCTCGAACTTTTTGCCTGGGCTGGCCTCAAACTGAGATCCTCCCTATATCCACCTCCTGCGTAGCTAGGAGCATGAACGACAGTACTTGGCTTCATAGGATCATTTTCTTTCCTTTTTAAATTTTCTTTTCTTTCCCTTCCCTTCCTTTCCCTTTTTTTTTTCCAGTGCTGGGGATGGAACCTGGGGCCTCACACATGATAACTTTGTGCTCTACCACCTCAGCCCTAACTGTGAATTTAGACTGAAGACATTTTCAGACATGAAAGAACTTGAATGATTTACTTCTTCTATGTTCATCTTCTGGAAGCTTTCTTTTAAGAGACAAAACACCACCAAAATCAGGGAGGTAAAGATGGGATCTAGGAAACAGGGGACTCAAACTAAATTAACAGGCAAATACCATCTCCCCAGTGACAGGAGAGCCCAAACTTAGGGCTGGGCAGCAGGCCTGGAGAGCAAGTCAAAAGGTTCTAAGAGAACTACTGGGAATGCAACTACAAGAATGCTGGACATCTCTGAAAAAATGGATAAGAAATTTAGACAGTTGGGAGGAGGGAAGAGCTGACCTAGCGATAAGTAACAGGGAAGAAGCGAAAGGGGGATGGACTCCAAGGAAAAAAAAAGTTGGGAGAAAAAGAAATCACACTAGTTTCTTCAAAAAGTTGGTTCTTTGAAAAAATAAACAAGATCGACAGACCCCTGGAAAAACATCACACACCTATCAGTACTAACACTTAATGTTAATGGACTTAATTCCCCCATCAAAAGACACCATTTGACGAAATGGATTAAAAAGGAAGATCCAACAATTTGTTGCTTACAGGAGACCCATCTCACCAACAGAAATAAACATAGGCTTAGGATGAAAGGCTGGAAGAAGATTTACCAAGCCAATGGCCCCCCAAAACAGGCAGGAGTAGCAATACTTATCTCGGACAAAGTAGACTTCAAACCCACATTGATCAAACGAGATAAAGAAGGACATTCCATACTAATAAAAGGGGAAATAGACCAAAAGGAACTAACAATTGTCAACCTATATGGCACCCAATGTCAACGCACCCAATTTCATCAAACATACCCTGAAAGACCTAAAAGCATATATTAACTCCAACACAGTGGTCGTGGGAGACTTTAACACCCCATTATCATCAATAGATAGGTCATCCAAACAAAAAATCAATAAAGAAATCATAGATCTAAAATATACAATAGATCAAATGGACCTACTTGGTGTCTACAGAACATTTCATCCAACTTCTACACAATACACATTCTTCTCAGCAGCCCATGGAACCTTCTCCAAAATAGAACATATCCTAGGGCACAAAGCAAGCCTCAGCAAATATAAGAAAACAGAAATTACACCATGCATTCTATCTGATCACAATGCAATAAAAATAGAACTCAACAACAAAAGTAAAGACAAAAAACATGCAAACAGATGGACACTGAATAACTCATTACTTAATGAACAATGGGTCATTGATGAAATAAAAGAGGAAATTAAAGAGTTCCTGGAAGTCAATGAAAATGAAAACACAACCTACCAGAACCTATGGGACACAGCAAAGGCAGTCCTGAGAGGAAAGTTTATAGCCATGAGTGCATATATTAAAAAGACTGAAAGATCCTAAAATCAATGACCTAATGATACATCTCAAACTCCTAGAAAAACAAGAACAAGCAAATCCCAAAACAAATAGAAAAAGGGAAATAATAAAAATAAGAGCTGAAATCAATGAAATAGAAACCAAAAAAACCATACAAAGAATCAATGAAACAAAAAGTTGGTTCTTTGAAAAAATAAACAAGAATGACAGACCCCTGGCAAACCTGACTAAAACGAGGAGAGAAAAAACAAATTAGTAGAATCAGGAATGCAAAAAGGGAGATAACAACAAACACCATGGAAGTCCAGGAAATCATCAGAGACTACTTTGAGAACCTATATTCAAATAAATTCGAAAATCTTAAAGAAATGGACAGATTTCTAGACACATATGATCATCCAAAGCTGAACCAAGAGGATAGTAATCACCTGAATAGATCTATAACACAAAATGAAATTGAAGCAGCAATCAAGAGTCTCCCCAAAAAGAAAAGTCCAGGACCTGATGGATTCTCTGCTGAATTCGATCAGACCTTTAAAGAAGAACTGATACCAACACTCCTTAAACTGTTCCACGAAATAGAAAGGGAAGGAAAACTGCCTAACACATTTTATGAAGCCAGTATTACACTTATCCCAAAACCAGGCAAAGACACCTCCAAAAAGGAGAATTATAGGCCAATCTCCTTAATGAACATTGATGCAAACATCCTCAATAAAATAATGGAAAACGAATTCAACAACACATCAAAAAGATCAGTCACCATGACCAAGGAGGCTTCATCCCAGGAATGCAGGGGTGGTTCAACATACGAAAATCAATAAACGTAATAAACCACATTAACAGAAGCAAAGACAAAAACTACTTGACCATCTCAATAGATGCAGAAAAAGCCTTTGATAAGATCCAACACCATTTCATGATAAAAGCTCTAAGAAAATTAGGAATAGAAGGAAAGTACCTCAACATTACAAAAGCTATATATGACAAACCTACAGCCAGCATTATACTTAACGGAGAAAAACTAAAACCATTCCCTCTAAAATCAGGAACTAGACAAGGATGCCCACTATCTCCACTCCTATTCAACATAGTACTGGAATTCCTAGCCAGAGCAATTAGGCAAGAAGAAGGAATAAGAGGAATACAAATAGGTAAAGAAACTGTCAAAATATCCCTATTTGCAGGCGACATGATCCTATACCTTAAAGACCCAAAAAACTCTACTCAGAAGCTCCTAGAAACCATCACTAGCTATAGCAAGGTAGCAGGATATAAAATCAACATAGAAAAATCATTAGCATTTCTATACACTAACAATGAGCAAACGGAAAAAGAATGTATGAAAACAATTCCATTTACAATAGCCTCAAACAAAATCAAATACCTAGGTGTAAACCTAACAAAAGATGTGAAAGACCTCTACAAGGAAAACTATACACTTCTGAAGAAAGAGACTGAGGAAGACTATAGAAAGTGGAGAGATCTCCCATGCTCATGGATTGGTAGAATCAACATAGTAAAAATGTCAATACTCCCCAAAGTAATCTACATGTTTAATGCAATTCCCATCAAAATTCCAATGACATTCATTAAAGAGATTGAAAAATCTACTGTTAAATTTATATGGAAACACAAGAGGCCACGAATAGCCAAGGCAATACTCAGTCAAAAGAACAATGCAGGAGGTATCACAATACCTGACTTCAAACTATATTACAAAGCAATAACAATAAAAACAGCATGGTACTGGCACAAAAACAGACATGAAGACCAGTGGAACAGAGTAGAGGATCCAGATATAAAGCCACACAACTATGAGCAACTTATCTTTGACAAACGAGCTAAAAATATACGATGGAGAAATAGCAGCCTCTTCAACAAAAACTGCTGGGAAAACTGGTTAGCAGTCTGCAAAAAACTGAAACTAGATCCATGTATATCACCCTATACCAAGATTAACTCAAAATGGATCAAGGATCTTAATATCAGACCCCAAACTCTTAAGTTGATACAAGAAAGAGTAGGAAATACTCTGGAGTTAGTAGGTATAGGTAAGAACTTTCTCAATGAAACCCCAGCAGCACAGCAACTAAGAGATAGCATAGATAAATGGGACCTCATAAAACTAAAAAGCTTCTGTTCATCAAAAGAAATGGTCTCTAAACTGAAGAGAACACCCACAGAGTGGGAGAAAATATTTGCCAGCTACACATCAGACAAAGGACTGATAACCAGAATATACAGGGAACTTAAAAAACTAAATTCTCCCAAAACTAATGAACCAATAAAGAAATGGGTAAGTGAACTAAACAGAACTTACTCAAAAGAAGAAATTCAAATGGCCAAAAAACATGAAAAAATGCTCACCATCTCTAGCAATAAAGGAAATGCAAATTAAAACCACACTAAGATTCCACCTCACCCCGTTAGAATAACCATCATTAGCAACACCACCAACAACAGGTGTTGGCGAGGATTTGGGGAAAAAGGAACCCTCTTACATTGTTGGTGGGAATGTAAACTAGTACAACCACTCTGGAAAAAAGTTTGGAGGTTACTTAAAAAGCTAAACATTGATCCACCATTTGATCCAGCAATACCACTCTTGGGGATATACCCAAAAGACTGTGACACAGGTTACTCCAGAGGCACCTGCACACCCATGTTTATTGCGGCACTATTCACAATAGCCAAGTTATGGAAACAGCCAAGATGCCCCACTACTGACGAATGGATCAAGAAAATGTGGTATCTATACACAATGGAATTTTATGCATCCATGAAGAAGAATGAAATGTTATCATTCGCTGGTAAATGGATGGAATTGGAGAACATCATTCTGAGTGAGGTTAGCCTGGCCCAAAAGACCAAAAATCGTGTGTTCTCCCTCATATGCGGACATTAGATCAAGGGCAAATACAACTAGGGGATTGGACTTTGAGCACATGATAAAGTGAGAGCACACAAGGGAGATATGAGGATAGGTAAGACACCTAAAAAACTAGATAGCGTTTGTTGCCCTCAATGCAGAGAAACTAAAGCAGATACCTTAAAAGCAACTGAGGCCAATAGGAAAAGGGGACCAGGAACTAGAGAAAAGGTGAGATCAAGAAGTATTAACCTAGAAGGTAACACACACGCACAGGAAATCAATGTGAGTCAACTCCCTCTATACCTATCCTTATTCAACTAGCAAAAACCCTTGTTCCTTCCTATTATTGCTTATACTCTCTCTACAACAAAATTAGAGATAAGGGCAAAATAGTTTCTGCCGGGTATCAAGGGGGTGGGGGGGGAGAGAGGGAGTGGGGTGGGGGTAAGGGAGGGGTGGGGGGAGGGGGGAGAAATGACCCAAACATTGTATGCACATATGACGCACACAGGTACCTCACAACAGCAATCCTAGCTATTTGGGACAGAGAAAACAGAAAGATCACAGCTTGAAGCCAGCCTCAGCAAAATAGTTCACCAGACCCTATCACCTTCAGAAAACCCAGCACAAAACAGTGCTGGTGGAGTGGCTCAAGTAGTAAGTAGAGCACCTGCCTAGCAAGTGGGAGGCCAAGTTCAAACCCCAGTACCGCCATAAATAAATAAATAAATAAATAAATAAATAAATAAAAATAAAACCAAACCAAAAGGAAGGAAAGAAGGAACAAAAAGGAATAAGATATGAGACATGAAGGCAAATAGAGAGTATAAGATATGGGGCTGGCGGTGTGGCTTAGTGTACTGTGCTTGTCTAGTGTTGGTGAGGTCCTATGTTCAATCTCCAGAAGTACAAAAAAATAAGATGCCAATGAGATGTGATTTTTAATATCCCTATGCCATGTTCTTGGGGGAGATTACTTAATGTAATTAACCTATATATTCCATGAAATCAGAATTAAAAACCATCTGCCTAGCAAGCCCAAGGCCCTGAGTTCAAACCCCAATGCTGCTGAAAAGGTAAAACACACACACACGCACACACACACACACACACACACACACACACACAAACAAACAAGAACAAGAATAAATGGTGCCAGGCAAGGTAGGACACACCTATAATCCCAGCACTTGGAAGGCTGAGGCAGGATCTTCAGTTTGAGGCTAGTGTGAGCTATAGTGCAAGAGCCTGTCTCAAGACAACAACAAAACCTCGAAAAACCAAATGGGAATGTCTTATGAATTACAATTGATTTTTTTTTCAGAAGAGAAAATGCCAAACTGCTAACAAATTTCAAAAACAATACTAAATTAGGGTTTGGAGGAAATGGGGTACTAATATTAAGCTGGAGTGCTCCTTCACCTTCTATGCAGTAAGAAAGTCCGGACAGTAGAAAGAACTAAAGGTAAGAGAAGACCTTTGTAAACAAGCAAGCCCTGATGCCACAAGGAAAAGATTTAGATTTTTATTAGCTAAAAAAAAATCATAACCTTTGGTAAGAAGGAAAAAAAGTCAAAGTAAAAAAAATTCAAACAGTTGCTTTTTCTATCTCTGGAATGGTGGAGTGGCTGACGTGGTAGAGCTCCTGCCTAGCAATTGTGAGGCCCTAAATTCAAACTTCAGTACTGTCAATAAATAAATAAAAGCAAAGTATCTCATTTACCATGAAAAACACAAAAAGATTGAGAAAAACACTTGGCATATCTGTAATAGTTAAAGGACTGATCAACATATTAAGAACGCTTATAAATTAATAAAGTAAGACCAATCAGATATAAAAACCGTTAACCGACAATTCTAACAGGACGAATCACAAGCAAAAAACATTGCACCAAAAAACACCCAACTGCAAGTTGATCAGCGATCTGAAATACTATTTTCTCATCCATCCGAATGCGGAAAATTAGAGTAACAATGAGGGATGTGGGGAAATGAGCACTCCCATAGTCTTCAAGAAGCCGGATAAAAGGTTCAGGTTTTTCTGCGTGCGCCACCAACACAGCATCTACTGAAATTTTAAGTGCATGTATTACTTCACCTAGCAAAAACGTAAAGAACCTACTGACATTCAGGTGACACTTTAGGGCTCTCGTATTAGGAATTTGGGATTTTTGAGCTATGAGGCCACACCTGAATTTCTAAGTGGTTGAACCTAGGTACACCAATTGGGATCCATGCTGGTTCGGACAAGACCGGCTCAAAGTCAAAAAGACTAGCTGAGACTGATGTTGTGGCCGTTAGAGAGAGGCATAGCCCTCGATGTGACATTTGGGACAGAAACTGCACATTCTGTAGTTACGTAGCTCACTGAAGTCAAGCTCCCCGCTCAAATTACAGGCTGACATCCGGCTAAAGCTACCTCAGCAGTCACACGAGGCTTACCTTATGGAAGGTTCTAGAAAGGACAATGGCAGAGCCCGCCTCAGCAGCTATGGGTGAGGGGTGGTGGTCAGTGGCAAACGTTGAAATTGTCGCAGAGCAGAGCTAAGCGTCCGTCGTGGTTAGCGCCTGTGATCCCAGCACTTTGGAGGCTGAGGCAGAGGGTCCCGAATTGCAGGCCAGCTAACAAAACCCTCTGTACAACAAAACAAAACAAAACCAGAAAGAACGAAAAGAAACAGAGACAAAAAAAAGAGAAAAGAACGAAAAGAAGTTGCGGCGTGCGCTTTAGGGAGAGGAAACGCGCACAAAGTTCCCCGTCACTGTACTAAAGTGTGTGAATAACTGTGACGTACGCAAGATGTCCAATCGCCACCCCATAAAGGAGAGCGGGTACCTGTTCGCCGAGGGAGGCCCCTTGGACCTGTCAGCTCAAGGAAAGACAGAAAATGGACTAGTGTGTACAATGGTGACCGTGTAAGTGACAGACGTTCACAATCGCTTCAGCTGGGCGCTTAGAGGAAACGGCCTACTGCCGAGGGGCAGGCAGACCGCGGAGGGATAAGCACATGGTCAGAGCACATGCGAGGCCTAAGTGCGCGGAGGGAGCCGCCGCATATAAGGGGCGGGGCGCAGACGACGACGCCGCCGGCGCCTCTTCCACAGGTCGGCTCCTCCATATTTGTGCTACGCGCGCGCCAACGCCATCGCAGTTTCCTTATGGCAGACTCCGAGGCTAGCCCTGTGATGGCCGAGCAGGTCAAGCCCGATGAGCGGACTGTGCAGATCCTGCGGGACATGGCCAACCGCTTACGCATCCATTCCATCAGAGCCACGTGCGCCTCAAGCTCTGGGTAAGGCCCCTTCGTGGAAGACCGCGTCCCTAGGGACCAGTGGTGACTAGAGGCTGTGAGGTGAAGGGAGTACTATTGCGGGCTCAGTGGGTTCGGTCACAGAGATTCCATTTCTAGCCATCTGGGTCTAGCTGTGAGGGCGCCCCAGTGTCCCCCAACCATCCCCGCGGTCCCCGTGCCCCCTCCTGTAGGCTGCCCCACCTCCCCCTGAACCCCCGTCACCCTGCGCGCTTTCCCCCTCCCCCCACCCCCTCCCCATCCCCTTCCCGTCCCCTCTCCCCAACACCACCTTCACCCCCGTCTCCTCCCCCCAACCCCACCCCCGTCCCCTCCCTCGTCCCCAACCCCCATCCCCTCCCTCGTCCCCACCCCCGTCCCCTCCCCCAAACCCCACCCCCACCCCTTTCCCTCCCCCAAACCCCACCCCCACCCCTTTCCCTCCCCCCTGTCCCCTCCCCCAACCCCACCCCCACCCCCGTCCCCTCCCCCCTATCCCCTCCCCCAACCCCGTCCCCTCCCCCCTATCCCCTCCCCCAACCCCGTCCCCTCCCCCAACCCCACCCCCGTCCCCTCCCTCGTCCCCAACCCCCATCCCCTCCCTCGTCCCCACCCCCGTCCCCTCCCCCAAACCCCACCCCCACCCCTTTCCCTCCCCCAAACCCCACCCCCACCCCTTTCCCTCCCCCCTGTCCCCTCCCCCAACCCCACCCCCACCCCCGTCCCCTCCCCCCTATCCCCTCCCCCAACCCCGTCCCCTCCCCCCTATCCCCTCCCCCAACCCCGTCCCCTCCCCCAACCCCACCCCCGTCCCCTCCCGCCAACCCCACCCCATCCCCTCCCCGTCCCCTCCCCCACCCCCGTCCCCTCCCCCAACCCCCCCACCCCTGTCCCCTCCCCCAACCTCGTCCCCTCCCCCTATCCCCTCCCCCAACCCGTCCCCTCCCCAACCCCACCCCGTCCCCTCCCCCGTCCTCTCCCCCAACCCCTGTCCCCTCCCCCAACCCCACCCTCGTCCCCTCCCCCAACCCCGTCCCCTCCCCCTATCCCCTCCCCCAACCCGTCCCCTCCCCAACCCCACCCCCTCCCCCGTCCTCTCCCCCAACCCCTGTCCCCTCCCCCAACTCCATCCTCGTCCCCTCCCTCGTCCCCTCCCCCTATCCCCTGTCCCCTCCCCATCCTCTCCCCCAACCCCACCCCCGTCCCCTCCCCATCCTCTCCCCCAACCCCACCCCCGTCCCCTCCCCCCAACCCCACCCCCCGTCCCCTCCCCCAACCCCACCCCGTCCCCTCCCCCAACCCCTCCCCCTCCCCCCCAACTCCACCCCCCCACCCCCGTGTCCCCTCCCCCCCACATCTCAGATGCCTCAGGCCCTACCCTCTTCAGCCTATGTGGCCACCTGCCCTCCCCCATTAGTAGAGAAAAATCTAGAACCCGTCTGGGTGGGCAGGTGGTGGTTGGAATTTTAGCGGGGGGGGGGGGGGGGGGCAGGCGGCGAGGCTTCCTGTGTTAGCAGTTGGAATGGAGGCCGGGGGATGAATGAGGGACCCTCACCAAGGAAGGTAAAAAATAAAGCGAGGTTGGGATGTAGCTCTTTCATAGGGCTCTTGCCTAGCACGTGCGAGGCTCTGGGTTCCATCCCCAGCCCGGAAGGCAAGGACCTAAAGTGCCTGATGGGTAAGAACCGGAGCAAAAGTGAGCTGTAGGGTTTGCTAATACTGTTTTGGGTGCAGTATGGATAAAGGGTGCTATTGTGTTGGCGCTTGAAGGAGTGCTTCGATTGTTTTTTGGGTTTTTGGTGGTTACTGGGGTGCCAAGTCAGGACATTGCTGTTTGAAGGCAGGCGGTTTATGGAGCCACGCCCAAAGCCCTTTTTGCCGTTCAGTGGCATAGAGGGTCTCCGCTTTTGCCCATGGTGCGCATCCCGCATCTCTACCTGTGATTTAACACAGGCTACCGCTGGTTTCACGCCAGCCCTGAATTCTTGAGGTTTCTCCTGCACCAGACTGCAGTAGTTGAGGCATAAGGCATGGGCCACCAAACCCAGCTTCATTGCTGCTTCAATATCCTAACTAAGTTGTATATTTTTCTAGTCGCAACTTGGTCTTGTTAGGTTTTCTGTTTCTGGGAATTTATCCAGTTCTTTTGGTCAACCAATTTGCTGGCATACAGTTGTTCCACAGAACGCTCAGCCATTTTCATTCCTGTAGAATTAGTAGTAATATCCCCACTTTGGTTTTTTGGGGGAGAAGGGGCAGTACTGGGACTTGAACTCAGGGTCTTGAACTTGCTAGTCAAGCACGCTACCAGTTAAACCAAGTTCCCAGCCATCTTCAGGTAAAGTCTCACTTTAGCTTGGACAGGCATTGGACCACGAATAGCTCTGCCTCCCAAGTAGCTGGGATTACAGGCATGGAACACCACACCTAGCTTTTATATACTTTCGGCACCCCTGGGGGTTCAACTCAGGGCTTCATACTTGTGGGAGGCATTCTACCTCTTCACCTACTCCACTAGCCGCCTTTGTCTCGGATGTTTTTGAGGAAGGGTCTGAATTTATGCCCAGCCTGCCTGGACCGAGATCCTCGCATTTGCGCTTCCCGGAGTAGTTGGGGATGACAGGCCTACACTACCATGCACAGCCACTGGTTGAGATAGGAGGCTTGCAGTCTTTTCCCCCTGGCTGGCTTTAAACCATAATCCTCCTGATCTCTGCCTCCTGAGTAACTAGGATTACAGGCTTGAGGCACTGTACCCAGATTTTTTTTTTTTTTGAGAAAGGGTCTCACTATTTTTACTGGGGCTGGCCCCAAACAGCTGGGATTATAGAAATGTACAACCATGCCCGGCTCTACTTTCATTTTCTGAGTTTAGTTTTTTCAGTCTTTTCTCCACTTTGCCTAGATATCTAGCTAAGGTTTTGCTAATCTTAACAAAGAGAACCATCTTTTGGGGTTGAAAGTGTCATTTAGTGGTGGAACGCTTGCCCAGAATGCCCTGGGTTTGATCCCCAGAACTACAACACCAAAATGAACCAACTTTTGGTTTTATCTAATGTTTTCCTACTCTTATTTATTTCTGCTCTAATATTTATGACTTTTTCCTTCTGTTAGCTTGGGTTTAGTTCTTTTTTTAGTTCCTTAAGTCATAAAGTTAAGTGGTTGATTTAAAATTTTTAAAAATGTGTTTACAGCTATAAATTTCCTTCTTGGCACTGCTTTTGCTGCACTTTATTTAAGTTTGGTTTTGTGTTTTTGTTTTTTAGTTTTCCTTGTGATTTTTTGACCCTTCAGTTGTGTAAGAATGTTTCTGTTTGCACTAATTTGTTGAATTTTTCCATTTTTTTGTTTCAGATTTCTAATATCATTGCTGTCAGACGAAATAGTAAATTTTTGTTTAAAATCTTGCTTTGCATCTGGTCCAAGGACACCAAGTGCTGTTAGGCAACCTCATATACCATGTTCCTTGGAAGTAATTTGCCTGTGAGAAATGCCTTGTGTCATGTCTGTCTTTCAGCCACCCCACATCATGCAGCAGTGCTGCTGAGATCATGTCTGTGCTGTTCTTCCACACAATGAGATATATACAGTCAGACCCAGAGAACCCAGATAACGACCGGCTCGTCCTCTCAAAGGTACTTTGAGGTCCTTTTCTTTGTATCACAGAGTTCTAAAAGGTGTCCTAATGAGACGGCCCTTGAGTCCCATGACATGGACATACATGGCAGGAGGGATGGCTTGTGGCCATCCTTCCTTTGATGGTACCTTGCCATACCCCACCTGGCACTAACGTCCCCCTGGTAGAGTCGTGCCACTCCCATCCTCTGTGCTGCCTTTGGAGTGGCAGGGTAACATTAGTGGCTCCAACTTGCTGAGCCTAGGGAAACTTGAGGGAGACTTGGAGGGACATCACAACCTATCAGTCATCTTTTTCTCCCTTTTCTCTGCAGATGTGCCCTGATACTGTTAGGACATTTGCTCCTTAGACTAGGTCAATATAGCTACCTCATGACATTGAGGGAGATTGGGAAAAAAGGAAAAGATAGATCTGAGAATGTGTGACTGGTTTGATGTTATCTGAAAGTACGCTGCGTTCCAAAGCAAATGATTTATTTTTTAAATTTTTTGTTACTGTAAATTAATTTACAAAGGGGTTTGTTTACTTGTAATATTTATATACATGCATATAGTATACTTTGATCAAGTTCACCCCATCGATATTACTTTTTCTTAATCCACCTCCCTCCCTCTTAACAGTTTTTAGTGGGTTTCATTATGTTATTAAAGCCAACCATTTAAAATTCCCTGGTAGAGCATCATGTCCAGATACCAGGTCAGGGAAGGGGGAAGTTTGCATTGTAAAGACAAAATCAAACTATGGGCTTGACTCAAGTACATAGGGATCAGATTTGTGGTTCTTGGTGTCTAAAATGTAATCTCAAATGCTTTGGCAAAAAATAAATGAAACTTTTGTCTGTATAGAAATGAAGTAAAAGTGGTACATTGGTAACTTGGTGACTCAAGGAGAATGGGTGTGTGGAAATTCAACATACTAGCCTTACAATTTGCCTATAAACTTCAAGTTTCTTTACAGTAAAAACTGAAAAAAAAAAGGTGTACAAACACTCTGGGTACTCAAATTTCTTTTTTTTTAAAGAAGGAAAATTATCTAGACTATCATACAACTACTGCCATCTGAATAATTAGCCTTAAAGGGATAAATGGACTTCCTGGTATGTATTCATCAAATTTTGAGCAGCAGATAAAAGTTGGAGAAAGAGAAAACACATCGGAAATATAGTTCCTCGTGGCTTTGACAGTCCAGAGTAAATAGTCACACTGTAGGCAGAGGAGTCGGGGCCTTCACCGTTGGTGCTCTTGAAGCACTGGGTCTGCCTACAGGCAATTGGATAATCAGTATGTCTCATGCAGAATATACTATGTTAAGAGACCAACTGCTAAGGCCTGGCCTTGTCAGTGGCTGTCATGTTCTTCCATTCCCCTAGAACTGTCATAGTGCTGAAGGCTTCTTGAATGGAAGGGCTTATGATCCCCTATTCCCCCCCTCCCCGCCCCAGGGTTTTGTTTTAGTTTTATCAACTCTTTGTATTTCTCCTATTAAGCCTGCCTGGGAAATAAACAAAAGGCCTTTGTGTGAACTTTTTTTTTAAGTTCTGTCATAGTAATATTAATACCTTTTTTTTAATTTCTTTTATTCATATGTGCATATAACGTTTGAGTCATTTCTTCCCCCTTCCCCCATCCCTTCCCTTTCCCTCCACCCTCTCCCTCTCCCCGCCACCTCCTTGCTACCAAACAGAAACTATTTTGCCCTCATCTCTAATTTTGTTGAAGAGAGAGTATAAGCAATAATAGGAAAGACCAAGGGTTTTCGCTAGTTGTGATAAGGATAGCTATACAGGGAGTTTACTTGCATTGCTTTCCTGTACACATGTGTTACCTTCTAAGTTAATTCTTCTCGAACTAACCTTTTCTCTAGTTCCTGGTCCCCTTCTCCTATTGGCCTCTGTTGCTTTAAAGTTTCTGCATTGAGGGCAACAAATGCTATCTTGTTTTTTGGGTGTCTTACCTATCATACCTCCCTTGTGTGCTCTCACTTTATCATGTGATCAAAGTCCAGTCCCCTTGTTGTGTTTACCCTTGATCTAATGTCTGCATATGAGGAAGTACATACGATTTTTGGTCTTCTGAGCCTGGCTAACCTCGCTCAGAATGATGTTCTCCAGTTCCATCCATTTACTTGCTAATGGTAAGATTTCATTCTTCTTCATGGCTGCATAAAATTCCATTGTGTATAAATACCACATTTTCTTAATCCATTCATCAGTAGTGGGGCATCTTGGCTGTTTCCATAACTTGGCTATTGTGAATAGTGCTGCAATAAACATGAATGTGCAAGTGCCTCTGGAGGAACCTGTGTCACATTCTTTTAGGTATGTCCCCAAGAGTGGTATTGCTGGAGCATATGGTAGATCTATGTTTAGATTTTTAAGAAGCCTCCAAATTTTTTTCCAGAGTGGTTGTACTAGTTTGCATTCCCACCAGCAGTGTAAAAAGGGTTCCTTTTTCCCTGCATCCTTGTGTGAACTTCTTGAAGCACACTTTGTGCTAGAACAAAGAAGTGAACTGAAGTACCATCTGGAAAAGAAGTCTTCCTTTTTTGAGTGCCCTTAGTACCCTGTATGTACCTTTATTCTAGCCCTCACCTCCCCCCTACACACACATACTACGTAAGAATTCTTAGGGAAAAAGAAGGGAACCCATGTAGGGGCATTTGTGCCATGCTGGGTGTCTTCCTAACAACCCAC
Source organism: Castor canadensis (assembly GCF_047511655.1). NCBI lineage: Eukaryota > Metazoa > Chordata > Mammalia > Rodentia > Castoridae > Castor > Castor canadensis. The sequence continues at coordinate 1,271,296 of NC_133405.1, read as the reverse complement.
CCATTTTCTAAATCTGTCTTTATAACCTCCTGCCCTCTGAGCGGGGCTCTCATCTCTGTAATACCCAAAAAGTGAAGTCTTGAAGTAAGCTCACCTGCCTCACACTTCTCATCCAGAAGGAAGCAGAGTTGGTCTGAGTGCTGAACCCAGGCTCAACATTGACCTTAGAGAGATAGCATTGTAAGGTCTCAGCTCTGAGGCGTGCAAGGTAACTGGGAACCAGAGCTTGTTACAGGAGTGAGGTAGGAGCCATGGAGCCAGAGATGTGGTCTGAAGAGACTTCAGTAGGACAGTTCTGCTAGGCTAGAGAAGCACAACTGAAAGGGAGACTCTGGGGGCATAAAGCATGTGAAGAATATCAGGGAATATGAGAAAAGACCTGAAAGGAGTAGAGGGTAGGAAGCAAGGAGAGCGAGAGAGCTGAGAATAACAACTACCACTCATTTATCTGCAGTAGTGGTGAATGCACGCTGATCTCTGCTTGAATGAAGCTGATGTTTGAACAGAGGAGGGGGATAGAAAATACACAAACCTGGAAATATATAGCTTGTCTGTTGGGGCTGAGCACTGTGGAACCATGTAAAGGAGGGAGTAAGGGCCACTAGTTGAAAGACCTTAATGATGATTTTTGAGCAGAAATTTGGAAGAGATGAGAGAGTGAGTGAGCTATGCTCCTGTCTAGGCATAAGCTCTTGGGAAGGGAGAGCTACAAGTGCTAAGGCCCTGAAGCAGGCACATGCCCAATGTATTCAAGGGGTAGCAAGAAGGCCAGGGTGAGCCAGGCATGGTGGGTGCATGTCTTTAATCCCAGCACTCAGAAGCTGAAGCTGGAGAATCACAAGTTCAAAACCAGCCTGAGCTGCATAGTGAGACCCTGTTTCAAAAAAAAAGCCAGGGTGTCTGGAGCAGTGGGAGGGCAAGCTGAACGTGATGGGGGTTGGAGAGATGGGAAGACCTTGGGCACTTACCAGAGTTGTGCTGAGTTGACTTAAATTCTGACCCCCCCAATGGGTTGTGAATGGCTATAAGGAGAGGCAGGAAGGCCAGCTGAGGATGTCATGCAATGACAGGCAAGGAATGTTGGTGGCAATGTAAGCTACTGAATAAATCCAGTGAAGCACAGGAGCAGGGTATCTCCCACCAGAGCAGCAGAATTAAGCAGGCCTTGTGGCCTGTAGAGGGCTGCATTCTCTCCATGGGACAATGGTAACCGAGTACGTACAGGTTGAAATGGATTTGTTTCTAGTATCAGCATTTGTACTGTTGAACTCAGAGACTTACACTTGCTAGGCAGGTGCTATACCACTTGAGCTGTGCTTCCAGTCTCTAGTATTAGCACTTCTAGATGACCACTTCTAAGATCTCAGTTGACATGAATTTTACAAACAAGGGAACTCACAAACTTTGGTGTTTCTGTTTTTCTGTTTAAGTACCCATATTTTCCAAAAGATTAAGCATTGGGTTTTGCATGACTGGGGAAAAAAGGCCTGAAGAAAGTACTTTATGTTTTCTGCTTTGCATTTAGGCTCCCTCCTCTGTTCTGAAAGCTGTAGTCATCCTCACCACACTGTGGAGTCTATAGTTCCTAAGGGCTTGGACAATGGATTCTTCCTTATGTTTGTCACCCTAGTTTCCAGCCCAGGCTGGGCCTCAGGCTTGGTCCATGGTCAGGTTATGACATTGAGCTGAGATTTATGGTACATGTGGGTGTGGAAAAGATTCTGGAATTCACCCAGTGGGGTGGGAAGGCACATTCCCGTGGGACACCGCCACACAATTGATAGGAGTATCCCGCACTCAGCATTGGAAATTGCCTAACATCTGTATCATGCAGCTACTCCCTGGTTTATGGGGTCCCTTCTCTCTTACAGAGACTGTCATTTGTTGATGTGGCAACAGGATGGCCAGGGCAAGGACTGGGGGCTGCGTGTGGGATGGCATATACTGGCAAGTACTTCGACCAGGCCAGGTAAGGCACTTCCCAGAGTCCGTTTCATTGCCCTACCCTGCACTGTGACTTTTCTTCTCCTTAGTTTGAGAAGAATTCAGGTTGCCAAGCATTGAAGCAAAAGAAAGCACATTTCTGGAAACTATTGTTGTATCTCTGATTGGGGTCTAAGTGATAACTGCAGTATAGACACCAGTGTATTAGAGCCCTACTCCTTTCTAAGAAAGATAGCCTCCCGTTTTCCATCTCTGTTGAGCATCACTGTAAAATGAACATATGCACATACTTGCTTTGCCTTGGGAGCTCCTAAATGTTCATTACAAAGGTCTTTTGTGGGGGTTGGTTCCCCCTTTCTAAAGACAAGAAGATTATCAGTCTCTTTGTTGTGGATCCTGTACTCAGCTGCTGCTGGTGTGGGAACAAGATCAAAGTGAAATGCCTGGTCTTAACCCATAAGTTCCTGCTGCATGTGGCAGGCTTGAGTGCAAAGCCTCTAGGTTCAGTTTCTGTAAGATGAGGAGCTTCTCTCTACTGGGGTCTCAGAGGACAGCCTCCTAGCTCCTTGGAGTAGAGAAGTATCCTAAATGGCTAGTGCCTGTTCCAGCCCATGGTAACTGGTTTGAAAGTACTTCATTGTGCTTTCTCCACTCCTCAGGCAGCCACTCCAATCCATTTCTCATTTATGTGCCCATTTTTTCACCTCTCTTAGTTCTTAGTTCTTTTTTTCTTTTTAATTAGTGGAACTAGGGTTTGAACTCAGGGCTTTGCACTTGTAAAGCACGTTGAGCCACACCTCCAGCCCATTTTGTTCTGGTTATTTTGGAGATGGGGTCTCGCGAACTATTTGCCCAGGCTGGCCTGGAACTGCTATCATCCTAATCTCAGCCTTCCAAGTAGCTAGGATTACAGGCATGAGCCACTAGTGTCCAGCTATCCTTTTCTTTTTTCAGTACTGGGGTTTGAACTCAGGGCTTTGTGCTTACTAGGCAAGTACTCCACTGCTTGAGCCTCACCTCCAGCCCTTCTTAGTTCTTATCCTAGGGTTAATAATTGTTTTTTTTTTAAACCACTTAAAGCATTTTAACAAGGTCTGGCATATGTCTCACTGGTATAAATGGTTCCTGTTTCTGCTGCAGAAGAGTTTACTGTTTACAACAGAATGTATGTTCTTGAGGTAGAATGTTTTAATTGATAGGATTATTATAAATAAATTATAAAATCAAAAATAGAATGTGGTGGTCCTTAATAATGAAACTTACAAAGAAAACGTATGTGTGATTGTTTGGGTATTTCAGGGAGCTACTTCCTTCCTTTTCTCCTCTTGTTTGCTGATCAAAAGTAGCAGAAGCTGAAAATAGTCTTAAACTAGAATGAGAAAGCTAGCAAAAGATGAAGCCCATCTCATGAGGCCCAAGCTTTTAACCTCCATTTTCTCAGTAGTTGAACTTGGGCAGAGTCAATGAGGAAAACAGTCTTAGGGACCTCATGAGCTAAAGCAGCTTTTCCAGTCGGTTTCTTTGTTCCTCTCTCTGAAGTGCATTTGCTTGAGTGGCACCAGGTGAGCCCAGCAAGGTTATAACTCTTTCTTGGCTTGTTGCAGCTACCGGGTGTACTGCCTCCTGGGAGATGGTGAGTCTTCAGAAGGCTCCGTCTGGGAGGCATTGGCCTTTGCTTCCTACTACAATTTGGACAATCTTGTGGTGATCTTTGACATGAACCATCTGGGACATGGTGGATCCCTGCCTGTTGAGCACTCCATAGAGATTTATCAGAAGCGCTGTGAAGCCTTTGGGTAACTGTATTTTCATGCTTTACCTTCTTTTTGTCCTGTCCCCTTTCTTCCTTGTAACCTGGCATCCTCATTGACAGGTGGAATACTTCTGTGGTAGATGGCCGTGATGTGGAGGCACTTTGCCAAGTGTTCTGGCAGGCAGCTCAAGTGAAGGGCAAGCCCAGTGCTGTGGTTGCCAAGACTTTCAGGGGCCGTGGCATGTCAAGTAAGTGTTTTTTTCCTGCTTGTGAGTATTTAAAACATTTGTCTGCACAGCGGAAGAGGGCGGGAGGAGCCCTTGACTTACCAAGCAGATGACTTCTTTAATGAATATTGATAATGCCTGTAACACATGCTGGAGGTTCCTTCTCTCTCTTTACCTCACTAGATAACAAGTCTGGTTAGGGAAGGAGGGCGATGCTAAACTCCTAGCAAGTGAACAGTGATTTTTCTGCCTGTGTGAGGGAGTGGCTAGGAGGATACTCTGTAAGAGGGCTCACAGAGAATGCTCTCCATGGACAGTAGAGCGAGAAAATGTGCTGTGTGCACGAGCAGGGTGTGCATGCATACACACTTGTCTATACTCAGACTATCGTGGAAGAACACACAGAAAACGAGTAAAGTGTTGCCTCGAGAAACAACAGCTGGGGGCTGAGGAAGGAGGGAGTTTTGAAATGTTCCTTGTACCTTTCAAGTCTGTCATCTGAAATCATTCATCTCAAGTTACTATGTATAGTTGGAAAGGATATAATTCCTGGTTTTTTTTTAAGTAATAGAGACATTTTGGAATAAAACTGTTCTACGACTCCTCCAAAAAATATCCTCAATTCGGTAAATAGCAATTTTATTAATGTGCCCCAGGAAGAATCGTGGATAATGGCCTTGCCACAACCTCTCCCTTACATGCCTCCCCACATATCCAGTCCCTAAGTGTGTATCTTAGATGCATTCCTTTCTCCCCATCTCTACTGCTATGATTGTCACCAAGCCCTTATCATCTGTCCTAAACTGTAGAAGCTGTCCACTCCCCATTTGCTTCCCTCCAAGTTAGTCTCAATACTGTTACTGCAGTGATCTTCCTACAACACATCTGATCATTCACTTCCCCCCTCCAAACTTTTCAGTGGTTTCCAGTCTGATTCAGATAAAATTCAAGCTCAACTGCCACTCTCCACAGTCCACTTTAACTGTCTTTCGTGCCTTGTCTCCCTCATTATTCCCCCCATTCACTAGCACGTAGGCCAGTGACCCCCTGAAAAGCCACAGGGTCTTTGTTCAGGCTGTTCTTTCTGACTGCAGTATCTTCTAGGAGTTCTGTCAGATTCTTACTCTGGTGAGTTCTAGACTGACATCTTTTCTACTAGGGTGTCTTTCAGGTGATCTAATAGACACTCATTAAATACTTGAAATGAATGGCTTTCATTTGTTTTGTTGCAGGTGTTGAACATGCAGAAAGTTGGTATAGAAAGCCAATGCCAAAAGAAAGAGCAGATGCAATTATTAAATTAATTGAGAGCCAGATAGAGACCAATCAGAGTCTTATGCCACAACCCCCTATTGAGGACTCACCTCAAATCAACATTGTGGATATAAAAATGACCTCTCTGCCTGTTTACAAAGTTGGTGACATGGTAAGGAAAAATACGGATAATCAACTAAGTCCTGTGCATCAACATGCTTTGTTTTCTGGTTTTCTTCCTTAATGTACAGGATTCTTCCATTCTGATCTCTATGGATAAATCAATTATTAGCAGTTAATAAGTAGTAAAGGTGAAGTTACTTCTTTCATCAGCTCTGATTTTTACTGTTTTTGTTTTGATTTTTGAGACAGCGTCTTACTATACAAGTCAGGCTGACCTGGAACTCAAGATCCTGCTTCAGTCTCCCAAGTGCCAGGTGGGGTTACAGGTGTGCACCATCATGTTTGGCTCTATTTTTGTTCTTTACCTTCACGCTTACTAAGGTCTGAATAGCCTTAAGGATCAATTGCTATTTTTTGGTGCCTGATGCTTTCTGTGTCAGCCCCTACGTGGGCTGATCTTTTGACCTTACTCTCTGGATTACACAAGGAAGCAGCCCAATTCACCAAAAACCAATTCTTTAAAAAGGTACCAAGTTATGCATGAAACTCTGAACACAAAGCATTTTAGTATTTTTGAAACAGGTTCTCACTTTGTTGCCCAAGCTAGCCTCAAACTTTTGGGCTCAAGCAATTCTTCTGCCTCAGCCTCTCAAGTAGCTAGAACAAAAGTGGGTACCACCATGCCTAGCAGGGTTTTTTGTTATTTTTATATACTACCTTCTGGTTTTTTACAGAAGACCTGAAATAGGTAGGATCTTCAAAACCTAGAGGAACTAAGATGGTTCGCCTGGAAGGAACAAATTATTCTCTGTTCTTATTTATTGGGATAAATTTTGATTATTGCATATGTTTTCTTAGCCTGACAATATGGGTTAAAATAGATGAATTAAGCACTTGGAAAATTAGAAAACAAATTAAAAAGCAAAAAGACACTTTGGCATTATGTGTTAAAAAAATCAGCTGTTTCACTCCCTTCAAACTAGCTATGCAACCTATAGGAATTTATCCTACAAAAATATATATCATCAGGTAATGCAGATATGTCTGTTGAAAAGAATGGTGATTGTAACATGGGTTATAATACCAAAAGTGGAAACAACCTAAAAATAGAAGCTAAGAGCTTGACCAAATTATCACTAAATTTTTAAAGTTGCAAAGCAACATAGATTATAATTTTATTTTTGTGTAGAACATCTTTAAGAGTTGTTATTTATCATAAGGCATAGAAAAATATATTTGGAGAAATCTGGAAGGTGGGATTATGGGAACTTTTCATTTTTTAAAAGAAATATAAGTAATCCCAGTATTTGGGAGACAAAGGCAGGAAAGTTGTGAGTTTAAGGTCAGCCTGGGCTACATACATAGTGAGACCCTGTTTTAAAAAAAGAAGTGTGAATAGTAAAAAACTTACTAGGAAAGCATGCTAGTTCATCAAAAGCAGTGAATTCAAAAACAAGTCAAATTAAAAGGCAAATCTAAGTTGGCTCTTTGAATTACTAATATAGTAGGCAAGCCATGTAGGTAGACTACCCAAAGAGATAAAAGAAAACCTTTAAGTATATAAAATTAGTTATTGGAAAGAGTATAATCACAGATGCAGAGAACATTTAAAGAATTAAGAGAGGGCCTGGAGGTATGGCTCAAGTGGTAGAGTGCCTACTTTGTAAATGTGAAGCCTTGGGTTCAAACCCTAGTCCCACTAAAAAAAAAAAAAAGAAAAAACATCCAACTCGTTCTTAATTGGTATGGAAAAAAATGTTTTGACAAGGGAGGACCATATTTTAGGCATACATGAGATATCAGAATTGACTAAAACGGATAATAAAATTTAAATTTATCAATAGCCATGGAAAAAATTGAGAAAACTGTCCAAGAGTTACACCTCCAAAGCATCAGGCTTACCAAGTTTCAAGAGTGACTTATTTTTAACCTTCAAGAAATAGGTAATACCTAAGCTATTTCAAATCTTTCCAAATATGAAGATACAGGTCATCCCAATTCATTTATGAAGCCAAAATGTGACAAAGCTAGTCCAAAGGAAAAACAAATTATATTACCCTCACTTATTAATTTTAAAAAGTACATTATGCTGGTGGAGTGGCTCAAGTGGTAGAGCTCCTTCCTACCTAACAAAAGTGAGGCCCTGAGTTCAAACTCCAGTACTGGCAAAAAGAAAAACATTACATGAATTGGTGAAGTTCAAATTAGTAATGCAAGCTGGGTGCCAGTAACTCAAAACCTGCACTCCTTGATAGTTGGGAGACTGAGATCAGGAGGATCTAGGTTCAAGGTCAGCCCAGGCAAATAGTTCACAAAACCCCATTTCCAAAATAACCAGATCAAAATGGACTGCAGATGTGGTGTGAGTGGTAGAGCACTTGCTTTCAACTTTTGATAGGGTTATGTCCCAATAAACTCACTGTAAGTTGAAGATAATACAAGTTGAAAATGCATTTAATTTACCTAAACTACCAAACATCACAGCTCAACAGCATGTAGAATGTCAGTTACTCACCTTGTGATTTTATGACTGACTACGACCTGTGACTCACTGCTACCCAGTATCACGAAAGTATTATACTGCATATCACTAGCTAAGGAAAAGATCACAATAGAACAAAGTACAGTTTCTCCCCCACTTTTATCCTGTTATACTAAGTTTCTTTCCTAATAAGCTTTGCTTTCATTTTCACTACAAAAAAAGTACAGTTTGTACTGAATGTGAATCACTTCTGAACCACTGTAAACAATCGTAAATCAAACCAGTCAAGAGTCAGAGACTGTTCATGAAACTCACTGCTGTATTACTAAGTTGAAGGTGGAAGGGGAAAGCATTATCATTTTAATGGATGCTGAATTAAAGCAACTCATAAAATTTAACATTAATTCTGTTTAAAAACCACTTAGGGCTCAAACTTATAATCCTAGCTACTTGGGAAGCAGAGATCAGGAGGATCACGGTTTGAAGTCAGCCTTGGCAAATAGTTCTCGAGACCCTATCTCAAAAAAAAAAAAAAAACCCATCAAAAAAAGGCTGGTGGAATGGCTTAAGGTATAGGCCCTGAGTTCAAACCCTAGTACCACAAAAAAAATAGGGCTTAGGGTTGCTAGCTTAGTGTTAAGAATGCTTGCATAGCATGAGTGAGAGCTGGGTTCAAACCTAAGTACTGCAAAAGAACAACTCTTAGAAGTATCTGCTTAGCAAGGCCCTAAGTTCAATCCCCAGTACCTCAAAAAAAACAAAACAAAACAGCTCTTAGAAAAAAATAAGACTGCTGAGATACTTGTTCAATTCATGTGTAGATCTCAGTATCTTAAATCTAGAGCCCTTTTTGTATCTAAAGTCAAAAACATTCTCATTAATCTGGCAAAGAGATCCAGCCCCACTCTGCACATACTAGTTATTGCTGTAAAATGAAAGAATAAAAAATAAGTACTGATAAAAAGAAAGTGATTAAGTTGTATGTCTAGAAAACCCAAAAGAACCAGAAATGGTTGAAGATAAGAACAGAAAGCTGAACTTAGTGGTTCATTCCTGTAATCCCAGTATTCAGGAGGATTGCGAGTTCTAGGCCAGCCTGGGCTATACAGTATCTCAAAACACAAAAATAAGATAGTGAATTCAACTATGATACATTGTGAGAACTTTTGTAAATATCACAGTGTGTCCCCAGTACAACAATAATATAATAAAAAAATTAAAAAAAAAAAAACCAAGAAGAAACAAAGATAAAAACTGAAACCACTAAGAGAACTAACATATCCTTTAGTAACAATAGCTAGTTAGCAGTTACCAGAAGAACGATCCTCTTTGGTAGTCCTAAAATAACTAAAAATAAATATACAAGATCTATATTAAGATACTTGTACAACTAAAGCCTAAAGGAAGACAATGTGCTGTATGTAAGAAATTCTCACCAAGTATGTATGCTTAGGCCCTTTCTAAAAAAGATGTCTTACAAACCTGTTATTGCCATTTACTTCTGGGGAAAGGAACCAGGTGGCTTGGGGACAGGAGCAGGAGGAAGACAGCCTCTTTACTCAATATCCTGTATAACTGGGTTTGTTTTGTTTTGTTTTTGCCGTACTGGGGGTTTGAACTCGGTACCTTATGCTTGGTAGGAGGGTGCTGTACCACTTGAGCCACTCCACCAGCCCCTTTTCTGTTCGTTATTTTTGAGATAGGATCTCACTTTATGCCTAGGCCAACCTGGACCATGATCCTCCTGTTTGTGCTTCCCCTTGTAGCTGGAATGACAGGTGTGCACTGCTGCATCCAGCCATGGGTTGAGATGGGGTCTCACAAGCTTTTTGCCAGGCTGACTTCGAGTCACACTCCTCCTGATCTCTTGCCTTCCAAGTAACTAGGATTATAGGCTTGAGCCACTGCACCTGGTCTGTTACAACTTTTTAATTTTGTACTGTCTTCACACATTTCCTGTTTTTAAACTATTTTAAGAAACTGTTTCGTAACAGTGCTTGCATGGATGAATGAAGACAAATGAAGAGGCAAACCTTATTTTTTAAAACAGCTTTATGGAGATGTAATTCATACACCATATAATTTACTCATTTAAAGTATACGATTCAGAGCTGATTGCCAGTTGTCTCATGTCTAATCCTAACTACTTGAGAAGCTGAGATCAGGAGGATCACAGTTCAAGACCAGCCCAGGCAAATAGTTCTTGAGACCTCATCTCCAAAATAACCAGAGCAAACTGGACTGGAGGTGTGGCTTATGTGGTAGAGTGACTGCTTTGCAAATGCAAAGCTCTTAGTTAAAATCCCAGGCCCATCAAAAAAAAAAAAAAACCTTATAGTATACAAATCAGGCTGGCGGTGTAGGTCAGTGGTAGAGCATGTGTGAGGCTCTGGATTCAGTCCCCAGCACCAAAAGAAAATAAGGTGGTTTTTAACATATTGACAGTGTTGTGCCAACATCAACCATCATCAAAGTCAATCTTACAATGTTTCCATAACCCCAAATGACACCCCATACTGGTTAGCAGTCATTCTCTCCTTTACTACCTCTAGCACCTGGAAACCACTAATATACTTTCTGTCTCTCTAGATTTACCAGTTTCAGACATTTCCTATAAATGGGATTGTGAAATGTGTGATCTTTTGTGTCTTCTTCCATATAGTACAATGTTTCTTGAGGTTCATCCATGTTGAAGTATATACCAGTGTTTCATTTTTACGATTGAATCATAACTCATTTGTTTATCTAGTACATGTGCTTATCCATTCATTCACTGATAGACCTTTGGCTATTGGAAGTAATGCTGCTTTGAACAGTTTTGTACTAGTTTTGTATAGATGGGAGAGATCTTGAGTATGTACATAGGAGTAGAATTGAAGAGCTGTGTGGTAATTCTGTGTTTAACCATTTGAGGTATTGTCAAACCTTGGCTTTTATCTTTTTTTTTTTTTTTTTTTGAGACAAGATCTTGCTGTGTCACCTAGGCTGGCCTGAAACTCTGAGTTTTCCTGCCTCAGCCTCCCCAGTGCTGGTATTATAGGTGTGCACCAGCATACCTGGCTCAAACCTTGTTTTTTAATAGAAAAATCAGTATTGTAAAGATGTCAACAAGAATAACAACAAAAAAGATGTCAGTTCTCTAAATTTATAAATTCAATCTCGAACAGTATCCTGATTGAATAATTTTATTATCAGTATCATGATTTTAAAGTTCTGTATTTTATATTTTTCAATACTCGTATTACCAGTTTTTTCATTTAAAAGCCACAGAGGGGCTGGGTATTGTGATACACACCTATAATCCCAGCTACACATGAGATGAAGATGAAAGGATTATATTCCAAGGCCGACCCCAGGCAAAAAGTTTCAGACCCTACTTGAAAAATAAACTAAAGCATGGATGACTGGAGGTATGGCTTAAGTACTAGAGCACTTGCCTTACAAACACAAGGCTGCAAGTTCAGACTCCACTACCACTCCCAAAGAAAAAGCCACAGAGGCATTTGCATTTTTAAAGATGAATTTTAAAATTTGTAATGAACTGTACGGATGGGACAGAGTATAAATTTAGTTGAAGTAAATGTTTCAAATAAAATGCAATCTGAATTTTTAGGCAGTAAGCCAATTAATATAGCAGAGTTATGTGAAGAATACATTGAGAACCACTAATGTTTAAAGTCTTGCTGTTGAGTTACAGAGTGTTTTCCTGCTTGGAAAATGGGGGTTAGGAGTATGTGAATGAAGAAGAGCACAATTTGAGAAAAAGTTGGGCACCATATTACCCATGTGTGAGACATTTTTGAGAAATTGATTCTCAATGAGCCAAGGATGGTTTTAAGATTTCCTGTCTCAAACCTCAGTCCCACCAAAAAAAGTTTGGCTAGCAATACATGTTTATGAAGCAAGAATTTCTTCATCAAGATAGGTAGCAATTTGTAATTGTATAAAATTGCACCTTCCTTCTAAGTGCTTTCCAAGAAGCTCTTGTCACTTAACTCTTCTAGATGGCTACTCGGAAAGCATGTGGTTTGGCTCTGGCTAAGTTGAGCCATGAAAATGACAGAGTTATTGTGCTGGATGGTGACCCCAAGAACTCCACGTTCTCTGAGATATTCAAGAAAGAGCACCCTGAGCGGTTCATTGAGTGTTTCATTGCTGAGCAGAACATGGTGAGTGAGTGTACTTTGTGAGACTCTCAGGTCTTCTTATTGACCATCAGTGCTCCACTGGACAGGGGAGTTCCACCCTGTGTGTACTTTCTCCTCTTAGAAAAGCTAAGGAACCAGAATTAAAAACTGTCTGGGAAATTGGAGGTAAGTAGCCAGACAAGTTGGAGAGGTGGCTTCTAGGTCAGCTAGAAGGGGTGTGATAGACTCCCCAACACCTCTGGGTACCTTGTTCAGGTAGGTGGAGAGCAGCAGGCCAAGGGTGCAGACCTGAAGCATCTTGAGTTCCCTAGTAGCTCTTTCTGTCCCATCCAGTTCATAACTAAACAATCCTATAGTCACACAGAGGCAAATAGGTTTAGCAGCTATCAGAAATGTGGGTTTTTCCCCCCACCCTGGAACACAGGGCTTAATATAGATACATAAATGTTACACTAATTGCAATAGTATTATCGAGAATTGAGACTGAGAATTGGAATTGAGAATGCCAATAGTAGCTGGTAGCTCATGCCTGTAATCCTAGCTACTTGGGGAGGCTGAGATTGGGAGGATCAAGGTTTAAAGCTAGCCCAGGCAAATAGTCTTAGAGACTCCATCTCCAAAATAACCAGACCAAATTTGACTGGAGGTGTGGCTCAAGCGGTAGAGCGCCTGCTTTGCAAGCACAAAACTGTGAGTTCAAACCCCAGTCCCCCCCCCCAAAAAAGAAGAATGCCAATAGTTAGAGCTGGCACCTTGGGTAAAGCTTTGCCCAGAGTGGTATTTTGCAGGGAGTCTCATGCACATGTACCCTTCTCGAGAGAAAGAAGTTAATGCAAACAAACCCTTTGAACTCTAACCCATATGCTAGCATAGAGGATGACACCCATCTCCTGTCTTAAAAAAAAAGAGGCTAAAAACATCCCTGAGTAGCTCAGTGATTTTCTTCTAGCCAGAAAACCATGGGCCAGCAGATCTCACACGAACGCCATGAATACTTTATTTGAAACAAGTGGGATTTAAATTTTTTAAAGACTTGCCAGCATTTAAAAATCAGATTTTACATGGAATCCAAATTTCTAGATTCTCATAAAAAAATGGGAAGAGTTGCCAGTAGGCTGGCATTTCTTTCTGATGCCAGTTGTCTGGAGCCAAGCAGCAGCCCTGTTTAGATGGACATTCAAAGGCAGCTCTGCATGGTCTCTGTAGGCCTGTTTGTTGCTTTACACTTCCTTGACCACACCAGTGGTAGAATTTAAGCATTCCTTTTCAATAACATGTCATCACAGTTATAAGAATCTGCATGTTTGTGGGTCTCATTAAGATATTGTCATTTTGAGTGAAAAGAAATGTAATCCTTAATTTTCTGGATTGACCTTCCTATCAAAAAGATTGCTGGGTGTGGTGGCTTACAACTGTAATCCCTGCTACTCAGGAGGCAGATATCAGGAGGATTGTAGTTCAAAGCCAGTCCAGGGGAAGAAGTTATCAAGACCCCTTCTCAACCAACAGGCTGGGTGTAGCAGTGCATATCTGCTACCCCAGCTACATAAGAGGTGATAGGTAAAATGGTCATGGTCTGAGGCCAGCCCCAGGCAAAAACACACGATCCTGCAAGAAAAAATTAAGCAAAAAAGGTCTGGGGTTATGGCTCAAATGGTAGAGCAGAAGCCCTGAGTTCAACCCCCAGTACTAAAAAAAAAAAAAAAAAAGCTTCATTGACTCCTGCAGTCAGCAGTTAAGCAGTCAAGTACTTTGTGCCAATAAAGTAGAAGCAAACAGGTGGTTTTTAGCATCATGCTTGAAAGAGGTGGCTACGATAGCAGTGTGACTAAGGATCATTAGGAACAGCCTCTCAGGAAAGGTGACATTGAAGCTGAGATTCAGGCAACAAGGAGTGAGTGTACAGATGTGGGGGATGCTGTTCTCAGCAGAGGGTTTGGCAGCTGTGAGGTGACAGGTCAAAGCATGGGATGTTTAAGGAGTAGAGAGAAGGCCGGTGTGATAAAAGCCTGGTGTGATAAAAGCCTGGTGAGCACAGAGAGAAATTAGCTCAGGAAGGTCTCCGAGCATCATACAAGCCACTTTCAGCATCCCTGAGTCTCTTGAAGTTCACGGGGAGACCACCGGAAGGCTTTGACAGAAAGGGACAGGGCGTCCTTTCCAAGGTCCTGCAGCATTAAGAAGGACTTGTGGGGAAGGCTACGACTTTGGAGAGAATCGGATCCAGAAGTCTCCACTTGTGGGAGAGCAGCAGTGAGCTGCCTGTCTGAACGCCTGAGGGAAGTGGTGTCACCTCTTGAGATAGGTAAGACTTGGGGACGAGTGGACTTTGGAGGATCATCAGGAGCTCTGCTTGGGCCCTGGAGGTGGAGGCAAACAGAGCTATCTTCAAATTGTTCACTCTCAAAATTGCTGAATGTGTCTTGCTAAGCTGCATTTGCCAAGTTTTAAAGTTAGCATCTGAAGGGGTGGTTTTTGGTTTTTTGGTTTTTTGGTGTTTTTGTGGCAACATCTTGACATGTAGCCCAGGCTGACTTCAAACTTGTAATTCTCTTGCCTCTGTACTGAGATTACAGGCATATACCACCATATCTGGCTTTATTAAGTTTCAATGTTTTAAATTAATACTCAAATCATCCAACTAAAGATTACTCCAGGACATCTCATTGTCAGAAATTAAATGTGCTTTCTACTTGAATTCTTATTTCTATTCTATTTCCTTAATATATCATTCTCTACAACAAAAATATGCATATAAGTTTTTAATTTCTTTCTTTTTTTTTTTTGCAGTACTAGGATTTAAACTCAGGCCCTACTACACCTTGAGCCACTACATCAGCCCTTTTTTGTGATGGGTTTTTTCGAGATAGGGTCTCATGAGGTATTTGTCCAGGTCTGGCCTGGAACTTCGATCCTCCTGATCTCTGCCTCCTAAGTAGCTAGGATTATAAGCAGGAGCCACTGGTGCCCAGCTTTTAATTTCTTATATCTATAGGCCTCTGAGCATTGGAATTTTTTTTCCTTCCAGATGCTGCTGTGGTTATTATTAGCTTAAATATCAATGAGTACATAAACTTTTAATTTGAATAAGATTCAGAACAAATTATATTCCTGGCCTTCATTTTAATGATGTAAGTGCTGATAAACCTTATTTACATAAATAAATAATAGGTGCAAGTGAAGTTTTTATCATAGGAATCAAACTCAGTTCTTTGAATTCCTTCCCCATTACAAGTCAGAAGTCACATAGTAATCTTTCATTTAATGTTGGTAAAAATTATTTGTGGGGTTGATAAGTTCCATTAGGTTCTCCTTCAGTTTTGTTGAAAGAATTTGGAACCTCTTGACTTGCAAGTTTATCATCTGATCATTTAAGTTCTTCACTTTCTAAGTGCCAGCATGATTATTTCAAGTTGTCTGCTTTTATCCAGTCTGAAGTTTTTACTGTGTTGAATACTGCCCACTGTAAAATTAAGGTGGGTGAGAACATGCCTTTTGGGGGCTAGGTTGCTGAAGGTGATTGCTAGGGAGATAACGGGAGAAGAGACCATGGTCCTTTTCTCTGGCAGATGAATGTAGAACCCAGTCGATAAAGAGTCAGGGATCTTGGGCCAAGCATGGTGGTGTGTATGCCTGTAACCCCAGCTACTAGTGAGGTAAAAGTAGGAGGATCACAGTCCAAGGCTGGCCTGGGCAAAAACTCAAGACCCCATCTGAGAAAGCACTAAAAGCCAAAGACTGGAGGCGTGACCCAAGTGGTAAGCCCAAAGTTCAAGCTCCAGCACCATAAAAAGAACATGGAAAAAGAAGTCTAGGTGCCGGTGGCTTACGCCTGTAATCCTAGCTACCCAGAAGGCAGAGATCAGGAGGATCATGGTTCAAAGCCAGCCCAGGCAAATAGTTTGCAAGACCTGATCTGGAAAATACCCTTCAGAAAAAATGGCTGGTGGAGTAGCTCAAGGTATAGGCCCTGAGTTCAAACCCCAGTACCACCTAAATAAATAAGTAAATATTTTTTAAAAGGAGTCAAGGATCTTGACTTTGAAACCAGCCATAGCCACATCACCCTTGGAAAGTGCTTGTTTACACCTGGAGATGTTCATACCCTAGTTGGAACCCCTACCGGGGTGTATAATCCTGGAGTTCCAAGGAAGCTAAGGAATAGCAATATAACATGAGATCACTGCAATATACAGATCAGAGTAGCCAGAGGGCCAATGAAGAAGAGTGAGGCCAGGGCCTTGGAGGACTCCCTCCAGCTGCCCATCAGCACGAGGTGCATGATCAGCACATCCAGAGAGATAGCTGGACTGATTCTGTTGCAACATCACAGAAACTTAGAGCAGGATGTGCCTTGAGAAAAGTGGGGTGACTTGTGCAAAATACTGCTAAGAGGTCAAGTGAGACGTCTCAAATCAAGAGACCTCTTACATTTGGCCACTTTGAGGTCACTGGTGAGTGGCGGTCTAGGTAAATTAGTCTGTGAATACAGTGAAAAATGAGAAAGTGGGGACAATGTCTAATAGCCAATTTTTTGAAAAGTTTTCTGTGAAGGAGAATGTATATGTGCAGCAGACTCTGGAAAGGACAGAACAAAATGGGAGAGTGATAATGGAAGGTACTGGCACTATTTGAGTGGTAATAGGTTGATCCAAGAGAATGGGAAAGACTGATTCAATAGGGAAATCCTTGCATGATTGGAGAACGCAAGAGAAGGACAAGATCCAGGATGACCTGTAGGCAAATCCTTCTCAGGGAGCGTCCATAACACAGGATAGTGGAGGGAGGATGGGGCAGATGGGAAAATTTTTATCTTGTCATTTCTCAGTCCCCAGGAGATGTAAGGTGAAGGTGCCACCTGAGCAGGAAGGGCAGGAAGGAGTGCTCAGGAGATTTGAGAACGCATGGGAAGAAGATGTGATAGGACTACACAGCAGTCTAGGGTCTACAGAGTAGAGGTTATCATCACAAGGACTGTGTGGTCTAAAATGGGGGAGGGGATGTGATCCAGAAATGTTCTGATTCGTGTTCCTTATGTTGCAGGTGAGCGTGGCACTGGGCTGTGCCACCAATGGTCGAACCATTGCTTTTGCTAGCACTTTTGCTGCCTTTTTGACCAGAGCATTTGATCAGATCCGCATGGGAGCCATCTCTCAAATCAACATCAACTTCATTGGTTCCCATTGTGGGATATCCATTGGTATGAGTTCTGAATGCCATCATCTTGATAGCTTTCTTCTACAGAGAAAGATTAGTGTGTGATCACTCAAACCTTGCATTTGTTTATTATTTCCTGAAGTTTGACTATTCAAGACTTCTTTTTGAAAAGCCGTATCATGTTTTCAATGTTTTAGGTACTCTGGGTAATCTTTGAGGCAAATCTCTTGGTGTTACTCTGAAGTGCCCACAGTCAGTCATTGAGAAATAATTATATGTCCTGAGGCCTCTTCAGATTGTTTCCATGTACTGGATATGAATAAGGACAGCACAGAATTCTTAACTGCCCTCTGTATGGTCACAGTCTTAACTCAGATAAGTAGCAAGGGCATAGAAAAGGGAGGGTTCTGAGTAGCTGGACAGTCACTCAGATGAAAGGGGACATGGGATAGTCGTGACACCTTTGTGCAATGGGAGCCGTAATTCAGAGACATATGCTGATGAAACTTAATTCTAGGAATAACAATCTGGCAGGGAGGGCTAGAAGGCACAACAAGAAACAGGGAAGCTCTGAGAGGACTGAAATAAAGTGGGAGTTAGCAGTAGGGTAGAAAACTAGGAGTGGATCTGGTAGTCTAGAGAAAGAAGTAAACAGATGGAAGGATTCAAAGCTGTGTGAAAACAGAAAGCAAGCATCCAGGAGTTTTTCGCCTGGGAGATGGCAGGGAATTGTGTGTGTGAATGACAGAAATGATGTGGGAGAACTGGCTCTGGGGTCAAGTAGTAGAACACCTGTCTAGCAAGCCTGAAGCTCTTAAGTTCAAACCCCAGTACCACCAAAAGAAAGCAGAAATGATGTGGGAAAGATGAATCGGATAACATGCCTATGGTGAGACACTAGGTAGATGTGACAAATTTACTAGGTAGATATGACTACATTTACTGCTAGAGAGTCTGGATGTGTGGCTCAAAGGGCTGCACGGGGTCCTGAGTTCAAATCTCAGTACTTCAAAAAAAATTTGCTCCTAGAATGCTGCAGATTCACATTGGGGAGCAATCTAAGAGACTTCCTGTGAGACTAGATTATAAAAAAGATCTAGATAAAAAGCTGTGAGTCCAAATAAGTGAAGCTGAGGCACAGGTGGTTGCCCAGGAAGTGAATAGAGTGAGAGCAGAGAGCCAAGGCAACTGAGGCACAGCAGCATTGCAGGGTAGACAGGTTTAGGGGCCCAAGAAAGGGGCCCAGAGTCTTTGCCTGAGGCTGTGTAATATAGGTTTGGAAATCAAGTCACCTACAGAGACAAGTGACTCTAAATCCAATCTAGAGAAGAGCTGAGCTTCTGAGGTTAAATAGTTCTAGGCAAAGCAGTGTGCATGGTGACAGCCCTCTTCCTAGCTGAGAAGAGCTAGGCTACCCCTCTGTACATTACAGTTTCTCTTTCTGCAGTGTTTCTGGCCAGAAACTATGATCCCAAATATACCCAAAGGGCACCCTAGGGTATCCCAAAGGTATGTCATGGTTGAACTGCTTAAAAGGCCTTGAGAAATGAGTGAGACACTTCACTGTCTTGAGGGAGAAAAGGTAGAACAGAGAAGGAAGGGCAATGCCTGAGGGGCCCTCCTAATGAGAAGAGGACAGGGTCACTGAGAGACTTGGTAGGTCTGACTCAGGCCACTGAGGCTCGGGAAAGAGAGCATTGAGTAAACCTGGACAGTAGTACCAAGTGACTAAGAAATAGGGCTGGAGGCGTGGTTCAAGTGGTAAAGTGCCTGCCTCACAAGCACAAATCCTGAGTTCAAACCCCAGTACCACCAAAAAAGAAAGAAAAAAACAGAGTGGTTTATTGATCTAAAAGGTCATTTGGGAGCCTAACATGGGGGCCTCAGTGAGCTCTCGAGGGATGTAGACATGCAGAAGCTCAATGTAAATTACAATGATTTATAGCAACCAGTGAACCATTTTTTAGGGCTCTGCCACAGTTTTAGGCACCCTGTGGCAAGGAGTTGTTGCTTCTCAAGAGCAATGGAGCCTCAGGGTGGAACCTGAATTTGTGTTCATGTTTTTGTTGAACTGAATTTCTCAGGTGAAGATGACCCCTCCCAGATGGCCCTGGAAGACCTGGCCATGTTCCGGGCAGTCCCCAACTGTACCATTTTCTATCCAAGTGATGCCATCTCCACAGAGCATGCTGTTTACTTGGCAGCCAATCACAAGGTATGTTTAAGGGGACACTGGTTCTAACAAAATGTTTTCAGGCTCTGCTACAAGTTTTTGAACTGATAAGATTTTTCTCAATTTTTAGCATAAAAGTAACACTATAGAAAATTTGGTGATAGGATTCTTTTAAAAGTATAATTATGACAACAATAAGTGATATTCACATGAACACATTGGCATTGTAAAAGAGTCAAATGATACAGAAGGAAAGACACCGGTCAAGTCTTAGGGCAAGAAATAAGGAACACTCTGCATATTCTAATCAGGAAAGAGGTTTTTGGGGTTTTTTTGTTTGTTTGTTGTTTTTGTTTTTGTTTTTTGGTGCTAGGGTTTGAACTCAGGGCCTACACCTTGAGCCATTCCACCAGCCCTTTTTTCTAAAGGGGTTTTTCGAAATAGGATCTCACGAACTATTTGCTTGGGCTGGCTTTGAGCCATGATTCTCCTGATCTGTGCCTCCTCAGTAGCTAGGATTACAGGTGTGACCCTGGCACCGGGCTAGAAAAGAGGCTTAACAAACCATGCTTGTGAAGTAGCAGGTGTGGGCCCCAGGTAGAATCTCAAACTATAACATTCACTCACCAGTGGTGCTGCCACCTCGGAGGCCACCACTGGGCCTGTAGGACTTAAGACAAACCCCAGTTGCTGCAGTCAGGGATTTCAAAAAACCACTGCTGCTGCCACCACTGGCCTCTTGAAATCCAGAAAGCTGGAGAGTGGACCATAGTCACTACTTCAGACAAACCCCAGGACCCCTGACCCTGCTGTCAGAAATAGCTCAGAAGGACAGGAGTGTGGCTATGGCCTCACATACTCCCCCTGAGATCTCATGCAGGAGCATCACATAGAGGCAAATTCCTGTCCTGACCCTAGCTGCAAGGGAGTCTAGGGGATTAATGTTTATCTTTCCAACCTCTCCAACTGATCTTGACTATTTTTATGAGTAAGCTCAGGCTATACATACTACACTGTACTTGATTTTTTACTTTATCTTTTTTTTGTGCTTTTTATTTATTTTTGGCTCTGGGGATGAAACTCAGGGCCTTTGGGATGCTAGGCAAGTGCTCTACTACTGAGCCACTCCCCAGCCCATACTTACTATGTCTTGGAGATTGTTTCATTTTATAATTTCATACATGCTATCAGATTCCATTCCTAGAACGTTCAAAAGAGGTAAAACAAGATTATGATAGAATGCAAGTGGAGGTTGCTTCTTAGGGTGAGGAGAGGGACTAAAAAAAGGCATGAAGGAATACCAAGCTGGTAGACATGCTCTCTGGACCTGGACAGTGGTTATGTATATAGTTCAGGGGGTACTACGCTTAGGATCTGTGCGCTCGTCTATAGCTGAATTACGCTTCACTGAGGACACACTGAATAAAGCTGCTACGTAACATGGTTGCACAGAGCAATGTTCCTGAGTAATGTTTTAGTTTATAATGCATTATTTATATATGTATGACTTTTAGCAAGTACTTTAGGTATTTGAGAATTCATTCATACTCAAATATACATATGTGCACGTTTGTAGTAAAACTGTATTTACACCTTATTGGGTAAAGAGTGAGTCACTTTACATTCAGATATTTAAGGTCTTTCTAAGGATGAAGCATTACACACTATATTGTGGCAAAATTAATTTTTAACAATATAGTCTTCAATTTCTGCTCAACATGAGTCAGTGCCCCTGACCTGAATTTTATGTTCCATGAACACAAGTCATTGTGTATTTGGGAAATCTTTCCTAAGTTCATTAATAGTGCAGCATGGAAAACTTGTCGTTGAGAATGTCCAACAGGGTCCTGCTCAGGCTTTTGCCTAGCCCAGCAGCACTATCAGACATATGACTTGTGGTTATAGATGTTTCTCCCTTACTCCAAAATGTACACTCCAAAGCTGTATGTAGTGTGAAGAATTGTCCAGTTCTCTTTCCTACTTCTTGGTAATGTATTAGTTGTGAATTTTAGTTTGATTTTCTAAACTAGTATTCTTGTTTGCATTTATACCCTAGGGAATGTGCTTCATTCGGACTAGCCGACCTGAAACTGCAGTTATTTACACCACAGAAGAAACCTTTAAGATCGGAGAGGCCAAGGTAAGAGTTTAGGTTCTCCAGTATCCTTTTATATGAAGAGAATTGTTCTAAACCTTGCTTGTCATCTTTACTTTGCTCTTGTCTTTAAAATATTGCCTGTGACCTTAGTCTCCTTTTCCTCAGAAAGGAACATTTATGACAATTTCCCCTTGGTCTGTAGTTTCCATCTTTCCAAATAGAGTCTCTTACTGAACTTTTGTTTGTTTTTTGAGACAGGGTCTGACTGTGTAGCCAAGGCTGGCCTGGAACTCCCAATCCTCCTGCCTCAGCCTTCTTAGTGCAGGAATTATAAGTGTGCACCCACCACATTTGGCTTTGTTAAACTCTTAAAGAAATGCTATCTTGAAGGTACTTGAGCATCTTGACTGTTACTATAGCCTCCAGCTAAGTAAAACAATAAAAATCAGTCCAAATGAATAAAAGGTCTGTTCTGTTCAGATTTTACATATCTAATACCAGGCAGAAAAGAATACATGAACTGTCATGCCACTGGAGATGCTGTGACCTTGAGATTGATTTTGCACATGGGATATAGCCTTTCCTGCAGGCCTGCTGACAAAGGTTGGCATTACTGAACACTTCCTTATTGTGGTGTTACCACAAAAGGACTCGGAAGCTCACTTTATCAGCCCTAGTTGTAAAAGAGGATCAGAATAGGTAAGCAACTTACTCAAGGCTTCACAACTCCTGAGCACCATGGCCAGGATTCAGGCCTAGGCAGTATCCGCCTCCTACTCTGCCTGTCTTTTAAAGTCACATGTGGGGAACCATAATCAGTTTTAACTGCCGTTAATACTCTTTGTAATCATGTGAGATACTTAGGCACTCTTGAAGGAGCAACAGGTAACATCAACTTGGTTGTGAAGGAAATGATGCTAGTAGATGCTGCTACTCAGAACAACTGTATCTTGGTTCTGAATGGGTGCAGTGCTACTGTAAAATAGTTATTTTCAGAAGTCTACCATGTGCCATTAGTAGCTGGAAAACAGCACTAAATGGAAACAGTATAGTGCTGCCCTCAGCATTAACTACAGATTCTGCCATTCTGTATTTCCACACTTAAAACATAAAGTTATATATCGATTTCTTCACCCTGTGAAGGCAGGGTGTCGTGACATTCATTTGGTTTGCAGAGCTTTCTCATATGTCTTTTGTGGT
Organism: Castor canadensis; assembly: GCF_047511655.1. NCBI lineage: Eukaryota > Metazoa > Chordata > Mammalia > Rodentia > Castoridae > Castor > Castor canadensis. The sequence goes on along the minus strand of NC_133405.1, from coordinate 1,248,737 downwards.
TTTTTCCCTAAGTTTTTCTCAGTCCTGACAAAAATTAATTTCCTAATGGTAAAGCATGTAAGTTAAAGTGTGTGTGATAACATGCACAGCACAGGTAATGAAAGGGCTGGGTTTGGAAAGGGTATATGGGTATGTATATGTGTATCTGCGTGTATATATACACAGATACACACATATCGGGGCCTTGTGCATGCTAGACCATTAGAGTGCTTTTTGCTTGCCTAACATGCACAAGGCTGTGGAGTCCATCCTCAGCACTGCAAAAAATACATACATTTATTTTATTTACAGTACTAAGAATCAAACCCAGAGTCTTGCTGTACTGGAGGTACATTGTGACATTTACAAATATGTCATAGTTGAATTCACCCCCTCCATCATTCTCCTTTATCTCCCCTCCCACCATTCCTGGAATAGTTTCAATGGATCTGATTCAACCTCTTTATAGGTGAATTGAAATTGTTAGTATTGGGGAGTAACAGTAGCATTTTGTTTTGTTGGTCCTATACCAGGTCGTCCGCCACAGTATCACTGACAAGGTCACAGTTATTGGAGCTGGAGTTACTCTACATGAAGCCCTGCTGGCTGCTGAAGAGCTTTCTAAAGAAGGTCAGTTAGTTGATTATGTCTGAACATTGAAGTTCAAGCTGCAGAGGGCTAGAACTCCGGCTACCTCATGTGTCCCAACTGGTGTTTTATTTTTATCCCTGCATATACTTTATTCTGAGTCTGCTTCTTATACCAACCTGGTATTGCTGTTCTCCAGATATCTTTATCCGTGTCATTGACCTATTTACCATCAAACCCCTGGACACTGACACCATCATTTCCAATGCAAAAGCCACAGATGGCCGAATTATCACAGTGGAGGATCACTACGCAGAAGGTGTGTAGAGGCATTGGGGATGGTGTTGAAAGTTTGTTTTGAAGAGAAGCATTTCCATTTTCCTTACTTAGAAATGTACTGTGCTCTCAGGCATCATCGCCAGCCAGCACTCACCCAACATACTTTTTTATCATTGCTCTTTGTTAGTGAATCAATGTAGGGGGTCTCTTTCACCCACGTAGACTGGTTCTCTGAGCATAGATTAGCACCCATATGTACTTGAATGTCCCCAACACAGTGCCCAGTCACTGGAATGGGTTGGTGGCAACATAAAAGTATGTTCTCAGTAGAGAACAGTCACAGCTTTTATAGCTACTTTTGAGTTTTGATTAATAGTTTACTCTCCCCCTTAAAAAAATAGTTCCTTGCAAGCAAACAACATAGCACATGCAGAAAAACAGTGTGCTGTGCCAGGGAGAGAGGGCTTGGGTGATGTTTGGGCCTGGGAAGGTTAGGTAAGGCAGATGATGTGATGCGATGAGGTGCTTCCTGTTCTCATGAAAAATCCCAAAACCACATCCTGATGGGCGGTTTTCTAAAAAGACTCCCAGGATCTGTAGACACTTTTCCTCTAGGCTGAGTTAATCACAAGGGAAGTACATGTGGCAAGAACCTCTGGTGGAGACTGGAGAAACCTCCCCTGCCCCCTCGTGAGGGATACAAAGAACACTTCCCACATGGGCCATTTCTGCCCAGGGATACTCAGCACTACCCACTAGATACTCGGCACTCCATTTCTCTGTTGAAGGCTGGCATGGCATGTACCAAAATTCCCAACTCCTGGCAGAAAAAAGTGAGTGCATTGTTTGTACAAACAGTCCAGACACAGAGACAACCCTTATCATCAGGGAAAGTGTTGGAGCATCACAGGGCACTTGTGCAGACCTTTCAGGCTAACAGCCTCAGGCCTGCCAGTCACTCTTCTGCACAGTTCATTTGTTGTCTTTAGTGATTTTCAGGTCCCTGACAGGTTTGAGAATCTCAGCTCCACAGACTTCCAAATTCATGTAGCCCATGTTGAAAGCAGCCCCGGCTTTAGGCAGGGGAGGGAGCAATTAGGAGACTTGCAATTTATTTATTTATTTATTTATTTATGAAATTTTTTTTTCCTTTTTCTTTTATTATTCATATGTGCATACAAGGCTTGGTTCATTTCTCCCCCCTGCCCCCACCCCCTCCCTTACCACCCACTCCACCCCCTCCCGCTCCCCCCCACCCCCTCAATACCCAGCAGAAACTATTTTGCCCTTATTTCTAATTTTGTTGTAGAGAGAGTATAAGCAATAATAGGAAGGAACAAGGGATTTTGCTGGTTGAGATAAGGATAGCTATACAGGGCATTGACTCACATTGATTTCCTGTGCGTGGGTGTTACCTTCTAGGTTAATTCTTTTTGACCTAACCTTTTCTCTAGTTCCAGTTCCCCTTTTCCTATTGGCCTCAGTTGCTTTTAAGGTATCTGCTTTAGTTTCTCTGCGTTAAGGGCAGCAAATGCTAGCTAATTTTTTAGATGTCTTACCTATCCTCACCCCTCCCTTGTGTGCTCTCGCTTTTATCATGTGCTCATAGAGACTTGCAATTTAGAATGAGAATTCTTTGGCCAGTTGGGAAAAAAGTATAGGAACAAAGAGACTATTCAAAGGTCTCTATATTATGAGGCTTTTAAGGCTTACTAGCCACTTCCAGAAAAGATCCTAACACACCCTCACTTCCCCAGGTGGCATTGGGGAAGCTGTCTGTGCAGCCGTCTCCATGGAGCCTGACATCTTGGTTCATCAGCTGGCAGTGGTGGGAGTGCCTCAGAGCGGGAAACACAGTGAACTGCTGGACATGTTTGGAATCAGTGCCAGACACATCATCATGGCCGTGAAATGCATTTTAATGAGCTAAATTAGCTATTGGCCTTGGTCTTAAAAGACTAGCCACTTTATCTTACATTTATGCTTCCAAAAACATTTAAATCTAAACTGTTATGATTATTTCTCTTAAAAGCAAAGCCAGCTAATCCCTATCTTCATTCCCAATCCATACATTTCAGTTAACTACTTTCCTTTTAAACCATGACTATGTATACAAATGTTAGGCTCTTTTTTGAATTATTAGAGTTTTTGATAAGACTACAGATGAGTGAAGAAAATGTGCATTGAATTGTAAACTTCAGTAGCCCGGGTTTCATAGCACTATAGCGTTGTGATCCATACTGCTGCTCCCATTTTGAGGTGCCATGTGTTGCCTTCCTACCAGCTTCCTGGATAATATGTGACTTCAGTTGCCCTGGAATGTCCTTCACTCTCCTCCACAGTTCAGAGGCTGTTGAGCAATAGCGATAAGATGATAGGATGTCTTATGCTGCTTGCAGTGACTGTTCTGTGGAGACATGAGGGCACAAGAAGTGTCCTGGTCTCTACACCGTTCAAGTCAGTGTTAATAAAGCATTTCAAAACCAGCTGTTCTGTTCATTTTGCGCCATCTATGAGATTCAGTTATCTTCTTTGATACAGACCTAAGGGAGGAGCTTCTATTTCAACCAGACAGAAAGACAGCCATGGCCCCCAACAGTAAACCTGGAAAAGGATAATGGACTGCAGACAAACTACTTACTAGGAAACAGTAAGTTTCCTTGAAAAGGCAAGCCCGAGCCAACTCCTTCCCACTGGCTGAAATACAATAAAGATACCAGCCAGATAAAGATGGGCCTAAGTTTCAAAAGCATACTGGATGTGTCTAGTATGTCACATGCCTTATTTTTATCACCCTCATTAAATAGAAATCAGCGGTTTTGGGAGTCATGACCAGTTTGCCTCAGGAATTGGGCTGCAATGTGTGGTAGACTAAACCTGGGACTTAGGAGTCCTACAGGCTTTCTCATTCCTGCTTTATTAGACTACTGAGCTGGTTTCCTGGCATGTAAAAGGAGTATGATAATTGCTGTACTTATTTCACAAGATTTCAAAATTATTTTCTGAAAGTAACAGTTGATAAAGGGTGATTTTAGAAAACAGGCAAAAAAATTTTGTCTACCTCACTTATCTCAGGGTAATCACTGTTTCTCATACTCCATACAAATCACTCAGAGTACACAGTTCAGTGGATTTTTAGTATACTCAGTTAATTTTAGAACATTTTTACTGCCTCCACAAGAAATCCTGTCCCCTTGTTACTCCCCATTTACCATCCCACTCACTAATAACCATTGATGTACTTTCTGTATATGGATTTGCCTATTTTAAATATTTTATAAGAATGGAATCGTACATTGGGCTGGTGGAGTGGCTCAAGTGGTAGAGCACTTCCCTTAGCAAGCATGAAGCCCTGAGTTCAAATTCCAGTACTGCAAAAAAAAATGGAATCATACAATATGTGACCTTTTGTGTCTGGCTTTCACTGAACATAAGTGCTTTTTAATTTCATGTAGCCTGTGTCAGAATTTTATTCCTTTTATGGCCACATAATATTTTGTTACGTGAATAGACCACATTTGTCCATCATGAAGTTGATGGACATTTGGGTTGTTTCCATTTTTGTCTTCTGTGAATAGTGCTGTTCAGAACCATTTACATACACAAGTTTGTGTGTAAATATGTATTTTCACTTCTCAGGTAGGTGTGTGGCTAGGAGTGGAATCCCTGGATCATACAGCAATTCTCTTTACCCTTTTGTGTGGGGGGGGGGCAGGGTTAATCACAATTTTGTATGAAACAACTGGAAGGTGCTGATCAATCTATAGAGCATTGTTTACTATAAAGTAATACATCAACATAGGCAAGCCACAATCTTGAGTGGCCATGCTTGTTTTGGGGTATAAAATGACAAATTTGGTAGCTCTGCAGCCCAAACAGCACATAAGCACACGCTGACAGCCTAAGTGGAGCAACAAATATCCTTGATAAAAGCACAATTCCAACTCGCAGGGAAGAAAACCCTCGACTCAGTCCACTAGAAGGTGCTGGGCAGAAAAGGACAAATAGGGTAAGGGGTAAGGGGCCAGTGATCTGGTGAAAGGAATGTGTTCCATTGCTAGTTTGTCCTAGCTGTAGCCTCTGAGTAGCCAAGGTGTTAAATTCAGGGGTCTGAATGTAACTTGTGAAGGTGCTGAATGTTCCTTACTTGTTCAGGAGCCTGGGAGTGAAGGCTTGTGAACACTGAAGGATACCTTGGACCCTTGTGTTTGAGATTAGCCTCTAAGTCCTCCTACTGTATACCTGCTACTCCAGTTCCCTCCCATGGAGCAGCTGCCCATCCATCAGTGCGGTGCCAGCTACCTGGCTTTAAGCTTATCTCTGTCACTTGTTGGAGGTGGGGCCCTAGGTAACCTTTTATTCCTGTTTCTTCATCTGTAAAAGGTGATAATGGTGCTGCTAATAATGGTAGTATCTATTTCAGGGATGTGGTCAGGAGTGTATAAATGCCACTGCAAAATCCTCATATACGCCCGCCCTGCCCACCTGGTGGGTTTCTATCTCCCAGCTGTTCCACCCCATGGGCTCCTCTCCTTCCCACTCTCACTGGCATTAGCTATATTGGGGTAGTTGGCTACTCTTACCTTCCCTGCCTCTCCGTTACTAGCCTCTTCCCCTAAACTCCTGGTAGCTCGCCTGCCCCTTCATTCCACCAAACTCATCCATCCCCTACTGGAGCGCACTCTAACCACCATTTGACTGCCTGGCACTGGTGCATCTTGCCAGCCTGTCCTGCCATGCCCCACACAGCCAAGGATTCATCGTTGGGTTTTGTCCTGTCACACAGCCCAAGCCTATCTACACACACCCCTCCTCCGCAGCCCTGAGGACTTAAAGATGGGCTGATGGGGCGGGGCAGCACCCCTGAAGCCTCACAACAGTCTTAGCCTCTGCTTCTAGCTTCAGGCTGAGCAAACGTCGAGGGTGGAGCAAGAATCAGACCAAAGGGACTCCAGAGCATCTGGAGTGGGAGGGATGGCACAAGTGTGCAACCCAGAGACAACTGAACTCATAAAGCTATAGGGCAGTGAGTTTCTTTTCCCATTCAGACCTCCAAAATAGTGGGATCTCAAATCTGACTTCTCTGAGCAAAACACCACCACAGACATTGCCCAAGGGTGGTCTTGCCATGGGAAGTCTTGGGAGTTTCCTTCCTCCTGGCTACTGCAGTATCTCCCAGCCTGAGTTTCTGGAGAGAAAATATGTGGTTTTTGGAATGCATAAGCCCAAAATGATAGCACATAATTATCTGGAAAAGCAATAGTTAAAATACTCAGAGCAAGAATCCTTATATAGAACTGGGTGTGTTGGCCCACGTCTGTAATCTCAGTACTCTCAACTGAGACAGGAGTACTGCCAGTTCCAGGCCAGCTTGCACCAAAACCAAAACCCTGCATTAAAGAAAAGAAGAAGAAAAAAAAAAAAAACGGGGTATGCACATAGTGGTATATGAACTGACAGAAGCTGTCCCTGTCTGAATGTGTACATGCCTCCCTGGAGGATGGTGATTATACTTCTAAGGACATCATTGGGAAGGAGTGGAAGGTCTCAGGAGTAACGAGTATCACATGCTAGGTACCCGCCCCAGTAAAATGAAAGACATTTTCAGGGAAGGAACACCAGTCCATCCCCCCACCCCCGAACCAGGACATCAGACCATTTCCATCAGCAAAGGAGGCTCAAAGAGGCTGGGGGCTTCTCGAATAACCTTTTCCACATTCCCCAACTGCAGGTTTCAGGACCCCACTTTTCGAAAACTACCCCTTACATTTCACAGGACAAAAGTCAAGGATGGAAATTCAACACATTGGCATTTTGTAACCCACATGTTCAACTTTGGGCTGGATTGTCAGAATTGTCAGCACTGTGGGTACAAAGAGGAAGAGGATTTTGAGGGCTGTTCTGGGAGTCCCCAGGGTCTCTGACTTGAGAGTTAAGGAAAACGAGCTCATGATTTCTCAGTCAAATGCACACAGAGGACTATCCCAGACTACCAGTAGTCCTCATGGCCACCATGACAATGACTTGAGCTCCCCAGACACTGGCTTCAGTTGGCACATCAACCCAGTCAAACAAAAGGGGGTAGTAGCTACATTCATTGTGAGCCCACGGCAGGCCATGGATGATTCATGCGCCACTTGCAAGGAAAAGAAAACCCTCAGCTCTGCAATCTAGCTCAAAGGCACAATCTTGCCCAAATGCTATGTTGGAGGTCTGTCTTCTGAGACCACTCAAAGGACAAGTCAGAGACAAAAATTTACCTACTACTACAAGACAGGGAATTTAACGTGAAGGGTGGTTTGCTCAGGGATTGGAGAGCCAAAAGTGCAAAGAAGAACACTGAAGTAACACACTTGACAAAGAAAGAAGCTACTGCTCCTAAAATGAGAGGTAAAGAAAGTTGGGGATCTCATGAGCCAATAAGTCAGCAGTGTTGATACACCAGGATTCAGGACTCTAATGAGAGGCTACAGCAATTTCTCAAGGAAGAAGAAGGCGGCAACATCAGGTAAGAGGGAGAGCAGGGTAGGAGGGCATTTCCTTGGCTTCACCTTCCACTTCACTAGTTCTCTCTTCATTAGCATCTGTTTATTGTTTCATTCCTCACTTGGGATTTTTATTTCAACAACTATGTTTTATTGTATTTACTTCTAAAAGTTCTACCTGCATCTTTTTCAATTCAGCCTGGACTTGGAAAATTCTTCTCTTTCCTTTTCCTTCCTGTAAATCTTCATTTTGTTGTATCTCACAAGGTATTGACCATTAGACGCATCAGAGTCGCTTTACATCACAAAACACAAATAATTTGTAAACGTCCATGACTGCTGCCACCTAGTGTCATGAAAATTCAAAACTTCATCCTGATGAAGCAAGAGAGGAAAAGGATTGTTCTTTTATCTTTCCCCTTTCTCATCTGATCACCAGGTTCCCCCTCTGATCCCTTCCCAGGCACACTGGCACACGGTAATCTCAGGGGAAGGCAGAGAGCATAACCCAGAGAGGGGGCAGGCCCTGGAGGCCAGCATCCTTGATTTACACTCTGCTTTTTCCATTTCTCAGCTTGTGATTCAGAACAGGCCACATAACTCATCCGTGCCATGCTGCCCTCATGTCTTCATCTGGAAAATAGGCGTGACATTGGCACCAACTTCCTGGAGCTGCTGAGGATGCAGCGGAAGGGTCCTGGTGTAGCGCTAGGAACAGCCCCACACATAGCAAACGTCCAGTGTTACCGATCACGTTATCAGGTCCTTTGACCATCGTGCCCCGGGAACATTGACAACTCTGGTCTTGCCCTTGGATCCACCTGCTCATTCTCAGAGAGGGTGCCTTGAATCATCAATGTGAGGCTGTTGGCCTATCTGTGACTTCATCCCTGGGAGTCATGTGTGCAAATCCCAGGGTAGACTGTGCCCTTCTGTCCTTTCTCTGTAAGAATTCAGCACTATGGCCGTGCCAGGGAGGCGACTTGCTCTCTCAGCCTGGATTCCCAAAGACTCACCTTCTCGCTGACCTGTGGGAAGGCAGTCCCTGCTCCCAAGTGCACTTCCTCAACTGCTGACTTAATGGAATCTGAGATGGACCCACACGTTATGGATCCATGGGCTGAGAGGCAAGTTTGTCCCCATCCTTCCTTTCCACCTTGCAGCTAGCCCTTCAACAGCACTTGCTGTAGGTGGGCATCTCAGTTCTACTCTGTCACATGCTGAAGCTTCAAGGGTTCTCTGCCTCTGAGACCATCAAGACCCAAGTGCCAGCCAGGCATGGTGGTGCATACCTGTATACCTGGCACTCCAGAGACTGAGGTAGGAAGATGTTGAGTTTGTGGCCGTGAGCCATGAAAAATAAACAAGTAAACAAAAAGCACCAAGACCCAAGTGCCTTCACAGCCCAGCCCAGCATTCTTTTCCTATGAGGCTCCAATCCCAGCTCCCAATTGCCCTTCCGTTTTCATGTGCCCTTGGCTTCCCCATGGGCATCTCTCACTTACCTGTGGTCCAGTATGCATGGAAATGATGCATCTCAACGTCTTATAACTGTTTTCTGTACATTCTCCCACACACAACTAGGGGCACTGCAGAGGACAGGTGCTGAGTGTCTAAGAGGCACCACCCCTCAAGCCTTGCCAAGTCAGCGCAGGCTCCTGTATTGAGACCCACAGCCTGACCTGACTGGGCTGGTGGTGCAATCTACCCGCCTGGGTCAACAGGAATTTGGAACAGGCAGTCCATAACATTCTCTCTTTCTCTCTTTTTCTTCCTCCCTCCCTCTCTCCTTTCTCTCTCTCTCTCTCTCTCTCTCTGTCCTTTCTCTCTCTCTCTCTCTCTCTCTCTCTCTCTCTCTCTCTCTCTCCCTCTCTCTCCTGGGATTCCATAGCTACTTTAGGCAGAGTGAGAACGCACAGTAGGCCAGGTTTCCTGTGCACACTGGACAAGGACTCCTGCCTTGGGAAAGAGAGAGCGTGTGCCCTATCTCCACGTGTTCTACCTGTACACCTGCTCAGAAGGCAGAGAGCCTTTGGCTAATGTGCATACAGGCCTTCAGGGATGCACGGGGGCCCTGTAGCCTACACGGAACCCAGGAATCTTGTACCCAGATAGCAAAGAGAGGGGAACCACCAGTTCTCCACCTGTTGGCTCTGCTCCCAGGGAGGCCTGGTTCCTCTTCATGCCTAGGAGCCACCCGTGAATCCTTCCAATAGATGCTCCTTTTACACAAGAAAGTTTAAGTGGGCTTCCTCACCACTACCTTCCTCATCTAACACCCCAAGATCCCATACCTGAACATGGCCGACAGCCCCACCCTGAGTCACAGACTGTGGAATATGCCACTTGATGATGTCTCATCATGACAAAGAACCTCCAAGAGGCCAAAGGCTGCAGCTCCTGGTGCCACATGTCCCCAGGCATGACACTGCAGGAATTGCTTGATGGCACCTCCAGTGTACCCAGCAGAGCTAAGTCCACTGCTCCCACCTGGACAATATCCAAGGTCTTCTGGAACAAAGAAATGCAGAGAAAAGGGCTCTTCCTGTGTCACTGCCGCAGTCAAAGAAGCGAGTGATGTGGGTGTCTCATGGCCCCTAGACAAACTGCTGGTGAGAAGAAAATCCCCAAGAATGACTGAAACCATCTGAAAGATCATGATGACAGACAGAGTAGGCAGGTCCACCAGGAATGAGATTATTCCACTGCAAGTACTCACTGGAAGGCCAAGGTGAGAGGCACATCACGAATGAGTGGGCATTTCCTGTCACTAAAGCTGCTGCAATCCTTGGGAAAGGCCACTCTGCGTTAACACAAACGAACATAAAAAAGGCAAGGGGTGTTGCTCAGCGGTACAGGGCTCGCCTCCTATGTGCAAGGCCCTGGGTTCCCTCCTCACCTGGGGATGAGGTGAGGTCAGCCCCCTGTGTGTCATAAATGGGCTGGAGCTGAGGCATATGGCTGTCCCATAGGAAAGAGAAAGATCCTGACTTAGCCAGTGTCATAAAAGCCAACTGCTGAAAACCACAGACCATGGAATCTCATCACTGCAGCCACAGGCAGAAGCCACTCATGGTTTTCCTACCAGATGACTCAGGATTCAGGCTGCTTCTTGGCCAGCCCCCTGGAAGCCGGGGCCTCCCCAAGGCCAGGGAAGAAAGAGCTGGGTGCGCCGGGACATGTTTGGAAAGTCCCAAGTGCCTGGTGAAACAGCCTGGTGCCGGGGTGAAGGATTACATGCCTGAAATCAGAGCACTCAGGAGGCAGAGGTGGGAGGATCGAAAGGCAGTGCCAGCAGGGGTTACATAGCAAGACCCCGTGACAAAAGCAAAACACCACCAATACCCCACAGAAGTTGAAAGAGCTAGAAGCATAATTACGACGCTGAAATAGTGGAAGAAAATACAGACTACTTTTTTAATGTGTGTGGGGGCACATTGATAAGATACACAACCCAGAAATCAGTAAAGCAACAGTATAATAAGCTTCTTCACACAGGAACAGGCAACTTCTCATCGCCAGCAACAGCAGAGTTGTTCAGAAGGGACCAAATGAGGGAAGATTAACAGGATGTACCAGGATGAATAGCCACAGTGTATGACACGCTTCCTCAGGGCATTGGCACTTCCCGGACCAAGAAGACCAGACAGGTGGTCTGTGTGGGAGGAGGGGATCACCCTCGGTGTGGAGCAGAGTAAGGCAAAACCCGAGGGAGATGCAACCTCACACGAAGCAGGTTAGCAAACCTTAGAAAGGTGGACAACAGCAAGCATGCTGTGCACACACCAGAATTCTTGGGTAGTGTCAGTACGGGAGCAAACCACCAGTTGCTACTGAAAACTAGGGGTGGCATAGCTCAAAATGAAGGGCATCATCGGGAAAAAGGAACCCTCATTCTCGGTTGGTGGGATGTCATATAGTACAACCACTATGGAAATCGGCATGGAGGTTCCTCAAAAATCTACCATTAGATTTACCTGCTCGACCCTAGCACACCAGTCTCGGGCATATACGTGAAGGAGCTTAAATCAATACACAAGAGAGATACCTGCATACCTACGTTTTTTGCAGCTCTCGTCCCACAGGCCAAACGGAGGAAAGAACAGATGAACAGATAAAGAAAATGTGGTATAAATCCACAAAGCCACAAAGAAAAATGAAACCATGTCATTTGCAGGAAAATGGATAGAACTGGAGGTCATCATGCTGAGTGACATCAGTCAAGCTCAAAAGGCCAAATATGGCATGTTCTCACCCAGTTTGTGGAACCTAGACCTCAAATGATGCTGGCGAGGACGATGAGACTACTAATAATAGTGAATAATTGTGAATGCATCTGGGGGACGGTCTGAGGGTCAGCATGAGGTGGCGGGGGAAGGAAAAACTACTGAGGGGTGAAGAGGACGGAAGGACGCTACGTACGTACAGAGGTAGAAGGCATAAAGAAACCCACCTCAGACTGTGCGAAAGAAGGGGGTAGGAGAGGGAGAGGGATGGAAATATAACGGGGGGTGAACTTGTTCAAGTGTGTGCATGTATGGGATTATGACAATGAAATTCCCCTGCAGCACTAATGTACACGAATTTAAAAACAACACGAAACTGTTAAACAAGTGAAGCACCTCGAAGCCCGTTGAGCCAGTAATTCCTCCTTTTGCTACTTCACCAAGAGAAATCCTCGCCTGTTGCCTCAGAGACAGGAACCATGTGGCAGTCATGGTGTGGTTATGGCACGGCAGCACCGAAGCACTCTGGGTCTGTGCCACACGGTGGGGATGATCAACGTGTCAGCCCTGGGTTATGGACCACTCTGCCACAGCAGGAAAGCCACGTTAAGTGTATGGCTTCAGGGCCACAAGGGAAGAACCACAAAAGTTGTCACGGGGATGAGGACACTGCACAGTGACATTTATGAGGGCACGAGGTGGGGAAACACGATCAAAAAGAAGAAACTGTCAACCTCCAAATTCAGAAGAACACGGCCTACCTAACCGGGACACACGCACCTGAAGACACAGGGAAGCAGCACAGGGCCTTGGGAAGAGCAGGGAACAGGAGCAGGAAAGCCAGGAAGGGGAGGAAACATGAAAAGCCCTGTTGACCCGTCTTCTCCCCATCGTTAGCGAGGCCGTGAGTAAACAATGCAGTGCACTGTGCCGAGACATGCTGTAAAAGGATAGCGCTTTTCAAGAAGCAATTCCTCAGTGTCCATGAAAATCCTAAACGCGTATGGGTGGTTTTCTTTTCATTTTTTGCAATGGGATCTCTCTGTGTAGCAGAGGTTGAGCTGGAACTCCGGATCCTGCTGATTGTTGCTTGGCACGACCGGTGTCGCCCACCGTGCCCAGCAATGCAAGTCTTTTGACCTGGCAGTTCCACACACAGCTAATTACCCTAGACAGACACAAGCTCAAGACTGATGGTTGCAGCGTTTATACTAACAGCAATAAGTAAATAACAAGAAAAGGACATCAACTGGGGACTTGTTTTTGTAAATTATAATATAGCTATCCTACCAAATACCATGAAGCCAGAGAAAGAGGAGCTAAGAACTGTGTGTCAACATGGAAGGACCGTGAAGCTATATTGCTGGGTGAAAAGAGAATCAGAACAAAAGTGAATTCATTCGCATGTGTGCTTTCAAGCTGTGAACGAGCGAAAAGGGAGAAATCAAAACCGCGTGAATGACTGTTGGTGATCGCAGGGAAAAACAAGAGGGGAGCAACATAGATACTCTTGCTCAGAGTATGCTGGTTTGTAACACTTTGCAGTGATTCGCTCTGAAAATATGCGGGGTGGCCATGCAAAATCCTCGCCACTCTGGAAGGCAGCTTGGCCATTTCCATTAAAACCACACATCCGCTTCACTGAAAGCAGCAACCACTGTCTTGGGCACTTGGGGAAGGAATGGAAACATTGCAGGAAGCGCAGAAGAATGCTTCACCCGCGGTTTCTGTGGAAGAACCTCAACGTGCAAACAAAACTCCCAGCACCCGGCCGAATGCACACAAGCACACCCTAGGAGGTGCACCGATAAAATCCTACACACGGAGCACAGGTCACTGGTCGCTGTGGATTGCCGCGGGGGAGGCTTAGTCTATGCAAAGCCAACAGTGGCGACTCTCGTGGCCAAGGAGGGCTGTCTCATGGTGACAGGGACATGCAAGCGATGGCAGGTTCACACCCGGCACCTGCACATTTGGAAATGCTCTATAGGGCAGTTATTGGTCGACTGGCTGTTTTTTATGGATTTAGGCCACACTGGGGTTTGAACGCAGGTCTTCTTCGCCCTCGCTTGGCCGGCGCTCTACCACTTGAGCCCCTCTGCCGGCTCGTTTTTCTGATGGGTTTTCGAGATAGGAGCGCGCAAACCACTTCCCTGGGGTGGCGTCGAGCCTGGATCCTCCTACTTCTCTGCCCCCTGAGTAGCTAGGATTGCAGGCGTGAGCCACCGGCGCCCCGCTGGGACTTTCCTTTGCGGGAGGCCGGGTGCTGGACATGGAACTCAGGGCCTCGGGCAGCCCGCCAAGTGCTTTACGCCCGACCTCATACACCCCAGGCCCTTCTTAGAGGGTCCCGGGGCAACTACGGGTCCCCATCACCGGGCTCTGCATGCTTCTGGCAGCTTCTGGCAAACATCCTGAATTCAACAGAGCAAGTCCACGAACAAAACACAACCTTCCGGTGACTGCTGCGCACAGGACACCGTCGCGGCAGGACGCCTTTCAGACTCCGGCCACAACAGAGACTCGCAAAGAACCCGCCCGCTGCCGCAGCAGGAGCGCGCACGCGACTGGGTGAATTCCAGTGGACAGAGGGAGCATCCGTCAAGCCTGAGGGGCGGGACTTCCACTTCGGCCGAGCTTCCTCATTGGCGGAGCTAGTCAGCCCCGCGAGCAGGAGGGCAGAAGGGAGCTTCCGGTGCGTGTGCTGAAGCGGAGACGGCGGAGGCGGAGGCCTCTTCGGCTCCACCCTCGGCGTCTCAGGCTTCTTGGCCTGACCCTGCTGGGGCTGGGCTGGCGACCCTGTGTCTGCATTCTCTCGGGGACCGGGGCCCCGGGAGACCTGTGGGCCGCGTTGGGTCCGCTCCTGCCCTCCCTCCCCGCCCCCCGGGCCCGTCGGAGGAGCAGTGGGGCCTTCTAGAAGGTCCTGGAAGTAGACAGTGAGCTCCGCGGGGAGATTTGGAGAAGGGGGAAGGAGGGTGGCAACCGCCCCTCCCCGCGCCGCCTTCAGCCCCAGTCCGGGCCTCCCCGCACTTTTGCCCCCCTTCCCGTGAGCGTTGCCCTCCCAGGACCCCAACGTGTGGCGGTTCTCGTCCCCGGCCGCAGTGTGCTGTGCGGAAAGGGCCTCTGAGGACGTTTCTGGGCCGGTTGGCGGCCAAGCACGGTCACCCCCTCCCCACATACGCAGGGTACGGCCTAGGGAGCAGTGGGCATAGCCGCCTGGCCCCCGAGTCCCGGGGGCGGGGGGCGGGGGGCGGGAGGGGCTGGCTTCCGTAGGGGCGTCTGTCCACGCTTCTGGAGGTGGAGACTGAGAAGGTAACAAAGTCTCTCATGTCACTTGACAGGTGTGCGCCGCCCGCAGGGGCGTCCTGTTCTGCTCCAGGGCGACGTGGGGTTGGCATCAGCTGGGGCCCTTCTGTTACGTGGGGGAGGTAGGTCAAGGTGAGCCCCACAAAGAGAGAGAGGGTGGCTCCTCTGGAAGTGCATGGGCCCAGGAGCCCTCCCTCCCTGTGGCTGAACACCTGCCCAGCTTGTGCCGACATGCTGAGACACACGGACGAGGAAGGATCCCAAGCCCCAGCCCGGAGAAGCTTCTGTGTTAGCACCTCCTTGCCCTCCAAACTGCCCTGCCAGGGAGGTCTCCCGGCGCCTGGGTGCTGCTACTGCCTGCGCCGTCCAGCCCAGGACACAGCCACCCAGCCCCTGGGAGACAGCTGTGCTCGGCCAGCCCTTGCCCTGGTTGGTCTTTGTGTTTTCAGGTCCAGGGGTGGCCTGTCGTCTAGCTGGAATGCTGGATCAGGGCACTCGCCATCTTATTGCTGTGGGAACAGGTCCTCTCCAGAAGAGTCGCCTGCCAGTGTGGAAGCTTCTTGCCTTTGTTTCCATGCCTCTCCTGTGCCTCTTCTGCTTGCGACCTGTGGGCTCCTGCTTCTTGATTTGTGCCTGCCTTCTCTATGGTAAGGACAGGAGCTCCTAGACACCTCTTGCTAGGAGTTTTTCCCCACGTTCAGTTGCCTCTTGCATTTGTGCTTTGGGAGTAGTTTGGAGTCAGGCAGAGGAGTTTAGTTTTTGTGATCCTGAGCAGGTCCACCTCGGGCATGTGTCCTTGCTATAAAACCAGAGTAGGTATGAGGCTCCATCTTTGGAGCCCAGGCTGGGCAAGGCCTGTGCATGTAAAGGCATAGAGTGGCTTTCCCATCTTCGAGGGGCTGCAAACCAGGGCTGGGGGTGTGGATCAAGTGAGGCCCTGAGTTCAGTCCCCACTCCCGTTAAACAAACAAACAAAAACTCCACAGAAAACACCTAAAAGGAGGGAAAATATGCCCTGGTGAGGCTATGTGGTCCCCCGGACCCCAAACCTGCCTTGCTACTGCAGTCCTGGGAATGGGGTGAAGGGGGAGAGACAGAGGAGACCCTTTCTTGTCTGAGCAGTTGGTTCAGCATCCCATATCCCGTATCTCCACCCAGACTGGAAGGCAGAACCCTTACTCCCTGAGCACCCTCGTTCAGGAACTCATGCACAAGGTAGGGGTGAACTCTCTGGATAGTCCGGTCCCCCCCACCCTACTGTTTCCACCACAGATGGGTCTGTAAAGGGCAGAGGCCCGGTAACGGAGGGGCGTGTGCCTCGTTGTCACGGTGCAGGCATCCAAGCCCCATTTCTCCAGTGTCTGGGTCAGGAGCCCAGGTCCTGGGCTCTGGTTTCTGGCAGGTGGGAGGAGCACGGGAGGAGCTGCGCTCTGGGCTGAAAGGGGTTTTTGGTATCTTGTTTCCCTAGAGACGTGTACTACATCTTTCCTGGTGGGGACTCTAAGGCGACTTCCTGAAGACGGAGGTGACTTCCCAGTGACGCTGTTGGTGGCTCTGAATGTGTCATGCGGGTTCTGTGGGTCTTGAGTGTTTTTCCTGTTGGCTGTCTCCCCTGGGCAACACGTGGGCACTGGTGACAGCCCCCTGGCACTTTCCCAAACTGCCTTGCATATGTCGGACCTGAGCGGGCAGATTGCTGGGCCTTTCTTGCAGGATATGTGCATTCCCTTGATCAGGGTGTCAGGCTGCGGATGCTGGGGCTGTTCAAGACATGCTCGGGCTTCATGCACAGCCCCATACTCATGGGCCATCTGTCCACTGACTGTCCTCTGTCCTTCTTGCCTGTGATGGAGCCAGGCTGCCTCTCTCATCCCCTACTGCTGTGGTTGGGGCCCAGCAAGGAACAAGGCTTCCTGTGCTTGGGTTGGTCTCAGGGAGCCAGGATGGGGCTGAGGCTGCTGTTCCTACAACTGCCCGGTGCCCTCGCCCGGGGATTTCCTCTAGTGGCCTGCCTTGCAGGTGGACACACACGAAAGCAGCCAGACCCTATCCTGACCCACACACCACCCTGACTTAGCAGCTGTCCCTCCTCACCCCACTGGCTCCATCAAGGTTTTCGAAGCAGCTGTGTCTCGGAGCACCATGGCCAGTGTCCCAGACCTGTGGGTTGCCAGTAGCTGCCCCCACTGTGGCCCCGCCACCAGGTATGTCCCTAGGGTTTTCTGAGGCCAGCGTGGTTGCCCTTGGCACTTGCATCCAGGATCCCTCCAGCTGTCCCTGGATATGGGGCCTCTGCCCCTCCCCTAAGTCAATTTCCTGTCCCCAGGGATACCTAGGTCTGCAGGTGACTAGACCCTGATCACAGTTGGGGAATGGTCCTGTAACTGCCTCTTCTAGTCTAGTACCCTGTTTTTCGTGCCTCCCATTGACCCCTGGTCTTTATCAGCTCGGTGTGGGTGTTCCTGTGGTCTGAGGAGGTTGTCCCAGACTCTGAGGACCCTGCCCTGGACACTTTGTCAGGAAAGGACCCACGCTGCCTCTTTGTTGGTGGACCAGAAGGGGTTTAGTGAGGCACTTGCCCACACCACCCTGTTTCTCAGAGCCCTGGTCGGTCCTGTGTCTCTTCTGAGATACACTGCTTTGGGTTGGTGCCCTCTTTCTTGTGCCCACCCTTCACCACACTTGACCTTCAGTCAGGCATTGCTGCTATCCTCCCAGTGCCCCCCGTCCTCAGTCTGACCCTTACCACCTGTCCATGCTCCAGACATCCAACCCTTGCATTGATTTGATGTCTGTAGACCCCTCCCACACCCTCCAAGATGTCTCGGGGCCTTTCTGCCTGCCCTTCCTGTGAGGTCCTGGTAGGGCTGTTCCCACAGTCACCTACTTGCTGTCTTTCTTGGCCTGCAGGTGGGAAAGACCTTCTTTGCTCTTTTCCTAGTTTTTCCCTTTCCCCTGAGCCTGCCTCTGAAACCCTCAAGGGACTCCTGGCCTTGTTCATGTTGCTGTGGAAGTGCTGTGATCCCTCACTGTAGGGAGGTCAGAAGCTCCACTTGGAAAAGCATTGACCCCTTTTCCCACGAGCGTCCCCTCTCAGCTTCCTCTGGGGACAGGACAGTAGGGAGGAAGAGGGAGAGTCAGGTGCAGATGTGTGTCTGGATAGGACAGAGACTGGCTGTGGCAGTCAGCTGGGCCTTCCACCTGCCTTGCCCTGCCTTACACTCAGTCTAGCCTGAACCTGCTGATTCAGGGCCTGCTCCCAATTTGAGGCCACCAGCCCATGGCCTCCTCCTTGGTATTGGTAGGCGAGATGCAGCTAGCACCTCCCTTCTGTTCCTTGCACCTGTTGGGCCTCTACCATGGGCGTTCTTGGCCTAGTGGGTGGGTCAAAAACCCCACACGTGGACTTGGGTGAGGCAGCTAAGCCCGTATGTCCTGCCTGCCTACTCCTAGGTCCTTATGGATCCTCTCAAATTTCCTCAGTGTACCTGAGTCACCGTCAGGAATGGTGAGCATATGTGTGGGTCCCATCTTCCCACCCTCTACTGGGGGGCCTTGACCAGTATGTGGGTTCCCAATCTGTTTCCCTCCTGTTTCTCTGCCCAAGTGCCCTGCAGTTCACCTCTTGGCCTGGCCTGTAGTCTCTTGCCAGGATGTCTGTCCCCAGGGAACTGTATCCCTGGCCCTGAATTTGGCATCTTCTGGCCTTCCTGCAGCCCCAAGCATGTGATGTGGAGGGACGGGTACAGGGACTCCTGGTTAGTGCTACTCAGCATCGTTTGGCTGGCACTCCAAGGGGGCCAAGCTAGGCCTGGGTATGGGAGAGGATGTGATGCAGAGTTGTCTCCTTTAGGTGGGGCTGATGCCAAGAAGGAATAGGAGTCTCTGGGTGACATTAGCAGGCGAGGATGCCTTCAGGGTGCAGGGTCCTGGGTATTCTGGGAGTAGAGGGGAGAAAGCTGTGCCTCAGGAGTTTCCCATCACCCCTCAGTGATGCTGGATCTCTCTGGTCCTGGTTCTGCTGCCTCCTATCTCCTCTCCAGCAGGTCAGCTTCCAGAGGCCTCCAAGAGTATGGGGCCTCCCACTCCCTTTTGTACTTGAGCAAGACTAGTAGTGGGAGAAGGATGGGGAAGCAGACTTTATCCAGCTCTGTCCTTCCTGCATGTTGTGCAGTGTCTTTTTGAGACCAGCCACCCTGAGCCAGAGGAACAGTGTAGCCAGGGGTAGATATGAGGAAGGATCGCACCATCCTGACTGCTGCCCTGCTGTGCCTGTTCCTCCTACCCCATGCACATTCCGCAGGAAGCCCTGGGTGATTTGGTCTAGCCCTTCAGTTCCTTCACCCCTTTCTTGTGGTCTTCTTGAATTCCTGGCCTTTGGCCTAGGGCTCTAGTGTTCTGCCTGAAAAGGTGGGTTCAGCACTGGGGAGCTGAAGGTACTTATCTGCAGGGTGCACCTTAACCCCGAAAGCTTGTCTCATGTTCTTTGCCTGCAGGTGAATGAAGTGGCACTGCTATCCATGGCGGCCCTTGGCCTGGGACTGGGTGGGTTGCAATGTGGTCATCCCAGCCATCTTCAGGTATCATTGGAAGGTAGGACTGAGCACATTTGTTGGGATACTTTTCAAGGTGGGAGACACTGGGCTAGTGTGGGATCCCTTGGGCAGAGGATACAGAAGGAGCCAAGTGATCCTGCTGCAAGAAGCTACTCAAGGAAGAAGGGACAATTATCAAGGTCAGGGCCTTGCCTTGTGCTTCCCTAAGAGTGGGCCTCAAATGCATCCACCTGCTGACACCAGTTTATACTGAGGGGCCCTGAACCCATAGTCTGTTGCGGCAGATCATCTTATAATAGTCCCTTGTTTAAACATTTGGTCATGTTCCAGGTGCCTGAGAGATGGCCAGGATCTCCTGTAAGTTCAAAGACTGCTTACCTGGCTGTCTCCACCAGGGAAATCTTCCTGACCCCACCCCAGCCAGTAATAGGCCCTCCTGCCAAGCATTTTGCCTCCTACAGCCTTGTGTTTTCCTAGACCTCATTCTGGAAGCACCACATACCTCTCACCCCTCTTTCTGCATTGATTATAATCAAAGAATGCTGACAGGAAGCAAGTGTAGATGGGGCACCCTGGAGAGTGTGTGTGGAGGGTGGGAGATAAAGCAGATACCCTCTACTAGGAGTGTCAACCTGGAAATTTAGCAGCTTGTGCTGGGCCTATGCTTCTGCCCTGCTGGTACCCTTGCCAGTTTGGCCTTCATCCCTCCCCCATGAAAGCTACAGCCACTCACAGGACAATAGAAGCAAAACTTTATTCCTCTTGGCTGGGAAAGAGAACTAGCAGGTGGTGTGTACAGGGCCCCACCCTTCCCAGAACCAAAGAAGATAGGCGCTGCCACCAAATGGCTCCCTCTGCCCAAGTGAAAGCCAAGAGGCCAGAGGCAGACCGGGAGAGGCAGGTGAGCACAGCACAGGGCAGGGGCGATTGCAGTGATGGGGGTGGCCAGGGCAGGCCAGAGGGGCAGGAGAGGGCTCAGGAAGATGGGGCTGCTTGGGGAGTGGGGTGGGTGTGAGGACACTTCCTGCCATGGGAGCTACTGGCTGGCATGGGCACCAAGCTCAGGGCACCATGACTCGGTAGGGGCTGCCAGGGATATGCTCATCACCCCACTTGACCACCAGCGTGTACTCCCCTTTGTCCTTGAGCAGGTAGGAGACATTGTACAGTCGGCTGCCCACATGCTTCACCAGGATCTCTTCGCAGGGTGTCCTTGGGCCATGTACCCCCACCAGCAGCATGTTGTTGCCTAAGGTAGGAAGGGGCCTCAGTCATGGTCCCCAGCCCCCATCCTTCAGTTATGATTGTACTGACCCCCTTTTTCCCTATCTCATACACTCTCCCTCACCTGTTTTGGTATGACAGCCCTTCCCAAAGAGCTGCCAGCACCCTCCCGCTACCCAGGCCAGCAGAGGAAACTTAGCTCCTCCAAGCCATTTTCTTGAGGGGCAGAGAAAGCAGAGAGGCCCAGATGGGAGGTGGCTTTACAAGTGACAGCCACACCCTAAAGGCAGTTCCTGCACTTCCCAGATGCTGGCCATCCTGTTGTTTTTGGCCTTGTCTTCTGGAAGCCAGGGACGGGGCTACCTACCTGCTTTGCTGCAGTCTACTGTAAAGCTGCTCTTTTGGCCTGTGTAAGCCTTGCTCAGCCCCAGGCCCTTGGCCACCACCTTGCTGGCATCAGCAGGACCGGGACCTGGCGTTCCATGCTGGGGGACACTAGCAGCCTTGGTCAGGGAGTCCACAAACACTGATGATGTTTCATGGAGGCTGTGGTTGCTGACGAGACGGGGGCCTAAAGGGCAGAGTGGGTGGGTATGAGAGGTGGCTGGAGTGCCTGGAATTGGGTGGGTACCAGCAGCCTGGTCCTAGGCTCACCTGTGACCTTGGCCTTGAAGGGGCTTCCCCCAATGTGGTAGGGACCACCATACTTGATGGAGATGAGGTAGCTGCCGGGTGCCATGGGGGTATAGGTGACACGATAGCCCTCAGGGCACTCCTGGCAATCCATCTTCACCTTGGAGGGGCCGTCAATGGTCACCGAAAGGGCACCAGCTCCAGCATTGCTTGTGTTCACGATAAACTCAGCTGGGCTTCCTGGGAGCATGAGAGAGAGAAATCAGACAGTGTTCACCTGGTAATCTTCCCTATCCTTAACCACCTAGCACAGGTTTGTCACTTTCACATGCCTCCTGTTGTCACCAAAAGCTTGGGAGATAAGGGCCCTAGCAGCTGCATTCATACTCAAAGTTGCACCCATGGACCTACCTGTGACACCACCTTCCAGGCCTGCTCCATAGGCAGACACCAAGCCTGGGTCTCCTCCATGCCCAGGCTCCCCAACTCGGATCTTGAAAGGGCTTCCAGGGATGTGGGTACCATTGAACTTGACATCAATCAGGTAGATGCCATTCTCCCGTGGGATGAAACGCACGGCATACTTATCTGAGGAGAAGGAGGACATGTTGTGGGCTGGGGGTCCCTTTCTGTAAGTAGCAAATGGCATCTGCAAGGAACAACCTCAGTACTAGTCTTCTTCGTTTCCCTTGCCACCAGCAGGAGCCCAGCAGCTAGCTCCATGGGACCCCCCCTCTGCTTCCTCCAGGGTTGTGCTGGGCACTGACACCTGGCAGACATCCTGAAGGCTGAGGTCTGGAAGCCTCAGACACCCAAGCAGCCCACTTTTGAGGCTCATTTGGACCTTTACAAAATGCCCACCTTGCTGCCTCCTTAGAAAGTTTTCCATGAATGCCATATTATCTGCAGGTTAACTGGGGCTCAGAGACAGGCAGAAACTTGCTTTAGGTCATGTAGGTGGGAAGCGGCAGAACTAGGCTATGAAACTAGTAAAACTAAGTGTAATGTAACACAAGTGCTATACCCCTAGCCACGGGACCAGGTAGGAGCCCAGTGGTTAGACTTTGGATCTCTCTATCTGAAGACTGAGTGGTCTTCCCAAAGAAGATCTTCCTAGCAACTGTGGCTAGGGAAGGGTTCTTTAGGTGAGGGGGCCCATGTGTTGGGGCCCCATTTTGGCTCCTTAGAAAATCTATACTTTCCTTTTGTATCCTAAGCCTGCTTCCATTCAGCTGACCAGATCTTAGGGAGGCCTGCTGTCCCTGGTTGGGGCAGAACACATGTCTGGGCAGAGATAGGTTCTCACCTTGGTCAATCTCTGTGACATAGCATTCCTCCAGGGCTCCTGAGGGGCTATGCACCTTGGCATCAATCGCCCCCTTGGCCCCATTCAGGCTGACTGCAAAAGAGGCTGGCTGGTTGACCTTTAGCCCTGACTCCTGGAAGCACAGCAGATGTGGTTAGACAGGGTGGCTGGGGGTCAGGGCAAGGGAAGAGCAGGGCCCTAGAAGCAGGAGGCCCACAGGGTCACACTTACCCATCTGGTGTCCAACTTGGTTTAAAGAGGGAGAGCCACTGACTTGTGAGGGCAGCAAGCCACAGGCATACCTCCCAGCTCCCCCTCCCCAGACTCATGCTCAGCAGTCACACACACACACACACACACAGCAGAAAGGGAGGGTGGCCCCACCTTGTGGGTAGCACCCAGCCTTGGCAGGCTGTCCCTCTTTAAACCTCAGCCCTGGTGCTCAAGGGGCACAGGCTTCTGTTCAAAGCCTTTAGACCTGAGACACGAGAAAAACTCCACACGGTGGGCTGTACCCGGCCAGAGCAGAGGCCTGGCACCCAGAGCTGTTCTGGAGAGGTCACTCGACACGGCCGAGGCCTGCTGTCCACAGTGGCTCTGGTCTGTCCGGGCCCAGGAACCCCAGGTGGGCAGTTTCTCTCAGTGCCTCACCTGAAGACTAGAAACAGTAAGGCGGCGGGCGTCACCAGACGGAGAAGCCACAGGCACCACGAAGGGGCTATCAGGGATGTGCTCCTCGTTGAACTTGACTGAGACCTCATAGTCACCTGGACAGGAAGAGAACATAAGGCTGCACTGGGGCACCACGGTGCCCCCAAGGGCCAACTTACAACTTGGGTAGCTTTGGGACCTCAGGGTGGAGATTAGGAGCCAAGGAAGGGAGGCTGTCTATGTAGCCCTTGAGGCCCAATACCCACACTCAGACCCCACCTCCCCCAACCCAGCCAGTAGTGCCCCCAGTACCTGGCTCCTGGACCACATAGGCCACACCACAGGAGCCATCTTTGCGGTCCTCAAAGGAGATTTCAGCCTTGCTAGGGCCCTCGACGGCAATAGCCAGGCCCCCAGCACCAGCTTCTCTGGTCCAGATGCTGAATTCAGCTGTGGGAAAGCAGTGTGTCCTCATGGAGGGCTGGTCCCCTGGCCTCATCCCCCATATCCCCCTCTAAGCATGGCCAAGAGCAATATGGTTGCTATCTACTTCCTCCACCCTATCCCTCCCCTGGGCCCATGCAAGAGAGCAAGAGCTCAGTGGACACACATGCCTACCTGGCACTCCAGCTTCAGCCCTCTCCAGGCCAGGTCCTCCAGCACGGACTTTATGGGCTCCTCCCTCTCCCAGAGGCCCCACAGTGAACTGGAAGGGGCTTCCAGGCACATGCTGGCCTTTGTACTTGACGCTAACTGTGTGCATTCCCATCTCAGCAGGCACAAATCGGATGCAATAGGTATGGTTTTCTCCTTCCACAATCTCTGCCTCATGGGTCTTGCCTGATGGGCTGGTCACCTGGGCTGTCATGTCCTGAATGCTAATTTCTGCAAGTGGGAGATGGCCTAGTGAACAGGACCCTGGTCTCCACCCCTGAGCTTAGGGTTGTCTCAGGAACCCTCCTGGGCTCCCCCAAATCCCTTACCAGGGATCTTCAAGCTGAGGTCACAGTGACTGCCAACATTGGCCACGGAAGGGGCTCGTCGCCTGCGTGTAATGCTCTCTTTCACCCGGCCCTCACCTGTCACCTTCACAGAGAACGGGCTGCCTATAGGAAGAAAGCACAACCCATATCCCACCCAGGTTATATGCTGCAGGTGGGCCCTGGGAGGTGGCAAGGAGGGCTGCTAAGCAATGGGGAGTGGGGGCAGAGGAGTGGCTGCTGCACTCACCAGGAACATGCTGGTCAGCAAACTTGATGTTTATGATGTAGTTGCCAGGTTCTGTGGGGCAGTAAGTGACCCTGCATGTGCCATCTTCCAGGTCCTCTGTGTTGATGTCTACCTTGCTGGGGCCTTCAATAGATAGGCTGAGCCCGCCATAACCTATAGGATGGACAGTCATGAGCCAGGATGTCAAACACAGCTGTATGCCTCAGCTGGCAGGTCACCACTGCCTACCTGCATCTCGGGTGTCAATAATAAACTCTGCAGGCTCAAAGGTGTGGCCTTCATGGAGACCCTGGCCAGAGACACGCACACGGCTGGCATCCCCAATCTCCGACTGGCTGATCACCACTGGAATGGGACTGCTTGCCACATGCTGGCCATTCTTCTTCACATGTACCAGGTGTTCCCCAGTCTCCTTGGGCACGAATGAAATCCCTGGACACGGGGCAAGGTCATCAATAGGAGTAGGTGTGGACCCACAGCCCTCCTCCTTTCTAGAAACCCTTGACCCCTTCTCAGCCTCTTACCTACGTGGCCGTTACGCAGCCGCTTCAGTAGACAGGGCTCCTCTCGGCCTGAAGGAGGTACCACAGTGGCAGTCAGCAGGCTAAGGTCCGTTTCTGAGATGTTGATGGGAATGTCGGCAGCAGAGCCCACCTTTAAGTGGGACATCCGCATGGAGTCATCGCCTGGTGTGCGGGAGGGAGGTAGGTCATCCATCACTGTACATCCAGCCACAGACCATGCCCACCCTGCGGCCTGTTCCTGTCACTGCTGGTGCTCCCCACCTGTGACCCTGGCAGTGAAGGGGCTGCCTGGGATGTGCTGCTCATTGTACTTGACTAGGATGCTGTAGTCACCAGGAAGCACAGGTAGATAGGAGACACTACATGTCCCATCCTGGTTGTCAGTGCAGCTGATTTCTGCTTTGGATGGACCCTCGATGGCCAGCGATAAGCCTCCTGGAAAGAGTCACAGGTGAGATTGGGAACTGTGCCCAGGGACACAATGCTGGGTCTGCACCAATGAAGAGACCTGATGGCTGAGCTGAGGCCAAAGATGCAGAGTATGGAGACCCAATCAGGAGTATCTCCCATGCCCAGCCCTCAGCCAGGTGAGGACACCTCAGATGCAGAGAACAGGTTAAGCCTAGAGCTGCTCCTCACCCTCTCCTGCATCCTTGGTGTTGACAGTGAAGGTGGCAGGTTTGTTGACTACTCCATGGGTAAGGCCAGGGCCATAGGCAGTGACGTGGCCACAGTTGACATAATCCACATAGAACTGCAACGGGCTTCCTGAGGTAGGAATAGGGGCCACAGGGAATGTCAGCCTCATGTCCTCCTCCCACCCCCCCATCCCTCTGGTGAGATGGTAGCAGCAGTAGCATGGGCGGGGTGGGCAGAGGCAGTGGGCCTACCTGGGATGTGCATGTTGTCATAGCGGATGTCCATCTCATGTAGGCCAGCCTCACTGGGTGCATAGCGCACAGTCACAGTACCATCCTTGTTGTCGGTGATGGAGGGCTGTGCCACCTTCCCTGAGGGCATCCGAACCTCCCCTGCAAAGCAGTGGATCCGGGGTCAGGGCAGCCCATTGACACACCCTGGCCTCCTTGGCTCCTGAGTTTCTTCCTAGCCCCAGCTCACCAGTGATCTCGCCCTTCTTGATGGTGAAGGGGATGACAAGGTCAAATGGCCTCAGGCTAGTCACATCCAGTCCATTAACACCCACCATGGGCCTCTCTGGGACCTGCAGTGGAGACAGAGGAATCAAGTGAGGGACTATAGGAGAATTTGGGGTTCTTCCACACATGTTGTAGAATGGCTTCATGAGACATGCAGCTGCCAACCCCATGTGTCCTGAGCTGGGAAATCCAGGAGGTGGGTCAGGCCTTACCCAGGTCTGCTGGCCACCCTGGGCATAGGTGTACTGTGGAGCCAGCTGCTGAGGCCGTAATGGGGGCTGCACTGTGGACTGATCTCCAGCCAATGCCTGGAGAGCAAAGTGGAAGAGCTGGAGACTTTGACATCACAAAGGGGCACAGATAACAGGCTAAGAACTTCCCAGATCCCCCTGCCACCCATCCCTGGCCCCTTCTCACTGTCACTTGGAAGGGGCTGTTGGGCACATGCTCGCCACCAAAGCGCACACAGATGACGTATTTGCCCGGTTGTGGGGCTGTGTAGAAGATGTCGAAGGTGCCATCCTCATTCTCTACCACATCCACGTCTACTTCTGAGCCGTCAGGGGTGCACACAGTGCAGGTCACCTTGCCTTTGCCTGCTGCCTTCGTGTCCACAGTGATCACTGTCTCCTCCCCAATCTGGATGGTGGGGCCGATGCCAGCACCTGGTAGGGCAGGGCAGGTCCCCAAAGGGGGGGCCAGCAGGTGAGCCTGATATTCAGACTGCTCCCATCAGCCTGCCACCCATCCAGGTCTCTTACTGCCACCACGAAGCAAGCCAGGCCCCACACCCCATCCCCCAAGCTGGGATGGCGAGTGGTTTCTCAGAAGGCAGGAAGAATTCTCCTCACCACCTCAAGCCTCTACTTGAGAGAGGCCCAACAGGTGATACCCAGGTGCCTGGGAGGAACAGGAAGGGGCCACCCCAGCACAAGAATTTGCTGCCCCCTTCTCTGCCAACTCAGCTTCAGCTGGCATCATGGCCCATGCTGATGAACACCAGTGCTCTGGATAGGCCCATGGCTGCTTGCACCCCTGTCGCCTGGCCCTGGGCCTCAATGCTGTATGTGGACGCAGTGAGGCAGTCCTGCTGCAGCGTGGGGGATGTGACACTTGCCTCCTCCCTACCCCCACCCAGGCCTGACAGTGAAACTGGAGTTTCCTGACAACTGAGAATGCTCGCTCAACCAGAGGTTCATGATGAGAGGCAGCCAGGCACAGGCAAGAACTAGGAGCAGGGAGCAGGGAGGCAGTGGGGTTAGCACCCGAGCAGTGAAGCACAGCAGGCTTGGCAGAGCAGTGGCAGCACCGAGGGGATGGGGACAGGAGGACCAAGCCACAGCCACCATTGCTGGGTTGCAAGGATAGAGCATCTGAGCAGCCTCGAGGGCCCCATAGTGCCCGAGGAATGGGGAGGACAGTGACGTTATGATCCAGGGTTCAGCTGTGGAGGCTTGGGAGCTGTGGGCTGTGAGGCCTGGCAGCAAGAGCACCCCTGCAGCCCGGCCTCCCGCCAGAAAAGCAGCCGGGAACACCAAACCTGCTTGAGGACCAAGTTCAAGGGCCCCTATGGCCAGCCTGCTGCCAAATACCCTATTAGCTGAGGGATTGTGCTGCACTAGGCTCTGTACTGAGTTTCCGCAGCCCAGGCAGCTCCCCTAGCTCTGGACCTGGTTGCTTATTGCCCTATGCCGTCTAGCTAGTGCCTTGGGCCCACTCCTAATCCGTATCCCTAACTAACTCCCTGTTTCCCGACCCATTCTGTAGGCAGTCAGCAGGTCTTGGCCATGCTGTCTTCAAAGTATACCAACCAGGCTCCTACCTGAAGCCCCCATGGCCACCGACCTGGCCCAAGCCAACCTTCTGGCTTGCCCAAAAGCAACTTAAGCACCCCCAGCTGGGCTCCCTGCCTCCAATCCACAATTTCCAGAGAAATTGAGGCTACTCTTGAGTTGCCCTTTCCCCTTGGCCCCCTAGGCCCTTGGATTAGGCTTCTCCCAGTTTCTGGCCTTTCCCTACCCCCTGGTCTATGCACACCTATCATTTCAGATCCCATGTCCCACTCTACAAAGCCCCAGCCACCA
This sequence comes from Castor canadensis, assembly GCF_047511655.1. Taxonomy (NCBI): domain Eukaryota; kingdom Metazoa; phylum Chordata; class Mammalia; order Rodentia; family Castoridae; genus Castor; species Castor canadensis. Next base: position 1,220,509 of record NC_133405.1, on the reverse strand, counting down.
GTCACTCTCTTTGGCCACCTGCCCAAGTGCCAAGCCTGCAGCCTTCAGCATCCCTGGGGTGTCCCTGGCTAGGGAAGGCAAACCCCTCTTTGCCTGGTTGGGGACTGTCTGAATAACGTCACTGCTGGGGGGATGGAGGAAAAGAGGGGAGGAAGGAGATGGGTCACAGAGTGCACTTTGGGGCTCTGAGGCTGGGCCAGGCCCCGCCATGCTGGCCGCCCAAGCAGTCGACACTGGCGCTGCTGCACCACCAGGCAGCCCCACCCACTCATGCACCTCCCCCAGCCTGGGACGCAGAGGCCCCTGGGAGGTGGGGATGGAAGTCTGTGGATCTGACCAGGGCTAGAGATTCCCACTGAGTAGAGGAGACCCCTTGTCCACTCAGCCTATGCAGGAGTCCTTGTGAGAAAGAAGCACCTGCTGCCCATCCCTAGGTGCTTCCCTGGATGCCAAGATCCCCAGACCCCAAAGTCCCCAGTGGGTTGCCTCTTGGGATACACTTCACCCCAAAGCTCTCAGCTGCAACCCGAGTTCTCATGGGGAAATGGAAACCCAGAGAGGGGAAGGGCCAGAGCATTCATGCTCAGCTCCAGAAACCTCCCTGGGCCCTAACCCTCCAGCCCATGTCCTTGTCTTGCACACCCTCCCCCACTCTGTCCCTGCCTAGAGCTGCAGCTGGAACTGTTCTGGGAATGAATTAGCAATGAAGAGGAAAGGAAGCTGCCCCTCTGGGCAGAAGGGGCATTGGGAGTGGCCCCAGCAAGCAGCTTACCTAGCCCGTGACCTCCGATTGACACTGAGGTGAGAGGGCAGAGAGCAAGGAGAAAGGTCAGGTGAGTCACTCAAGGGGGCGGCCCCCACTCCCACACGCCGCCCCAAGCAGCGAGCCCTTGCACACAGGCACACCCAAGCCCCGTGCCGAGCGCCGCGGTGGCCACTGGTGGGCTGGCTCACCTGTGACCGTGCACTTGCTGGCATCCCCAGTGGGCACGGCCCGGACACGGTATGGGGAGAAGGGGATCTCATCACCACCATACTTGATGAGGATTGTGTAGCGGCCTGTCACATCTGGCACATAGGCCACTGTGTATGTGCCATCATGGTTATCTTGGATATGTGTCTTCTTGGGCTTGCCTTCAGGGTCCTGTGTGACAGAGCACAGGGGAGAAGGTTGGTAGAAGCCCAGCCAGGTCCAGGCCTGCCTCAGGCCCTCCTGAAGGAGCACCAACACTGCTGCTACAGAGACAGCCTCTGGACCGCTCAATCATCGTGACTCCAATGGCGCCTGCATGTGGCACTGTCCTTTACTTCACCATGGGCACAGAGTCCAGAATGGAACCCGTAAAACATCCAGCATTCTCACATGACAACAGGCAGGGTCAAGGAGCTTGGTACTGAACTTTGGCCCCAGGTCATGCCCCAGCACTAGGAGATCTCCAGGTTGTGATCTTATACTTGCCCCATGAGAATATTACAGGCAGGGGAACTGAGGCATCACAGGCTTTGGTAATGTGCTCGAAGTCAGCAGTGAGTGTTACCACCATCCTAAGATACTCACAACCTTAGCAAACCAGATGCAGGAGGCCTACCCGTCCCTGTCCTGCTGGTGCAGCTCCCCAGGAGACCAGACTCTTGGACTGGTCTGCCCACCACCCCACCTGCAGCCCCACACTCCAACTGCCTAGGCCTGACCCTTGCCTCTCCTCCCCATCCCTAGAGTCACAACGCAGCTTGGGAAGCCAGTGAGCTCACCGTAATCTGAACAGCCAGCAGACCCTCCCCAGCATCCTTTGCATCAATGGTGAACTCCACAGGCAGGCTGGCAGGCACACCAGTGGTGTTGAGTCCAGGTCCACTGGCCTTTACCTTACTGGCATCGTGCGTGGGCAGCACCTTCACCTTAAAGGGACTATGGGGCCAGAGTGTTATGACTGAACAGACAGCTCTCAGCACCCAGCTTGCCCCCACTACAGGTAATGGGCCCTGCTTCTTACCTCCGGGGTACTTCTTCCTCCCCATATAGCACTGAGATGCTGTAGGGCCCTTCTCGGCTGGGAACATAGTTGACAGTCTGGGTACCATCTGCGTTGTCCACCACGTCCACTGGCTCTACCAGGCCTGGCCCCAGTGACAGCACTTTAGGTGGCCTTACTGGGCTCCTACCCCCATCCCACTGGATGGCCAGGACTCACCATGTTCTTACCCGCCCAGCCCCAGGAAGGATCCCAAGCCCCTGTAGTATAAAGTCATCTATGGGTACCACCTTGAACTCTTGCCTGCCCTCCCTCCTGCCACATCTGTTCAGTGGCCAAGTGCTGTCTATTCTACCCTCCTCCAGGTTTCTTTTTTTTGCCAGGGGGGGGGGAGTTCTAGGATTTGAACTCAGAACTTCACATTTGATAGGCAGGTGCTCTACCAGTTGAGCAACGCCTCGAGCCCCTCCAGGTTTCCACCTGGCTCTATAGTCACCTAAAGCTCTTCTACCAACTGCCTTCATACCTGCCCCAGCCCCTACATGCTAGGCCTCCAGTGTCTTTCTCCACCCCTCAAAGCAGAGGCTGCCTCCCTGACCTCCCTGCTCCCAGGTGTGTGAACGCTCACCTTTGGGTCCCTGCACTTTGACCTGCAGTGGGGCCACCCCGGCCTTGCTTGTGTCCACCTGGAAGGACTGAGGGAGGTTGGCTCGGACCATGCCTGGGCTCAGGCCAGGCCCAGAGCACTTAACTTTGGATGCATCTGTCACGTCATGTACAGGGACCTTGAAGGGACTACCTGGAGGTTGGAGCAGAAGAACAGCAGCTGTATAAGACTGAGTGAGGATGAGGCAGTCCTAGACCTTCCCTGGCCATCATCTCCTCACCTGGCACTTGGTGACCACCATAGGTGACGTTAAGGCTATAGGTGCCGGCCTCATAGGGAATGTACTCCACGGAGCAGCTGCCATCTTTGTTATCCATGCAGGACATCTTTGCCTCAGAGGGGCCCTCTACGGCTAGGCCCAGGCCACCTGTGCCAGCTCCCCTGTTCCAAATGGACAGCCTTGTCATTCCCCGGATTCCGAGCCCACTGGGTACCCCTGCCTCCCTGGTGGCTCATTTACCTGGTCTCCACTGTGAACTTGTTGGGTTTGTTGGTGGTACCACTTTGGATGCCCGGCCCATGGACACGAACCCGGGAGGGGTCGCAGCCCTCCGTCACAGGCACCTGGAAGGGGCTGCTAGGCACAGGGCTGCCATCATAGGTCACATCCACAGAGTGGAGTCCTACAGGAGAGGCCAAGTCAAGAGTAGCCCGGGCTGCCCCACCTGCCCCCTGCCTTGCTCAAGGGAGTGCCAGCATGTACCTTCCTCATATGGCGTATATTCCACTTTATATGTGCCGTCACCACAGTCCTGCACATAAGTCTCAGTCAGGTTGCCTGAGGGGTTGGCCACACGGGCCTTGACGTGTGGCCCTCCGGTCTGTGTCAGAGCCCGGGCATCCACACTAAACTCAGTGGTGGCCTCTCGGAAGACACCTGGACAGGGACACAGTGAGGAGGCTGGGCCCTAGTGACCCTGGCTCTACACACCACCTCCACGTATCCCCATAACAGGCCTCCTTACCTTGGCCCTCAATCCCAGGCCCATAGCACTGGATGCCTGAGGTGTCCACAGCAGGCTCTACCTGCAGCTTGCTGGGGAAGTTGGGCACAGGCTGGCCGCCATACTTGATGGTGACAGTGTAGGCCCCAGGGCAGAGAGGAATGTAGGTGATGGTATGTGTGCCATCCCCATGGTCCTGGATGTACACCTCTGCTGGCAGCCCCGCCTCAGAGCAGATCTCAATGGTCAACTCTGCACTACCTGCACTTGAGCAGTCCACCTGGAACTGGCCAACCTCACCAGCAGTGGCCCGCTCCAGCCCAGGGCCTGAGCACTTGACCTTGGATGCATCAAAACAGGGAACCACGTGGGCCTTGAACGGGGAGCCAGGAATGTGGGTGTCAGCAAAAAGGATGTTGATGTTGTAGTCTCCAGGCTCAGTGGGCACATAGGACACAGAGCATGTGCCATCTCCGTTGTCCAGGCACTCAAGCTGTGCCTCACAGGGGCCTTCCACTGTCAGGCCCAGGCCACCTGTGCCAGCACCCTTGGTGTCGATGGTGAAGCGGGCAGGGGAGCCTGCACTTCCTCCCTGCAGCCCTGGCCCAAACGCCTTCACCTGAGGAAGGGAGGTTCAGGGGCTGAGACCATGCTACCTCCAGCCCAACCCTCCATCTAAAGCCTTTTCTTTTGCCCTGGCTTTCCCCTCCTCACCCCCCAAACAGGGACATGAGCAGGCTCAGGCTGCTAGGCCATCAGTCAATCATAAGGACAAAAGTAACAAAGGGTAAAGACTCCACCCTAAAGGCCTCCCAAACCCAATTACCTTGCTAGGCTTGGTGGGAGCTACAGCTTCCAGAGGAAACGGGCTGCCAGGCACAGGTACGCCATCATAGGTCACCTCCACCTCATAGGGCCCCTCCTCACGGGGCACAAAGCGCACCACACTATTGTCAGCCCCCAGGCCTGGTTCCACCTTGCAGGGTACCGCTGCACCTGAGGGACCCACAATCTTGGATGCCACTTTGCCTTGGCCACCAGCACCCTTTGACTTCACTGTGAACTCCTGGTCCTTGCCGACATCCACTTCTGTTGAGATGGTAAGAGGAGGGAAAAAAAGACCACCATGACATCTAATTTAGGCAGGCCCTGGGGCAAGACTCTGGCTGGGCAGGGTTGGGGAGTCCTTAGTGACCATGACAAGTGCCAACTACTTACTTTCTCCCAGGCCAGACACCTTGATCTTGCTGAGGTCCAGGCTTGGAGACACTCCTACTGAGAAGGGGCTCTTGGGGATGGGATCCCCTCCATAAGTGACATTGACGCCTACAGGGCCCTGAGATGGGTGCAGAAGGGTAAGAGTCATCAGGCAGGAGCCTGGTCTCCCTGGCTTACAGCCATCCCACTTGGAACATGGGGGATAGGGGGTTCAGAGATACCTGCTTTGCCCCTCAACCTCCCTCCCAGGAGAGAAATCAGACTTGGCAGGAAGCTCCTTGGAGCAGCCTACCTAGCCCACCATGTAAGGAGGCCCAGACTCAATGGCTATAGTGGAGAGTATGGCTGCAGGGATGGCTACCTGCTGCACAGGAGTGTATTTGACTGTGTAGGTGTTATCATGGTGGTCGATGATGTCCACGTCTCGCACAGCATCCCCCTTGGCCAGCCCTGAGAACTGGACGTCCAGCTTGCCTTTGCCAGCAGCTTTGGCATTGACAGTGAAATGGGTCGGTTTGCCAAGCTCAACACCTGAGGAGACATGGCAACCACACAGGAGAACCTTGCTCTGCATCCTTCACCCTCGCTACCTCTCAACTTCCCACAGGACACTCGTCCTTACCAGTGCGACTGAGGCCAGGACCCTCAGCCTTCACCTTGCTGGCATCATGGGAGGGCTCCACCTTGACCCGGATGGGGCTGGTGGGGGTGGCCTGTAGGTGGTAGGAGGAGAAGGGCTGAGAACAGTGCTGCCAACACCTAGCAGTCTAGGGACCACGAGCAGTAGCACCTACCTGGTCAGCAAAAAGGACCATGATGGTGTAACTACCAGCCCCGCGGGGCGTGTATTTCACTGTGAAGGTGTCATTGTCATTACGGATGATATCGAAGTCGATGTCAGCCTCAGTGGGACCCACCACTCCAGGGGCACACTTGATGCCGATGCTGACATCACCTGTGGTTAGGTGGAAGGAGCAGAGGCTGGGACTTTGTGGGGAGACCCCATACCACCTGTCTTTCCACCCAGGGCTGGGCCTTACCCTGGCCAGCCTCTGTACAGTCCACAGTAAAGTAAGTAGGTTCATGGGCCTTGAGCCCTGTCTTGGCCACTCCTGGGCCATACACCTTGACTTTGTTTGGATGGCTGCCAGCTCCCACATTCACCTGTAAGACACAGGGGCAAGTGCAAGGGCACAGCAAGCCTTCAGAGGCAGAAGCTCCCTCAGCTACTGCTGGTAAACAGGCAAAATAGCACACCTGCCTTGGGAACCATGGAGCAGTTCCTCAAACAGAGCGACCATGTGATGCTCTGCTTCCACTCCTAGCTTACTGCCCGAGAGAAATGGAAAACTCAGTCCACATAAACGCTGTACCCAGCCTGATGTTCCTAGCAGGGCTGTTTCACAACAGCCCCAAAGTGAACACATTCTTACAGGTCCATAGAATGGATGGACAAACACAACGCTGTCCCTCCATACAGTGGTATTATTCAGCCCTAAGCAGGAATGAAGCACCGATACATGCTGACGTGGACAAACCTTAGCGTGATGCTCAATGAAAGGAGCCAGACACGAACGGCTACACAGTGCGTAATTCCATCTATATGAGAGGCCCAGAGGAGGCAAATCCATAGAGACAGAATGAAGATTAGTGGTTGCCAGGGGCTGGGAGAAGGGCGGGTTGGAAGAGTGGGAATTTCTTTGAGGATGACAAAAATGTCCTAAACTTAAGATTGTGGTGATGACTGGACAACTCGGAATGTACTGAAAGTCACTGAATTGTCCACTTTAAAGGGGTAAACCACACAGTATGCCAATTCTAACTTATAAAGACTTGTCCAAGAAACAAAGCAGGAGCTCTAGGGAGATGGGTATGTGGACTGGCTTACCCGGAAGGGGCTGTTGGGGATGCTGACACCTCCCCAAGATACCATGGCTGTGTGCTTCACTGGTTTCCTGGGCACATAGGAACAGCTGTAAGTGCCATTGCCATTGTCCTTGACGGATGCCTCCACAGGGCAGCCTTCATTGTCCTACAAGGCAGGCAGAAGCAGGCAGCCTAATGGTTAGCGCCCAGGTCTGGGTGCCTGCCTGCCCTGCCTCCAGCATGGGTAGCACCCCACCTGGACTTGGACCCGGAGAGGGGCCTTCCCGCCGTGCTTGGCATCTACAGTGAACTCTGCTGGCTTGTTAACAGCCACACCAGTCTTCTCCAATCCAGGCCCACGCGCCTTCACCTGGTAAGAGAGCCCAGATCTCAGGAGACCAAGTCAAGGCACCAAAACCCCAAGCAAGGCAAGGTGGCCAGGAACCAGAGTGGCAAGGAGCATGGTGCTGCAGATAGCAGCCCAGGGCCTGGGTCTAGGACCCCAGCCCGGCTGGTCAGACAGGGCTATGCCCACCCCCAGCTGACTTCCCAGGCAGAAGCAGGAGACCAAGGCTGAGGCCAGTGCTGTGTGCCCCTTACCCTGTCTGGATAAAAGTCCTGGGGCGCATCACGGATATCAGCCATGAAGGGGCTGAGGCGGATGTCCTCACTGTTGCACAGCACGTGAACAGCATACTCGCCAGCCTCCTGGGGCCAGTAACGAACATCACAGGAGCCATCGCCCTTGTCGTCACATTCGATCTTGGCCTGTGATGGACCTTCCACCGAGAACCCTGACAACAGCCACCAGTCCCATTGGTGCCCTGGAGCCTGAGGGTGGGCTGCCCTCTGCCCCAGGGGCCCACAATGAAGCCTCCAACTTACCCAGAGTGCCCACGTCGTCCCCAATGGCCTCTACCACGAAGTCTGCTGACTTTCCAACAACGCCGCCCTCCAGCCCAGGGCCCCAGGCCCGTACCTTCTGATTGCCACACTCAGTGCCTACTTTCACTTCGAAGGGACTGCAAGTGGGAGAGTCACACAGGAGAGCATGGAGAGACACCGCCCTGCATTGGAGCCATCCTGTACCCAGCAGTGGTGGGCCACACAGGAAGAGCCAGCTGGCCCCTCATCACCAGACAGGGGGATAGAAGGATTCAGGGCATGCCAGGCAGCAGGGCAGTGGGGAGGGGAAATGCCTAAGGTCTCACCTGCGTCCGATATTCTGGCCACCCCATGTGATGGTGACAGTGTATGTGCCAGGAACTGTGGGGTAATACTCAAAGCCATACACGCCATCCCCCAGGTCCTTCTGCTTCACACGCTCCTCACCCTCTGCCAAAAAATAGGAAGCTCAGGTCTGCCCAGCAGTGACCCCAAGGGCTGCCATCACCCAGCCCTGGCCCTAGACCAACTTACTGGGTCCCTTTACAGTGACCTTCAGCTCCCCGCTGCCAGCGCCCTTTGTGTACACCTTGAAGTCAGCTGTCTCCTTCACCCGTACACCTTTAGGCTGGAGGCCCCGGCCAACAGCCCGGCAGGCAGCTGGGTTACAGGCTGTGGGCAGAGGGGCCAGCTGAGCTGCTAGGAGCTGGACCTGGGTACCCCTCCCTTGCTACCCACAGGGCCAGGCTGTTAGGATTGGAGAGTCCCTCAGAGCTTGGCCCAATAGGCTGGTGAGGCACATGCAAGAAAGAACTGGAACAGGCTGTGACCCCAGGACCTGCATCCCAAGCCAGGACACGGCAGGCTTTCTCCCACCTGCTACACACCAGCCCACAGACTCCCACCACCCCTCCCCTCCAAGAGGAAGATGGATCCAAGTACCGTTGACCCTGTGAGCAGAGCAGAGAGCAGCAGGTTTCTAGACAGCTGGAACGAGCTCTTCCGAAGGTAAAAGCATGGAGAGGAGAGATGGAGAAGGACGAGGAGAGGAGGAGAAGGGTCCCAGCAAGGAAGGAAAGACAGTACATGCCCAGACAGTGGAAGCTCAGAGATTGGGGCACCCGGGTAGGGCTGGCGTGGGACGGGCCCCAAATAGCCTCCCCCTCCCACAGGAGGCCCAGGTCACAGCACCACAGTGGGGGCATCCAGGGCTGGGCCTACCTTGGCCAACAGTGACAGTGTAGGGGCTGCGAGGGATGGGCACACCAGCGAAGGTGACATGCACAGTGTGGACGCCCTCCTTGGTGGGCTGGTAACTGCATCGATAAGTGCTGTCACCCCGGGCTTCCAGCTGAGGCTCCACTGTGCCTTTCTGTCCTGCAGGGTCCTGGATGACGACCTCCACCTCGCCTGTGCCAGCTCCTGCCACAAGGCACAGGCTTAGCTCCTGGGCTCCAGCATGCCTGTCCCTCAGGCCAGCTGGATCTCAGCAGCCTCACCTGCGGTGAAGATCTCAAAGTAGGTGGTCTTGTTAGCGATGTTACCACTGGGCTCCAGGCCAGGGCCCTGGGCAGTCACTTTGCTGGCATCACCCTGTGACTTGTCCACATACACCTCAAAGGGGCTCTTGGCAATATGCTGGCCAGCAAAGAGCACAGTCACCTGTTCCCAAGAGGGGCGGGCTGTGAGGGCAGGGTTGGGCCCTCTAGCCACTGCCCATGACTACCAGTTTCCCTGCCAGCTGAATGCTCACCTTGTGAGTCCCTGTCACCTCCGGGACATACCAGACAGAGAAGGTACGGTTCTTGTCATTATTGGCAGTCACTTTTGCCTGTGGTGGGAGGAAGTCCATGAGCCTTTGTTAAGAGCAGCCCCTCCCCTCCAAAAGGGGCATAGCGGAGTTCTGCCCCACCAGGGTGTAACCCTACCTCTTCCTGGTGTCCAGCTGGGTCCTCTACATACACCAGCACCTCTCCCTGGCCGGCACTTCGAGTCTCCACAGTGAATTCTGCCCGCTTCTTCACCATATTGCCTGTAGGCTCGATTCCTGTCAGGGGAGAGGGTGAGGAAGCCATGGGCCAGCGGTTAGAGCCACAGCCTTACCCTCTATTCCCTGGTCCCCAGACACTCAGACAGGCAGAAAGAGCCTCTGGCCCTTCAGGAGTACCAAGGACAAAGCATTATAGAGCCCCTGTCACTCTGCGGGCTCAATTCCCCTCATTGCCAGTCCCCCGAAACCAGGCTCATTACAACTGGACAAGTTTGTTCAATGATAACCCCAGTACACTGAGCCTGTCCTAGAGACCTGGCTGTGCTCTTGTCACTTGAACAAGCCTATGCCTGCTTTCTGCAACATGCTAGTTTGTCGCACTAGTGTGACTACCCAACTCCTTGCCTGAGCCCTTGCTGCTGTGTGATCCCCAAATGGTTCATGTCCCATTATAGAAAATCAACCCGCTGGGTCCTCCCTCCCTGAGGAGGCTTCCCCACTGGAGCTTGAGGAACTTACTGGCAATCTCTTGTCAAGTGACCAGTTCTTGAACTGTTGTGAGCCATTCCCCTGAGAGGTTATTTGCTCACCTAGCTGCCCCGTGACTCGGGACCCCTTGGAACCTTCAAGTTCAGAGAGGACACTATCCCATGAGGAGGATGTCAGTGCACTCCCAGGAGCAACCCTGGCCAGGCTCCCTCACCTGGTCCGTAGGCTCGGGCTTTCTTTGGGTTCAGTTTGGGCCGCAGGGGAGCCCCGGGCTTCAGCTTGGCCTTGGGGAACTGGGACAGGTAGGTCATGACAGAATGCTCATCCACATTGGGATCCACAATCTCCTCGGGAGTGATCACCTGTCACAGGCAAAAGGCAGGGGCCATTGGGCCTCTCCTCACTGTGGAAGTGGCCCCACACAGCCTTGGGCAGGGCCAGACGGGAGGCATACCTGAGGGATGCCCAGCCAGTCATCGGCTTGCTGCATGGCTTCCCGGGCATTGTTCACAGGCTTGCTGGCATCCCAGGAGTCCCAGTCAGGACACAGGCCTGCAACACAAGGATGGCTGTGTAGTGAGTCTGGGGCCATGTTCCAGGTCACCCAGACAGCCTCAGCCCAGTATCCCCTACTTCTGTGCCTCCTCACCTGGGGCACAGCTGTCAACAAGCGCACCCAGGGCCCGACCACTCTGCCAGTCCCGACTGAAGTTGGTGATGGGCAGCTGTGGCAGCTTGTTCTGGATCCAGCCTAGGAGCCTCTGCTTGGGTGTCTGCTTTTTGGCCTCCTCATCCTCCTCCTCATCCCACATGGGCATGGATATGGAATAGTGCAGGATCAGAGTCCAGATGAGGCCCAAGATCAGCTTCAAGTTTCCGTCCACGATGGCCTTGCTGTCTGTGGGGCAAAGGAGTGGCAGCACTGGATAGCACAGATTCTCCCTGTGACTTTGCAGGAAGGCGCCCACAGACAAGGAGTCAGGCCACTCCCGGACAGTGGGGGCCAGGGTCTGGCAGCACAGGGAGGCCCAGTTAGGAGGGAGAGGCCCCCTCCCAGCTAGGGGTGGGGTGTGGATCAGGCACCCTCTACTCAGAACCTCTATGGAGGACACAAGGGGATGTTCAGAGGGAAAAGAGACTTCTGAGGGGGAGGAAAGGCACCCATAGATGCACAATGACAATATAGTGCAATAAGAGGACTGGCAGCAGTCCCTGGGCCCAGAGGAAAGGCAGAAGACTGACCTAGCTGCAGAAAGAGCCAGGATATGCCCCACACAGGGCAGCTCTGGAGAGTGACTGAGATGAATGCTTTGCAGCTACTGAGGTACAGACTTCCCTCTCCCATCTCCAGAGATCTCTGGGAACCAGGAGGAGTAGCCCAGCCTCAGCTGGCCTACAAACCAGAACTCTGGACCTCAAGTTGGGCTGGGACTGAGGAAGAGGAAGGCCAGGTTGGCAAAGGGATGTTGGGAAATGTAACCGCTGTTCCAGGCGTGGGGGTGGTGGGGTGGAAGGCAAGGGAAGTGGAGGCGTTGGGTAAGGACCCTTGGGTGAAGGGGTGTGAACCCCACCCCTCCCCACTTCCTTGTATCCCCCAGCCAAGTTAGGAGTCAAGAGGCAGCAGGAGGTGGCTACAGAGCTGGCTTGGGGGAGGGTCAGGGCCTGAAGGAACAAGCGGTTGGACTTCATGGTCCTGACTCATTGGGGCCTGCAGGGAACTGCTGGAGTGACAGAGCAGGAGACATTGTGGGGCCCCGCTTGCCCAGCTGGAGGAAGAGGAAGAGTAGGGTGGGGCTGGGTGAGCCTCAGTCTGGTGCCCAGGGCCTGCTTGACAGTTTGTAAGGCAGAGGCCTTGGGTGGGGTTTGCATGTCCCGCTGCTTCAGCAGAACCTGCTCAGCTGCCACCAACCACCCGCCCCACTTGCTACCTAACGGGCCTATATGTCTCAGGCAGCCACCAGGCTCACCACAGGGGAAGTGGTTAGGGCGGGCACCCTGAACACCCATAACCATGGAAACCATTCTGAGCCCCACCCAAAGCTGCCTCAAGGGTGGGTGGCTGGGAGTGGGCTGGGGTTTCTAAGAGCTCATCTTTGGAAACCCTGCTGGCCTTCCCTGTAATCAGAGAATACTTGTCTAGTGAGTCAACTGCGGAAGGGCCACAAAGATGAGACAGACACCCTTTGAAGGGCCATCAACGGCAGGTGGCCTCCCAGTCCAGGGGACAGCACCTGGAGGACCAACTGAGCCCTTCAAAGCAGAGCAACCTCCCCTGTTCCCAAACAGGTTGGTTCTGGCCCCTCATGGCTGCTCCTCACTGCCCCCAAATGGTGGGAAAATAGGGAGGGGAGGTTCAGAGAAAACCAAGGCCACAAGATCTGCAGGGGTTTCCCACCAGGACCCCACCCCACCCCAAAGTCCTGGGTGCAGCACAAGAGCCCTCAGGAGGCCTTGGTTCCTCAGTGACCTCCAAGGGGAAGAGGTAGAGCAAGGCTAGGCTCACCAGCCCTGGTAAGTAAGGCAGGGCCCTCCCCTGGTCCATATCAAGCAGGCCTATGCCAGCCCCTTCCCCCTCCAAGAGGGAGGGGAGGACCAGGGCCTGGAGCTGGGAGACTGCCTGGTTAGATGGCCCCGCCCCATCCCACCCCCTTTCCCCAGCCCCTGGGCCAGCCAGCCCCCTCCCTCCCCTAATCACTGCTGCTTTCCAACATTTTTTTGCCTTATATGGCAAAGCTCTGGGAACTAGGCCTGCTCCAGCCAGCTCACAAGAAGGAGGGGAGAAGGGAGGAGGGAGGAGACCCCCCCCAAAGAGCTGGGGTGTGGCCTGCCTCCCCACATCCGGTTACCCCCCCCAGACTCAGAAATGACTCAGCTTGGCTAGACTGAGGCTGGGACTGGGGGGTGGGCCTCCATACCTCCACTGGCATTCCAAAGAAAGAACTGGGCTCCCGGAACCTGCTTTCTGAGTAGCCAAGAGAACCCTGTCTTGGTCCCTTCGCTTTTTTGGGCTCAGCATCTACCAGTCCAAGGCCATAAGGATAACTGGAAGGCTCTTTTTGACCATGAAGAAAAGGTTCGTTCCCCCTTCTTACTCTTCTTGGTCCACATTCCCCAAGTCACCAGTTCAAGTGCCTGTCCTCGAGCACCCCCTACTTTAAGAAGGCCTGGGATGCTGCAGTAGGCCTGGCCAATGCCAGCCTCTCCAGTCCAGTCCAGTGACAAGGACACGGGTCTGGCAGTGAGCCGAGTGCACGCTGGAGCACCTTAAGGCTGGAGCACCTTAAACCAACTCCAGTAGTCCAAATGCAGAAAAACCAAGGGAAGCGAGAGTTTGTCTAAGCAGACAAGACAGGTCTGCTCACTCAACCAAGCCCAATTAGCTTCGGGTGCAGTTTTGCCAACTATGCTTCCGGGGAGAGGGACGGGCAGCCTAAACTGGGAGCTGGGACTGTGGAACCACCTCCAATTGGGGGAGGGGGGCATCTTCCAGAACAGAAGCTGAGAGAGCCCTAGACAATGGGATCCACAAACACCAACCTCCACTTTAGAACCACAGGGGCACCTGAAGACCAAAGGGCCCTCTCACAACTGCTGTAGAGAGCCTGCCTTTCTCCCCCGCCGACCCCCGCCCCAGCCTCTTCGGGGATGGGGTGCGGCACTCGGGGTCAGTAGCCCGGTTTTTGCCCGCCCTGCCAAGCCCTGTCCCACCACGGGCACAGCGGTGGGGGCGCGGCCTGTGGAGGATGTGAGCTCAGTCTGGGCGCAGGCCAGCGGGGCGCAGCGGGCGGGGGCGCGTAGCGGTTCGAATGCTGGGCAGGCCAGCCCGCGCGCCTTTGTTCTCAAGGACCGCGCGAAGCCAGGCGGCCGAGGGGCCCCAAGGACAAAAGTGACTGTGGCACAGTCAGGGAGGAGTACTGGGAGGGGGCCGTAGTGGGGGGATAGACGCGCGAAGCCCCCGCTCCACCACACCCCCCACCCGCGCAGCCCGAGTCCTCACCGATGGACACAAGTTTGATGCTCTCGCGGTCCAGGAACTCAAGCGCCACCGACACGTTTTCCAGCTGCATCTGGCGGAAGGTGGGTCGCTGGTTGTGCTTGCGGTGCATCTTCTTCTGGCTGAGTACCTCCAGCAGCGCGATGAGTCGCAGCCCATCGCTGAGGTCAGTCTGCAGATTGGCGATGCGCTTACTCACGCACTTAAGGTGTTCGTTGCACCAGCGCGTGAATGTGTTCTGCTGGATCTTCTTCCACGGCGCGTCCTCCGCCAGATCCTTCTCGGTAGCCGGCATCTCAGCGTCCCGCGTGTCGGCGCCCCCTCCCGGAGCCGCGCCCGCCGCGCTCTGGCTGGAGCGGGAGTGGGAGCTACTCATTTTGAGGCGTGAGGAGCCGGGGGGGCGGTGCTGCAGCCTCAGCGAGGGGACGGCCCTTTAATTAAAGCAGCAGGCACCTCGGCGCGTGAGAGTCGAGGCCAAGAACAGAGGTTGTGCTGTGGAGAGAGCGAGCCCTTTAAATGCGGACGGAGGGCGGAGCCGGAGGCAGGGCTTCTTTGGGGCGGGGCCTCTGGGTGGAGCTTCGGGCCGCGCCCGCCCCGCCCCGCCCCACCCGTTGGAATGCCTCCACAAAGACCCCAGCTCACGCCGGTACAACCCAACTCCTGGGCTTCGCATAGGGTCTTTGGGCCCCAAAGGCGGGCTAGGCGGTTCCTTGACCCCGCAATCTCCGTTCTAACACTGCAGGAAATGCACCCTGGAGCAAGGCAAGGAAAGGCTGAGCAGTATTTGGCACAAGATTGCTCCGCTCCAGCTGGCACGTCCTTACAAGGGACTTTCCTTCCCCAAGGCCCCTGCGGGGGGTGGTGCGGACAGGGTCCCGGAGTTTCTTGGGCTCCGCCCAGCCCCTGCACCCGCCTCGCCCTCCTCCCCCACCCTCCCGCCTCCGGGAATAGGGTCCCAGGCCAACTGCAGTGGGAAAGGCCCAATCCTAAGAGCGAACCCTTCGAGAATGCTTTGTGAGCACAACGCCACGAGAGCGGCTGCCAGACAGGACTCGGACCCTACGCAACCCCCAGCAGTCCCCTGCCCTCCACCACCCTTCCCATTCTGCCCAGTGATCGCCTGAACACCTGCGCCCGCTGGTTCCCACTGCCTTCCCCCCTTGCTCCAGGAGGAAGTGGGGCACTGGACCAGGAGGCCGCCAGCACTCCAGGACCAAGCAGCCTTCCAAGGGGCTCGGGTGTACCAACAGGCACGGCCAAGGGCACCTACCGTTGTGACGCTTGCAGACACTGCGTGCCTACCTAACCCACCATTCTGTCCACCTGGGATCCTGGGGGACCTAAAGGAGCGTGTTCTCCTGGTGGAGTAGCTCCTGAACCTAGCATGTCCCAGCAGGTAGACAAGCAGAATATAGAGGGGGGTTGGCTTTCCAGACCAGAAGGGCCTGCTCA
Source organism: Castor canadensis (assembly GCF_047511655.1). NCBI lineage: Eukaryota > Metazoa > Chordata > Mammalia > Rodentia > Castoridae > Castor > Castor canadensis. The sequence goes on along the minus strand of NC_133405.1, from coordinate 1,205,031 downwards.
GGGATTCCCATAAGGCTTTTCAGGCTCTGAGCACCTGGGTCTCAGTGGACTCCAAGTTCAGTGGCAGGCGTGCAGGGGGCTTGAGGACAGGGGGCCAGGTGAGGAGGGTGAAACAGGGGTTGCCAAGGCTTGCTTAGGAACACTTGCCCAGGCTGTGTTCCCAGAGTAGTGTGAAACTATTGACTGAAAGTTAATTTTCTGGTAGCTAATTCTGGAGATGATGAAAAGGCTGCTGTGCCAACACAGAGACCAGCAAAGGCACAGGAGCAAGAAGAACGTAGGGGACACTCACTGCCACCCTGCTTAGTCAAGAAAAGTTAGCCTACCTATGGCTTCTTCCCCAGGCTGGACTCCCTTTTCTCTCAGTCATCTGTACCTCCCCTCTCCAGAATGTTCCCTTCTCCTATGTCTTTTTCTCCAGAAAGGCAGGCCTGTTCCTACTGCTTAATTCTAGCAGTAATTAATTTATCTTCTTAAGACCAGTGGGAGAAGGAGTTCCTGGTCGAGCAGCATGTCATGCCCAAATATGGTTGACTCTCCTGTGGCCTTGGGTGTCTGCATTCCCTGCAGTGGGCTGTGATCCCAGTGGACATCTCTCTTACCCGTCAGCATGTTCACTTTGTGGGATGCCTATAACCCCAACGGTTTTCGCACCAATGGTAGTGGTAGGGATCAGACGGCATTTTCTAGTGCTAACGCCCACCCAGGTATACTCTCCCTTCTTCTGACCACTTTCATACACTCCTGCACCAAACGCACCACAGTGAGAGTTAGTAGAAGAGGTGACAGAGCTGTGAAGGGAAAACCCATATAGATCCCACCCTGCCAGGTGCCATTCGAGGCAGGGATGAAATTTAAAAAATCAATTCTCTCTCCAAGTGCCATCCAGCCGGGTCATCTAGGTTCATTCCTTAATATTCAGGCAACAAGGAAGTTGAATCGCAGTAACTGACCAGTAGTCAACTTTAGTAGATAGGACAGAAATTGGGTATCTTATCTTCCAGCCCTAGTTTTGGCTATTTAGGGGAAAAGAAGAAATGGGAGTGTAGAAGGTTCTTGTCCCTAGGAGGACATAGTGCCACCACCAGATGTCGCCCCATCCCAAAGCCCCCAAATGGGGCAGCCCCAAGAAGCCAAAATCCAGCTCTTTCATATTTTCCCTTATTTGGAGTAGATTCTTGGATGTTAGACACACCCCGCCCACCTCCCCACCCCCACCCCCAGACCCTAGGCCAGGCCCTCCCTTGGGGAACTACAGCCCCAAGCCCAGTAGCTGTTCGGCTGGAACCCCTAAAGACCTTTTTCTAACTTAGGACTTTTTTTTTGGTGGTATTGGGGTTTGAACTCAGGGCTTTGCACGTGCTAGGCAAGTGCTCTATCACCTGAGCCATGCCCTCAGCCCCCTAAAGAGCTTTTTCTAGACCTGTGTAGCCAGGGGGCGCCAAGACAGAAGGAAGTGGCAGATTGGCAAAGTGAGACCTGGACTGGCGAGGCGAATCCAGGTGTGACAGGTGAGGACATCTATTTCCGAAGCTCCTACCTTGACCATGCAACCCGGAGCACATAAGAATGGGCCTACCAGTGGATTTCACCTACTTACTTTTCTGGCCCTGGGTAGCATGGGAATCTGGGAACACTGGCGCTTACATTCTGATGGCGGTGATCATCCCACTCAGAGCCAGCATAAGACAGACAGGGTTCAGGGCTCAACCAGGAAATCTAGCTGGCCACAGCCCTGCCACAGCCCCAAGAGCCAGCTCTCCTGTGCCCAAAGCAGCTGATAGCAGCAACGGACCCACCATTCCCTTCCCTCACCCTTCTCACCGGCTGCGAAGTGTCCTTCCACTTATCCTCATCCCATACGACAAAAGAAGGGTCTCATGTAGTGACCCGTTCACGGGCACCCACGCCTGTATCCATCTTCCACCCTCACCCATCTCCTGTCAAACGCCCAGACATTCCCCCCTCTCTCTCAGGGACCCCCGCCATGGCTTTGGGCTACCATATTCGTGGGCATAGACACGGGTTTGTGGGTAAACTATGAAGGGCAGCCACTGGACACCCACTCCCAGATGCCTGGGCCCCAAACCCACACACCCGAGTTGCACCTGGCCTGGACCTGGGCGTGCTGCGTCGGCGCCTGCATTCTCCAGCCTCTCCGCCCGCCTTCGCCACCTCTGTCCCCGGCCCGCGAGCAGCGCGGCGACCATCAGGCGTGGACCCGGGCTGTGGAGCCCTCACCTGCTGTCCCGGAGGGCGGCAGGCAACCGCGGGGTGGCGCGCGGCTCTCCTTCGCGCCCGAGCCGGCGCCCAACGCCTGAGGGCTCCGCTGGCCTCCGCTGGCCTCCGCTGCGCACCGCGCGCCTCCACGCGAATGGGCCGCCGCCGCCCGCCTTCTTGTTGACTGCATCCCCGCCCCGCGCCCGCCCTGCGCCCGGCCCGGCCCGGCCCGGCGAGAAAGCCTTAATTGGTAAAATCGCCCAGGAGCCGGGGGCGGAGGGTGGGGTGCGGGGGCACGCCATCAGCTCGAGTGCCCTGGCCGCCTGGCGACGCCGCCCCCCAGGATGAGCTCACCGCTCAGCGAGGGCCTCCAGGCCCCGTGGTGTGTGGGGTAGGGGAGGCTCACCTCCAGCTCGGGATCTGAGGGGCCCAAGTCTAGGCCCAATCCCAAGGACTCTGAGTGACTAAGTTCAGGGGAGCTGAAAAGGCTCAGCTCTAAGGCCACCTTTTCCACAGTCACCGTGGCCGTCCATTTCCATTCAAGTCTGGGCTGGCCACACAAGTCAGATCCTGCACCCTGGGGTGGGGGGCAGCAGGCCATTGTAGGTGTTCACTGAGTGCTTACTATGCACAAGGCCTCAGCAAGCAACATGAACTGCAGGGCCTTGAGCCCAGTGATGAACAAGTCACCTGGCTGCCACGGATTTGCCTCCTGCTAAGTGCAAAGCCTGGTCTGGGAGCAAGGAGCAGAAATGTACTGAATTCTCAGTGCAGCTGGGTGTGGTCCCAAAGCCTAGCAGTGTGTGGTGGGGTGCAGCCAAAAAGTCTAGTGTCTGTGGAGCTGGTGGACACAGCCACGCCCTGGCACTGACAGGCTCTCTCTTCCTCTTCTACATGGCCATTTCCTGATAGCTTCAGAGTCAAGTCAAATGTCACTTGCCAGTGGGGAAGCCACACAGAGCAGAGCCATGTTGCTTTGGCAGTACTGAGGGTACTGGGTGTTTGTAGGAAGGCATTCTATCACTTGAGTCCCTTCACCAGCCAGCAGTGCCACTGGAACATTTTGCCTGCAATCCCCAATAGGAGCTACATGTTACATCCTGACCAAGTACGTGCGTACACACACAAACTGAAACGAACATTTCGTAGCAGGACACTTTCCCTCACTACCTGTAGTGTGCTCTGATATTTTCTATTCTTGTTTTGTTTCATTTTGTTGAGACAGGGTCTCACCATGTAGCCCAGGCTGGCCTTGAACCTGTGATCCTCCTGCCTCTGCCTCCTGAATGTTGGGATTATAGATGTGTGCCATCAACACAACCAGCATTTTCTGTTTTTCTTCATCAAAAGGAGAATGAAAGGCTGGGCGCCAGTGGCCCATGCCTGTAATCCTAGCTACTCAGGAAGCAGAGATCAGGAGGATTGCGGTTTGAAGCCAGCCCAGGCAAATAGTTCATGAGACCCTATCTTGATAAACCCTTCACAAAAATAGGGCTGGTGGAGTGGCTCAAGGTGAAGGCCCTGAGTTCAAGCTCCAGTACCGCAAAAAAAAAAAGAGAGAGAGAGAGAGAAAAAGGCATGGTCAATCACACCTGTAATTCTAGCTTCTCAGGAGGCAGAGGGATCCAGGAGGATGGAGGAATTCAAGGCCAGCCCACACAAAGGTAGCTTCAAGACCCTGTCTCAAAAAGAAAATAAATAAAAACAAAAGGGCTTGGGGCATAGCTCAAGTGGTAAGAGGGCTGGTCTAGTGCGTGCAAGGCTCTGGGTTCAATCTCCAGCATGAAAGAAAGAAAAAGAAAAAGAAGAACAGAGAAGAGGGGGAGGAGGGGAGGGAGAGGGGATGGAAGTAGAGGAGAGAAAAGGAGAAAAGAAGGAATAAAGAAATAGGGGGGATGGCTGGGGGTATGGCTCCAGCTGTAGAGCACCTGCCTAGCAAGCATGAAGCCCTGATTTCAAACCCAATACTGCCAAAAAAAGAAAAAAGAAATAGAAAAGAAAGAGGGAAGAACAGATGGAGCCAGGAAGGGCAGGAGTTTGGTCATACTTGCTGAATGAATTTGGCAATCTGTAGTCTAACTTGAATATTAAGGTGCTGGTTGCCTTCCAGGCTCTCTGCATCCACTGCTGCCTTTCCTGGCTCTGCTGGCAATGACATTTCACACCTTGACTCACCATGGGAGCCACCAAACAGTGCCAGGATCTCCCACTGTTCTCTCCAGTAGTAGCTCCTCTGCTGGGGAGGCCGGTGGGTGAGCTTCACTTGCTAGACTAGAGGCCTGAGTCAGGCCATGAGGTGGCTTTGCTGGATTCATGGCCAAACTGTCCTTTGAGGGGGGACCCACCTACCATGGCAATGTAGAGCCAGGAGTAGAATAGGTGGTGGCTGAGCCTCAGGACTCCCACTGCATTTGAACTCTGTACTCACTCACTGCACAAGTTCTATAAACACAAGAAGTTACTTCTTTGCCTCAATGTCTTCCAGGTCTAGCAGCATAAAGATTTGTATACTGCCACTGTTCCCTGGTGAAGATCTCCTTGTGTTGAAGAAATGTTTTTAAGCAAACTTTTTTCCTTACCATTTTCAATCTTGCTGGAATCGCAAGTTGTACAATATAGTTCTTCAAAGCAATTCCCCATTCTTAAAGGGAAAAACTCAATTTTCCTTTTTTCTTTTTTTTTTATTTTGGTGGCACTGGGGTTTGAACTCAGGGCTCACAAGCATTCTACTACTTGAGCCATTCTGCCAGCCCTTTTTTTGTGTGTTAGGTATTTTTGAGACAGAGTCTCAAACTATTTGCCCAGGGCTGGCTTTGAACCTTGATCCTCCTGATCGCTGCCTCCTGAGCAACTAGGATTACAGGTGTAAGACACCATCTGGCCTCAGTTTTCTTATTCTTGCTTGTAATCAGCTGCTTCCCCTCTGATTACACCCCCAATGTCCACTCTGCCTGTCTTTCTCAGGAAGAACTCCCCAGAGACCCTCAGAATGTGCTGTATATGCCCATCCTGCCTGAGAGATGTGAGGTGAGTCAAGTCAGTACCCAATGGAGCAGGTACTGACTGCGGGTAATGTTTCCATGAGTGAAATGCTGTCCTCACAAACGTCTGTCTTCCCCTACCCTGACATCCTGATTCTCCCTCTGCATGATGGGGGTGTGCTGTATCTTCTTCGCTCTTTTGGCTAAGGGCGTGCCTGGCTTCTAGTGGTCTAGGACAGAGCTGCACTGCAGTGGGGCTAGACTTAAACGTCAGGTATCCGTGGGGCGGGTGTAAGAAGATCATCACAGTTCAGTTTCCTGATGCCCTACGTGCTGGGAGCTCATAGCGGGGCAATTGGGGGAAGGTGGACGTAAAAGGCAGAGTGCTAAAGCAGGTACGGGGAGTGTTCCTCAGGGAGAAGGCAAACCTAAAATTCCTTGACCTCATAAGGAAACAGCTTGGATCTATGTGGGGAGGGGTGACATGGGGGAGGACTGAACAAGCACTCTGTACACACAGTCTTCTGGGAGAGGGGCCAGCACTGCAGAAGGCAGATTGGAGAGGGGCTGGGGAATGTGATTTTGCCAAAACTAAAAACTCCATGAGGCGGCCGTTGAATGGACCAGGGCATACACACGCACGCACACACACATGCTTGCTCACACCCATTCTGAGAGAAAATGAGCAAGCTTCTGCCCAAGGCTCTCCTGTCTTACTGCCGTGCTGTGCTGTGTCCTCAAGGACCCACACACCTCCTCCCATAATTCTGGGAAGAGGACCATGCCTTCGCTCGAAAACCCAGTCAACAGCAAGTCTCCTTCACTAGGGTCTTTGTGTATGGTCAAAGCAGGGCTCCTTTTCCTCACTACTATCTAAGTGTCTGTCTCTTCAAACCCCCCCCCCAATTTTTTTTTTGATGTGAGTATGGTTTGAACTCAGGGCTTCACTCTTGCAAGGCAGGCACTCCATCGCTTGAGCCACACCCCCAGTCCATTTTGTTCTGGCTATTTTGGAGATGGGGTCTCCTGAACTATTTGCCTGGACTAACCTTGAATCTTGATCCACCTGATTTCAGCCTCTCAAGTAGCCAGGCGTGAGCCACCAGCGCCTTACCCTATGGAATATTGCCTGTGACCCTCACCAGCTGGAGCTGCGCGCTCTTTCCTCTTCTCCCCAGCCCCAGGCATCATGTAAGAGACCAGGCATCCCAGGCATCTCTGTTCCCCTTAGCTCTCACCCTGTCCAGTAAGGGGCACCCTACTTGGTTGATATGACAACCACTGTCTTTCCACAGGACAGTCGTTTTCTGGGCAAGGCCCTCACCAACAGTTAGCCACAGTCTGGGAGCCTCAGCAAGCCTTGGCAGACTCCCATGGTTTGCCACCACCCTCTGCGCCCTGCCTGTCTACTAACATGGGACATGCCAGGTTCAGGAGCTACTCCACCAGGAGAACACGCTCCTTTAGGTCCCCCAGGATCCCAGGTGGACAGAATGGTGGGTTAGGTAGGCACGCAGTGTCTGCAAGCGTCACAACGGTAGGTGCCCTTGGCCGTGCCCGTTGGCACACCGGGCCCTTGGAAGGCTGCTTGGTCCTGGAGTGCTGGCGGCCTCCTGGTCCAGTGCCCCACTTCCTCCTGGAGCGAGGGGGGAAGGCAGTGGGAACCGGTGGGAGCAGATGCTCAGGCTGGGAGCGGCTGCGTAGGCTCCGAGCCCTCCTGGGGCAGCCGCTCTCGTGGTGTTGTGTTCACAAAGCGCTCTGGAAGGGTTCGCTCTTACGATTGGGCCCTTCCCACTGCTGCAGACCAGAGTTCAGGCCTGGAGTCCGGACCCTAAGCCCTGGCGTCCGGATGAGGGGAACATGGTGAAGCTGACATAACGCAGGGATGAGAACCACATCCGATTCTGCGGGATCTCAACTCCTGGCCAGTTTCTGCCGGTTCTAGTCGTGCACGCTCCGCCCTTCTCGCATGTTAAGCACAAAAGTACCCACATGTGACATCTCGGCTCACCGCCCGCCCCGCCCTGCCCTTCCTCGCTCCGCCCGGCCTCACCCATCCGCTCCCACAGCTAGATCCCGCTGAACCTCTCAGGCTTTCCTGTAAGCCCCGCCCCTCTTCTACTGCTAGCCAATCCCGCACGGCTGTGATTTGTCGGCTTGTCAGCCCCCCCCCACCCAGCAAGGTCCCGCCCACTCCCACGGCTGGACCGGTCTGCACCGGCTGCTCTCGCGTTTTGGCTCCGCCCCTCGCAGCGCGCGCAGCTTACAGAGCCCGCGGTTGTGACGTGAGCGTGACGCAGTGTGACGCGGAGCGGCCGCTCCCGAGGCGCTGGCGCTGCCTCTGCCGCGAGTAACACACAGTTACTCGGCCTGTGTGTCCAGGCTCGGGCCCCCTCCCCCGGCCTTCATCACCCACTTCCCAGTGCCTGTCGCGCCTGCCATGGACGACTACGCGGTACTGTCGGACACCGAGCTGGCCGCAGTGCTGCGCCAGTACAACATCCCTCATGGGCCTGTCGTGGGTACGCGGCGGCAGGCGGCGCGCTGAACCCCTTCCTGGGATCCGCTTCCTGCGCTCCCCGTCCTTACTTCCTCCTCCCACCCGGGTCTCCCTCGCTCTCCGCATGCTCTCCCCTGGGTTTGCGCCCCCTGTCTCGCACCCCTGACCGCCCCGCGCCCTGTGTCTGACCAGGCTCCACTCGCAAGCTGTACGAAAAGAAAATCTTCGAGTACGAGACCCAGAGGCGGAGGCTGTCACCCCCCAACTCGTCATTCTCCTACCGGTTCTCGGGTGAGATGTCTGACCCTTCTGGCCACTTGTGGGGACGGGGCTTGGGCAACAGGGAGGATGGGGTCGCGAGGGTGTGGCAGGGGCACTAGCTAAGATGGGCACTCGAGAGAATGGAGGGAAGCCTGGGGTCAAATGGTCCTGTCCTCATCTCAATTCAGACTTGGATTCAGCATCTGTGGACTCGGATATGTATGATCTGCCCAAGAAGGAGGATGCCTTACTTTACCAGAGCAAGGGTAAGGTAGGGGTGAGGTGGACACCCTGACACCTTCACCCCCTCTCCATCAGGGACCCCAATACGGGGAGAACCTAAGACCTTAATCTCCCACCATTCCTCAGTAGCCCTAGAGGGGAGAAACTGGCACAGGGCTCTTAGTGGGATTCAGACTGGGGACGTTGGGCCAGGTGGGGACACCACTACCTCCTCTACCATTGTCCCCTTTTCCAAGGCTATAATGACGACTACTGTGAGGAGAGTTACTTGACCACCAGGACTTATGGGGAGCCCGAGTCTGTAGGCATGTCCAAGGGCTTCCGCCAGTCCACGACTTCACTCTCAGATGCTGACACCTTCCACCACCAGGTGAGCTGGTTATTAGGTATTAGGGTGCAACTTGAGGGGTTTGTGTAAGTCAGGAAGCTGTTGAGGGCAAATGATAGCTCCTAGGCCTCCAGGGAAGGTTGAGGTCAGCATACAGCTGTTTGGTCAAAGTCCTACATTGGGGGTCTCAAAAGTATTTGTTGGGCTGGTGGAGTGGCTCAAGTAGTAAGGCGCCTGCCTAGCAAGCATGAAACCCTGAGTTTGAACCCCAGTACCACCAAAAAACCCATTTATTTAGGGTTGGGTGTGTAGCTCCGAAGTATAGAGCACTTGCCTAGGGTTCAATCCCCAGCACTGCAAAAAATGTTTTTTTTTATTAGCGCACATGAAGCACACCAAAAGCTGTGGTCTTGGATTTGGGTTTTGAGACTCCTCAGGGAGGAGGGTAATGGGACAAAGACAACTGGGACAGTCACTAAATGCCAAGGACCCACAGAAAAAAGCCCGAGAACCCAGAGTGATTCTAGAAGAGGCACGGGTCTGGCCTTTAAGCTATGGTCAGAGTGGGATGGCCAGGGACATTTGTACTAAGTGATATGACAGGGCAGTCCCCTAACCCCAGTTCTCTTTTTGCAGGTGCGTGATGACTCTCTTTTTTCTTCTGAAGAGGAGGGCAAGGATAGGTGAGTAGTGGTCCAGGGCAGGGGCCAGGCAGGTTCTGAGCCCAGGCTCTCCTGCCCATCTGCTCCCTTACTTTTGCCTCAGGGAGCGCCCTGTATATGGCCGGGACAGTGCCTACCAGAGCATCGCGCACTATCGCCCCATTTCCAACGTCTCCAGGAGCTCCCTGGGCTTGTCCTATTATCCTGCGTCCTCCGCCTCGTCTGTGTCCTCATCTTCATCTTCCCCCTCCTCCTGGCTCACCCGCCGTGCCATCAGACCAGAAAAGCAGGCTCCTGTCGCTGGTCTGGGCCAGGATCGCCAGGTCCCACTCTGGGCCCAGCTACTGCTTTTTTTGGTCTTTGCTGCCTTCCTGTTCTTTGTTTACTACTCTATGCAGGCTGAGGAAGGCAACCCCTTTTGGATGGATCCCTAGGAGTACTGGCTCCACAGCCAGCTGTTCTAGGACATCCTGGCTGACTACCTTAGCAGGGCTGGGTGGGGGTGGGGGTTTTTCTGTGTTTTAGCTTGGGGGTGCAGGGCCTGTCCCAGGGCAGTGCTTGCTCCCCCTCCACCTCATCCTGCCAGGGAAGCTGCAGACTCCATGGCTGGGTGGGCCTGGTTGTGCATTCCTCTGGAGCCTCCTAGCCCTGCTTGTCTCTACCCTAGGGCCCAGGAGGGCAAGACCTCACTCCTTTAGAGGAGAACATGTTGTTGTCATGCATGCCTTCTGTTTATTTGTTGTCACCTTGTTGGGGGAGGATTAACCAAAGGCCACCCTTTGTTTTCGTGGACACACAATAAAAAAAAAAAAAAAACATTTATTTTTAATTTGTTGGCTCTTACTGCAGGGGGAGAAGTTGGGCTTCCATGGTATGGAGGCTCTCAGTCTTGGGCCTCAAGGATCCCTATGTTGCTTTGCCCAATTTGTTCTGCATTTTTTACTTTGGTCTTGAGAAAGGAATCAAATGCTACCCATAGATGTTTGAGTTTTATTCAGACTCATTCCCCAAATGCATTTTTAACTACTTAAAAAAAAAAACTACCATACAATAAATAGTGTAGAGAGAACCCTCTTGGAAATATAGACAAAGCTGTATATACAATATCCTCTGTAGGTATTTTCACCAGGAAAAGCTCACCAGCCAACCTAAGCATCTGAGGGCACAGGGACGGAAAGGAAACAAAGCATCTTGGTGGTGGGTTGCTGCTCAGCTGCTGGGTTCACTGCTCCTTTAATGACATGGGGGGATACTCCAAAGATGGCAGTATCCTCTTATATGTGGCTATTGTTACAGGAGGGCTTAGACAGAGACTGAGAGGGCACCAAAGCTTTCGGAAAGCAAGTTTGTTAAGCAAGCCGGCAGCAACTCAGCAGACTTGAGTCCAAAGGCTGAGCCCCGAGAACAAAGGGGTCCTTCCTTATATACCCTTTAGAGCAGGTTACAAAAATGGGGGGGTGCAGCTTGTCCCGTAAATAATTACGTCATTTCACTGGCCGCTCTAACCTGTGGGATGAGGTGACCCTTCTCTGGTCTCCAGGTAACATTCCCCAGCTCCGGTTTTTCTTTGTTTTACTGTAACTCTCATTAATCTTTCTTCCCCTTCCCTGCCTTCCTGCCACATTACAACGCTTCACATTTTTATATTCTTGTTCTATTCCCGGTTTTGCTACCCCAGGTATATTATTTCATAATTCTCAGTTTACATATATTTCTTACAGTGCATTCTAAAGAAATCTAGAATAAAATGCCACATGTCTTCTGTGCCTGGGTCCATGGTGCCAGCTGAGGGAAGGAAAGCACAGAGGGCTGGCATGCACTCCCTACCAGTAAGTGGGAAGCAGAGGCCCAGCCAGGGGTGAGGTCCTGGCTTCAGTCCCTCTTACTAATTTGTTTGTTTTTTTTTTTTTGGTGGTATTGGGGGTTGAACTCAGAGCCCCATGCTTGCTAGGCAGGCACTCTACTGCTTCAGCCACTCCTCCTCCAGCCCTGTTTTGTGTTGGTTTTTTTTTGAGATAGGGTCTCACAAACTACTTTCCTGGGCTGGCTTCAAACCTCAACCCTCAGTCCTCCTGATCTCTGTCTCCCAATTAGCTAGGATTACAGATGTGAGCCACCAGTGCTCAGCTCCAGTTTGTTCCTTGCTAAAGGTTGTGGGACTTAAGCTGGCTGCTCACAGTACCTATGCACTCCTTCACATGCATCCTGAGCTCTGCAGCCTTCTGGAGTTCTTGGTTGTCTGTGGCCACACAGTGAGTTTATGGTAAGACAGACCCCTGACCATTTCTCTGCTGCATCCTAGCCTCCCTACCTACTTTTTTTTGTGATCCTAAAAGTAATGCATGGTTCTTATGCATTTAAAATCTGAAGAAAAGAGACTAGGGGTGTAGCTAAGTCCTAGGTCCAATCTCTAACAGCAAAAATAAGTTTTTGCTTAGGCACAAGAGTCAGGCGTGGTGGTGCATACTTGTAATTCCAGGACTTAGGATGTGGCAGCAAGAGGATCAGGAGTTTGAGACCAGCCTGGGCTACAGTGTGAGGCCATGTCTCCAAGTGGTAGGGCACTTGCCTAGCATGCACAGGACCATAGGTTCAATCTCCAGTACCAAAAAAAAAAAAGAAAATGTTACTCAAATGTTCTACAAAGACAAGAACACTAACACCGTACCAGTAGCTTAAACCTGTAATGTTAGCTACTCAGGAGGCAGAGATCAGGGGGATTGCAGTTGGAGGCCAGCCTGGGCAAATAGTTCCTGAGACCCTATCTCCAAAAAACCCGTCACAAAAATGGGCTGGTGGAGTGGCTGAAGGTGCAGACTGAGTTCAAGCCCCAGTACCGCAAAAAAAAAAAAAAAAGTTCTGGTTTTCTTACCACTCATTATAGACTCAGATTCTCTTGTTTGCTGTAAATCCCTCCCATTTGGCTCATCCCCAGTAAGCACCCAGCCACTACTTGACCCCCAGTCCCCTTCTCTCTACTCACCATTCCAATGTCAATACAAAGGACTGGATTCTGGCCCTGCAACCTAGATGAACCATTGTGGGTGGTGGGCATGGGCAGGTGATGCTACTTCCTTGTAGATCAGTAATAAGGATCATTGAGTGGGCAGAACAAACAGGGTCCCCACCAGGACCTAAGAAGGACATGGTGACAACCTCCTGTTTCACCAGCTATTGAGAGAAGGGACTGACTACATGGAATTGCTGTTGGACTGCAGCCTGATGAAGACAAGAACCCACATGGGGCCTGGGTGGTGGCAGGGTTGACACTCCAAATCTCTGAAGTGGTGAAGAGAAAGGACATCACAAGAGGAAGGGGAGCTTGGCTTAGAGCATCCCAAGAACAGAGAAAGAGGTGTCAAGACCTAAGGACAAAATGGTCCTCTAGGCCTCAGATCCTGGAACTGTTTGCACGTTGGGTATAAGAGAGCAGGTAGGTGGGTGTGCCCGGAAGCTATGGTACCTGGCATGAGGGAAGATTGGATGATAACAGTGGCCAACCATATGTTACAGACTCCCCGTTCACCCCTTCATTCTACAAGGGTTTCCATGTTTATCCATGCACAAGGACCAAATAGAAGATTCCTCTGGGTCTCTCCCCGCTCCCCCCACCCCAGGGTTTAGCTACATGCCTGAGCTCCTTTCCAAGTCCCAAGCCTCCCATTTGGGTTTGGCCTCTGCCCCCACTCCAATGACATGTTCTCCCCAATCTCCAAGGACTGGAGCTACAGGCAAAACCCAAGTGCTCAAGGTGCCTCAACCACAGGCTTATGAAGTCTCTGGACACTCAAGGGCCTCAGCAGCCTCCAAGCAGGTCTCTCCACCTAAATGCTCTCAAGGGTCTGGAACCCATTCCTCAAGACCTCTGAGGGACTACTGTGGCCCCTCCTAAAAGTTTCCAAGGATTTTAGAATTACCCTACAAGACCTCTGAGGGCTCCAGGATTCCCACACACCCTCCGCTCCCCTCCCCTGGGCTCTAGGACTGAGGACACAGCAGGGGCAGCAAGGGGGCAGCAAGAGGCCAGGCACTGTTCAGTCTCTGGATTCACTTCCTCCTAAGCCATGAGGATGTGGCCTGAGGCAGTGCTATATACCCAGAGAGTCACCATGTTCCCATACTGGCCCCTAATGGCTCACGGAGGCACCCCACCAGCCAAGGGGGAGGAGTGTGCCCTGTAAGGGCAGGAAAATCCTGAACACATGCTCCTGACTGGACCCTCTATCTCAGTCTTCCAGACAAGACCAGGAGAGATGGCACACAACTGTAGGCTAGTCAAGAGGTACTCTTGCCCTACCAATTATGACAGAGCCAGCAATTGCATGAGGATGGCACATGCTGGACAGAACTGGCGTCAGCTCCCACCTTGCACCCCTAGCATAAAAGCTCAAAGGTTTAGAGTCTGTGGCTCCAAGACAACAAGCAACCACCTGATCCTAAGGTGCTACAGGCAAGAAAATGCCATTGTTCACACTGCTTAAAATAAGGGCAGATTGCTCCCTGGGCTCAAGGTGGCCAGTCCCACAGAGATACTGCCCAAGAGGCAGCAAGGATGGAGCCGGATAAAGTCTGGTCCCCCATGATTGCCCCACTACTACTCCTGCTCAACTGCAAGGAAGGGTGGGGTGCCCCCACATTCTTGGAGGCTGTTGGAAGCTGACCAGTTGGAGAGGAGATAGGAGGCAGCAGAACCAGGTCCAAAGAGGTCCAGAATCATGGAGGGGAGGATGGGAGACCCAAAAAACATAGCTTTCTCCTCTCAATACCCAGTATGCCCAGGACCCTTCACACTGAGCACACCCCTGCCTGCTCCAGGTCACCCAGAGCCTCCTATTCCTTCCTGGCACCAACCCTACCTACAAGAAATAGCTCTGCTGTCACATTCTATCACATGCTAAGGCCTGGAAAGGCCCCTCAGAAGCATCACACATCCCATGCACAGTAGGACTAAGCAGGAGGTCCTGTCACCATCCCTCCACATCACATGCTTGGGGCTGCAGGAAGGCCAGAAGATGCCAAATTCAGGGCCAGGGATACAGTTCCCTGGGGACAGACATCCTGGCAAGAGACTACAGGCCAGGCCAAGAGGTGAACTGCAGGGCACTTGGGCAGAGAAACAGGAGGGAAACAGATTGGGAACCCACATACTGGTCAAGGCCCCCCAGTAGAGGGTGGGAAGATGGGACCCACACATATGCTCACCATTCCTGACGGTGACTCAGGTACACTGAGGAAATTTGAGAGGATCCATAAGGACCTAGGAGTAGGCAGGCAGGACATACGGGCTTAGCTGCCTCACCCAAGTCCACGTGTGGGGTTTTTGACCCACCCACTAGGCCAAGAACGCCCATGGTAGAGGCCCAACAGGTGCAAGGAACAGAAGGGAGGTGCTAGCTGCATCTCGCCTACCAATACCAAGGAGGAGGCCATGGGCTGGTGGCCTCAAATTGGGAGCAGGCCCTGAATCAGCAGGTTCAGGCTAGACTGAGTGTAAGGCAGGGCAAGGCAGGTGGAAGGCCCAGCTGACTGCCACAGCCAGTCTCTGTCCTATCCAGACACACATCTGCACCTGACTCTCCCTCTTCCTCCCTACTGTCCTGTCCCCAGAGGAAGCTGAGAGGGGACGCTCGTGGGAAAAGGGGTCAATGCTTTTCCAAGTGGAGCTTCTGACCTCCCTACAGTGAGGGATCACAGCACTTCCACAGCAACATGAACAAGGCCAGGAGTCCCTTGAGGGTTTCAGAGGCAGGCTCAGGGGAAAGGGAAAAACTAGGAAAAGAGCAAAGAAGGTCTTTCCCACCTGCAGGCCAAGAAAGACAGCAAGTAGGTGACTGTGGGAACAGCCCTACCAGGACCTCACAGGAAGGGCAGGCAGAAAGGCCCCGAGACATCTTGGAGGGTGTGGGAGGGGTCTACAGACATCAAATCAATGCAAGGGTTGGATGTCTGGAGCATGGACAGGTGGTAAGGGTCAGACTGAGGACGGGGGGCACTGGGAGGATAGCAGCAATGCCTGACTGAAGGTCAAGTGTGGTGAAGGGTGGGCACAAGAAAGAGGGCACCAACCCAAAGCAGTGTATCTCAGAAGAGACACAGGACCGACCAGGGCTCTGAGAAACAGGGTGGTGTGGGCAAGTGCCTCACTAAACCCCTTCTGGTCCACCAACAAAGAGGCAGCGTGGGTCCTTTCCTGACAAAGTGTCCAGGGCAGGGTCCTCAGAGTCTGGGACAACCTCCTCAGACCACAGGAACACCCACACCGAGCTGATAAAGACCAGGGGTCAATGGGAGGCACGAAAAACAGGGTACTAGACTAGAAGAGGCAGTTACAGGACCATTCCCCAACTGTGATCAGGGTCTAGTCACCTGCAGACCTAGGTATCCCTGGGGACAGGAAATTGACTTAGGGGAGGAGCAGAGGCCCCATATCCAGGGACAGCTGGAGGGATCCTGGATGCAAGTGCCAAGGGCAACCACGCTGGCCTCAGAAAACCCTAGGGACATACCTGGTGGCGGGGCCACAGTGGGGGCAGCTACTGGCAACCCACAGGTCTGGGACACTGGCCATGGTGCTCCGAGACACAGCTGCTTCGAAAACCTTGATGGAGCCAGTGGGGTGAGGAGGGACAGCTGCTAAGTCAGGGTGGTGTGTGGGTCAGGATAGGGTCTGGCTGCTTTCATGTGTGTCCACCTGCAAGGCAGGCCACTAGAGGAAATCCCCGGGCGAGGGCACCGGGCAGTTGTAGGAACAGCAGCCTCAGCCCCATCCTGGCTCCCTGAGACCAACCCAAGCACAGGAAGCCTTGTTCCTTGCTGGGCCCCAACCACAGCAATAGGGGATGAGAGAGGCAGCCTGGCTCCATCACAGGCAAGAAGGACAGAGGACAGTCAGTGGACAGATGGCCCATGAGTATGGGGCTGTGCATGAAGCCCGAGCATGTCTTGAACAGCCCCAGCATCCGCAGCCTGACACCCTGATCAAGGGAATGCACATATCCTGCAAGAAAGGCCCAGCAATCTGCCCGCTCAGGTCCGACATATGCAAGGCAGTTTGGGAAAGTGCCAGGGGGCTGTCACCAGTGCCCACGTGTTGCCCAGGGGAGACAGCCAACAGGAAAAACACTCAAGACCCACAGAACCCGCATGACACATTCAGAGCCACCAACAGCGTCACTGGGAAGTCACCTCCGTCTTCAGGAAGTCGCCTTAGAGTCCCCACCAGGAAAGATGTAGTACACGTCTCTAGGGAAACAAGATACCAAAAACCCCTTTCAGCCCAGAGCGCAGCTCCTCCCGTGCTCCTCCCACCTGCCAGAAACCAGAGCCCAGGACCTGGGCTCCTGACCCAGACACTGGAGAAATGGGGCTTGGATGCCTGCACCGTGACAACGAGGCACACGCCCCTCCGTTACCGGGCCTCTGCCCTTTACAGACCCATCTGTGGTGGAAACAGTAGGGTGGGGGGGACCGGACTATCCAGAGAGTTCACCCCTACCTTGTGCATGAGTTCCTGAACGAGGGTGCTCAGGGAGTAAGGGTTCTGCCTTCCAGTCTGGGTGGAGATACGGGATATGGGATGCTGAACCAACTGCTCAGACAAGAAAGGGTCTCCTCTGTCTCTCCCCCTTCACCCCATTCCCAGGACTGCAGTAGCAAGGCAGGTTTGGGGTCCGGGGGACCACATAGCCTCACCAGGGCATATTTTCCCTCCTTTTAGGTGTTTTCTGTGGAGTTTTTGTTTGTTTGTTTAACGGGAGTGGGGACTGAACTCAGGGCCTCACTTGATCCACACCCCCAGCCCTGGTTTGCAGCCCCTCGAAGATGGGAAAGCCACTCTATGCCTTTACATGCACAGGCCTTGCCCAGCCTGGGCTCCAAAGATGGAGCCTCATACCTACTCTGGTTTTATAGCAAGGACACATGCCCGAGGTGGACCTGCTCAGGATCACAAAAACTAAACTCCTCTGCCTGACTCCAAACTACTCCCAAAGCACAAATGCAAGAGGCAACTGAACGTGGGGAAAAACTCCTAGCAAGAGGTGTCTAGGAGCTCCTGTCCTTACCATAGAGAAGGCAGGCACAAATCAAGAAGCAGGAGCCCACAGGTCGCAAGCAGAAGAGGCACAGGAGAGGCATGGAAACAAAGGCAAGAAGCTTCCACACTGGCAGGCGACTCTTCTGGAGAGGACCTGTTCCCACAGCAATAAGATGGCGAGTGCCCTGATCCAGCATTCCAGCTAGACGACAGGCCACCCCTGGACCTGAAAACACAAAGACCAACCAGGGCAAGGGCTGGCCGAGCACAGCTGTCTCCCAGGGGCTGGGTGGCTGTGTCCTGGGCTGGACGGCGCAGGCAGTAGCAGCACCCAGGCGCCGGGAGACCTCCCTGGCAGGGCAGTTTGGAGGGCAAGGAGGTGCTAACACAGAAGCTTCTCCGGGCTGGGGCTTGGGATCCTTCCTCGTCCGTGTGTCTCAGCATGTCGGCACAAGCTGGGCAGGTGTTCAGCCACAGGGAGGGCTGGCTCCTGGGCCCATGCACTTCCAGAGGAGCCACCCTCTCTCTCTTTGTGGGGCTCACCTTGACCTACCTCCCCCACGTAACAGAAGGGCCCCAGCTGATGCCAACCCCACGTCGCCCTGGAGCAGAACAGGACGCCCCTGCGGGCGGCGCACACCTGTCAAGTGACATGAGAGACTTTGTTACCTTCTCAGTCTCCACCTCCAGAAGCGTGGACAGACGCCCCTACGGAAGCCAGCCCCTCCCGCCCCCCGCCCCCCGCCCCCGGGACTCGGGGGCCAGGCGGCTATGCCCACTGCTCCCTAGGCCGTACCCTGCGTATGTGGGGAGGGGGTGACCGTGCTTGGCCGCCAACCGGCCCAGAAACGTCCTCAGAGGCCCTTTCCGCACAGCACACTGCGGCCGGGGACGAGAACCGCCACACGTTGGGGTCCTGGGAGGGCAACGCTCACGGGAAGGGGGGCAAAAGTGCGGGGAGGCCCGGACTGGGGCTGAAGGCGGCGCGGGGAGGGGCGGTTGCCACCCTCCTTCCCCCTTCTCCAAATCTCCCCGCGGAGCTCACTGTCTACTTCCAGGACCTTCTAGAAGGCCCCACTGCTCCTCCGACGGGCCCGGGGGGCGGGGAGGGAGGGCAGGAGCGGACCCAACGCGGCCCACAGGTCTCCCGGGGCCCCGGTCCCCGAGAGAATGCAGACACAGGGTCGCCAGCCCAGCCCCAGCAGGGTCAGGCCAAGAAGCCTGAGACGCCGAGGGTGGAGCCGAAGAGGCCTCCGCCTCCGCCGTCTCCGCTTCAGCACACGCACCGGAAGCTCCCTTCTGCCCTCCTGCTCGCGGGGCTGACTAGCTCCGCCAATGAGGAAGCTCGGCCGAAGTGGAAGTCCCGCCCCTCAGGCTTGACGGATGCTCCCTCTGTCCACTGGAATTCACCCAGTCGCGTGCGCGCTCCTGCTGCGGCAGCGGGCGGGTTCTTTGCGAGTCTCTGTTGTGGCCGGAGTCTGAAAGGCGTCCTGCCGCGACGGTGTCCTGTGCGCAGCAGTCACCGGAAGGTTGTGTTTTGTTCGTGGACTTGCTCTGTTGAATTCAGGATGTTCGCCAGAAGCTGCCAGAAGCATGCAGAAGCCCGGTGATGGGGACCCGTAGTTGCCCCGGGACCCTCTAAGAAGGGCCTGGGGTGTATGAGGTCGGGCGTAAAGCACTTGGCGGGCTGCCCGAGGCCCTGAGTTCCATGTCCAGCACCCGGCCTCCCGCAAAGGAAAGTCCCAGCGGGGCGCCGGTGGCTCACGCCTGCAATCCTAGCTACTCAGGGGGCAGAGAAGTAGGAGGATCCAGGCTCGACGCCACCCCAGGGAAGTGGTTTGCGCGCTCCTATCTCGAAAACCCATCAGAAAAACGAGCCGGCAGAGGGGCTCAAGTGGTAGAGCGCCGGCCAAGCGAGGGCGAAGAAGACCTGCGTTCAAACCCCAGTGTGGCCTAAATCCATAAAAAACAGCCAGTCGACCAATAACTGCCCTATAGAGCATTTCCAAATGTGCAGGTGCCGGGTGTGAACCTGCCATCGCTTGCATGTCCCTGTCACCATGAGACAGCCCTCCTTGGCCACGAGAGTCGCCACTGTTGGCTTTGCATAGACTAAGCCTCCCCCGCGGCAATCCACAGCGACCAGTGACCTGTGCTCCGTGTGTAGGATTTTATCAGTGCACCTCCTAGGGTGTGCTTGTGTGCATTCGGCCGGGTGCTGGGAGTTTTGTTTGCACGTTGAGGTTCTTCCACAGAAACCGCGGGTGAAGCATTCTTCTGCGCTTCCTGCAATGTTTCCATTCCTTCCCCAAGTGCCCAAGACAGTGGTTGCTGCTTTCAGTGAAGCGGATGTGTGGTTTTAATGGAAATGGCCAAGCTGCCTTCCAGAGTGGCGAGGATTTTGCATGGCCACCCCGCATATTTTCAGAGCGAATCACTGCAAAGTGTTACAAACCAGCATACTCTGAGCAAGAGTATCTATGTTGCTCCCCTCTTGTTTTTCCCTGCGATCACCAACAGTCATTCACGCGGTTTTGATTTCTCCCTTTTCGCTCGTTCACAGCTTGAAAGCACACATGCGAATGAATTCACTTTTGTTCTGATTCTCTTTTCACCCAGCAATATAGCTTCACGGTCCTTCCATGTTGACACACAGTTCTTAGCTCCTCTTTCTCTGGCTTCATGGTATTTGGTAGGATAGCTATATTATAATTTACAAAAACAAGTCCCCAGTTGATGTCCTTTTCTTGTTATTTACTTATTGCTGTTAGTATAAACGCTGCAACCATCAGTCTTGAGCTTGTGTCTGTCTAGGGTAATTAGCTGTGTGTGGAACTGCCAGGTCAAAAGACTTGCATTGCTGGGCACGGTGGGCGACACCGGTCGTGCCAAGCAACAATCAGCAGGATCCGGAGTTCCAGCTCAACCTCTGCTACACAGAGAGATCCCATTGCAAAAAATGAAAAGAAAACCACCCATACGCGTTTAGGATTTTCATGGACACTGAGGAATTGCTTCTTGAAAAGCGCTATCCTTTTACAGCATGTCTCGGCACAGTGCACTGCATTGTTTACTCACGGCCTCGCTAACGATGGGGAGAAGACGGGTCAACAGGGCTTTTCATGTTTCCTCCCCTTCCTGGCTTTCCTGCTCCTGTTCCCTGCTCTTCCCAAGGCCCTGTGCTGCTTCCCTGTGTCTTCAGGTGCGTGTGTCCCGGTTAGGTAGGCCGTGTTCTTCTGAATTTGGAGGTTGACAGTTTCTTCTTTTTGATCGTGTTTCCCCACCTCGTGCCCTCATAAATGTCACTGTGCAGTGTCCTCATCCCCGTGACAACTTTTGTGGTTCTTCCCTTGTGGCCCTGAAGCCATACACTTAACGTGGCTTTCCTGCTGTGGCAGAGTGGTCCATAACCCAGGGCTGACACGTTGATCATCCCCACCGTGTGGCACAGACCCAGAGTGCTTCGGTGCTGCCGTGCCATAACCACACCATGACTGCCACATGGTTCCTGTCTCTGAGGCAACAGGCGAGGATTTCTCTTGGTGAAGTAGCAAAAGGAGGAATTACTGGCTCAACGGGCTTCGAGGTGCTTCACTTGTTTAACAGTTTCGTGTTGTTTTTAAATTCGTGTACATTAGTGCTGCAGGGGAATTTCATTGTCATAATCCCATACATGCACACACTTGAACAAGTTCACCCCCCGTTATATTTCCATCCCTCTCCCTCTCCTACCCCCTTCTTTCGCACAGTCTGAGGTGGGTTTCTTTATGCCTTCTACCTCTGTACGTACGTAGCGTCCTTCCGTCCTCTTCACCCCTCAGTAGTTTTTCCTTCCCCCGCCACCTCATGCTGACCCTCAGACCGTCCCCCAGATGCATTCACAATTATTCACTATTATTAGTAGTCTCATCGTCCTCGCCAGCATCATTTGAGGTCTAGGTTCCACAAACTGGGTGAGAACATGCCATATTTGGCCTTTTGAGCTTGACTGATGTCACTCAGCATGATGACCTCCAGTTCTATCCATTTTCCTGCAAATGACATGGTTTCATTTTTCTTTGTGGCTTTGTGGATTTATACCACATTTTCTTTATCTGTTCATCTGTTCTTTCCTCCGTTTGGCCTGTGGGACGAGAGCTGCAAAAAACGTAGGTATGCAGGTATCTCTCTTGTGTATTGATTTAAGCTCCTTCACGTATATGCCCGAGACTGGTGTGCTAGGGTCGAGCAGGTAAATCTAATGGTAGATTTTTGAGGAACCTCCATGCCGATTTCCATAGTGGTTGTACTATATGACATCCCACCAACCGAGAATGAGGGTTCCTTTTTCCCGATGATGCCCTTCATTTTGAGCTATGCCACCCCTAGTTTTCAGTAGCAACTGGTGGTTTGCTCCCGTACTGACACTACCCAAGAATTCTGGTGTGTGCACAGCATGCTTGCTGTTGTCCACCTTTCTAAGGTTTGCTAACCTGCTTCGTGTGAGGTTGCATCTCCCTCGGGTTTTGCCTTACTCTGCTCCACACCGAGGGTGATCCCCTCCTCCCACACAGACCACCTGTCTGGTCTTCTTGGTCCGGGAAGTGCCAATGCCCTGAGGAAGCGTGTCATACACTGTGGCTATTCATCCTGGTACATCCTGTTAATCTTCCCTCATTTGGTCCCTTCTGAACAACTCTGCTGTTGCTGGCGATGAGAAGTTGCCTGTTCCTGTGTGAAGAAGCTTATTATACTGTTGCTTTACTGATTTCTGGGTTGTGTATCTTATCAATGTGCCCCCACACACATTAAAAAAGTAGTCTGTATTTTCTTCCACTATTTCAGCGTCGTAATTATGCTTCTAGCTCTTTCAACTTCTGTGGGGTATTGGTGGTGTTTTGCTTTTGTCACGGGGTCTTGCTGTGTAACCCCTGCTGGCACTGCCTTTCGATCCTCCCACCTCTGCCTCCTGAGTGCTCTGATTTCAGGCATGTAATCCTTCACTCCGGCACCAGGCTGTTTCACCAGGCACTTGGGACTTTCCAAACATGTCCCGGCGCACCCAGCTCTTTCTTCCCTGGCCTTGGGGAGGCCCCGGCTTCCAGGGGGCTGGCCAAGAAGCAGCCTGAATCCTGAGTCATCTGGTAGGAAAACCATGAGTGGCTTCTGCCTGTGGCTGCAGTGATGAGATTCCATGGTCTGTGGTTTTCAGCAGTTGGCTTTTATGACACTGGCTAAGTCAGGATCTTTCTCTTTCCTATGGGACAGCCATATGCCTCAGCTCCAGCCCATTTATGACACACAGGGGGCTGACCTCACCTCATCCCCAGGTGAGGAGGGAACCCAGGGCCTTGCACATAGGAGGCGAGCCCTGTACCGCTGAGCAACACCCCTTGCCTTTTTTATGTTCGTTTGTGTTAACGCAGAGTGGCCTTTCCCAAGGATTGCAGCAGCTTTAGTGACAGGAAATGCCCACTCATTCGTGATGTGCCTCTCACCTTGGCCTTCCAGTGAGTACTTGCAGTGGAATAATCTCATTCCTGGTGGACCTGCCTACTCTGTCTGTCATCATGATCTTTCAGATGGTTTCAGTCATTCTTGGGGATTTTCTTCTCACCAGCAGTTTGTCTAGGGGCCATGAGACACCCACATCACTCGCTTCTTTGACTGCGGCAGTGACACAGGAAGAGCCCTTTTCTCTGCATTTCTTTGTTCCAGAAGACCTTGGATATTGTCCAGGTGGGAGCAGTGGACTTAGCTCTGCTGGGTACACTGGAGGTGCCATGAAGCAATTCCTGCAGTGTCATGCCTGGGGACATGTGGCACCAGGAGCTGCAGCCTTTGGCCTCTTGGAGGTTCTTTGTCATGATGAGACATCATCAAGTGGCATATTCCACAGTCTGTGACTCAGGGTGGGGCTGTCGGCCATGTTCAGGTATGGGATCTTGGGGTGTTAGATGAGGAAGGTAGTGGTGAGGAAGCCCACTTAAATTTTCTTGTGTAAAAGGAGCATCTATTGGAAGGATTCACGGGTGGCTCCTAGGCATGAAGAGGAACCAGGCCTCCCTGGGAGCAGAGCCAACAGGTGGAGAACTGGTGGTTCCCCTCTCTTTGCTATCTGGGTACAAGATTCCTGGGTTCCGTGTAGGCTACAGGGCCCCCATGCATCCCTGAAGGCCTGTATGCACATTAGCCAAAGGCTCTCTGCCTTCTGAGCAGGTGTACAGGTAGAACACGTGGAGATAGGGCACACGCTCTCTCTTTCCCAAGGCAGGAGTCCTTGTCCAGTGTGCAGTGCACAGGAAACCTGGCCTACTGTGCGTTCTCACTCTGCCTAAAGTAGCTATGGAATCCCAGGAGAGAGAGGGAGAGAGAGAGAGAGAGAGAGAGAGAGAGAGAGAGAGAAAGGACAGAGAGAGAGAGAGAGAAAGGAGAGAGGGAGGGAGGAAGAAAAAGAGAGAAAGAGAGAATGTTATGGACTGCCTGTTCCAAATTCCTGTTGACCCAGGCGGGTAGATTGCACCACCAGCCCAGTCAGGTCAGGCTGTGGGTCTCAATACAGGAGCCTGCGCTGACTTGGCAAGGCTTGAGGGGTGGTGCCTCTTAGACACTCAGCACCTGTCCTCTGCAGTGCCCCTAGTTGTGTGTGGGAGAATGTACAGAAAACAGTTATAAGACGTTGAGATGCATCATTTCCATGCATACTGGACCACAGGTAAGTGAGAGATGCCCATGGGGAAGCCAAGGGCACATGAAAACGGAAGGGCAATTGGGAGCTGGGATTGGAGCCTCATAGGAAAAGAATGCTGGGCTGGGCTGTGAAGGCACTTGGGTCTTGGTGCTTTTTGTTTACTTGTTTATTTTTCATGGCTCACGGCCACAAACTCAACATCTTCCTACCTCAGTCTCTGGAGTGCCAGGTATACAGGTATGCACCACCATGCCTGGCTGGCACTTGGGTCTTGATGGTCTCAGAGGCAGAGAACCCTTGAAGCTTCAGCATGTGACAGAGTAGAACTGAGATGCCCACCTACAGCAAGTGCTGTTGAAGGGCTAGCTGCAAGGTGGAAAGGAAGGATGGGGACAAACTTGCCTCTCAGCCCATGGATCCATAACGTGTGGGTCCATCTCAGATTCCATTAAGTCAGCAGTTGAGGAAGTGCACTTGGGAGCAGGGACTGCCTTCCCACAGGTCAGCGAGAAGGTGAGTCTTTGGGAATCCAGGCTGAGAGAGCAAGTCGCCTCCCTGGCACGGCCATAGTGCTGAATTCTTACAGAGAAAGGACAGAAGGGCACAGTCTACCCTGGGATTTGCACACATGACTCCCAGGGATGAAGTCACAGATAGGCCAACAGCCTCACATTGATGATTCAAGGCACCCTCTCTGAGAATGAGCAGGTGGATCCAAGGGCAAGACCAGAGTTGTCAATGTTCCCGGGGCACGATGGTCAAAGGACCTGATAACGTGATCGGTAACACTGGACGTTTGCTATGTGTGGGGCTGTTCCTAGCGCTACACCAGGACCCTTCCGCTGCATCCTCAGCAGCTCCAGGAAGTTGGTGCCAATGTCACGCCTATTTTCCAGATGAAGACATGAGGGCAGCATGGCACGGATGAGTTATGTGGCCTGTTCTGAATCACAAGCTGAGAAATGGAAAAAGCAGAGTGTAAATCAAGGATGCTGGCCTCCAGGGCCTGCCCCCTCTCTGGGTTATGCTCTCTGCCTTCCCCTGAGATTACCGTGTGCCAGTGTGCCTGGGAAGGGATCAGAGGGGGAACCTGGTGATCAGATGAGAAAGGGGAAAGATAAAAGAACAATCCTTTTCCTCTCTTGCTTCATCAGGATGAAGTTTTGAATTTTCATGACACTAGGTGGCAGCAGTCATGGACGTTTACAAATTATTTGTGTTTTGTGATGTAAAGCGACTCTGATGCGTCTAATGGTCAATACCTTGTGAGATACAACAAAATGAAGATTTACAGGAAGGAAAAGGAAAGAGAAGAATTTTCCAAGTCCAGGCTGAATTGAAAAAGATGCAGGTAGAACTTTTAGAAGTAAATACAATAAAACATAGTTGTTGAAATAAAAATCCCAAGTGAGGAATGAAACAATAAACAGATGCTAATGAAGAGAGAACTAGTGAAGTGGAAGGTGAAGCCAAGGAAATGCCCTCCTACCCTGCTCTCCCTCTTACCTGATGTTGCCGCCTTCTTCTTCCTTGAGAAATTGCTGTAGCCTCTCATTAGAGTCCTGAATCCTGGTGTATCAACACTGCTGACTTATTGGCTCATGAGATCCCCAACTTTCTTTACCTCTCATTTTAGGAGCAGTAGCTTCTTTCTTTGTCAAGTGTGTTACTTCAGTGTTCTTCTTTGCACTTTTGGCTCTCCAATCCCTGAGCAAACCACCCTTCACGTTAAATTCCCTGTCTTGTAGTAGTAGGTAAATTTTTGTCTCTGACTTGTCCTTTGAGTGGTCTCAGAAGACAGACCTCCAACATAGCATTTGGGCAAGATTGTGCCTTTGAGCTAGATTGCAGAGCTGAGGGTTTTCTTTTCCTTGCAAGTGGCGCATGAATCATCCATGGCCTGCCGTGGGCTCACAATGAATGTAGCTACTACCCCCTTTTGTTTGACTGGGTTGATGTGCCAACTGAAGCCAGTGTCTGGGGAGCTCAAGTCATTGTCATGGTGGCCATGAGGACTACTGGTAGTCTGGGATAGTCCTCTGTGTGCATTTGACTGAGAAATCATGAGCTCGTTTTCCTTAACTCTCAAGTCAGAGACCCTGGGGACTCCCAGAACAGCCCTCAAAATCCTCTTCCTCTTTGTACCCACAGTGCTGACAATTCTGACAATCCAGCCCAAAGTTGAACATGTGGGTTACAAAATGCCAATGTGTTGAATTTCCATCCTTGACTTTTGTCCTGTGAAATGTAAGGGGTAGTTTTCGAAAAGTGGGGTCCTGAAACCTGCAGTTGGGGAATGTGGAAAAGGTTATTCGAGAAGCCCCCAGCCTCTTTGAGCCTCCTTTGCTGATGGAAATGGTCTGATGTCCTGGTTCGGGGGTGGGGGGATGGACTGGTGTTCCTTCCCTGGAAATGTCTCTCATTTTTCTGGGGCAGGTGCCTAGCATGATGATACTCGTTACTCCTGAGACCTTCCACTCCTTCCCCTTGTTTTCATAGCTCCAAAATTTGGGTATGATTTCAACACTCCTGCATTGGGCAAATAGGTCTGACTTAGAAAAAAACAGTCGACCTAGCAATGATTTTGAGGACTTGTGGTTAGCTTCCACCATAACCCCAGGGAACTTGTTTGGAACTGGATCCTTGGGATCTTCATGTAAAGGATGTGATCAGTCACATCTCTGGACAGAGCTCAAATCACTGATAGGGTTCCAGTCATTACAGATCTCAGATTGACCATGTTAGTATTTGCAGGTTATGGCATCTGTAATAGTTTTCTTGCTTATTCAGCTGAAAGGTGCCGGGATTGAAGAGGTCCTTTACACGAAAGTGCTCAAGAAAGGAATGAACAAGACAAGATATAAGAAAGGACTCATTCACTCAGGAAGGGAATGACAAAACACATAGCGAGAGGGCCAGCAGGCTGATGACCAACTGGCAAAATTTTATTTTTCTCAGCAAACTTTATAGAAAAGAGGAAGAGACTTAAACATCAAAACACTCTGAGCTAGCCACAATGTGTTTTTGCCATCCTGTATTTTTACTGCTAGTGTGCTTGACTAAGTATAAACTTCTTTTCAGTCAAGGGAAACCATTCAGTGTTCCTTCCCACCATGATAGAGACATGGTGCACCTGCAGATTCAGACCTTGTTGGAATGCTCCTAAGCCACAGCGACCTTGTCAGACTTTGGCTTTTGGTTCCTAACAGAAAGTGTTTGGTTTTTTTTTTTTTTTTTCTTGTGGTGCTGGGAATCAAATCCAGGGCCTTGTGCATGCTAGGCAAGTGTTCTGCCACTCATTTCCACCCCCAGCCCAGTTGACTTCAACTTGAATATGTGCCTGCGTTTTATATGGGATGATGTCGTAGTCGAGGCTGAGAAAAAAGTCCAAAGTCTAATTAGTTAAGAGAAAAAGTGGAGTAGGTTTTTACATGTGATCTGGACACCCCTTCCTCTCCAACAGTCTTTCATAAAGTCCACAAGACACTCTCTTCACTGAGACACTAAAAGAGTCATTTATGAGGGACCACCTGCATCTTTAAAGCTCTGTAGTATTTAAGACAAAAAGAAAAGCTCTGTGGTGCTCTAGTTCCATAAGCCCCACATGACTGTACATCATGGCACCACTGGACTCCCCAATTCCCCTGGAGATAACAGATAATGTGGCAGCTCCAACCTACCCAAGGCAAGTAAACCATGTGTATGATTGTTCACTTGGAACATAGAAACAATCACAGTGCCTTGCCCACAGATCTTTGGTGATGGCTGATTGATCAGTGTCTCTAGGGACAAAATAGAAGGGTAGCCTGGTACATCACTGAAACAGATAACTCTTACGTGCATGTTTGGAACATGCTGGTAATACATGTGTAATTACAGCACTTGGGAGGCTGAGGCATGGAGCATCACAGTCCCTGGGCTACAGAGTGAGACTTTGTCTCAGAAAAGCAAGTAAATAATTTTAAAAGAAACTATTGAATATTCTAGTTCTTGAAGTCATGTAGCTGACTTTAGTTGACCCATAACCTGTCACTTAATTTTCAGGCCTAAGTCAGTGTAAGAATTCAGAGCCCTATGATGCAAGAGGAGACAAGATTCTCCTGGGATGGACCTTGCGCCATTGCTCTAAGTGTATGCTGCAAATCTTCATAAGCTTCCCCCAAAGGATCTGCACTAATTACTAAAGTGACATGTCTTCCAGGAGAACAGGTATCTTAGAGGAGCAATCAAGTGACATGAGAGACTTTGTTACCTTCTAAGTCCCCACCTCCAGAAGCGTGGACAGACACCTTCCGGCCCCCCCTCCCCCGGCCCCCCCCCCCCGACTCAGGGGCCAGGCAGCTGGGGAGGGGGTGTCTATGCTTGGCCGCTAACCGGCCCAGAGACGTCCTCAGAGGCCCTTTCTGCACAACACGGCGGGTGGGAAGGGGGCCACCACACATTGGGGTCCTGGGGAGGCAAAGCTCACGGGAGGCGGGGCAAAATTGCGGGGGAGGCCCGGACTGGGGCGTGGCCTGAGGCTCTGGCACCAGGTTCCTTCTCCAGCTGAAGGAGGGACAGTGTGTGTGTGTGTGGGGGGGTGCCACCCTCCTAGCCCCTTCTCCAAAGCTCCCTGGGAAGCACTTCTCTTTCCCTAGCCGCCTGAGTAGGCGGGGTTAGCCCAATAAGCGCCCACGGGGTCTCTAGGACCCTGATTATTCCTGGAGTCTTCTGGGCCTCTTTTCTGCAGGAAAGCGTAACCCCAGGTTCTCCGAAAGCCGAAACCTGGACCACAGTCACAGCAAGTCCTACTGAATACTCTTTAGTTAGGGGAAGGTTTTGGGAGGGTGGGTATCCTGCTAAAGCCTCCCTGTTGACAAAGAAACACTAGTTGAGGCCCGGCATGGCGCTTTCCCGCCCGGCTCTGGACCCTAGAGGAATTTCGGGACACCTGCGCGGCCACCGCGAGTTCCACCAAGGACCACTTTTCTTCTTTCAACTCCTGGAATATGTCTATCATAGTGACAACAAAGCATGTCAAAAGTTCTAGGCCAAGATGGCTAGCCGGAAGCTGACTTCAGGAGCTGATGTGTCGAAACCCCATTCGCTTGTAGGCTGCCCGCGGTCCAGTGCCTCGCCACCACCCCACTTTGCGCATGTGTTGGGCCGCTCCCATACGCAGGCGCAGAGCGCAGCTGCCTCTATGGTCAGGATGCTTGATAGAGTGTCAACCCACCGCGTCGTTGAGACTCTATGGTTCCTGCGCTGGAAGATAGTCCGCCTATATAAGGCAGGCACAGGCGTGGGAGCGCCTCTTTTCCTGTGGCACGGTGAGTGGGTATGGTTGTGCGGTCTTTTAATACGCTTGTCTTTTCTTGCTGGGGTTTGAGGCCTCTCTTCGACTTGTACTTCAACTCTGATTGTTTCGTTGCAGCCACCGAAGATTCTGGTGTCGCCATGGGTCGCCGCCCCGCTCGGTGGTGAGTCCTGTCTCTATCCATCCAGTTTCACGGCTGTTAAAAGGGAGGCGTAGTTGCTTTTGGCCCAAAAGACAACCACTGGGTGGAGCCTTCGTCCCCCAGCGTTCGTGTCCTGGGAACTGACTCCATGTTTTCCGTAGTACTTTTCTGTTATTCTTCGTTTATATCATTTGTTTCTTTTAAAAGTTTGTTACCTTACACTGCTCACCTGGTTTTATTGCCAGGGTGCCAGATTGACCCAGGATTGCATTTGCAGCGCTAGTGTTGGGTTGGAAGCATCGTTTGCTGTCATCCAGTCCCCTGTCCTGCAAATTTGCAGTATTTTAGTGCTCGATATCCCATTCGGGCCTTTTTGTGTGGCCCTTGCCGTATTTCTGGGCGTTGTATCGTGTGGTCTTTTCGGGCACCGAAGCGGGCCCGGAAAAGCGGGCGCTGCCGTCTCCTGCGTCCTGCAGAGGGCGCAGCGTGCCGTTCATGTGGCTCTGAGGCCGATTTCGGGTCACGTGCTGGGAAGTCTTAAGTAGCATTTTGAGCGTTGGAATTACTGTGTAGCGAATTTGTACTGTACTGTACTACGGGGAGGTCTTTTTTAGTTGCGAAGTTTACAATAATGCACTGGTTTGGTAATGAGTTTGGAGCTTGACTGTAGGGAGACACTGGTCCTTTTTAGGTTTTAGCGTAGGTGTCCTTTGTTGTGAACACCTGTTTTGACTGTTTTAGAGCCAATTTCTCCAAATGGAGGCTAAATTAAGGAGCTGGGCATGTCCCTCTTGTTATTGCTTAGGGAAGCATTTAGAGAGTTTGAGTTCACCTGTGGCCCTCACTAAACTTGGAATTTTTTTTCTCCTCTGCAGTTACCGATATTGTAAGAACAAACCGTACCCCAAATCTCGCTTTTGCCGAGGTGTGCCTGGTAAGTAGTGAAGGACCTTCCTAACTGGATTGTTCATGCTGATTCAGCTGCCCTTGGAACTTCCTTCACACTTAACCCAAGTTTTTTCCAGATGCCAAGATCCGCATCTTTGACCTGGGGCGGAAGAAGGCAAAAGTGGACGAATTCCCACTTTGTGGCCACATGGTGTCTGATGAATATGAGCAGCTCTCCTCCGAAGGTGAGGCAGGATTGTTAATCACTTCCGCATCATCTGTGTGCTCCCTTAGCTTGATCCAGAACACATAATAAAGCATGAACCTGTCTTCTCAAATCCCCACCTAACATGTTTCCTTAGAGTTGGGGAGGGTTGTGGTGCCTCTGCACCATCTTGTCTCACTGCTGCTTTCCTCCTCACTCCTAGCCCTGGAGGCTGCCCGTATTTGTGCCAACAAGTACATGGTAAAAAGTTGTGGCAAAGACGGCTTTCATATTCGAGTTCGGCTCCACCCTTTCCACGTCATTCGCATCAACAAGATGTTGTCCTGTGCTGGGGCTGACAGGTGAGCTGGGGCTTGCACCTTTTCCCACAACTTGGTACCTCTGCTGGGTTTGGACTCCAATCAGGCTGAGTAAAGAGATGGACTTCACATATGTTCAGCTACCTAGTGACTGAGATAAAATGGGACAAGCACTGGCAAGAGGTTTTCAGTGGACACTTCCTGATCCTACAGCATAATGAAGCTGGCTCTGGGCCACAGGTGGGCGGTGTACTGTGTAGACAGAGCCTACTTTGAGTGTGAATAGCAGGCATTTGGGGAGCTTTGTGAAGGACCAGTAGCAACTTGCAGGGCCTTCCACAGGTAATTTCCACAATACTTTGCAGCCAATTAAGCCGACCAGTTTCCTTTACTCATAGGGACCTGGTGTGCAGTGACTGCAGACAGCAGCCTCCTTGGTAGTGTATGCAGCCTGTTGTTTGTGTAGGTTGCTCTAAGGGACCTTGGAAACAGGTTTCCAATGTGTATGTGTCTGATCTCACACTGTCCCCTATCTAGGCTCCAGACAGGTATGCGGGGTGCCTTTGGGAAGCCCCAGGGCACAGTGGCCAGGGTTCACATTGGCCAGGTAATCATGTCCATCCGCACCAAGCTGCAGAATAAGGAACATGTGATTGAGGCCCTACGCAGGGCCAAGTTCAAGTTCCCTGGCCGCCAGAAGGTAAGTTGTGCTTTAAGCCCCTTCTGCCTTTTTTGTTCCAGTATTCTCTGCTGAATTCTTTTCCATCTCTCCTTAGATCCATATCTCAAAGAAGTGGGGCTTTACCAAGTTTAATGCAGATGAATTTGAAGACATGGTAGCTGAGAAGCGGCTCATCCCTGATGGCTGTGGGGTCAAATATATCCCTAATCGTGGTCCCCTGGATAAGTGGCGAGCCCTGCACTCATGAGGGTTCCCACTGTGCTGTTCCCTCCTTAATCACCTTAATCATGTGCAACAATAAATCATCCTGACCACTTACATTTTCTGCATCGGATTCTTTGTTGTGTGCAGTGTAGGGTTTGAACTCAGGATCTACACCTTGAGCCACTCAACCAGCCCTTTTTTTGTGATCTTCTTTTTTCCAAGATAGGGCCCAGGCAGCTTTGAACTTTAATCCTCCTGATCTTTTACAGGCCCAGCCCCTGTATTCAGCTTTTATCTGATTCTTGAAGGATAGATGTGGTAGGGAGGTGTCTTTTTCAGAACAGACTTATAACTGAGGGTCATGTGGCTGTAATTGACAACCTATAAGGGGCTAAGATCACCTTTACACCAGTTGACTGTTTTGAACCCCCCCAGAGAGCAAGTGAGGAAGCACTAAAGCTGAGGTGGGGTCATGGAGGAGGGGTTGTTGGGTAAGGCTAATCCTGGACTCCTGTAACATCACTTAGGGAATGAGTCTCTACAAAAGGGTTCAATGTGAATGGTGGTGTGTATCTGTAGTCACCTACAAGTATCTACAGTACCAAATGGACAGTGAATTCAACTATGATATAAGAACTTTGGTAAATGTCACAGTGTACCCCCAGTACAATAGTAATAGTAAATTTTAAAACAGTATCAGAAGCTTGGGGCCAGCCTTGGCAACGATGTGACAGCTTTATAGAGGCCTGATCTCAGAAACCAAGACTATTTGCAAGCTCTAGTCGTAAAAGTGATTACATTTAATGTACACATTTATGTTTGAATAGTCATTTTTTTGGTGTGAAAAGCTTATCCACTTTATCTACTGGGGTCTTGACCCCTATATCCTGCATGATAAAAATAGTCCATTGGCACATCTTATGTAATAGCCCTCCAATCTGGCTTTTTCTGCTATAAATTATCTGTGTAATAGTATCTGTTGTCACTCCCTTTTTTGGAGAGCAGTAATGGGGGTGTTTATTGTAGATAGGCTATGCCACTTGAGCCAATCTACCATCCCAGTGACAAAATGCTGCTTGAACCCACCCATGCCTTCCCAGACCCAGCCTTGGAGTGGTCTACCAAGCACAAAACAGGTGGGCTGCAGTTTAGCCCCAGGGGAGGTCAGGTTTGAGTCAAAGTCAGTGTCACATCCATGGATGGAAGACCCTGGGCAGTTCAGGCCACTGGGCCCAGATGAGTGGGCAGGAGTGCCAGCAAGAGCAGCATAGTCAGGCAGAGGGGCTGGACACTGTGAGCCTCTCGGTTCAGTTCCACCTCCACAGGATAGTGATCACTGATGCTGAGGGCCTGAGAATGGCAATGGGATGAAATGTCAGTGCCTAGGACTGACAGAATTCCCTCCCACCACCACTACCATTTCTTCTCTCCCTTGTGCCAGCTCCACCTCTCTACCTCCTCCTCAGTGAGCTGGAAGCTCCTGGGAAAATCGAAGGCAGCTGCAGCCTGCAGCAGGCTCTGGCAGCCCTGCCCATGCAGTACAATGCGGTCATAGGTGCAGTTGGTGCTGGCCCGGACGGTGGTGTCTTCTCCATCGGGAATCACCCAGTGAAAGCCTGCCTCTGTCCGCAGCAGCAGTTGGTTCAGGCGCTTTTTAGTCAACGAAGCACAGTCAGCATTGAAATCTCCGAGCAAGATCACTTCCTAAGGACCAGAGAGGCAGTCAGGTCTAGTGGCTGGGCGGTCCCCAACTGTCCCCATCTGTCCCCATCCCTCTCATGTGAGCTGCTAGGCCCTACCTTGCTCTGCCAGCGCTGGGAGACATCCAGAAATACGTCGTAGAGGGCATTCAACTCCTTCTCTACATCCTTAGGAGTGGTGTGCAGCGGGACCAGCACCACACTGGGAAGGACTGCAAATACAGGCAGCTGGGGCTGCCACCCATTCCCAACCCTTCTCCCCCAGCTTCCTCCTTATGACCAAGTCCCCAGCGGAGGAGCTAGCCATACTCTCCTTGCTCCCATACCAAGCCCACCTTTCTTCCCCTCCTACTTTTGCTAGGCAAAGTGAACTGGGCCACAAAGGGCTCCCGGGCAAAGAGGTCATCCGAGTCGTCATACTGGTAGGAATTCAGAACCTGTGTCTTGTCGGACCTGGGAAGATCAAAAGATGGGATGCAGTGGTCCCCAAGTCTCTGATTTTTGGCTTGCATGTGCTCAAGGAGGGGCTTCCTATTTCCTGGCTCTACCTATTCCATGCGGCCACAGCCTTTTTTCTCAAACTTTTGGGGTTATAATTTATTGGAGCTAGGAATGAAACTCAGGGGCTCACACATGCTAAGCACACACTCTACCACTGAGCTCAGGGCCTGCACCTTGAGCCACTCAGCCAGCCCTTTTTTGTGATGGGTTTTTCAAGATAGAGTCTTGCAAACTATTTACTGGGGCTGGCTTTGAACTGCAATCCTCCCGATCTCTGACTCCCGAGAAGCTAGGATTACAGGTGTGAGCCACCTGCACCCAGACTAAAAAAAAATCCCTTTGATTAGTACATTCTGAACATTTTTTTCTGGCAGCACTGGGGTTTGAACTCAGGGCCTCATGCTTGTTAGGCAGGCCCTCTACCACTTGAAGCCACTCTGCTAGCCCTGTTTTGTATTGGTTTTTGTCTCATGAACTATTTGCCAGGGCTGGCTTTAAACTGTGATCCTCCTGATCTCTGCCTCCCAAGTGGATAGGATTATAGGCCCAAGCCCCTGGTGCCCGGCAGTACTTTTTTTATTGCTGAGTAATATGCCACTATGGGTATTCCACATTTTGTCCACCATTCATCAGTTGGTGTATATTTCCACTTGGGCTGTTATGAATAATGAGCATTCATGTGGGGATGGGTTTCAATTCCCTCAGGTGTATACCAAGGTAATGTAGTTCTTTCAGAATAAATCCTGGACATCATATAATTTCACCTACATAACCTGCTCCCCAGCCTATTCTCCCAGAGACTTACACTATTTCTAAGCTGGGCATGGTAGAGCACACATGTAATCCCAACTACTTGGGAGGAGGAAACAGAAGGGTCAAGAGATCAAGGCCAGCCTAGGCAAAATTAGCCAGACCCTATCTCAAAATATAAGCCGGCCCAGCCTATTCTCCCAGAGACTTACACTATTTCTAAGCTGGGCATGGTAGAGCACACATGTAATCCCAACTACTTGGGAGGAGGAAACAGAAGGGTCAAGAGATCAAGGCCAGCCTAGGCAAAATTAGCCAGACCCTATCTCAAAATATAAGCCGGGTGCTGGTGGCTCACACCTGTGATTCTAGCCACTTGGGAGGCTGAGGTCAGGAGGATGGCAGTTGGAGGCCAGACTGGGCAAGTAGTTGGAGAGATCCCATCTCCAAAATAACCAGAGCAAAATGGACTGAAGGTGTGGCTCAAAGAGCAAAGCCCTGAGTTCAAGCCCCAGTCCCATACCCCTCCCGAAAAAAAAAAAGTCCAAACGAAAGGACTGGGGCATGGCTGAAGTGGTAGAGCACTTGCTTAGCAAGCGTGAGGCCCTAGGTTCAATCCTCAGTATTGAGGGGAAAAAAATACTTTCTAGAAATTTAGTTCAACCAATGCCAACATTCATTGATCCTCTTTCCAGAAGCTGTGGCTACTGTTGGCCACTCCCAGAGAGGGGACCAGCCACTCTCAGAGCACCAGTGGCTTCCATAGGAAGGAGGAAGAAGGGCCCTACATTTGTGCATGGGGAGAGAGGCCTCCTATTATATGGACATGCCGGCTGGGGTTGATGAAGGGAAGATCCCAGAATAAAACCATTGTGGCGAAAGAGCATGGTGAGAAAGCGAGGCTATCCCCAGAAGGGAGGGTCTTGTGGCCCTTGAAACTAATGAGCCATCTCCCAAGCCAAGGGCTAGCCCTGTCTTTCCCAACCCCTGTGCTTACCGGTAGATGAACACATACTTCTCCTTGTACGTGCTTCGTCCCAGCAGTGAGCTATTTAGGAAGCTATAGTGCCTAGCGCTGTCAAGTCTGCTGGGAAAAGAGGAGCTCAAGGTCAGGGCCCCTGAGGCTCTGAGTGGGCCCCAGATTAGACCCATAGAGTCTTCCTCACCGTTTGAGCTCTCTAAGCAGCAGGGAAATTGTAGTGTTGGAAGAGTCCACCACCTCCTGCAGCACCATGATGTCACAACGAGCCAGGATCTGTGCGACACCAAGGAGGCTAGCTCTACTTACAGCCAGCCACCAAATGGGGGTTACCTAAGGAACTGGCACTGATATGGCCAAGAGTGACAGGGCTCACTGGTTGCAACCCACAGAGAGCAGTGGGACTAGAAAGGAGCTGGGGGAAAACTGAGTGTCACCCCCATCCAGACCACACCCATTTCACACAGGAGGAGACAGACACCAATGAAAGAACTTTCTCTGCATCTGTGCATTCACAGAGTAGATGTCCCTTCTACTCTGGAATATGTCCCTGGTCAGGGAGGGTTGGGAGCTTTGTGTCATAATCCTTAGGCGCGTGGATTCCTGCAGCACCAAAACTTACCCGAACTAAGGCATCTATCACCTCCTCCCTGGCCACCTTGGCGAGTGTCAGCCGCTGGGCATTGAAGGCACAGATGCGAAAAGCCTCAGTTCCGCCAGTCAGGAAAATGAACAGGAGTACAGCTAGGCCACACATGGCTGCGTATGGCTGTAGGGTCCCTCCAGAAGAATCCAGGCTTCCCATGCACTCTCAACTGGGCTTGGTTAAGTGGCGTTTGCTCTGCTGCTGGCTGTGCAGTTTCTTGCCTCTCTCCCTGGGAACACCTGTCAATCTCTGAACATATGGCTTGACCTGACCACGTGATAAGATACATGTAGCATAAAACTTACCATCTTAACCATTTAAGTCCAATAGCATTAAGCACATTCACACTATTGTGCAACTGTCACCACCTTCCGTCTCCAGAACTTTTTCTTCTTCCCAAACTGAAATTCCGTGCCCATTAAACACAACTCCTTTCCCAGGAGGCTAAGGCAGAAAGATGTCTTGAGCCCAGGAATTCAGGTTCAGCTTCGGCAACATAGTAAAACCCTATCTCTTAAAAAACAAAAATAAGGCAGGGCATGGTGGTGCACACCTGTGATCCCAGCACTTGAGAGACAGAGGCAGGAAGATCATGAGTTTGAGGCCAGCATGGGCTACATAGGGAGTTCCAGGCCAGCCTCAGCTATACAGTGAAACTCTGTCTTTTTTTTCTCTCCCTCTCTCTTTTTTTTTTTTTTTTGGCGGTACTGGTGTTTGAATTCAGGGCCTCACACTTGCTAAGTAGGCATTCTACCACCTGAGCCACTCCACCAGCCCAAGACTCTGTTTTAACACACCACAAATAAGGACTGGAGGTGCGGCTCAAGTGGTAGAGCACCTGGCTAGCAAGTGTGAAGCCTTGAGTTCAAACCCCAGTACCACCAAAAAAAAGTGCTTTCTGGGGCTGGGGATATACCTCAAGTGGTAGAGTGCCTGCCTGCATAGCAAGTGCAAGGCCGAGTTCAAACCCCAAACAAGAAAATAATTTAGGGGGCTGATGGAGTGGCTCAAATGGTAAGAGTGCCTGCCTCGCAAGCGTGAGGCCTTGAGTTCAAACCCCAGTGATGCAAAAAGAAAGAAAGAAAAAAAATTTAATAAAGAAAAGAAACCCAAAAGAAGAACGAACCAAAAAAACAACTCCCCAGCCATACCCCCAGCCCTGGCACCCACTGTCCTACTGTCTGTCTATGCATTTGGCCACACTAGTGGACTTGTTGCCACTGTCTTATTTCGTTGGGCATCACATCCCATGGCTCATTCTTGTACAGCATGTATCAAAATTTCCTACTCTTTTTTTCTTTTGGTAGGACTGGGATTTGAACTCGCAGCTTTGTGCTAATAAACAGGCTCTCTACCACTTGAACCACATCTGCAGCCCATTTTGCTCTAGTTATTTTGGAGATGGGGGTCTAGTGAAATATTTGCCCAGACTGGCCTCCATTTGTGATCCTCCTGAGCTCAGCCTCCCAAGTAGCTATGATTACAGATGTAAGCCACTAGTACCCGGCAAAATTTCCTTTTGTTTTAAGGCTGGATAATATTCCATTGTATGCACAGACATTTAACTTATCAACTCATCCATCAATGATCAATGAACATTAATTAGGGCATCTACCATTTGGCCATTTGTTTATTTATTTTTTTTGCAGTACTCGGGTTTGAACTCAGGGCCTACACCTGAAGCCACTCCACCAGCCCTTTTTTTTGTGATGGTTTTTTTTCCAGTGACTTTTCTTTTCTTCTTTTTTTTTTCTTTTTTGGCAGTACTGGGGTTTGAACTCAAGGCTTCATGCTTGCTAGGCAGGCGCTCTACCGCTTGAGCCACTCCACCAGCCCAGGTTTTTTTTCCAGGTAGGGTCTTATGAACTATTTTGCCCGGGCTGGCTTCAAATCATGATCCTCCTGATCATCTCCTGTCTCCTGAGAAGCTAGGATTATAGGCATGAGCCACAGGCACTCGGCTTAGCCGTTTTGAATAATGCTGGTATAGAAATATCTCAGTTTTCTGGTTTGGGTATGTATCTAGAAGTGGAATTGTTGAATCATATGGTAGCTATATTTTTAAATCTTTGAGGAACCACCATATCATTTTTTTTTCATTTTCGTTTTCTTATTTTTGTTGGTGGTACTGGGAGTTGAAGTCAGGTCTTGTGCTTGCTAGGCAGCTGCTTTACCGCTTGTGCCATGCTCCCAAGCCCTTTGTGGTTTAGGTATTTTTCATTTACTAATTTTTTTTGGAGGCACCGGGGCTTGAACTCAGGGCCTCACGCTAGGCAGGCGCTCTTACTGCGTATGCTACTCCATCAGCCCCTAGGTATTTTTCAAATAGGGCCTCAACCCTCATATTTATACTTTCTGAGTAGCTGGGATCACAGCTGTCTACCACTATGCCCAGCTATTGCTTGAGATGGGGTCCAACTAACTTTTTTGCTCAGGCTGGCTTCATACTGCAATCCTTGCCTCCCAAGTAGCTGGGATGACAGGCATGAGCCACTGTACCCAGTCCCACTATTTTTTATAGCTGTTGTACTATTTTACTTTCCTACTCACAGTGCACAAAGGTTTGACCACATTTTTTTTTCATGGCACTGGGGTTTAACTTAGGGCCTCACACTTGCTAAGCAGGTGCTATACCACTTGAGCTCCTCCACCAGGCCTTTTTTGGTTGGATAGTTTTCAAGATAGGTTCTCATGAATTATTTTTTTGAACCTCAATATTCCTGATCTCTTGCCTCTGGAGTAGCTAGGATTATAGGTGTGAACCACTGTTGCCTGGTGACCTCATTCTTTTAAACTGCTCCATAGCATTTTCCTTCTAGATACCCTGACTATGGGAGATGCAGTTAGTCCCACGTTCTACCTGGGAGATGTTCTCATTAAGATAAAGTTCCAACAGTGAAAATCTTGGGTTCGAGGGCATATGCATTCAAAAATGATTCCAGACAGGGCCACATCATCCCCACTGCAGTGTGTGATGGATGGGGCCTCTTCCCATGACCTTGTCACTGCTGGCAAGCCTTTTTTGTTCATCTTGCCAGCTGGAGCCCCTTTCTTTCTGAGCATGTCTCTTGATTTATCTTCCTGTCCATGTCACTGACATTCCCAGACATGAGGCCTAGGCTTCTTCTGTCTGCCTGCTTTTCTCAGTCTCTCACTTTCTGCTTGTCTTGACTCTACCCGTGTGTCTTGTTTGCTCTCCACTGTTCTCCCGCTGTCCGTGTCTTTGTCAGTGTCTTCCTCCTGGCTGGCTTTGACGCCTGTTTTCTCACTGACCACCTGCTCTGTCACTCATGCTAATTTGGGTCTTCGGCCCTGGTGCCTATTCTGGGATACATACGGGTGTGTGTGCGGCACTGAACTGGCTCCAACAGGTTTGGAGGTCCTGAGGTCAAGGGCTCCCACCACATCTATGGGAAGGAACCAGAAAGAGCTACTGTTCCTGGCCTCAGCTCAAAGCCCGACTCGGGCTTCCAGCACCAGCCTTGGTCCCGGCCCTGAGGTCTCCTTCCCATTCTCACCCTCCTCCCTCTTTCCCTATGCCCCTATGCCCTCAGGGCTCGTACCTGTGCAGACCCGCTCGTCTCCACGCCTGCCTCAGCCTTAGACCGATCATGACACCCGACGGAATCGCAGCGCCTGCCTGAGTAGGGACCGGATGAGAGAAAAAGAGGAAGCTGTCTTCCCGATCCACCCAGCGGGCCGGCCTGACACCCAACCCTCACGGACCCGCAAGGCGGCCCGGGTTCCGCCCGGCGGCGGGCAGAGGGCGGGCCCTGGCCTGGGAACTGGCGACCTGCCCGCCCACCGTCAGTTCTGGCCCCTCCTTCTGGCTGAGCCGGGCTTGGGTCACCGAGCGTGGCCAGCCCGAGCCGCCGGGACGGAGCAGCCGCAGTTAACCTGGGCCAAGCGACCGGGGCGAGGAGAAGCTGGCGCCGAATGAAACCTCGAGCTACGCCCCTCAGCCCGGCCCCTGGCCGCCTCCGGCCTCCGCGGACGCGGAAGGGAGGGGAAGGCCTGGGGCTGGAACTCGCGCCGGCGGCCGGAGCCCCGCGGCGAGACTGGGCAGCCCTGAGGGCATCCCACGTCCTCAGGCCCTGGGTCCCGAGCCGCCGTGCACACCTGGGTTACGTGCGTCGATGTGAGTGCTCTGCAAACCCAAAGCAAGGCACAGTCTGCGCGGGATCGGCGGCCGGACCGCGTCAGCTCAGGTCCCCACTGGACGGTTGTAATGCGACCGCCGCAGGACAACGTCCCTTTTGGGCAGGTTGAGAAGTTTGTTTGTTTTGCGGTGCTGGGGATGGAACCCAGGACCTCACGCATAATAGGCAAAAGCTCTCCCAGTCCCCTGGAAAGAAACTTAAATTAATAAAATTACAGTTTAAAAATTAATACTCTGCTTAACAGGGACGGAACACTTTGGAGCGATGACCATGTTTTGGATCCAGACGTTGACAGCATTGTGAATGCACTAAATGCCATAAAATATCATCTTATACACACATAGATACACATGTATTACTGTTACACATTTCATGGTGTCACAGGCTACACCCTCTTACATATGCACATCGCATAGTACAATCGTGCAGTGTTGTAATTATGTAAGATTGTAGCTGCCTAAAGTTGCAAAATACAATATGTATACATACATATTGTAATACAATATGTATGCATTGTATGTGT
The DNA here is from genome assembly GCF_047511655.1 of Castor canadensis. Taxonomy (NCBI): domain Eukaryota; kingdom Metazoa; phylum Chordata; class Mammalia; order Rodentia; family Castoridae; genus Castor; species Castor canadensis. The sequence goes on along the minus strand of NC_133405.1, from coordinate 1,164,135 downwards.
CATAAACATTATATGTAATAACTATAAAATGGTTAATTCTATGTTGTGTATATTTTTCCCTCAAGAAAAATAAAGGGGGGGGGATAACGTAAAAAGGCTCCGCCAACCCACATTTTGAGTTGCCTCCGGTAGCGCTGCTGGTCGCCTACAGACACTGGACTGCAGGACCGAGAGGGTAAACGCAGTCCACACTCGGCTTCCAGCCCGGACCCCGGCAGGGCGGGGCGGGACCGGAGTGGACCCGCCTCCGCTGCCGTCAAGCAGCGGTTTAGGCACGTTTTGCGACAAGCGGCGTCGCCGGCTCGCTTTTCGGCGGGTGTGCGGGCCCTGCGGCTACCAGCGGCCGCTCTCTAGGTCTGTGCGGTTCCTGCTCGCAAGTGTAGCTTGTGTCCCCAGTGACGAGAAAGCTGGTCTGAGGTGGCTCCGGCCTGACCTGCGAGGGGACCTTGGTCCAGTAACTCTGTGGTGCCGAGCCGCGGCGCCCGTCAGTCCGTGGGCCTGTCAAAGACACCCCGTCCCTTCAGCGGTTGAGTACACAGACCCAGATCGGCCCCACACGCTGTCCAGCGGGGGTGGGGGGGGCCGGGGCCAGGGGCGGGCGGAAGGAGATGCCCCTCCACGTGAAATGGCCATTCCCCACGGTGCCGCCGCTCACGTGGACCCTGGCCAGCAGCGTCGTCATGGGCCTGGTGGGCACCTACAGCTGCTTCTGGACCAGTGAGTTGGCCAGAGACCGAGGCAGGCTCTGTCACGGGTCCCCATGCCTGGCCAGAGTTGGGGTTGGGGTGTGGAAGCACTGGGAGGGCCTAGCCTGGAAGAGGCAAGCTTTGGGCTGGCGAAGACCAAGGACCCCCCCCCACACCTTTTTCTCCTCAGAGTATATGAACCACCTTACCGTCCACAACAAGGAGGTGCTCTACGAGCTCATCGAAAACCGAGGCCCAGCCACCCCCCTCATCACCGTCTCCAATCACCAGTCCTGCATGGATGATCCTCATCTGTGGGGTAGCTGGGCACAGGGAGGCAGGGAAAGAAGCCACGTGGACCATATGAAAACAACAAATTCACTTCTCACTGGGCTCTTTGCATAGCCCGAGTACTCTTGTTTCTGGGGTGTCCTGCCTCAGGGATGGAAGTTTGATTTGTGACCTCGTTGGGATCCCTTCAGGGAATAGGATTTGGGGAGGGTCTGAGAAATTTAGAAGGAATATGAAAGTAGCTACACAGCAAGGTCTGTCAGCTTTTTAACTCTGATGTCACACCTGTAGCACTCTCTAAACTTTTTAAAATTTTGTTTGTTTTTGCAGTACTGGGGTTTGAACTCAGGGCCTACACCTTGAGCCACTCCACCAGCCCTTTTCTGTGATGGGTTTTTTTGAGATAGGGTCTCATGAACTATTTGCCCGGTCTGGATTCCAACCAAGATTGTCCTGCTTTGATCCTGAGTAGCTAGGATTATAGGCGTGAGCCACCAGCACCTGGCTCTGTCCTCTGAACTGTTGAAAGGGAGCTCTGGGCTAGTGCCTGTAATACCTGCAAACTGGTTCCAGGTTTGCCCCTGACTGAGTTTGTACCCTTCAGTTAGCCCCATTTGGGAGCCCAGTTGCCCCACCTAGAAATGTCTGTTTTGCTTGGCTCCAGTTACCAGATGGCTGGATGGAAGGGTACCTAAGGCTTGCACTGCTGAATGGAGGGGTTAGACTATCCTAGCATTCCTAGGGAGCCACCTGATCAAATTGGAGCCTTTAAAACTTACCCTGGCTGCCAAGTGAGAATGGTCTATAGGATGCCATAGGTGGATCCTGGAAAGAGGAAAGAGGCCTTGGAACTGTCCAGCAACCGGGACTAGGGTGGTCACAGTGACAGTAGAGGGAGAAGTTTAGAAGAATGGGCACTGTCAAAATGTATCAGGGAGGTAGAACAGACTTGGTGATAAGTAAGGTATGGAGGGTGGGGGAGAGGTGGGAGCCAGGGAGAACTTGAGGGTCTAACCAAAAGGTCTAGAAGATGCCACTTTGGCCTGTAGGGAAAAATAGTGCTGCTGCCACTGACCCACATTCCCTTAAATGGGGTAACAGAAAACAGTGCTCTTGTTTGAACCAAGTGACTTGAAGCACAAAACCTTTCCTCTCCTTCTCTAGGGATCCTGAAACTCCGCCACATCTGGAACCTGAAGTTGATGCGTTGGTGAGGAGGAATGGGCCCCTTGCAGTGGCCACCCATCTCTGTCCAGATTTGCCCTTCTCCGGCTCTGGCCAGGAGGTGGCATCCAGCAGCCCAGGCAGGGCATGTGGGGTCCCTCAGGTCCTTCTTCTGGGGCCCCATTCTGCATGCTGATTATTGAAGGCATTGTGCAGGGGGAGGGCAAGGAACAGAGACCCTGTAAGGCAGGGATGACTGGGTCTGTCCCTGTCCTAGGACCCCGGCGGCTGCAGACATCTGCTTCACCAAGGAGCTGCACTCTCACTTCTTCAGCTTGGGCAAGTGCGTGCCCGTGTGCCGAGGTGAGCGGCTTCTCTGGGAGGCACTTCTAGGGGCTGTCCAGGCCTCAGTTGGGATAGGAGGCTGGTGACCAGTGACTCTGTCTTGGAGGAACCCACGTGGGACAGGGAGCATGGGATCCAGGCAAGCCATTGCATGGCAGCAGAGGTAGCAGGGAACTGCTAGAGGAAGGATGGCTTCTTGGCAGCTTGATTATCTGCAGCTGCCCAAAGATTGTGTGTACCCAGAACTCTGGCATGAGAATTCAAGGAGGCATTACCCACGGCCCCTTCTCTCAGGGATGTGGATACAGATTCACTGATAGCAGTGAGTTGCCATCATTTTATGATGGCAGTGATGTATCCTGGAAGGCCAGAGGGTTTTGCTTCTGGGAGAACAAACAGGCTTGTGGGGGTCAGAGATCTGAGACTGACTACTCACTACCTCTCAAGAACCCCTGGAGGGTGGGTGCCAGTGGCTCACACCAAGTAGCTAGGAAGCTACTTGGGAGGCTGAGATCAGGAGGATCTTGGTTTGAGGCCAGCCGGGACAAATAGTTTGCAAGACCCCATCTCCAAAATAACCAAAGCAAAATGGAGTGGAGGTGTGACTCAAGCAGTAGAGTACTTGCTTTACAAGCACAAAGTCCTGGATTCAAACCCTAGTTCCACCAAAAAAACAAAACAAAACAAAAAAACAACCCTGGAGGCAGGAGCCTCTTTGATCCCCATCCTCCAGACAGGACTCAGAGGGAATGAATTGCTGGCCCAAGGTCATAAGGTGAGGTGGCAAACTCAAGATTCAAGTCCAGATTGCTTTTTCCTCTGGGAAAGCAGAATTTTTCCAAACAGAGAATGAAGGGATAGGTGTTCTAAACACCAGCAAACATGTGCCAGATGCTGGAAAGGTAGAAAATGTTAGTTGTAAGCAATTTTTTTTTTTGCAGTGTTAGGGACGAAACCTAGGGCCTCACACATGCTAGGCATGCATTATACCACTGAGCTACATTCCCAGTCCTGTGTTCATTCTTTTTGTTCTGCATCTAGCTTTATTGCAGTTAAAAACAGAAAGTGATGGATGGGGGTATACTCAGTGATATAGCACCTGCTTTGCTTGCATCACCAAGCAAAACAGAAAGTGAAATCTTAATCTCAAGTATAGCAAAGACCTAATTACATATGACTGAAGCAAAGGAAGTATTTGGAATATTTTTTGCTTCTGTGTTTTTAAAAAAAAATTCCATTTTTCCCTAAGCATAAGACTCTAAATATGATGTTTAAGTTCTGAAGTGATTTTACATAAGTTACACAAGTGAGTAGAAATAGCATTTGCAAAAGCTAAAAAGTGTGCAATATTGCTCCAAAGGCATATTGGTTTTATTTTTATATCCCAATTTCAAGCTCAACGGATAGGTTGCTCCAGTTGATCTTGGTAGAGAAGGAGCTGGTACCCATGATGACCACTTTGACCTATGATGTGTACTGCAAACCCAAGTAGGAAAACTCCTGCTCTTTCTCTACCCTGAGAAAACCTGTGGGTAATCACTCACCACCTGTAACCCCTGAGTGAACTGCTGGATTGCGTCATTTTTAGGTTGTTTTGAGCCTCCCGGATCCCTAATGAGCACCATCCAAAGAACAAGCCTTGCAGAGAACAAGTGTCCCCCTGCTCCCCACAGTGGGGTTTCAATTCAGGGTTTCACATCATGAGAAGCAGGTGCTCCACTACTAAGCCATGCTTCCAGCTCTTTTTTGTATGCGTGTGTGATGCTGGGGTTTGAACTCAGGGCCTACACCTTGAGCTAGTCCACCAGCCCTTTTTTGTGAAGGGTTTTTTTTAAGATAGGGTCTCCCAAACTGTTTGCCTGGGCTGGCTTTGAACTGCGATCCTCCTGATCTCTGTCTCCTGTGTAGTAGCTAGGATTATAGGTGTGAACCACCAGTGCCCAGCTTGCTATGGCTGTTTTTGAGGTAGGGTCTCACTTTTTGCCCAGGCCAGTCTGGACCTTGATTCTCCTATTTTATGTTTCCCACCATAGCTGGGATGACAGGTGCATGCCATCATGCCCAGCTTTTTCTGTTGAGGCACGGTCTCGTGAACTTTTTTTGCCTAGGCTGGGCCTAGAACCTTGATCCTCCTGATATCAGCCTCTCATGTAGCTGTAATGACAGGCATGTACCACGGCACCCAACTTTTGGTTGAGATGAGACTTATGAACTTTATTCGTGGGCTGGCCTCAAATTGTGTTCCTCCCAATTTCCACCTCCCCAGTAGCTAGGATTATAGGCCTGAGCCGCTGGCACCCAGTTGTAGAGAAAAAGTTAAAAGTCCATTTTTTAGTGCATTGGCCATAGATAGTCTCACTATCTGTCTGTCTCCTTCTGTGACAGAACTTCTTTACTCCCCACCTTACAAGGTGAGGATATTTGCCCCTCTGCCTCTTTCCTGGTTCTGTCCACCCTATGGTTACTTTTCCATAATTGAGATTGAGGGGATTCTTACTGTGTCCAGGAGATTCTATATTGTAAGCCAGCACACAGTGCTGGCCTTCACAACAGGGCTGTGGCTGCCTGCTGAGCCACCTGGGTCTAGATTTGCATTGCCTTCTCTTGGGTACAGTGTCATGGTCTCAGGACATCCCCAAGAAGGAAAGTTGCTATCATCAGAGGCAGCTCAGCTCCACTATTTTTAGCCTAGTGAGTTTGAGTTTTTCCCCAACCACTTGCTGATTCCATCTTTCCTAAGATGCCTCCCTAAGGGAGGGTCTAATTTTCAAGGAAGACCCAAGAGAAAGGGGTGAGCAGGAGGTAGAGATGGTGAAGTTCTGGGACCTCAGGCCATTGCCCTGTGAGGAGTGGCTGCAGAAACTGGCCAAGATCTCAAAGAAGAGTCGCCCAGAATCTGGGGCTCAAGCAAGGGCGGATATCACAAATAGACTTAGTTTGTTGCAGCAGTGCCTTCTGGGCAGGGTAGCACAGCCAAAGAGGAGAGGCTCCAGGAGCCAACCTAGAAGTCTGTGAGGGATTACAAGTGTGAGCTACTGAACAGCTCAGCAAGGGAGCAGGGCAGGGCGCATAGGGAAACAGAGGAATGGCCAAAGTCATAATTTCAGTAGGAGATGGTTTGAAAAGATGCTGCCTTGTATGTGAGACGCACTTAGAGATTGAACAAAGGAAGTCAAGGACCAGCATAACCAAATAGAACAGGTCCTGGAAATAGTCACTGGAGGGTGTCTGTGGATGGTGCAGTGATGAGTCAGACCCTGAGCTACTGCCTCTGTTCCAATGAGGGTGATCCCAGGGGTGGGGGGAGTCACCAATGCATGAGCCTCAGGGAGAAGGGCCTGTTTTGTTTGGAGAGTGTTGAAGGCAGGCTCTCCTCCCCTAGAAAATGGAGACAGAAGGGAACAAACCTTTCTCTGCAGGAGATGGTGTCTACCAGAAGGGGATGGACTTCATTTTAGAGAAGCTCAACCATGGAGACTGGGTACACATCTTCCCAGAAGGTCAGTAGGGCTGACTGGGTGGAGGACCCTGTGTGTATGGGAACAACTCCCAAGCCTGGCCTCTGTATTCTCTCACTAGGGAAAGTGAACATGAGTTCTGAATTCCTACGCTTCAAGTGGGGTAAGTGCTCCTGGCCCCTCCCCTCTGACTGTATGTGTTGTGAGCAGTGAGAAGGGGATAGGTAAGGATTAGTCGAGTGAGCTAGCTTTAATTAGGAGACAGCAGGGTTGGTACTGGCCAGAGGCTGGCAGAGAAGCTTGATTTAGTTCATACCAATGCTTCTGTCTCTCCCCGGACAGGAATCGGGCGCCTGATTGCTGAATGTCATCTGAACCCCATCATTCTGCCACTGTGGCATGTTGGTGAGCCTTGAGCTGGGGGCAGGAAGAGGGGCTTCCCTAGATGTTGTACGAGGGGGGTTGCTGGGTGGCAGAGAGAGGGCATATGGGGTGGAGGGCTTGGGGCTCCCTGTGGTCCCAGGCTGCCCTGCTCCCCTCGATGGCTGGCCTTCTGTCCACTGTGCTACAGGAATGAATGACGTCCTTCCTAACCGCCCACCCTACTTCCCCCGCTTTGGACAGGTGGGTAGTCTGTCTGTCTGTCTGTCTGCCTGCCTGCCTGCCTGCCTGCCTGCCATCTTCCCTGTGTCTCCCATTCTACACTACAGAGGACAGAGGCAGGAGTAGCTGAGCTTGAGCCTGCAGTAGGGGGACTGAGTGGAACACAGAAAAGGACTTCCTGGCACAAGGATCTTTAGAATAAGAACAGGAAATCAGGCAGAGGCAGGGACAGGCTCTGTGGTTGTGATCCGACAGGTCAGCCATAGGATGGGTCCCAGGACTGGGATGGATCTCTTGGATGCCAGCAAGTCCAACTGCTTTTTTAAAGAGGGAGAAGTGGCCTGAGGGGGCATGTAGCACATTGGGGTAGGACTTGGCTCTGGCTCCCCAGGTTGCTTGGGCTGGGACTGTGGGCACTCCCCTGCTCCTTGTCACCCTCAGCGGCTGGCCTTCCTACAGAAAATCACTGTGCTAATTGGGAAACCCTTCAGTGCACTGCCTGTGCTTGAGCGGCTCCGGGCAGAGAACAAGTCAGCTGTGAGTTTCCTCCCTGACTCCCCAAAGCTGTCCTCAGTCCTCCCAGTCCCCTCTGACTCCCAGGGCACCTTGGCCAAGGTCCATGAGGGGTGCAGGCCAGCCCCCTCCTTGTCTGCAGGTGGAGATGCGCAAAGCTCTGACAGACTTCATTCAGGAGGAATTCCAGCACTTGAAGACCCAGGCGGAGCAGCTCCATAATCACCTCGAGCCTGGGAGATAGGTCTGCCCCACCCAGCTCCTGGCCCTGGCTTCCTTAGCCCCAAGGACCAGCTGGGTCCCCTAAGGCTTGGAGAAGAGGCAGTGCTGAGACCTCAGGCCGACCGCAGTTGGATCTCAGTGCTGCCTTTGGATTCTTGTCTTGTACAAAGCTGGGGCTGGAGGATGGACTGATGCTTTTAGCTCAGATACGGTTTTTGCTCATAACCCTACTGGATGCTCTTTTCTAGTTGGTGAGCATCAGCTCCTCTGTGGTTCTTCAGTTAAAAGAAGGGCCTCAACTATTCTTCTCACTTGTCTGAGAAGGCAGGAAGCAGCTTAGAAAGACCTCCTTCCTTCCTGCCTTCTAACTTTCTCTCCCAGAGCTGGCACTGGAAGGGAGCAAAGTAGGCAGGTGAGCAACTAGTTGAGTGGGGAGACATGTGGCCTGGCCAGAGCTGTGGCTGGAAGGCCATAAGGCCTGTTGGCCTGGCTCCTACCTGCCCACCCTTGCCAATCTAAGAGCTGTTCACTACCTCCTCAGGGATGGCTGTCAGCCATGTCTTCCTTCTGCCTGAGCTTCCCCCATTGCAGGACCTGCCCTTAAGCAGGGCCTATCCTTGGGTGGTTTACAAGCAGGAAGAGTAGTCCTTGACCAGCAGTCAAGCCAAGCTGAACAGACCCTGCATCAAGGGCCTGATGCATCCCCATGCCAGGGCCTACCCACTTCTCCATCTTTTCTGCCTTGACATCCCTCATGTCATGGGGTCTGGGTTTTCATGTTTTTAAACAATAAACCATCTGTATTGTACCATTGTACCTCTGGCTTCTCTGTAGAGATGGGGATGGAGGTGACCCACTGGACAAGAAAGCAAGACTGTTAGAGCCCTGGACACATTGAGATCACTTAAGCAGATAGATATTGAGTGCTCATTGTGCACTAGTGACTTAAGTTTTCAGTTACTGTCTAATAAATGAAAACCTAGCAAAAGGGGAGATTAATTTTGCAAATGAGGCAGTGTGAGGCTAATAGACTTGCTTCAAAACCTAAAGCTAAGCCAGGTGCCGGTGGAGTGCTGCCAACTGTGAGCATCGAGTGCTGTAATCAGGAGGTAGGAAGGGGGACACCTAGATTGAGCTGAGGATCTAAGTGGGATCAGGTAGATCCAAGGTGGTAGTACTTCTGAGCTTCTTGAAGCAAAAGCAAATTCTCTGTAGCGAAAAGTATGCTCCTACTCTCTGTCCATAGACTAAAATTTTAAAAAGACCTCACAAAAGGGGACCAGGAACTAGAGAAAAGGTGAGATCAAAAAGAAATAACCTAGAAGGTAACACCCACGCACAGGAAATCAATGTGAGTCAATGCCCTGTATAGCTATCCTTATCTCAACCAGCAAAACCCCTTGTTCCTTCCTATTATTGCTTATACTCTCTCTACAACAAAATTAGAGATAAGGGCAAAATAGTTTCTGCTGGGTATTGAGGGGGGGGGAGCGGGAGGGGGTGGAGTGGGTGGTAAGGGAGGGGGTGGGGGCAGGGGGGAGAAATGAACCAAGCCTTGTATGCACATATGAATAATAAAAGAAAAATGAAAAAAAAAAAAGACCTCACAAAAGTCACCAGACAGCCAGGTGCTGGTGACTCACGCCTGTAATCCTAGCTACTCCGGAGGGAGAGATCAGGAGGATCAGGGTTCAAAGCCAGCCCAGGCAAACAGTTCGGGAGACCCTATCTTGAAAAAAAAATCACAAAAAAGGGCTTTGTGGAGTGGCTCAAGGTGTAGGCTCTGAGTTCAAATGCCATACCACAAACAAAAAGTCACCACACATATAAAGAAACAAATCGCTGTATTTCGGTCAGCAGGAACAAGGACAGGTTAGATACAACATTAATACTGTAACAATATGGAGCAAGAGGAGAATGTTCAGAGACCAGAACTGCAACTATATATGCATCTAATTCAAAATAAAAGGTTTTAGAGCCGAAAGTGTTACTCAAGTAGTGGAGCACCTGTCTAGCAAATGCAAAACCCTGAGTTCAAACTCCAGTACTGCCAAAAAACAAAACAAAACAAAGGTTTTTAAAAAATTATCGAAAGGGCCAGGTGTCTTGGTACATACCTATAATCCCAGCACTCAGGAGGCTGAGGCAGGAGGATTGAGAATTCCAGGCCAGCCTGGGCCTACATAGCAAGACACTGTATCAAAAAAAAAAAAAAAATGGGTTGGCAGAGTAAGGCAAGTGGTAGAGTGCGTGCCTAGTAAGCCTAAGGTCCTGATTCAAACTCCACCACCAAAAAACAAATAAATAAAAATAAATTACCAAAAGAGAAAAAATCACTTGTAAGTAAATACAAGGTGCAAAGTGACTAGCTAACCATTGGCCGCTTTGCACCACAGGTGCAAGTGTAACATTCCACGTTCATGTATCTATTTTGTACCCATTTGAGCAAACCTCAACTGTGGTTCATGAACAGTTCTAATTTTATATCCTATGTTACACTTCCATTTGTTCATGTTCATGTTTTTTTTTTACTACATAGTAGTCTCTATAAATATATGAATATTATTTTGCAGGTATTTTGCTTTTCAGTGCTGGGGATGGAACCCAGGGCTTTGCACATGGGAGTCAAATGTTCTACCACCAAGATACACTCAGTTCCTGTTTCACAGGTTTTTAGACTTTACATAAATGATAATGCATTGTAGGTATATCTGCAACTTGATTTTTAAAATATAGGCTGTACGCGTAGGCACTGCATGCTAGGCAAGCACTGTACCACTGAGCTACACCCCAGCCTTCAAATGTAGGCTATATTTTTCAGGGCAGTCTTTAAGTTCACAGAAAAATTGAGTATAAAGTAGAATTCCCATATGCCCTCTGCCACCAACACATACCTTTTCCCCTGTCACCAAAGTCCTGCACCACAGCAGTATGTTTGCTACAGTAATGGACCTACTGAATCATCATTATCACCCAGAGTCAATTGCTTATACTAAGGGGTCACTGTCAGTGTAGTAGGGACTGTGGATTTTGACAGATGTGTAATGCCATGTATCCACCAGTATTATATTGTACAAAATGTTTCATCACCCTACTCATCCCTCCCACCAAACCCTGGCAACCACTGATTTTACACTTTCCATAGTTTTGCCTTTTCTAGAATGTCATGTACAGACTTGTAACATTTTTAGATTTTTTTCCATTTAGCAATATGTATTTAAGTTTCTCCCATGTGTTTTTATGGCTTGATAGCTTGTTTCTTTTTCGCGCTGAATCATATTCCATTGTTAGAATGTATCAGTTCATTTATCCATTTACCTACTGAAGGACATCTCAATTGCTTGTAAGTTTGGACAATTAGGAATAAAGATGCTATGAACATCTGTGTATAGGTTTTTGTATGGGTGTAAATTTTTAATTAATTTGAGTAAATACCAAGGAGTGATTGCTAGAGTATATGGCAACAATGTGTTTAATTTTGTAATAAGCCACTAAACTGTCTTCCAAAGTGCAATTTTATAGCCTTAAGGCTCATGTTAGGAAAGAAGAAAGGCTAAAAAAATTAATGAGCTAATGAGCTGTGCATTTAACTTAAAAAGTTAGAAAAATAAACCTAGTGTGATGGTTCACACCTGTAATCCCAGCTATTCAGGAGGTGGAAGCAGAAGAATCTCAAGTTTGAGGACAGCCTGGGTAAAGTTAGCAAGACCCTATTTCAAAATTAAACAGGCTGGACACTACTTGGGAGGTGGAGGTTGGGAGGATGGAGGATCGAGGCCAGCCTGCCCATCTCAACCAATAACAAGGTGGGCATGGTGGTGCACACCTGTCATCCCAGCTACTCAGGAAGTGTAAATAGGAGCATCACATTCCTGGCTGGCCTAGGCATAAATGCAAGACCCTATTCAAAAAGTGCTGGGGGTGAGACTCATGAGGTTGAGCATCTGCCTGGCAAATGCAAGGCCATTTGTTCAAATCCCAGGACACCCTCAAAAAAAAATCAAGCACAAAACAAGAAGGCTGGGGCGGGGCTCATGTATATTTTTCCATGATTCAAAAAAGTCTAATTAAGGTTTTTGGAAGAACCAAACAAGTTGATTCTAAAATATATGTGGAAGCACAATAGCCTAAGAACAGAGCTGTGGCTACAGCTCAGTGGTAGAGCACTTGCCTAGCATGTGCAAGGCCCTGGGTTTGAATCCTAGCACTGCATAGGCAGGAAGGGAGGTAGGAAGGAAGGGAGGAGGCAGAGAAGGAGAAAAAGAACAAGGTGAGGGGATTTGTTTTACCAATTATCGAAGTTTACTAGCAATGCTGTGGTAAGTAAGACAGCATGGGGGCCAGGCATGGGGTATATGCCTATAGTCCCAGCACTCGGGAAGCCAAGGCTCTCCAGTTGCAGGCCAGCTCTGACACTTGAGTTCTTGGCCTAGTGATGCCACAGGACTGTTTACTTTATGTCATTATGCTATTCACCTTTGTTTTGTCTTTTAGGGATTATAACATACAACAGAAGGTTTTTCGGGGGCAGGAGGAAGTGTGCATGCAGGGGCTGGAATTTCCAGTATTAGTTACTCATTTCGCACCTGTGGAAAGGTTCCCATGGTGGCTGTGAAGGTCTCCTGATCTCTGAATCACAGCTACTTCCTGTTCTACCCGGTCTCCAGCCTGGCAATGGGCAAGGAGGATTGCTCTTAAAGGGACAGAGGAGACGAACAATGATTCAGTCTGTTACAGTGTCTGAGACATTTTGCATTTTGAATCATGGCAAACAATGGGAGCCATTCCAGTGTCTGCCAACAGAACGATCTAGCAATTGTAGTAGGCTCATACACAAGCTAGAATTTGAAGCTGTGGTACAGTGCAGGAGCAAATAACCCCCCACCTCATCTGCTGGGTGAACACACAGGCTGCAGAGGTCTCTGGAAGGATGACACCATTTTAGAAAGCTCAAGTACAATCAAACTAAACATTAGACTGTTGAGAAGCACATTACATAGGTAGTCAACTTGCTAAACAAACAAACAAAAAAGATAACGATAACACCAAATTCAGGATAGAAATTACTTGTCGGGAAGATCATACCTCATCTACAGGTGAACACACATGTAACATACACCTTGCACATGTGAACTAAAAGTTACACACCTTTTGGTATGTGTCCAATAGTACATGAGGATAATTTAAGAAGCCATGGGATGATGATGGCGCACAAGGATTTTCATGACAAAATGCTTGTACCTTAAAGTTGAGGTCCCAGGACAGAAGGTGCTCATACGTCCTGTCAGCCTTCAGTTAGACGCAGCTTTGACATCATCTCACAGTCAAAGTGGCCTCAGGTGGTGCTCCTCTCTGCATCCTCCTCTCAGACCTGTGTCTTTCCCTTTCAAAACATCTATCTTTCTGTATTGTGACTTGCTGTCCTGCATTTCCCCTAGATCCTATTGTGAACTTGGGGCATGGCAGGGTTCAAGTGTCACTCAGTGCTTCAGGAAGCCTCAGGGTCACCACTTCAAGAAACACTGGCAACTCAGGGAAGAATAAAAGCAGCCACAGGCAGTTTCCTTCCCCACAGATAGGAGCAGCTCAGCAAAAACATGCTGGCTAGCAGGATCACAGTTGGGAGACAGTGGGTTTCTTTGTGTGTGTGTTAGGGATCCAGTCTAGGGCCTTGTGCATACTAAGCACATGGATTGAGCTAACACCCTTAGGCCCACCCCCAGTTTGGGAGAAAGTATTGGCCTTGAAACTTTATTTAAATGGTGGCTTTTCTATTCCTAAACACAAGAAACATGTTTCCAAGTTTTTCTGGACTCTTTCTTCTGCAGAATTTGCCTGTGAGTATTGGCTCCTCTTGTCACTCACGTCACTAAGGCTTAAAAACTCTCACTTGATGGTTTCTGAGGATAGTAAAACTCTCATGTCAGACAGCTCAGACCTGGACATTGGCTCTTGGGGGGGGGGTGTTCCACAAGCACCCTGAACTTAACATGTCCCTAACTGAACTCATCTCCCAGTCTCTAACTCAGAGACCTAAGAGCCACCTTTGGCCACTATCTTGTCCTAACAGGCCCACTTCCACTGTTCAGGTCAACTGCCATTGTCCCAGTCAAAAACATGTATGACAATTATGACTAACCTTATAACTAGCTTCTCTGACAAGTGGATTTTTAAGTAGACTATAGCTGCATGGGGCTGTGTTCAGACAACAGAGCTAGGCCAGAGGCTCCTAACGCCTCCTCCCACCTCCTTCTGGTGTGCCTTCCTGCACTGCAGAGGCAGGAAAAAGACAAGCCTCCAGCTCCCCTGGCTCTCTCACACCCAGGGCACAAGATGCAGATTAAACTCTGCCAATGAGGTGCACATCCCTGAGGATGCTGGGTTTTTCAGCACCCTTCTGGTTCAAGAACAAACATCCTGGTGTGAGGGGCAGGTATGGCAGCAGCAGTGGCTGGGCATGTGTCCCAGTGTCCAGTGCTAAGTTCTCAAGTTTTCACAACTACAAATGGACATGTGTATACTGAGCTCAAACGAATGTTTCGGTTGAATGGAATTCATAAGAGTGAAACTGCTTGGTTAAGAGTCATACACATTTTAAATGTGTATCAAAAATCAAAAAGGCTGTACCAATTGGAGGCACTATTTGCTAACGTCCTTGCTGACAAGGGACATCATCAAACCTTCCTCTCCCTTTATTGTATATATGTCAAACATACAGTGTATTAGTTTCCTAGGGAGCTTAAAACAACAGAAATCTCTTCTTTCTCAGTTCTGGAGGTTACAAGTCCAAAACCAAGGTGTTGGTAGGGCTAAGCTCCTTCTGAAAGCTCTAGGAGAGAATCCATTCCAGGCTTTTCTCTTACCTTCCAGTGTCACCAGCAATCCTTGGGTTTCCTTGGCTTGCAGCTGCATCACCACAATCTGTTTCCATTGTCACCTGGCCTCCTTCCCTGTTCGTCTGTGTCCAAATTTCCTTCTTCTTATAATGACACCATGCATTAGATTATGGCCCATACTTGTCCAGTATGGCATTATCACAACTTGATTATATCTACAAAGACCCTATTTCCAAATAAAGCTGCATTTACAGATTCTTGGTGGACATGAATTTGGGGAGGACATCATTCAATACAGTGCATATAGCAAGGTTTTAAAAAAAAGTTTAACAAGCGTAAGGGTGCAGGTCAGTCGTAGAGCTCATGCAGGAGGCTCTGGGTTCTACTCCTCCCACCAAATTACAGTGAACATGTGTATATACCAACTTCCTTTAGATTCTGCCATTAATTAACATTTTAGATCCTTGCACCTACCCTCTTTCCATTTTATTTTTGGTGCTTTTCAAGGTAAGTTGCAGACATCAGTTTGCGTCCTCCTAAATCAATCAGCACACACATCCTGAAGAGAGTTGAAGATTCGGTTGCATTTATCATTTTGTTTGTAATGATCACCATCTGAGAAATAAGAAATGACACAGAAAAAGATTTTAAAAAATCTCGCTGCATGTGACCCTCGTGATGCAGCGACCCTCGTGCGTATCGGCCACAGGAGCCCTTGGAGGCTTTGGTTTCCATTTTCTGACTCTGGCTGTTATTCTCTTTTCTCTCTTTAAGGCAAAATCACAGGAAACGATAAACCCGTTACTGTGTCGCCAACTAACTCACACTGAGATCGCTCTTGTCAAAGTTACCAGCTGTTGCTAAGTACAAGGAATAGTTTTCTGTCCTCATCTTATTTGCCATTTATTGGCAGGTGACGCTGACATTGTTAGTCGTGATGTCCTTGAAACCACGCTTCCCTGTGGGTTTTGATTCTTCTCTTCGGATGCTTTTTAGCATCTACTTTTCTGGTCCTGTTCCTCTTGCGCTTTGTAAGAGCTGGTGTTCCTCAGATGCTATCCTGGGTCGTCTCCTCTCCTCACTCTAAGGGATCGCATTCTCTTCTCACCTATATCAGGAAGGGCCTATCTGCAGGGAAAAGATACCACTTTTACAATTTTAATAAAAATGATTAAAACAGAGGTGCGAGGCGTGCGGCTCTGTGGGCCCCGGGCCCAGCCCAGCCGGGTCGGAGCTGGTGGAGCTGGACCCGCCTCGTTTTTCACCAGTAGCGTGAGCGCCCGGAGGCACGCACAGCCAACCAGGCTAAAGGAGTGCCCGTGAGTGCCAGGTGCTTGGCTCAATCACGGACGACTCTAGAGAGACGGCCTGCTCCCGGGCCAATGGTGGGGTGGGGCGGGACGGAGCGGGACTCGGGCGGGGGCGATGGTCATCTGATCGGTGGCGGCAGCGCCTTCAAGGCAGTGAAGGCTGAGGCTATGATGGCGGCGACTATGGTAGCTCTGGTGCGAGCCGGGACGCGGTGGGCCCTGGCGTTCTGCCGAATGCCGTGGCTGCCGCTGATGCTGCTGGTGGCAGTGGCGGCGGCTGCAGAGCAGCAGGTGCCGCTGGTATTGTGGTCGAGTGACCGGTGAGCTGGCCGGGTCGGGGCGGGCAGGGCCGGGCTGGGGCGGGCTGCGGTGCGCGCCGCAGCGGCTGACTTGCCCTCTCCCCGACTCCCGGGTTGTCCTGGGCGAGGGGCTGCGAGGTCCGGACGGGGACTGTCCCTTGCTCAGGAGCTCGTTCCGTGACGGCGGGCATCAAGCTGGGAGCCCACGGGCTTCCGATCTCAAGCCATGCGCCCCCGCATGACAGCACCTCTTCTGTCCCCTGCCAGGGACTTGTGGGCTCCTGTGGCCGACACGCACGAGGGTCACATCACCAGCGACATGCAGCTTTCTACCTACTTAGACCCCGCCCTGGAACTGGGCCCCCGGAATGTGCTGCTGTTCCTGCAGGACAAGGTACGCCCGCCTCAGCCTGCTCTGTCCAGGTCGTCGGGAGGCAAGCAGACTCCCCCCAGCCCCAACACCATTCCCCAGGAGAAGCTTCAGTGACCTTGTCCCAATTGTAGGGAGGTGAGACTGGGTTCTTGGGAAGGACTGAAGAGAAGCTTCAGTGGGAATGGTGAGAGCATCGACTTGATTGGAGGGAAACAAGGGGTGAGAAGCCACAAACCTACCAAGCACCAAGCACTTTAGATACTCTCTGGCTTACTCTGCTGTGGTGGGGATTATCATCCCTGTCTGCAGATGAGAAGACTGATGCTGGAGGAGGTGACTTGCTCAAGGTCACACAGCTAATGGTTGGCAGAGTTGTAATTCTAATAGTAATGATCATAACTTGAATAATTAGAAAGAGATCTGTCATTTAGCGTTCCATATGCACTGTGCTAAATTGGTTTTACGACCATGGAAACTAAGGTTAGGGACAGCACAGTGGTTCCAACTTGAGTCTGTTAGACCTGCATCCCAGTTTGTGCTCAAAACCAGTATGCTATTTTCCCTCCTCTCCAGGCCTCTGCCCCCAAAGTAGGTGTAGAGACCACAGGAAGACTCTAAGGCAGCACAGGATTGGTGTTTGGGAGGCTGTCAAGCCTCTGCTTGTCCCTGCCTCGTTAGTGGCCTGCCTGGTCTCAGTGGGTTGCTGTGTCGGTAGGTGGTGGTGACCATGCTGTTGTCCCTCCAGGAGGTGGTAAATAATGTACTCAGACTGGAACGCAGTCCTACTTTTGGACACATGCAAGTGAAAAATGAACACTTACCCACGTCAGAGGGCTGTGAGAAGAAATCTACATAAGACCTCCAGTCTTTGGACATTCTTCCATTCATTCATTTGTCAGATTGGAGTGCTTAGCATGTGTTAGGTAACCAAACCCCTACCCTAGGAAGCTGGCCTTCTTTTGAGGGCAACTGGTAAATAGTAAGTTGGCGTATGATATATATCAGTAGTACGGTCTGGAGAAGGAAGCTGACAGGGGACAGAGTGAATGGGAACACTGTTTTAGATAAGAGTGATCGGGCAAGGCTTCAGTTAGGAGGCGACATCTTGATGGAGGGAGGAAGGGAGGGATGAAGCCATGTGGCTTTGGGGAAAACACATTCCTGGCAGGGGAGCAGCAGGTGCAAGGGCCCTGGGAAAGGAGTGCTTTTGGTGAGCTTAAGGAAGTGCTGGTGTGGCTGGAGCATAATGAGTAAGATGAAGGGTTAGGAGATGGTCTCCCAGGTAGCCAGGAGATGAGGCAGGGCTGTGTAGGCTGTGAGGTGGAAAGTCTGTTGCAGTTCCAAATATGACAGAAAGCCTTGGGTAATGTGGACCAGGGAGTAGTGTGATATCTTGATTAAAGAAAACCTAGTAGATACAGCACAGGCAGCCAGATGGCCAGCATTCCTGCCCAGAAAGGTGGGGAGGCTAGGCAAGTGTGTGTAGTAAACAGAATGAGGTTAGGGAAGCTGATTCAGATCATCTCTGGGCCTAACTGGGAGAAGCCAGAGGAAGCTGGGGGTTGGGGTGGAGGGCAGGAGTTAAAGGACACATGTAGGTTGGAGAGGGAAGTGGATTGGGGTGGGGTTACTGTGGTCCTGAGAGTGTAAAAGACTTCAGTGCTTCCTCCAGAGTACTCCAAGATCTTCATCTCTCTCCCCTCCCACCAAAACATGGTCGGGTAGAGATTTCTCAACCTCCTTGAAAAGGATCCTGTCCAGACTGGACATAGCTGGTTCTCCTTTGCTCTGACTTCCACTTTCTTCTCGAGAGACATGCAGTAAATGTTCTTGCCTGTCCACTTCCCTTCCCCCAGCTTCCCTCTTCCCTCCCGAGTTCCTTTTGCAGGCTGACTACTCTTTCTGAGGTTACCATAAGCCAGCTGCCCACAAATCTCCCAACCCATGACTACCTTCTGGTTATCATCCTGCCCTGAGAGCGCTGGAGGAGAATGAACTTTCCACTCCCATCCCTACACAAACATGCCTGTAGTTCACCCTCCTCCCCTATACCACATCTGACTCTAAAGGAGGTTTTACTGGCCGGGAGAATGCACAGGCCTCTGTTCCTTGCTCAACCTCCTAAGATGTCTCCTCTGTTTCCCTATTAGCTAAGCATTGAGGATTTCACAGCATACGGTGGTGTGTTTGGAAATAAGCAGGACAGCGCCTTTTCTAACCTGGAGGTAAGAGTCCTCTCCCAGTCCCAGGCCTTGGGAACAGGACATCCTGCGCCCCCTCTCCCAGCCAAATAAGAACTGTACCTGGGGCTGGGGGTGTAACTCGGTGGTAAAGCATTTGCCTAGCATGTGCAGGGCTCTGGGTTTGATCCCCAACACTGGGGAAAAAAAAAAAAAAGAAAAGAAACTATACCCTTTGGAGCTGGATGTGATGGCACATGCCTGTAATCACAACTACTTAGGAGACAGAGGCAGGGGGATTGAGAGTTTGAGGCCAGCTCTGTCTCAAAAATAAAACAAAACAAGCTGAGCGTTGGTGGCTCATGCCTGTAATCCTGGCTACTCAGGAGGCAGAGATCAGAAGGATTGTAATTCAAAGCCAGCTGAGGCAAATAGCTCGAGAGACCTATCTTGAAAATACCCAACACAAAAAAGGGCTGGTGGAGTGGCTCAAGGGGTAGGCCCTGAGTTCAAATGCCAGCACCGCAGACAAAACGAAACAACAAAAAAAGAGGAAAGAGGTGTTGCTCAAGTGGTAGAGTGCTTGCCTGGCATATGTGAGGTCCTAGGTTTTGTCACCAGTGCTGCAAAAGAATAAAGAAACTGTACCCTTCAGGATCAGAGATGCTGGCTTTGAGGGTAGAAGGGCCCAGGGCCTGAGTGTCAGGAGCTGGGCAAAGGGAGAACATTTTCTTTCTGACTCTCTGTGAGACCCCTGTGTGGGTGTCCCTTGCCAGGGAGATTTGGGGGGCTATCTCAGGTTTTCTGGTCTCTTGCTCACTCAGTCTTGTGCCTCTACCCTGCCCCCAGAATGCCCTGGACCTGGCCCCCTCCTCACTTGTGCTACCTGCTGTTGATTGGTATGCAGTTAGCACTCTGACCACCTACCTGCAAGAGAAGCTTGGGGCCAGTCCCCTACATGTGGACCTGGCCACCCTGCGGGAGCTGAAGCTCAATGCCAGCCTTCCTGCCCTGCTGCTCATCCGCCTGCCCTACACGGCCAGGTATGGCTTGGGTGGCCCAGCCACAGCCTCTAGCCTTGGGATCCACAGATGGGCTCTGAACTCTGGTGGCATAGTTAAGCCAAAGATGACCATACTCCCTTATTCACCACCTTGACACCCTTCCAGAAGATTCCCTGTATGCCCCAAAGAGGTAGGAAGGACCTCCTGCCAGGCTATGATCTAGGAGTAGGTGCCCAGCATTGAGCAAGGCCTGTTGGGCCTCCAGAGATGAGGCAGACATGGCCCCTACTTGTGGGGAGCCTCTTTATTACCTACGTCCTGTTCGCAAAGCAGGCAACAGGGACTTGAGCATGATTGTAAAGCCAGGGGAGAAGTGGGATGAGGTAAGTGACAGTGCTGAGCTTTGTCCCTACGTGGCTGTCAAAGCACCAGCTCAGTGAGTGGGGATAGTGGAGAAGGAGAAGCTGGAGGGACTGAGGGAAGGTTGCTAGGCTGTGGAGAGCTCCTGTAAACCAACTGTTTGGACTTGAGGGTGGCGCCTCAAACAAGGTTCTAATGCTTTGTCTCATCCATAGCTCTGGACTGATGGCACCCAGGGAAGTCCTCACAGGCAATGGTGAGTGGGGTCAGGGTGGATACATGTCCTCATCTCACCCTTGGGCCAGGACCAGAAAGCTGGCCCACAGCTCTTTAGCCCCTCCTCACTCCCAGGGTGGACCCCTGCTTCTGAGAGCAGCTGATAGCTGGGCAGGGAAATGGCTGTAACCAGCCCCA
This sequence comes from Castor canadensis, assembly GCF_047511655.1. Classification (NCBI taxonomy): domain Eukaryota; kingdom Metazoa; phylum Chordata; class Mammalia; order Rodentia; family Castoridae; genus Castor; species Castor canadensis. Next base: position 1,144,077 of record NC_133405.1, on the reverse strand, counting down.
CCTGGCATACGAGTCCCACTGTGCAAGAGCCCAGGGATCCAGTCTGTGCTCAGGCTGAGTGAATGCAGAGTTTTTGACTTAATACATCAGTAACATTGAGAGTTTTGGACTTAATATACCAATAACATTGAGAAAAAACAATTAAAAGGACTTGCTTTTGCTCTAAAGGGCAGTCATTCCCCATGGAAAGTTAGTTGGGTAGATAGAGTCTTCTCCTTAAGCTGGGCGCTGGTGGCCCACGCCTGTAATCCTAGCTACTCAGGAGGCAAAGATCGGGAGAATCACAGTTTGAAGCCAGCCAGGCAAATAGTTCATGAGACCCTATCTCGAAAAAACTCATCACAAAAAAGAGCTGGTGGAGTGGCTCGTGGTGTAGGCCCTGACTTCAGGCCCCAGTACCGCAAAACAAAACAATAAGCCAGAGTTTTCTCTATAGATGTTTCTCATTTAAGTTGGACTTGGCATTAGGGAACCAATGACTGAGGCCATTTTTGCCCAGGGAGGCAGGTAGAGGGGGTGGGAGGAGAAATAGCTATTTTTAGGGATCCTCAGTGAAAACTAAAAGCACTGCTTTTCACACAGTCTAGAAGGTTTCTAAAGCAGGTGGTGGGGAGTGTTTCTTTAAGCGGGCTCCTTGGTGACCTGGTTCTCTGTTTTGTCACCCTTTAGATGAGGTCATCGGGCAGGTGCTGAGCACATTCAAGTCTGAAGATGTCCCTTACACAGCAGCACTCACAGCAGTCCGCCCTTCCAGGGTATGCGCCCTTCCAGCAGGGCTCTGGGGCACGTGGGGACAGGCGAGGACTCCTATGGGGCATCTCTGGGGAGAATTAGAGGAGCAGTCAAGTCCTGTTTGTCCGTGCAGGGACAGCTTTCCATCTCGCTTTGTGAGGAAGGGTCTCTTCTGACTGGTGGGACTTTCAGCTGGTGGAAGGCTTCTCAGTGGGAAGAGAAGGGAGGGTGGGACAGTGGGTCAGGCCTTGTTCCCAGGGCTGTTGAGAGAAGGCTTGTTGGATGTTTCCACAGGTGACCCGTGATGTAGCCATGGTGGCTGGTGGGCTAGGTCGCCAGCTGCTTCAAAAACAGCCAGCATCAGCTGTGATCCATCCTCCTGTCAGTTACAATGACACTGCCCCAAGGATCCTGTTCTGGGCCCAAAACTTCTCTGTGGCATACAGGGAGCAGTGGCAAGATCTGACCTCTCTCACCTTTGGGGTGCCAAAGCTCAACCTGACTGGCTCTTCCTGGAATGAATCCATTGCTAGGTAAGGGCACTAGGCTAGGGAGGACCATGCCAACACATGTTGCTACTGTAGGTCAGGGACAAGGCTGGAAGCCGGAGTCAAGTCTGTAGGATGGGGTGTGCATATGGTCATCAGTGAGATGTAGGTGGTATCACAGGGTGGTGCTGCTGGAGGCTGCTGGTGGGGAAGATTCTCAGAGTTCTGCCTTCCTATGTTCCCTAGCCCTTGGGAACCTATCACTTCCCCCTTGAGCACAACCTTTGGGACTGCACATGGGTGAATACCAGACCAGCTTCCAGAGTCAGTTCTGGGGCTCCTGTATCCTCCTGTTTGACCTCACCCCCAAAGCCCAAACCAGGCAGCTCATTGACCTCAAGAGGTAGCTCCAAGAAGGAAGGGCAGTGGAGTCGGGGAACCAGAAGAAGGAGACCTAAGCTGGAGCTGCAGGAGCTGGGTGATGGCTCCCAGCTCTGTTCCTGGCTTAGTATAACAGGAACCTCAGTTTTCCCATCTGGCAAGTGGGGATACTGCCCCTGCAAGGTGGTTGTGAGGACCTAAGGAAGCTTAGGTGAGGAACTTACTACTTACCACTCAGGGCCCTCCCAGAGCCTGACAACACACCTTTGCCTCATTCCACAGGCTTTCGCTGACCTACGAACAGCTTTTTGGTACCACAGTGACATTCAAGTGAGTCTTGAAGGTGGTTGAGGTGTGAGTGGGCTGCTGTGGCCAGTTTCCCCTGCTTGCTTCACATCCTTGCCATCCTTGCAGGTTCATTCTGGCTAGCCACTTCTACCCGGTGTCTGCCCGACACTGGTTCACAATGGAGCGCCTCGAAATCCACAGCAATGGTTCTGTTGCCTACTTCAATGCGTCCCAGGTCACAGGGCCAAGCATCTACTCCTTCCACTGCGAGTATGTCAGCACTCTTAGCAAGAATGGCAATCTCCTTGTGGCTGGCACACAGCCCTCCCTCTGGCAGATGACCTTTCAGGACTTCCAGGTATGGAACATGGAGGGGCTAAGCTTCTGGTGGGACCCACCCAGGTTGGTGGTAGCAGGGTACTGGTAGAGGGAAAGGGAGGAAGGGCCCGAAAAGTCTCAGCATGGCTTGGGCATGTGGTCGAGAGGCCGTCCTTGTGCTACCTATCCCTTGCTGGGCCTCCTGTTGTGTGGGGCTGTGTGGTACCTTCTGACTTGTGTCCATGTGTCCTCCAGATCCAGGCTTTCAATGTGATGGGTGATCAGTTCTCCTATGCTAGCGACTGTGCCGGCTTCTTCTCCCCGGGCATCTGGATGGGGTTGCTCACCTCCCTCTTCATGCTTTTCATCTTCACCTACGGCCTGCACATGATACTCAGCCTCAAGACCATGGATCGCTTTGATGACCACAAGGGCCCCAGCATCTCTTTGACCCAGATTGTGTAACCTGTGCCAGTGAGGGTTTGAGGGGGTGACGGTGTGCAGATTGTCATTTTCCCACCTTGTGGCACACTGGACCCAAGGGCTTCCCCTCTTCCTACCATAGCATGAAACCCAAATTCCCCTCAGCCTGTCTTGGTCCCTCCTCAGCAAGGGCCTTCCCTGGGGCTGCTCCCCACATCTCTACCAACAAGGTGTACATATTCTACATAGATAGTAGACAAGTCTCCCAGACTTAGTCATTGTGAGGGGTCCCCCTTCTCCCCTTTATCCTTATTTATTCTTGTCTCTCCACCATTACTCCTTGCGGTTTATAGAGCTTTTGTGTGGCAAATGCTCTCTCCCCAAGCTTTATGGAGCTCCCTGCAGCCAGGAGCTTGAGGTTCTTGAGTTTGGGACTGGGTGGAAAATATTACTTAACTGTCTGTCTAGCTTGACTGTCACCGTGGTGGGTTTTTTTTTTTTTTGGTGTGTGTGTGATGTGATAAGAATAAGCAGTACGCTGGGGTTTATTTTTGTGTCCTTAGAAGGAAAAGACCTTTATGACAGGTGGACTGGATATGCTTACTGGGTTTCTGGCATGTTCCCACCAGGAGTACCTGGCAGGAGCCTGGAGTGCTCCGTTTCCTTCCTAATAAAATAATAAAGACGGGTCGCCATACGTTGGGCCTCTTGTTGCTCATTTCTGCACTTGACTGAGGGAGGAGGCGTTGGATATAGGCCAGCCAGACCAAGGCGCGGAGAGGCTGGGAGGGTTTTTATCAAGCTGAGACCCTGAGCCCTTAAGATACAGAGGGGCAGTTGGGGCAGAGTCCATTCCTGTTGTGCTTCGATGCTTCGGGAGGAGCTCATCGTGACAATGGCAGCTCTTCCCCCCTCCCCCTCTCCCCGCTGCTGCAGCGGCGCGCGCCCGGCCCACGGGGCCGTGTCGAGCCTCCCGGGGGGCGGAACGAGCGCGCGCGGGGCGGGGCGGGGCGGGGCGGGGCGCGCGCGGCTCCCGCGCAAGGATTTCTCGCAGGACGCAGCACTAACCGTCGACCCGCCCCGCCCCGCACCTCTCTGCGCCCTCTGCGAGCTGCGTCGCCCGCGGAGTCTAGCTGGGGCTGAAAACTGGTGGCCAGCAGTTCTCTCGGGAGGCGATCCGGGAAAGTGGTGGCCCCAGCGGGACGTAGTGGGGCGCGGGGATAGGGCGGGACTCTTTGACGCGGCGGAGGGGTCAGAAGACGGCCAGGCGCCGCCATCTTTGGTTCAGTGCGGCGGCAGCGTCTGTAGCTGCTGCTGTGGTGAAGGAGGAGGAGGAGGAGGAGCCGAGCGGGCGCTGGCACCGAGGCCTGACCATGGATGAGGAATACGATGTGATCGTGCTGGGGACCGGCCTTACCGTAAGTGCGGCCTTGGATGCTCGTGGCCCGGCATTATGCCTTCTCCACCCCCTGCGGTGATGCAGCCCCCGGCTACCGGCCCCATCCTCCCGTCGTTGCTATGTTCCTCTCCGGTCCCGGAAAAACCAGCCCCGTACCACCCCACTGTTTCCCTACTAAGATACCTACTTTGCTCAGCTGTCATGTCCCCGCCTCCCCGAAGGGGGGTCCCCTTCGTCTCTGCCCTTCCCCCAAGCCAGGTCCCGACCCCCAGCCTTCTCCCATCTTTCCTACCTTGGCTCGATGAGCTGGAAAACCCCCACTCCAGCCGATGCCCCCCCCCGACCCCGCCCACCCAGCCCCCACCCATCGCCTGCACCCATCACCCGCTCTGCATCCCTTCCCATCATCCCCTCCCATCTTTTGTTAATCTCACTAGAAATGAAGTACGAAGTCACGGGGTTCGGGGGGCTTGCTGGGGTGGGCCCTCATCTTGCCTCTCTGACTACTTTTGGGAAAAGGGGATGCAGGGAATGTTCCAGAAGCAACAGAAGTGGGGGCAGTGACCACATTCCCACTACCCCACCCTGGTTTCCTATGGAGATCTCAGGCTGAGTAGTATCTACAGCCTTTGTCCTTGGGCTAGTGACAGTTAGTGGTGAGGGTGTTTATCTTCCCCCTTCGTCCAAACCCCATTGGCTTGCTCTCTTGAGACTCATCTCCCTCAGTCTGAACCTAGACACCCTTTCTGTGGATATAGCTGCCAACGCTCAGAGTCAGGGGCTTCTGCCCTTTGAAGAAAGAGCAACCCAGGGTGGGGCCTGCATTTACAAGGATTGAGTTAACCTTTGCTTCCCTTTCACATGTCCTTGGTGGTAGAGTTGGATAGTCTCTATGGCTCATTGTGTCTTATCTGCCTTTTCGTGATACATGAGTTTCTTGGCAGGTTGCAGACTGTCCTTGTGTCTGTTGGACATGGCTCCCTCAGAGCTTCCATTATTTCTCTCCTTGCTTGCCTCTTTGCCCAGCAAGGTTATAAAGGAGACTGTGGTCAGATAAAGCCATCACCCCCAATTTTAGGCAGTGCAACATGCTGGGGAAGGGTGTCAAAGGAACTGTCCATTTGGCAGGTTTGGGGTGAGAAACAAATCAGGGCTGCTGGTGGAAAGTGTGGGCAGGTGGGAGTGCAGCAGCAATTGTTGCCCCTCCTGCAGGAATGCATCCTGTCAGGCATCATGTCTGTGAACGGGAAGAAGGTGCTGCACATGGACCGGAACCCCTACTATGGGGGTGAGAGCTCCTCCATCACACCTCTGGAGGAGGTAAGGCTGCCTGGACCCAGGCCCCTAGTTAGTTAGCCTCTCACAGAGGGACATAGGGTGGAAGCAGCTCCCCAGGTTCTTATCAGGAAGGTGGGGGAGAGAGGGGTAGTCCTTGAGGTTTTTCTTTCTTTCCCTTCTGCTTACAGCTATATAAGCGCTTTCAGTTGCTGGAGGGACCCCCTGAATCAATGGGCCGGGGCCGAGACTGGAACGTTGACCTGATTCCCAAATTCCTCATGGCCAATGGTGAGGGACATGGAGATAGTGTGGGTGTGGGTGTTGTAGGTGTGGGCATGGCCTGCAGTGGGTGGTGGGATACACAGACCAGAGCAAAGGCATCCAGACCATCGGGAGCTTCTGCAGGGAGCCATGCTGATACAGTATCATTCCCTACCACAGGGCAGCTGGTAAAGATGCTACTGTATACAGAAGTGACTCGCTACTTGGACTTCAAGGTGGTTGAGGGCAGCTTTGTCTACAAGGGAGGAAAGATCTACAAAGTGCCATCCACTGAGACTGAGGCCTTGGCTTCTAGTGAGTGTGGGTCCCCTGAAACAGAGAATGACAGGGTGGGTGCGGGGAAGGCAGGCTGTCTTCAGGATGGGTGGCAAGGTAGCTGTTCAGAGCAGAGCTTCCCTTTGCTCAAGGTCACATTCTGCTTATAGTGCCAGAGACCACTTGTTTTGTAGTCCCTGTGTTGCCCCATGCCATCCATTACAGCAGGTTGCCATGAAGGAAGCCTATATGTAGAGGGGGCATGAAGGAACACTCCTTTTTGAAAGACTTTCGCTTTTGGTAGAGGATCTACTTGACCCTCAAAACATCCCCAAGTGGTAGAGCTTGTCCTACCCAATCATCTCTTCATACACATGGAGAAACAGGCCAAGAAGGGTAGAGGGAGCTGGTGGAGTGTCTCAAGTGGTTAAGAGCACCTACCTAGGAAGCACGGGGCCCTGAGTTCAAACCCCAGTGCTGCCAAAAAAAAAAAGAATGGAGGGATTAACTTCAAGTTACATGACAGAACTCAGGTGGAAAGGGGAGTTTGTGTTCCAGTGGTGCAAAGGGTCTCCTCATGACGCCTTCCTCAGATCTGATGGGCATGTTTGAGAAACGACGCTTCCGCAAGTTCCTGGTGTTTGTGGCAAACTTTGATGAGAATGACCCCAAGACCTTCGAGGGTGTTGACCCCCAGACTACCAGCATGCGTGACGTCTACCGGAAGTTTGACCTGGGCCAGGATGTTATCGATTTCACTGGCCATGCCCTGGCACTCTACCGCACTGATGAGTGAGGGGAAGATGGTGTGGCGGGAGCCCTGTTTCCTAACCCACACCCTGCCCTCCCCACACTTCTGTAGTACCTTTTTGTCACCTTGCATGTCCCTTGTACTCAGCCACAGGCTCACCTGTTGCCTTTTGGTCCTTCCCCTGCATTTGACCCATATCTTTCCCAGGCCATACGGAGGGTGGTAGGAAGGCTATCCTGGTGTCAGAGCATCTTCTCTCATCTCTGTCCCCCAGCTACCTGGATCAGCCCTGTCTCGAGACTATCAATCGCATCAAGTTATACAGCGAGTCCTTGGCCCGGTATGGCAAGAGTCCATATTTATACCCACTCTATGGCCTGGGTGAGCTGCCCCAGGGCTTTGCAAGGTGAGGACAAGGCTTTTTTCAGTTGGCATTACTGGGTAGGACAGGCCAATAATGGAAATGGCTACCTTGAGCGTTTCTGTAGCATTTCTTTCTTTGCTATCAGTGCTCTTCATTTACCTTGCTCCATCTCTGGGTGATAGGGACAAAGCTCTAGTGCATTGAAGTATGGAATCAAAAAATGAGATCTTCATGAGCAAGGCTTGCTCAACTCCTGGCAGCACCAGGACTGGGTCACTTCTATGTGGAGCTGCTCCTTCATACTACCCTCACTAGCCCTTTGCAGAATATTCTGGGCAGAAGAAAGGAACATGCTGAGATGGGTCCTGAGTTTATAGCACTATTAGAACTAGGATGAACTGTTGAATCCTCTGACTTTCACTTGCCTGGGGCAATCTTCTCTGTACCCCAGTGGGTTGGGGAGCATGCAGTGGAACTGGTCCGTCCCTATTTGTCCTGGGAGGAGGGACTTTACCCTCCCTCTCCTTACTACAGATTGAGTGCCATCTATGGGGGAACATATATGCTGAACAAACCTGTGGATGACATCATCATGGAGAATGGCAAGGTGGTGGGCGTGAAGTCTGAGGGAGAGGTAAGCCTTCCCTGTGCCGTGGGGTTACCGTGGTTAGGACAGAGCTTGGTCAGCTCCTTAGGGGCTCTGTTCCCAGGGAGCCTGAAAGCTGCTGGATTTGCTGCTGCTCAGCCCCAAGGGCCTCAGAACTGGAAACTGGGGTTTCCAAAAGAAGTCTACGTAGCCAGTCCTGTTGGCAAAAGGTATCCCTGAAAAGCCACATGCTGTCTATGGTCCAGAAAGTGTTCATGAGGTGGGGTATAAATAGTACATGTGCCCTCAGGAGGCTGAGGCAGGAGGATCATGACTTTGAGGCCAGCATGGGCTACATAGCTAGACACTGTTGTAAAAATAGACAGAAACCTGGAGTGGTCCTAATCATGTGTGTGAGTAGCAGAGTTGCCCAGCTCTGTGTGTTGGGGCTCACCTCCCTGAGCTGTAGGGAGTGCCATGCACTATGGGCGGGGCAGTGGCAACAGTTCAGAAGCTCTGCCTGCCCTCACTGTAGGGCCACCCCACCACCACCTGGGACAAAGAATGATCTGACAGGGGCAAGACCTTCTGGTGCCTTCACAGGTGGCACGCTGCAAGCAGCTGATCTGTGACCCCAGCTACATCCCCGACCGCGTTCGGAAAGCTGGGCAGGTCATCCGTATCATCTGCATCCTCAGCCACCCCATCAAGAGCACCAGCGATGCCAACTCCTGCCAAATCATCATCCCCCAGAACCAGGTCAATAGGAAGTCAGGTAGGCCAGGCTACTACACGACTACTTCCTGTGGGGTTGCTGAGCTATCCTGTCATGAAACAAATGGGAACTAGTAGTAGTCACCACAGCTTGGGTCCCTAGAGATTGGATGGCTTGAGCTTTTCACCTCCTTGTGGGTGACAGCTTGGATGCTGCCTGCTGTTTGGGGCAGGGAAGGGGCAGGTGGGCCAGAATCATGTGCAGCCCCCAGGAACCTTCTCACATGTAGCTATTCCCTCTGGCTCACGTTAACGGCGCCCTTTCTGTGAGCAGACATCTACGTGTGCATGATCTCCTATGCGCACAATGTAGCTGCACAGGGCAAGTACATCGCCATTGCCAGCACCACAGTGGAGACTGCAGAGCCTGAAAAAGAAGTTGAGCCGGCATTGGAGCTGCTGGAGCCCATTGACCAGAAGTGAGGGGATGGGCTGAACCTGATGGGGGTGGTGAGCCAGCCCCTGAAGTGGGGGTGGAGACCAGGAAGAGCAAGGCCCATTGTGAGGCTTCTCCTTTCCCCTTCCTTCTATCTTCTCCTCAGGTTTGTGGCTATCAGTGACTTGTACGAGCCCATTGACGATGGTTCTGAGAGCCAGGTAAGAAACCTGTCCCAGCCCTGGCTCTGGCTGCCCACCCAGGGTCCCTGCCTGACTTGCCCTGGGTTCTGGCTCTATTTCCAGGTGTTCTGTTCCTGCTCCTATGATGCCACCACACACTTTGAGACAACCTGCAATGACATCAAAGACATCTATAAACGCATGGCTGGCTCTGCCTTTGACTTTGAGAACATGAAGCGTAAACAGAATGATGTCTTTGGAGAAGCTGACCAGTGATTGCTGACTGCCCTCCCCCAGCCCCTGCTGCCCTCTCCCTGACCTGTGTCTGTTCTCAAGGGCTGGGGAGATGGTATGGCTGGGCACCCCTCTTTCCAGCATCCTCTGCTTCCCCCACCACATTCCCATCACCCACCTCATTGATTCACTGACCAAATCTTTAACCTTAGCGATGGTTTGGGAGATGGGAGTTGGATAGCATCCTCTTTTTTGGCCCTTCCTTATCCTAGGAAAAGAGGATTCCTCTCCTTGTGTGTGTCTCTTCCCCCGCCCCCAATTCTTCTGCTCTAGTTTGGGAAGGACGTGGAGGAAAAGCTGACTTCTGCCCCCACTGCTCTTACCCCCACTGTAGTGGCCTTTGGAGATGCTCCCTGCCTCCCCCACCAAGTCTTGCGTGTTGGAGAGAAGGGGCCCTCCCAGCACAAAATTGCATTCCTCCCCCCTAATTTATTCTAATTTATTAACTTTGGCCCACCCTGTCTGAGCCCACAGCCTTCTGGTGTAGCCTGGAGGCTGTAGAATGAGCCACACTGGGCCCTCCCAGCCCTAGCCAAGCCTAGGGAAGGAGAGGTTCAGGTGTGGCCCCTTGGAGGTTGATCTTTATGTTTTTATTCCTTGTCTTTGTGTTTGTGTTCTCTGGTACTTGCTGAGAAAAAAAATGTAAGCAAAGCAGAAGGAGGTGGGAAAATGGATCCAAACCCCAGTGTGCCCCGCCCCATACCTTTCCTTTAGTGGTGGGAAACCCTTATCTTGCAAAGTGACTGTGTCTCCTTCCCCAACCTCTAGTGTATTTCACAGAAAACAAAACCTCCCAATAAAACTGTTGAAACCTGAGCTGGTTCATTTCCCAGAAGCTGTGTGCCTGGTAGAGCCTTGGTTGCCTGGGTTGGGGTTCTGGCCCAGCTTATGGCACTGGGCTGTATCCTCAGGGTTCCATGCAGGAGAGAAGTATGGGAACGAGCAGCTGGTCTATTCGTGGAGGTCAGTGTGCACACTAGCCTCTTGAATCCAGAGGACGGGGCAGTGCGGTATAGTGGTGTGCGCCTGAAATCCCAGCAGTACGGAGTGGGTAGGAGACCAGCCTGAGCTATATGGCAACACTGCCTCAAGTTAAAAAAAGACCAGGGTCCATCCAGCTCGGGGCCTTGGGCGGCAAAGGAGACCCAGGCCCTAACCCCAGGTGAGAGTCAAAAGCGGAGTACCGCCGAAGAGGGGTATCGGTGAGTCCTGGTCAAGGCTCAACTTCGGGTTGGGGGGAGAAGAGACACAGGAATTGGGGTGTGGCTTTGAGCCGGCTCAACATGGAAGTGGAGGAGCGGCGTCTAGCCTTAGGGTCAAGAGGAAGTAGGGGAAGGGGGTGGGGGCACGGGGGAGAAATGAACCAAGCCTTGTATGCACATATGAATAATAAAAGAAAAAGGAAGTAGGGGAACCGGAATCTCAGCTTGAGGTCGAGGTTAACTCGTCGAAGCGCAGGCCACCGGGGCACCCAGCGTCTGTGCCCATCTAGCAGGCAGATAAGGCCCAACCTGCCGGCGTCTCACCGGCGTCAGTGCGTGGGACTGGGGGTTCAGCCTCCGTGGGGCGGAGCGAGCTGCAGTCACGTGACAGTGCCGAGGCCGTGGGGCGGGGCGGGCGCCCGCGCATTCCCTGGCGGCTGACGTCACGTGTCAGCTGACTGAACGGCCGCCACCGCCAAGACTCAGCCAGGTCGCTGTCACTGTCGCTGTCGCCACCGCCGCCGCCATGGCTCAGTATAAGGGCGCCGCGAGTGAGGCGGGCCGCGCCATGCACCTGATGAAGAAGCGGGAGAAGCAGCGCGAGCAGATGGAGCAGATGAAGCAGCGGATTGCAGAGGTGCGGGAGGGCCCAGGCTCCTCGGAGCATGCGTGCCGCGCGGGCCCCCTGGCGGCCCAGCTCCACTCAGCTCTGGGAAATCCCGGGCAGCGGGCAACTGGCTGAGCGCTTGGAGGGCGGGCCCCGCGCCGGGGGCGGAGCCCTTACTTGCAGACCTCTGGCAGTTGACAGAAGCAAGCTGGCGACGGTCCATCTGTAAAATGGGCCCAGAGGCAGACCGTGTCAGGGACTGAGACAGCAGAAGGGAGCCACAGTCATTGTTTCTAGTCGGTGGTACTGGAGTGAGCGGGCCTCCCTGGCGCCTCTCCTGAGCACAGAGGTTCCAGGTTCAGGCTCTCAGTCCTCAGAGCTAGGGCTCTGCTCAGATCCAATGTATACCGGAAAGGGCAAGCTCTTCCTCTGGAGAGGAGAGGCACAGAGGCAGGTCACTGAGGCTCATCTCAGCACCCTTTGCACCCACAACAGGGGCAGGCGCAAGCTTCTGGGCTGCTAGTGGTTCCCCTAGTGCTTCAGTGAGTGGCTAGTGCTAGCTGGCTCAGGATGCAGGACCAAGAAGCCCTCAGCTGGACCCTTTGCGGGAGACTCATCAGAAGAGCAGGGGCTTAGGGCTCCAGGGCAGATCAGGCTCCTACCTCAGGTAAGTGGGAAGCCAGGCCTAAGAAACCAGCGTTCAGGTTCATGCTTTGTGTTTGACACAGAGTCTTCCAGCTCTGGTTCCACTGGCAAGCTGAAGGTATATTTCTCTGCTGGCCACTTTGGAGACTTTGGAGCGCGGGACTACATGATACCCATTGGGATGGGGCTGAGCTGAAGAGAGGGAAGCCCTTCTGGGAAGGGCAAGGCCCTCCAACCATTCTTTTCTCCTTTATCCTCTCCTGACAGCCCTTGACTTGGGTCTCAGGAGCTTCAGCGTAAAGGTGGGGCATGAAAACGGACAAAGGTGGTGGGTAGGGACTGTGGCTGCAGTCCATTGAGGGAGCTCTGGTTCTCAGAAGGAGAACTGCAGGGGCCAGAGTGGTGCAGGGATCCATGGGAAATGATCTCACTTGGCTCCCTTAGCACTGGCAGTGCCCTCCCAGCCTCGTGGATTCTTCTACCTACAAAGCAAAGGGGTCAATCTAGAACGAGAACTCAGGTCTCCAACAGCTGGCCTGTCACTTCCATCATGGGGTGGTGGGTGGCCCTCACTGGTGCGCCTCCTCCCCTGCAGGAGAACATAATGAAATCCAACATTGACAAGAAGTTCTCTGCACACTATGATGCCGTGGAAGCGGAGCTCAAGTCCAGCACTGTGGGTGAGCAGGACACACATGCCACCCTCTCCCAGGCCCAGGGGCTGCTCCTTCACTGGCCCTGGGTGACCACCCTTCCCCCGGGTCTCCTTAACTCACAGGTCTCGTGACCCTGAATGATATGAAGGCCAAACAGGAGGCCCTGGTGAAGGAGCGAGAGAAGCAGCTGGCTAAGAAGGAGCAGTCGAAGGAGCTGCAGCTGTAGGTTCCTCCTTTGTCTCTCAGGGGGCAGCCCTCCCCTCAAGATGCAGCTATGGGGACTCCCTGGGGAGTCAGGCTGTTCCTGCTCCATAGGGTAACACCACTTCCTCCTTTGGGAACAGATGTGGCATTAGTTTGAATCCACACTAGTTTTCTCACCGTCACCGTTTATTCTTCTTTTTGTACCTCTGTAAAAGTGGTGAGTCCTTTCTGTGCCCTGAAAAGCCTGCATTGTCCCCATTCCTCTCTGTCCCGTGACCCCTGCGTCCCTCTGTACCTGTTGTAATCAGCCCTGTCCATGAGCTTGAAGTGACCCAGGGCAATAGGATCCCTCTGGTGTACTGGAGAGATCCAGCCTGTGCTGGGTGGGCCCCACACTGATCACACAGGGTGGGGAAGGGACATGGGGTATCATGACCACCCATGCCTTCGTAGGAAGCTAGAGAAGCTTCGAGAGAAGGAGCGAAAGAAGGAGGCCAAGCGGAAGATCTCTAGCCTGTCCTTCACCTTGGAGGAAGAAGAGGAGGGAGGTGAAGAGGAGGAAGAGATGGCCATGTATGAGGAGGAACTGGAAAGGGAAGGTGAGGGCCCTGCCCACCAGAGCTCCATCCTAACTTTGGGCTAAAGGAAGAAGCACATTCTCCAGCTAGCCTCAGTGGCTATGCTCATGGTCCTGGATCTCTCCTGGGGCAAGAAGGAAGACAGGGAGCTTTTGTTTTGTTTTTTGGTGGGGTTGGGGCTTGAACTCAGGACCTCACACTTGTAAAGCAGACATTCTACTGCTTGAGCCATGCCTCCAGTTCATTTTGCTCTAGTTATTTTGGAGATGGAGTCTCTTCAACTACTTGCCCAGGTTGGCCTCAAACCACCATCCTGATCTAAGCCTCCGAAGTAGCTAGGATTACAGGTGTGAGCCACCTGTGCCCAGCTGCACTGTTTTTGTTCTTTTTGTTTGTTTGACAGTAATTGGGATTTGAACTCAGGGCTTCATGCTTGCTAGGCAGGTGCTCTTCCACTTGCCCAGTTTTTTTTCTGTTGAGATAAGGTCTCAAGAACCTTTTTGCCCAGGCTGGCCTGGAAATGCAATCCTCCCAATCTTGACCTACTGTGGAGCTTGGGATGACAGGCATCCTGGTGGACTGAACCATTTTGAAAGCCAGGGGTCTCACTGTCATTGGCAAATTGAGTCAGAGCCTGGCCTACTGTCCCTGGACTGGAGCCACCAGTGTGAGAGGCTGTCAGAGTGAAGCTGGCTTGTGGTCTAGAGGGATCCAGAAGCTTCCCGTAGAGGTACCGGTACATGTAGTAGTTGAGGGAGGAGAGAAGATAGTCTGGACCAGGCTTGGCTGCTCAAACTTTTTGAAATAATGAAGATGTTCCTGTCTGCCCTGCTCAGGGTGGTAACAGTTTGCTGCAAGGAGCCACTGAACACTGAATTTTGAACTCTGATTAGTTTCACCATAAATTTATATATTGTATTTAACCCAGATACCATACCCACAGTACTACCATTTTAGCTTGTGTTGAGTTAGTTGCATGTTGAGCCCCAGGTGCTCAGGGCTCTTTGTCCTAGGAGCTACTGCTTTGGACTTCACAGGCCTGCGGAAAGGTTGTCAACCTCACTGTGAGGGTTCACTGGTGTACAGCATGCTCACTGGGGCTTTTATAAAACACTGTCTGATGGGCTTTTCCCTCCCTCTGGAGATTTCATTTTAGAGGCCTGAGCAATGGGACCCTGGCATCTTTTTGGTTTTTGTTGTTTATGCTTCTTCTAGGTCAGTGTTTATCAAAGTCTGCCATAGGGATCCCAGGAGTCTGAGAGACCCTTATAGGGGTTCACGAGGCCAAAACCATTTTCAGAATAATACTAAGGCATTCTTTACTCCTTTCGCTCTAGAGATCACCACAAAGAAAAGGAAATTGGGGAAGAACCCAGACGTGGATACAAGCTTCTTGCCTGACCGAGACAGGGAGGTAAAGGCTGCCTGGCCCTGACCTTGACCTTGGCCTTGAACTTCTGCATGCTCTTTGAGTAGCCCTGGGCCTCGTTTCCTCACCCATTTCCTCTCCCAGGAGGAAGAGAATCGGCTCCGGGAAGAGCTGCGGCAGGAGTGGGAAGCCAAGCAGGAGAAGATCAAGAGTGAGTACTGGCAGAGCTGGGCAAGTGGTGCTTGACTCTGGACCCTGGAGCCCTAGGAGAGCACAGGGCTGAGGCCTGAGCAGCTATTGTGCTACCAGTCCTCCTGGCCTTGTGCCGCACTCTGAGGAAGCCCTGGGGGTGGGGACTGGGTCTGGAGCCCAAGAAGCAACTCTGCTTTGTAGGCGAGGAGATTGAAATCACCTTCAGTTACTGGGATGGCTCTGGGCACCGACGAACAGTCAAGGTAGGCAGTGGGGGACCTCCTTTGGGTTCAGTGGGAAAGAACTGACTTTGGAAGTCCTTGGGGATTCTGAGGGCAGCAGGGAGAACGAGGGCCTTTGGGCCTTTGCCTAATTGAGCGCTGCTTCAGACTTCTTGTCTTCTCTTCCTAACTCCTTGGATTCCCGGATGCCACCTCTTGGGCCACTTCTATAGATGAAAAAGGGTAACACGATGCAGCAGTTCCTACAGAAAGCACTCGAGATCCTGCGTAAAGACTTCAGTGAGCTCAGGTAACGGGCGTGTGTGCCTCTCCACATGAGCACAGCCTATGGCCCCACTGCTCCTCCCCAGCTAGGAAGGTGGCATGCTGGGCACTGTGCTTCCTAGAGAGGAGACAGTCGTCAGTCTCCTTTTTGCCCCCTCTTGCTGTAGAGCGAGCACTTAGGTGGGAGTGCCCTGCCTTGGAGCCATGGCGCAAAGACAGACAGTGGGATGTCAGTCCCAGGCTTGCTAAACCACAGAACTAAAGTATTGTGGTTGCCACCTCCCAGCCCCTACTGCTGAGTCTCCGTGACTGGCTGCTTCCTTCCTGCCTGGGCTACCCATGCTGTCTGCTTGCCCATACCCTCCTATCTTTCTCCCTTAGGTCAGCAGGGGTGGAGCAACTCATGTACATCAAGGAGGACTTAATCATCCCCCATGTGAGTTCCTTCAGCCCCGGCTCATGCAGTAGGTGCCACACCCCTGGGTTTCTGTAGGAGTCCCCACAGCACTCTGTGCTCTTCCGAGGCTAGTGGGCACAAAGGGGCCTGCACCCAGCCTGCAGGTGGGAGGGCGGGGGATGGGTGAGAGGCTAAGGTGGGCTATCAAGCTGACCTTTCCTGCCCCTTGGCTCCTAGCATCACAGCTTCTACGACTTCATCGTCACCAAGGCGCGAGGAAAGAGTGGTGAGTGCTTCCAGCCTAGGCCCTCCACACCCAACTTGCCCCAGTATGTTTGGCTGGGGCAGCAGCGTGATTTTGGGATGACTGCTTCACCCCTGCAGGGCCACTCTTTAACTTTGATGTTCACGATGATGTGCGGCTGCTGAGTGATGCCACTGTGGAAAAGGATGAGGTATGGTGGTCCCAGGGCACTCGGCAGAGAAAGGTGCCCTGAGCCTGGCAGGCCAGGTGTCCCTAGGCTGGGGAGAAGTCTCAGGAAGGGGAGGTCAGGCAGATTGGCTTCAAGCAGCAAGGCCCAGCCTTCTCAATTCCTCAGTCCCATGCAGGCAAAGTGGTGCTGAGGAGCTGGTATGAGAAGAATAAGCACATCTTCCCTGCTAGCCGCTGGGAGCCCTACGACCCCGAGAAGAAGTGGGACAAGTACACGGTGAGAAGATGGGGAGGCTGGGCCACCAGGAGACCCCTCCATGGTGGCCCTGGTGCTGGGGCAGGCAGCCCAAGGTAGGGAGTGGGAGCCATCCTGACTCTCAGTGGGCAGGACTGTCCTGCTAGAGAACCAGAGGTGACTAGCCAGGCGTAGTGGTGTAGGCCTATAATGCCAACACTTGGAAGGCTGAGGTAGGAGAATCACAAGTTTGAGGCCAGCCTGGTCTACATAGGGCGACCCTGTCTCAGAATAAAGAAAAGAACCAGAAATGACATGCCATCCAGCCCCTGCTTATCTCCTGGCTTTTCTTCCTTGTCCCCTGTGCCCCCTTGTCCTCATACCAGATCCGGTGAGCATCCAGGAGGTGGCATGGCCTCAGCTCTCCCCTACACACCCCACATCTCCAGGAGTGCAGGCGCCCAGCTCCCCTGGGATTGTGCCACAGTACTCTGTGAAGATGGTAGCTGCTCGCCACCTGGCCTCCTGCCATTGTCATTACTGCTTTTTTCTTTTGCAATAAAGAAGTGTACGTGTCACAGCTGGAGTACCTGCATCGTGCGACAGTGATTCTATTTATAAACTCTTTGAGATAAAATTCACATAAAATTCTTCATTTCATCCATCTGTAATCCCAGTGCTTCAGAGGCTGAGGCAGGAGGATCACAAGTCTGAGGACAGCCTGGGCTACACAGCAAGGCCCTGTCTCAAAAAAATTCCTCAGCTGGGCACCGGTGACTCATGCCTGTAATCCTCGATACTTGGGAGGCTGAGCTCCATTAGGAGGATCGAGGTTCAAGGCCAGCCTGGGCAAATAGTTCTTGAGATCCCAAGAACTGGACTGGAGTCTTGGCTCAAGTGGTAGAGCACCTGCTTTGCAAGTGTGAAGCCCTGAGTTCAAACCCCCAATTCCACCATTTGAAACGATATAATTCAGTTACATTTAGTGTACTCAAAATGTCATGCAACTATCACCATCACCTTCATCTAGTTCCAGAACATTTTCATTATCCCAAACACCATTTAGCCGCCACTCGCCACTCCCCTTTGCCCAGCCCCTGGCAATCCCTACTCTACTTCTCTTTCTGGATTGGCCTGTTCTGCACATTTCCTATGTGTCTGGGAAGTGGAAGGGGATGGGGTGGGAACATGAGTCTGAAGGGAGAAAGGGCATTTGCAAGGGAAGGCCTAGCTGAAACAGCCAGCCCTGCTTTCCCTGGGGCACTCAGGTAGCGCAGCAGTTCTTTATGGCGAGGCTATGGTGGGTCTCAGGTGGGAAGAGAGTTCCTCAGTATCCGAGCTGTGTCCCCAGGCCCCCACTATTCCCGCATTCCTCTGTGTGTGTGTGTGTAGACAAAAAGAGAGAGAAAGGTTGAGGATGTAGCTCAGTTGTTGAGTATTTGCCTAATATGCATGAAGTCCTGGGTTTGATCTCCAGTACTGTAAAAGAGAGAGTACAAAAAAATGAAGCAAGATGAAGCCTTTCTAGTACAGAGGCACATTGATGCTGTCGTCCAAATGAACAAGAAGTCAGCCATTCCAAGGCAGGAGGGAACATTCCAGGTGGAGGAAACAGCAGGTTGGAGATGAGAGGCTAAGACAGAGGGGAGGAGGAAAGGAGAAAGAGAGGGAGGGAGGTAGGGCAACCTGGTGAATGGTACTTTTCTTTTGCCTTGAACTGTCCAGCAGAGGCCCTGTTGTATTCACATAGTTCACACATCAGCATGAAAAGGGCAATGTTCCCACAATGACCCAAGCCAAGATCCCATTTTATTCACCTCCTGGTTCTCTGTCCTGTTTCTCTTTGCAAGGACAAGCTCACATAAGAATACTTCTGCCTCTTATCTTTTTGTACAAAACGTAGCCTGTTTGCATGCTGCTCTATACCTGGTTACATAGCGCCACTTGATCTCTGGACATCCTCCCCGCCTGTCACTATCACACACATACAGACTCGTCCTTCTTTTCTAGGCCGCAGAATAAAAACTGCAGGTACTGGCAAACTCCTTTTCCCAGGGCCCGTCCTATTGTGCAGCCCCACCAGCAGTGTAAGAGGGAGGGCTCCTCTGAGCCTCACGCGCAGGGTGCCTGAGATGGGAGACATGCCTTTCAGTGTGAAGTTTTATTTATTTCTTAATTTTGGTTTTTGGAGACAGGGTCTCGTTATGTAACACAGGCTGTCCTCAAAATCACAATCCTTTTGTCTTTTCCTCACAAGCGCTTAGGCTACAGGTATGAGCCACCACACCTGGCCTGAGCTTAATATTTTTGAGGTTTGTCCATGTAGTAGCATGCATCAGAATTTCATTCCTTTTCTTGTAGTGCTGGTCGAACCCAGGGCCTTGTGCATGCTACACAAGTGTTCATCTACCACTGAGGTACACCCTCAGTCACATTTCCACATTTCTTTTTTTTTCTGGAGGGGGAGTTACTGGGATTTGAACTCAAGGCCTGATGCTTGCTTAGGTAGGCACTCTACCATTTGAGCCACACTTCCAGCTCCACATTTCTTTTTATAACTAAATAATATTCCATTGTTGGGATACAACACATCATGTTTATCTATTCCTCTGTTGCTGGAGAGTTTTCACTATTTAGCTAAGTAAATGGTGCTATGAACACTGTGTACACATTTTTGTTTGAGCTCAGTGTGATTTTAATTTGCATTTCTCTCTCTTTTTTTTTTTTTTTTTGGTACTGGGGTTTGAACTCAGGACCTCACACTTGCTAGGCAGGTACTCTACCATTTGAGTCACTCCATCAGCCCTTTTTTGTGTTGAGTATTTTTTTTTTTTGTGGTGCTGGGGTTTGAACTCAAGGCCTAAACCATGAGCCACTCCACCAGCCCTACTATTGTGATGTGATGGGGTCTCGAACTATTTGCACGGGCTGGCTTCAAACCATGATCCTTCTGATCCCTGCCTCCTGAGTAGCTAGGATTACAGGTGTGAGTCACTGGCACCTGGCTGTGTTTCTCTTTTTATATATTTAAAAACCATATGTACTTCTTTCAGTTGTCTAATCCTGTTATTTGCTCATTAATTGTATTTTTTTAAAATCTAGAATCTAGGGTATTTTCCATACATGAGAGTACCCTTTTATGCCATATAATGCAAGTGCTTTCCTAGTTCTTCTGCAGCTTGGCGTTGTAAAGGGAGTGGTTGACATGAGAGGCCGGGGGTTTGGCCAGGCAGGGAGAGGCGCTCAACTCCTGGGGAGATTTTGAAGGGAGAGCTGACAAGATTTGTCAATGGACTGGACATGGTGTTGAGAGAAAGGAGGAATCGAGGACAACGCTAAGGTTTTTTCTTGACCAAAAGAACTCTTCATGGAGATGGAGGACTTGTGATTAGAAGCAAGTTTAGGGTGAGCAATGAGCTGTTTGTGGACTTATTACATTGAAACTCCTAGTAGATTAGCCAGTGGGGCTGCCAAGCAGAGGCTTGGACCTAAAACCTGCAGTTCCCACAAGACTGTAGAAGGCTGGAGAGAAACTACAGAGCCGTCAACACAGACTTTATTTGATGCTTTGGAACTCGAAGAGATCACCATGGGGATCTCTTGAGCGAATGGGTGAGATGGGGCAAATGGAGCTAAGAAACGGTGTGATGGGTGGCCAATAGTATTTTGACCTTATACTTACATAAAAACGCTGGGCATTCACAGAATCTATGACCAGCAGTTTTACTCCTCCGTAGTTACCCAACAATAACTCCGGAGTATCTGTTACAAACCTCTGCATAGAAGTCCCCTTGGGTTTTACGCTGTGTGCTAAGCTACAAACCCACAGGGTGAGAATCCAGGATGTTGGTCAATGAAAATCCAGAAGGTCACACCCTAGCAATAAGGCTACACTAGCCGTACAGTAAAGACTTCTCTCATCTTGCCCTGAGGAAGCTTGAAAATAGTCTGCCAGAGAACCACACTGGTCCCCAAGTACCTTAAGCACCTGTCAAAGTCCAACACTCTTTTAAGGATGACAACAAATTCAGACACTCAACTACACAATAGCCATATGTCAAGCATATAATAAAAATAGCCACATATGGAGGTATACCACATATGTGATCCTTAACCAGGCGATAAATCGGTCAAGTGAAACAGAAACACCTTCCAAATATAAATTTATAAAGAAAAGCCGGGTGCCACAGGCTCACACCTGTAATCCTAGCTACTCAGGAGGCAGAGATCAGGAGGATTGTGGTTCAAAGCCAGCCCAGGCAAATAATCCTCCAGACCCTATCTAGAAAAAAATCCATTACAAAAGAGGGCTGGTGGGGTGGTTCAAGGTGTAGGCCCTGAGTTCAAACCCCCAGTGCCACTAAACAAACAAACAAACAAACAAATAAATAAATAAAATAGAATTCTTTTTTTTGTGGGACTGGGGTTTGAACTCAGGGCTTTGAACTAGCAAAGAAGGTGCTCTACCACTCGAGCCACACCTCCAGTCCATTTTTGCTCTGGTTATTTTGGAGATGGGGGTGTCACGAACTATTTGTCCAGGCTGACCTTGAACTATGATCGCCCTGATCTCTGCCTCCCAAGTAGCTAGCTGGGATTACAGATGTGAGCCACTGGCACCTGGTTGATGATGATTAGTTTTAAACGTTAAACGTGTCCAAGTTATTTTGTTAAAATAAAACTAAATGTGTACATACAGACACAAAAGAAAGTAGGTGAGTGGTTGCCAGGGGCTGGGGGGAGTGGAGAGTGATGGTTTCCTATGGGGGTAATGAAAATATTCTGGAATTAGTAGTGGTTGTGAATATACTAAAAACCCACTGAATTGTATGTATACATGAAATGAGTGACTTATATGATAGATGAATTGGATCTCGATAAAGCTGCTTTAGAAGAAAAAAGAAAGCGAGGGAGGTGATTCAGGATTGTGGTGGCCCGCTGGGGAAGGAGCCAGATGTAAATGGCTGTAAGCCTCTAGAGTCCATGTGCTGGGTTTTGTCAGTTTATTAGCCACAGGCCCTCCGGGTTAGAACAGTCAGGGGAGCGTCCTGAGCCCGGGCCGCGAATCCTTCGCAGATGTGCACTTGACCAGCCCCAGGGCAAGGGAGATCGCGTACCGCAGCAGGTGGCCCCGGGCGCGCCCCCGAACGCCGGGGCGGAGCGGGCGCGCGCCCCAGGCGCCAGGGGGTGTGGCGCGGCCGCGCACGGGTTCCCAGGGTTGCCGGAGGCTGCGGGCGGGGAGCAGCGGGGTGTTGGGAGGCGCGCGCCGCGGACGCGGCCATTGAGCGAAGGGGGTCTGCTTGCGGGGCGGGATCCCCGGCGGCTCATGGGGGCCCCGGCGCTGCTCACTGGGGTTCCCAATCCCGGGGAGGAGCGGCCCTCCTCCTGTGCGCTCTGCTGCTCGGGCTCCCCGGTCGGCCCTCCCTGGGCGCCCCCGCCCGGCGCGATGGTACGGTCCGGGTTTAAAAGGCCCCGGCGGCCGCGGGCCAGCCCAGTGTGTGGGCGGCGGCGGCTGCAGCGCGCGCCGTGTGCGGGGCGAGGCTGCGGGGGCGCGCGAGTGGAGCCCGTGTGGGGTACGGAGGCGCGTCCACGTGGCCAGCGGGCGGCCACCCGGAGCCAGCGGCGGCGGAGGGGCAGGTAGGTGGCCGCTAACCCCGCCGCCCGTGCGGGGACAGCCTGCTCCGTGGTCCGGGACTCAGGCAGCCTGGGAGTCCAGTTCGGCCTTTCGAGGATCAGGCCCTGCCCCTGCCTCTTGAATGCCGGCCTGCCAGGCCCTCTGTGCCCTGAGCAACAGTTAGGGACGGCCACCCCGACTCTAGCTCCCTTGCCCGATATAGGACCCTTTGTAGCGGAGGAGCAGCGCCTTCAAGCATTGCTGCAGCACCTCCATCCACTAAGGTCTCCTCGGGTCGACTGAGGGGTGTCCCTGGTGGGGGCAGGGCTAGCTGGGCCAGCAGCACGGGGGAGGGCCTTGAGGAGTGGGCTTTGGACCCACATGTCTGTGTGGGGCTTTCCCTAGCATCGTGCTCTCTGCTGACAAAGCTGTAACACAGGGATTGGGTGTGCCTGTGATGCCCAAGGTTCCCACTTCGAAGTAGGGGCTGGGGTGGGGTCTCGGGTTGCAAATCCTGCCTCTTCAGGTCTCCCTCCCAACCTGTCTCAGATCTGTTCCTAGACCCCTGTTCCTGCAGGGTGTGGAGGATGAGGATAGGATGCAGCCCCTCTTCTCTTTTGCCTTCCTTTCTTCTCTGGCTGTTGCATTAGGGCTCCAGGATGCAGACCTGACAAAAGAACCCCAGAGAGATGATCAGTCTGATCTGAAACTTTGCAGTTTCAAGCTGGGCTTGCTCCTTGTTCTAGCAAATGCATGTTTTCCTTTCTCTCCTCTGTGCCTTCAAACATGTCACCCCACACCATGCCGAGTACCTCCCGTCTCCCTTGGGGCTTAGGCACTGAGAGGGTAGCAGTGAGCTCTGCCCCACTGGCGGCCACAACACTGCTCTGCTGTCTTTGAAGCCTGGGGCTGGCTGGGTGTGGCCTGGGGGCAAAGTGCCAGCCTTGGCCCTGTCCCTATGGCCCCTGCCCCATCTCCCCAAGGTGTCAACTGTATTTGGGGTTGTTGCTTCCCATCTAGAATGCTGCTGGGGCTCTCAGGTGTGGGTTTTGGGCCCCCATGTCCCTACCCTTCCTCAGCTAGCCTCTGGATCGCAGGGAGAGCCACATAGGCCTGCCTGGGCTCCGCCTGGCTGTGCCTGAGCAAAGCTTGAGTTATGTCTGTCTCCGTGCCTGGCTGTGGGGGAAGGTGCTTTGTGTTGCAGCTGGGAGGCCAGACGGCAGGCTCCTGGACAGTCAGCCAAGGCCCCCTCAGAGGGAGGAGGCACCTGGGGCCAGGACAGGGAGAGATGGTAGAGCTGAAGCCAGCCTCAGGCGTTGATGCCCCAGAGCTCTGTCCCAGGGCTCCTGGTGGCAGTGTCATTCTGGGCAGGCATCCCCACCCTCTCCTTGGGTTCGTGTTTGTTCTCTCCCAGCCTTTCCTGGCTCAGGAATGGGGTATCTGGTGCCTGGAGCTTCCCTGTGATTGCTCTCCCGTGGGGCCGGCAGCCCTCAGTCCTGGGAGGGCCTCTCACCCTGTCTTCCCAAGCATTTGGCTCTTCTGCCCCTTGGGCGTGGCCCAGCTGAGGTGAGACCTCCTGACTCCCTTCCAGTATGGGGGAGTGGGGGGATGATTGATGGCCCCCATGCCTGCTTGGTGCTTGCCGCTCACTCATTTGTCCTGCCAGAGCCCCCTCCTCTCTCCCAGCCACAGTCACCATCTGGGGCTCTGTCTTGGTGTTGGGTGAGTGGCCCTGGCTCCCTATGGCATGGAGCCTAGCCTGCCAGGGACCCTGGGCCAGGCAGGGCAGGAGGAGGGTGGGCAGCTTGGGCCTGGGGCCTCTGACTCCCACTTGCTGTCTCTCCTCAGGCCTGTCCCTGGCGCAGCTGCTGGCCATGCCTGCTGTCTGCCTCCTCCCGCTGTTCTTCCTTGCTGTGGGGGGGGGCCTGGGCAGCAGCAGGCCCTTCCGTGCCTTTGTGGTGACAGACACTACACTCACCCACCTGGCTGTGCACCGAGTGACTGGGGAGGTGTTTGTGGGTGCAGTTAATCGAGTCTTCAAGCTGGCTCCCAACCTGACTGAGCTGCGGGCCCATGTCACGGGACCTGTTGAGGACAACGCTCGCTGCTATCCACCCCCCAGCATGCGTGTATGCGCCCACCACCTGGTGCCTGTAGACAACGTGAATAAGCTGCTGCTCATAGACTACGCTGCTCGTCGCCTCGTGGCCTGTGGCAGCATCTGGCAGGGCATCTGCCAGTTCCTGCGCCTAGATGACCTCTTTAAGTTGGGGGAACCCCACCACCGCAAGGAGCACTACCTTTCAGGGGCGCAGGAGCCTGACTCTATGGCTGGTGTCATTGTAGAGCAGGGTCAGGGGCCCAGCAAGCTGTTTGTGGGTACTGCTGTAGATGGCAAGTCGGAGTACTTTCCTACCTTGAGCTCCCGCAAGCTCATCGGTGACGAGGACGGTGCGGACATGTTCAGCCTGGTAGGTGAGCCGTGCCCGTCTGTTCAGCCCTCCGTCCCCTGCTTCTCATGAGCCTAGCTCCTCTTCATTCGGTCCTGGATCTACCTCTTGGGAGAGAGCCCTGGTCTGACAGACCCCTCACTGCCACTGAGATGTAGATAAACTACTACAGATGGGAGGATGGGAAGTGTTTCAGGGGGGTTGGTCACCCTGCTCTCTGTGGCCTTTCTGGCCTAGATTCCTTGATTGTCCAGGTGGCGCAGGTGTGGGGTTGTGAGGGAAGCCCCCGGTGGGCTGCATTGTTGGAGCGGGGTCGGGAGATGAAGGTGGGGTGGGTACTGGACCCCAGGTTTCATCCCACACTTGTGTACTTCGCCCCGCTCCCCAGGTGTACCAGGATGAGTTTGTTTCCTCTCAGATCAAGATCCCTTCAGACACACTGTCCTTGTACCCTGCCTTTGACATCTACTATATATACGGCTTTGTCAGTGCCTCCTTCGTGTACTTCCTGACTCTACAGCTGGACACCCAGCAGACACTGCTGGACACAGCAGGAGAAAAATTTTTCACATCCAAGATTGTGCGCATGTGTGCAGGAGACTCAGAGTTTTACTCATATGTAGAGTTTCCCATCGGCTGCTCCTGGCGAGGCATAGAGTACCGCTTGGTGCAGAGTGCCCACTTGGCCAAGCCTGGCCTGCTGCTGGCTCAGGCCCTGGGTGTGCCAGCTGACGAAGATGTCCTTTTCACCATCTTCTCTCAAGGCCAGAAGAACCGGGCCAGCCCTCCTCGGCAGACCATCCTCTGCCTGTTCACCCTCAGCAACATCAATGCCCACATCCGGCGCCGTATCCAGTCGTGCTATCGTGGGGAGGGCACACTGTCCCTGCCCTGGCTGCTGAACAAGGAGCTACCATGCATCAACACTGTGAGCTCCTCTCCTACCCCATGCTGTCCCCAGGCCCGGCCTGACAGCTCTGCTGGCCCTCTGCCCCTTTTCTGGTGCCCATCCAGTCTCTGGCTTGGAATGACCTTGGGAGTGACACCCATTTCTCCCTTCTCAAGACCCCCACCCTCTGTCTTCCTCTCTTCTCACTGTCTTTTGCCAGTGCCCTCTTTACATTCTGTCACCTTCCTCTCCCTACCCTTCTACCTATTCCCAGCGTACTCCTCCTCACTCCATCTCAAGTCCTATAGGCCCAGGGTTCGTTCTTCTCTCCCTACTCACCCTCCCTAGCCCCCAGTTTCCTGTAGGGTCCCAGGGCAAACTATCAAATGTGGCTGGAGGGCAGTGGCTTTCAGATCCTTCTCCCTTGTGGAACATGAGATCTGAAGGTCTCTGTCCAGCTTGGACTCTCATATACCCCTCCTATTTCACCAGCCCATGCAGATCAATGGAAACTTCTGTGGGTTGGTGTTGAATCAACCATTGGGTGGCCTACATGTGATTGAGGGGCTACCCTTGCTGGCTGATAGCACTGACGGCATGGCCAGTGTGGCTGCCTACACCTACCATCAGCACTCTGTGGTCTTCATTGGCACACGCAGTGGGAATCTGAAGAAGGTGGGCCCGAAACCCTTGGCCTATCTCTGAGCTATGGGAAGGGGTGGGAGTGGGAATGTGCAGATGAGCCCTGAGACACCTTGGGCAGGGTATGGTGACTTCCCAGCCCAGGCTAATCCCCAAGAGCTCAGCCAAGCTCCTTAGGTGGCCTCTCAGCCACCTACCCCCACCAGCATTTTTTGGCTGACTCCAGAGTTAGCCTTTGCACCCTGCTTTCCTGGCCCAGGACTGAGGGTGTGGGAACCTCAGGCCAAGTGCTCAGCCACAACCTAGAAAGTCCCTGGCAAGATGAGGATGCCAGGCTGGACGTTTGGCCTTATAAGCATGAAGCACTGAGTTCAAACCCCAATACTGCCACAAAAAAAAATAAAAAAAAAGAAAGAAAAGAGGATGCCTTGGGTGCAGGGGGACTATGGTGGAATCAGGCTGACCTATAATCCCTATGATCTCTCTGCCCTGGTCTTGTCATTCAGGTGCGGGTTGATGGCTCTCAGGATGCCCACCTGTATGAGACGGTCCCTGTGGTGGATAGCAGCCCCATACTCCGAGACCTGCTCTTTAGCCCTGACCACCAGCACATCTACCTCCTGAGTGAGAAGCAGGTGGGCCCGAGGTGGGTGGTGGTGGCTGGTGGGGCGGGGGTGGACTAGGTCCTGATGTGGCTGTCCCCAGGTGAGCCAGCTCCCGGTGGAGACCTGTGAGCAGTATCTGAGCTGTGCAGCCTGCTTGGGCTCAGGGGACCCACACTGTGGTTGGTGTGTGCTGCAGCACAGGTGAGAGCAGTGGGTGCAGAGTGGCAGGCAGCGACGGGCTCATTGGGACCATTATCTGGGGAGACAGAGGGACATAGGAGGGCCCCACCAGCTGGGCAGAAGGCAGCCACACCTGTCATGCCTGCCTTCACCTGCCTGCCCACTTCTTCCCCACCTATGCCTTTGAGCCTCCCCCTCCCTTGCTCCTCCACTTTCTGCAGCTAATGAGCAGAACTTCTACCCTGAGTGACGTCCCTTGGATCCCAGGGGATGAGGCCAAGGCACACTGTTGCCTGGCACTGTGAGCTGGGTAGACTGTCCCCTGTCCCTCCAGCCTCTCACTGCACCCCCTACCTGGGCCCTTTTGGGGCAGGTGCTGCCGAGAAGGGGCCTGTCCAGGTGCCTCTGCCCCACGTGGCTTTGCAGAAGAGCTGAGCAAGTGTGTACAGGTGCGAGTCCGACCCAACAACGTGTCGGTGACATCACCTGGGGTGCAGGTAAGTGGCATGGATGATGCTTGGGTCTGGGTGTGCTGCATTGTGGTGCACCTACTCTGAGCCTTCTGCCTCCCCTAGCTGACCGTAGCCATGCACAACGTGCCAGACCTCAGTGCGGGTGTGAGCTGCGCCTTTGAGGAGGTGACAGAGAACGAGGCTGTCCTGCTGCCTTCTGGCGAGCTGCGCTGCCCCTCACCCTCCCTCCAGGAGCTCCAGGCTCTTACCAGGGGGCATGGTCAGTGGGCTGGGGCAGGGTTGGGTGGGAAGCGGCTCCTTGACCCAGGCTAGTTCATGACTGCTCTTGGGCTTGCTATAGGGGCCAACCGCACTGTACGGCTGCAGCTACTCTCCAAGGAGACTGGTGTGAGGTTTGCTGGAGCTGACTTTGTCTTCTACAACTGCAGTGCCCTCCAGTCGTGAGTACCTGACCCAGCACCTGTCCCTACCCCTGGGGACAGAAGGGTGTTCTGGGATAGGCAAGACCTGTAGAGTGGCTGTCTCTGGGGCTTCAAGGGTAAGCTGTCAGGCCTTCCTGATCCCCAACTCCACTTCTCTGTGCTCCTGAGGCGCAGTGCTGGCCTTGAGCACGCCCTGGCTGCCTTATTCCTTTGTTTTCCAGTGTGTCCTGTGGGAGGGTGTTGCAGGGTGGTGTGGCCTCTGTTATTTCTGAAGCTGCTTCCCCCGCCAGGTGCATGTCCTGCGTTGGCAGCCCTTATCCCTGCCACTGGTGTAAGTACCGCCACGTGTGTACCAGCCACCCCCACGAGTGCTCCTTCCAGGAGGGCAGGGTCCACAGCCCTGAGGTGAGGCGGGTGCCGGTACTGTGTGAGGGGGCTGGGCTCCTCCTCATGGGCTGGCCTCTCACTTTTCTGTGTTTGGTCTGCTTAGTTTCTTTGAATCTGGAGAGTGGTGGTAGCCCAGTGTGCCGCTGACAGGTGCTCCCTCCAACCCCTGCAGGGCTGCCCTGAGATTCTGCCTCGAGGAGACCTCCTGATTCCCGTGGGTGTCATGCAACCTCTCACCCTGCGGGCTAAGAACTTGCCACAGCCTCAGTCGGGCCAGAAGAATTATGAGTGCGTGGTCCGGGTGCAGGGGCGGCAGCAGCGGGTACCTGCTGTGCGCTTCAACAGCAGCAGTGTGCAGTGCCAGAATGCCTCGGTGAGGCCCTCCCTGGGCCTCCCCTTGTGAGGCCAGGCTGGGGCATAACAGGGATGGTTCTTGTCTATGCCCAGCTTGCTAGTCTTGAAGCCTCAGGTAGCTCTGGCAGGGAACCTTCTGAGTCTCTTGCTGGGGATTCCTGAGTTGGAGGAATAATTGGCAAGAATCTTGGGAGGGTTCTTCCTACTTATCCGTGGTCGTGTGGTTCCATTTTCCCTAGTACTCCTATGAAGGTGATGAGTTTGGTGATACTGAGCTGGACTTCTCTGTGGTCTGGGATGGAGATTTCCCCATTGATAAGCCTCCCAGCTTCCGAGGTGAGAGGTGACCTGGGTCCAAGGAGCCTGCCTCCCAGGGCGGGGTTGGCACTGCTGGGGGCAAGTCTGGAGGCCCTAATGCTCCCCACTTCTCTGCTGCTGCCCACTCCATCAGCAGTGCTTCTTGTGCCCACAGCCCTCCTGTACAAGTGCTGGGCTCAGCGGCCCAGCTGTGGCCTCTGCCTCAAGGCCGATCCCCGCTTCAACTGCGGCTGGTGCATCTCAGAGCACAGGTGCCAGCTGCGGGCCCACTGCCCATCCCCCAAGAGCAACTGGATGCACCCAAGCCAGAAGGGCGCCCGGTGCAGCCATCCCCGCATCACCCAGGTCAGCCTCACCCACCACCCTTACCTTCTTCCACCCTTACCTTGCCTTTTGGGCACTCATGAGTCTGGGCTGACCCTCTTACCTCCTATCTTGCTCTGCAGATCCATCCGCTCATGGGGCCCAAGGAAGGAGGCACCCGGGTCACCATTGTGGGTGAGAACCTGGGACTGGCCTCTCGAGAGGTGGGCCTGCGAGTGGCTGGTGTACGTTGCAACTCCATCCCCACTGAGTATGTTAGCGCTGAGAGGTGAGTGTGGCCATGTGGGCACCCTGTCCCTGTCTGCCATCACGGCCCTGACCTTCTCTGACCCCTAGGATCGTATGTGAGATGGAGGAGTCGCTCGTGCCCAGCCCACTGCCAGGGCCTGCTGAGCTCTGTGTAGGTGATTGTTCTGCTGACTTCCGTACACAGTCTCAGCAGCTCTACAGCTTTGTGGTGCGTGGCCTGCTATGTTCTTCTCTTTCCCAGCCCTTCCTCCCATATTTGAGGGGAAGGTGGGGCAGGCCCTGTACTGGGCTGGTTCCTTCCATCCCCTCAGGCCTGCTTCTTCCCCAGACCCCAGCGTTTGACCGTGTGAGTCCCACTCGGGGCCCAGCTTCAGGGGGCACCCGGCTTACCATCTCTGGCAGCTCTCTGGATGCTGGCAGTAGAGTTACTGTGACTGTGAGAGATGGAGAGTGCCAGTTTGTGAGGTAGGCCAGGGCCCAACTAGCCTTTGGCTGAACACTGGGCTTGGAGGAGGAGTATGGGAGTAGGGTGGCTGAAGGCCTGGGCCACCTGCTTCAAGTTCCCTGCTTGCCCGTGTAGAAGAGATGCTGAAGCGATCGTGTGCATCTCGCCTGTCTCCACCCTGGGTCCCAGCCAGGCACCTATCACCCTTGCCATTGACCATGCCAACATTTCCAG
This sequence comes from Castor canadensis, assembly GCF_047511655.1. NCBI lineage: Eukaryota > Metazoa > Chordata > Mammalia > Rodentia > Castoridae > Castor > Castor canadensis. The sequence continues at coordinate 1,114,296 of NC_133405.1, read as the reverse complement.
TCCTGGAGTCATCTACACCTACACTCAAGACCCCACCGTCACTCACCTTGAGCCCACCTGGAGCATCATCAAGTAAGAGTCTGGGGGGCTGGGGACCCCATCCTCAGCAATGCAAAACAAGCAAATAAGATCTTTGGGAGAATGGGGTTGGGGCAGAGTCAACTCACTAAACTTCTCTCCTGGGGCCTCACCTGGTAACTGGGGCCTTGGGCATCAAGTGATACCTCCTTTGAGTCTGAGCCCCATTGGTAGAGGGAGCAGAGTGAGTCCTGACCACACAGTACCTGGCACCAGGGTCAGGGAGCCTCTAGGCTCTCATGTCAACTTTGATAAACTCCACAGGGCTGGGTGGGGGAGCGAGCCTTGAAGTCCCTTACTCCTCTTCTGCAGTGGAAGCACGGCCATTACTGTGAGTGGGACTCACCTACTGACTGTCCAGGAGCCACGGGTTCGGGCCAAATACCGTGGTATTGAGACCACCAATGTGAGTACCAGCTTCCCTTTCCACATCCCACCCTTACAACCCATGGCTTCGTGCACTGAGGCGCCCACCCTTTTACCCACAGACGTGCCAGGTGATCAATGACACCGCAATGCTGTGTAAGGCCCCTGGCATCTTCCCTGGGCGGCCTCAGCCACGGGCCCAAGGTGAACACCCTGACGAGTTTGGCTTCCTGCTGGACCACGTGCAGACAGCCCGCTCCCTCAACCGTTCCTCCTTTACGTACTACCCTGACCCCAGCTTTGAGCCACTGGGGCCCTCTGGTGTGCTGGACGTCAAACCTGGCTCCCATGTTGTGCTGAAGGTGCCGGTGGGGCAAGGAGGGAGCGCGGAGGAGGGGAGGGGCAGAGAGTGGGGAGCACTGGGCTGATCACGTGCCCTCCACCTCCAGGGCAAGAACCTGATCCCTGCAGCAGCTGGCAACTCCCGCCTTAACTACACAGTGCTGATTGGAGGCCAGCCGTGTGCACTCACTGTCTCAGACACACAACTCCTGTGCGACTCACCCGGTCAGACTGGCCGGCAGCCTGTCATGGTGGGTGTGTGTGGCAGGGGGAGGCCACCAGGACAGGCTGGGGTGGGCATGAGAGTCGGCTCACCTCAGGCCTGTCCTCACAGGTGCTGGTGGGCGGCCTGGAGTTCTGGTTGGGCACACTGCACATCACGGCCGAGCGGGCACTAACCCTGCCGGCCATGGTGGGGCTAGCCTCAGGGGGAGGGCTCTTGCTGCTGGCCATCACCGCTGTGCTGGTCGCCTACAAGCGCAAGACTCAGGACGCTGACCGCACGCTCAAGCGGCTCCAGCTGCAGATGGACAACCTGGAGTCCCGCGTGGCCCTGGAGTGCAAGGAAGGTGCCTGAGGCCGGGGCTGTGGTGCAGTGGGTGACAACTGGTGCCTGTCTTCCGTCTGCTCGGCTCACTCCTCTGCTTTGCCTCTTCCTAGCTTTTGCAGAGCTGCAGACAGACATTAACGAGCTGACGAACCACATGGATGGTGTTCAGATCCCTTTCCTGGACTACCGGACCTACGCCGTGCGCGTTCTCTTCCCTGGCATTGAGGCCCACCCAGTGCTCAAGGAGCCGGATGTGAGCTGCCCCCCAAGCCTGTCCACTCCTCATTTCCCACAGGGCCACCCCCACCACACCTTCTGAGACTCCCTGTTCCCCACAGACTCCCCCCAATGTTGAGAAGGCTCTGCGCCTTTTTGGGCAGTTGCTACACAGCCGTGCCTTTGTGCTTACCTTCATCCACACACTGGAGGCCCAGAGCAGCTTCTCCATGCGTGACCGCGGCACCGTGGCTTCCCTGACCATGGTGGCCCTGCAGAGCCGGCTCGACTATGCCACTGGGCTTCTCAAACAGCTGCTGGCAGACCTTATAGAGAAAAACCTAGAGAGCAAGAATCACCCAAAGTTACTATTGCGCAGGTATGTACTGTCCCACTTGGCCCCACCTCTGCTTTGCCCCTGACCAGGCCCCACTCAGCTCCATGCCACACTGCTGACCCTGCCCATTGTCACAGCCCTGCCCTTACCAGACCTGAGCATTCTTCTCCTGTCCTAGGACAGAATCAGTGGCTGAGAAGATGCTTACCAACTGGTTCACATTTCTGCTGCATAAGTTTTTGAAGGTGCGCTTGGTAGTCTGGGCACTAGGGGAAGTGATGTTGGGGATAGCTAGCTGTCAGGCAGGCAGCAAGCTGTGCCTCCAACCCCTGGCTGCAGGAGTGTGCGGGGGAGCCACTTTTCCTGCTGTACTGCGCCATCAAGCAACAGATGGAGAAGGGCCCAATTGATGCCATCACGGGCGAGGCCCGCTACTCTCTGAGTGAGGACAAGCTTATCCGGCAGCAGATCGACTACAAGACACTAGTGAGCATGGGCAGAAGCAGTGGTGTGTGGGAGAGGCCTTGCCCCAGACTAACACTGGGTCCTTTCACCCTTAGACCCTGCACTGCGTGTGCCCAGAGAGTGAGGGTGGCACTCAGGTCCCAGTGAAGGTTCTCAACTGTGACAGTATCACCCAGGCCAAGGACAAGCTGCTGGATACTGTGTACAAAGGCATCCCGTACTCCCAGCGCCCCAAAGCTGAAGACATGGACTTAGGTGAGGCCCCCCTCCGTCTCCTCTTGCCCCCCAGTACTGCAAGGGGGCTCTCATGCTTTCCACCTGAGCTCTGTTCCTGGAGAGGAGTGGGCGTGAAGTCTTGGGGGATGTTCTTAAGAGCTGACTGTGGCCCACAGAATGGCGCCAGGGCCGTATGGCTCGTATCATCCTCCAGGATGAGGATGTCACTACCAAGATCGAGTGTGACTGGAAGAGGGTCAACTCCCTGGCCCACTACCAGGTAAGGGACTGGGAACCCATTCACCCCCAGGGCAACCTGGGAGCAGTGGCCCGGGCTCCTCCCAGCTCTCATCCCTGAACTCATAGGCCCTCCTCAGAGGGCCTTGGGTGCTACTCATGTATACACCGAATGGTCTGGGTGGGTGATGGGCCCCTGGCTTCCTGTACTGCCCCTTCTCTGTCTCTGGGACCTCCAGGTGACAGATGGTTCCTTAGTAGCACTGGTGCCCAAACAAGTGTCTGCTTATAACATGGTCAACTCCTTCACCTTCACCCGCTCCCTCAGCCGCTATGGTAAGTGTCATGAGCACGGCGGCCTCTGCCGGCCCTGTGCCTTTAGGGCTACGTGAGTCATTCTGGGAAGCCTCAAGTAGCTGGCTTGGCCTGGAGGCCTTCCTGGGTTGTGCATGGGGGGAGGTCTCTAGTTCTGTATCACTTAGAAGTAGGGTGGGTCAGCAAGAGCAGATGAGCTGCTGGGCTCCTGGAAGAGAGTAGGGCAAGAGGCTGGGCAGTGGCTAGCAGCCCCGGTGGCCTAAGGGGCATGCCTGTCCTCTGTCCCAGAGAGCTTGCTCCGTACTGCCAGCAGCCCTGATAGCCTTCGCTCACGGGCACCCATGATCACGCCTGACCAGGAGACGGGCACCAAACTGTGGCACCTGGTGAAGAACCATGACCATGCTGACCACCGAGAGGGGGACCGTGGCAGTAAGATGGTCTCAGAGATCTACCTGACACGGCTGCTGGCCACCAAGGTGTGTGCCTGCCTCATGCTATCTTGGTTTTCTGCACAAGTATCTTCTGGTCTGGCCTTCGCCCTGAGGCTGGCCTGGCTTTGCCAGGGCAGGGACCACTTTCTCAGAGCCTTTTCGATAAGATACCTGGTCCTGAGATTGAGGCTGGGTCCATTTTAGAGTTGGCCCTATAGGGAAGCCCCACTTTACTGAGCCTTTCTGACCCTGTCTGTTAGGTCTTAGAACATCTTGGCCCAATTCTCTCATAGTTTGTTTGTACCCTCACTGTCTCCCATAGGGCACACTGCAGAAGTTTGTGGATGACCTCTTTGAAACTGTGTTCAGCACAGCCCACCGGGGCTCAGCCCTCCCCTTGGCCATCAAGTACATGTTCGACTTCCTGGATGAGCAAGCTGACCAGCACCAGATCAGTGACCCTGATGTGCGCCACACCTGGAAGAGTAACTGGTACTGCCCTGTGGCTGGCTTCTGTTGGCCCCTCTGGGGATGAGTGGGCAGAAGAGGCTGGTTGCTTTGCCACTGTCCAGGGCTCTGGAAGCAGGGTGACGAGCTGGGGCTAGAGAAGTCATCCAAGTAGGGAAGGACAGTGGCATGGCCTGGGGCTAGCTGTGAGTCTGCAGGTAGATGCTGCTGGCAGGTGGGATGTGGATGTTGGGGCCAGCACTGGGACATGGTCCTTTTCTCTCCGGGGTCTTGCACAGGGTAGAGATGCTGGTGGCTTGGCACAGGTGGTGACAGTGGAAGCAGCAGAGGGGATTGAAATAATAGGAGAACAGAAGGGCCATTTTATTCATATTTCTCACTGCCTGAAGTCCAACAGAAGCTTAAAGGTCACTTACCCTAGATGTGTCTCTCTTGCCACCTCAGGACAAGATATGAGCTGGCCAGATAGGAACAAGGTGTAAAGGAGGGCAGTGGTGGGAGGGGGCCCACAGGGCCACTAGGGAGTCTTGGGTGTGTGTCCCTCTTGTTCAGCCTGCCTCTGCGCTTCTGGGTGAATGTGATCAAGAACCCGCAGTTCGTGTTTGACATCCACAAGAACAGTATCACGGACGCCTGCCTGTCGGTGGTGGCCCAGACCTTCATGGACTCCTGCTCTACATCTGAGCACCGCCTGGGCAAGGACTCACCTTCCAACAAGCTGCTCTATGCCAAGGACATCCCCAACTACAAGAGCTGGGTGGAGAGGTGGGCCCTGAGTGGAGACTGCTGTGCATGACAGCAGTCAGGAGCTGCCCTACCCTGGGCAGCCTGTCTGAGGTTGGCCAGCTACAGGAAAAAGCCCTAGAGGCTGGCTGGGCACCGAGGGCAGGGATTTGGATTTTTGTGACAACTGCTCGGTTGACTTATTCAAGGCCCCAACAGGTACTACAGAGACATTGCAAAGATGGCATCCATCAGTGACCAGGACATGGATGCCTATCTGGTGGAGCAGTCCCGCCTTCATGCCAATGACTTCAGTGTCCTGAGTGCACTCAGCGAGCTCTACTTCTATGTCACCAAGTACCGTCAGGAGGTGTGTTGACGCTGAGCCCTGAGGGCGCAGCTAAGGACAAAGGCTGGAGAGCTGATGGGGGTTGGGCCCTGCGGACAGGACAGGGGACACAGAGCGTATGTATCTTAGATTGTTTATAGTTCCTCCCCTGCGCCGCACTGTGGAGCAGCACAGGTGATGCGCTCTTCTAGATGCCGGGCTTTGACGCACAGGAGAGAAGTCACTGGCTGGAGCACAGGGAGGGATGGGCTAAGGGGTGTGTGGCGGGGCCAGAGATTGGTGGAACCAGTCATTTGCAGGGCCTGTGATGGTTATGATTGGAGATGGCAGGTGAACACAGGGTCCATGGACTTCAGGATTTATTATCATCTGAGATATTGGGTGTGGGGCACGGCAGGAATCAAGGATAACTGCAGGGTTCCTTGCCTAAGCAGCTGGCAGAAGGGAGTCCATTGCCATAAACATAGATAGGAAAGGTATGCGTGAAACGGTCCTGAGTGTTAGGGGACAGAGACCAGGAGTTCTTCGGAACCACTCAGGCCTTCCATGAAAAGTAGTAACGCCCTGGGTAAAACTCAGAGCCCCTTGGGAGGGGTGGTGCCAAGGTAGTTTGGATTGGGGCTGGGAAGGTCAAGATCAAGTACCATTGTACAGCTAACTAGACCTAAAATGACAAGGAGGCAGCTGGAAATAGGAATCGAGTTTGGGGAAAAGTCTGGGATGGAGCTACCTCTTTCTGAGCCAGTAGATTTCATTTAAAGCTCCGGGGTCTGAGTGAGCATCAAAAGGGAGTCTAAGTAGGTATACAGGGACACATGACCCATGGGCCCCTCAGAGGTCATAGAGAAGAGAAGGAGCTGGCAGAGAGGTGGGAGGGAACCCAAGAGTCCTGGTGGAGTCTTGCAGCATGAGTGAGGACCCCTCACAGGTCAAGGAGGAAGAAGTGGCCAGTTCTGTTCCATGCTGCTGGTCAAGGAAGCCATGCTTGCAAGGTCTGGCAAGGGGATCACTGAGCCCTGAACAGGAGAGATTTGCGTGGAAGAGGTGGGGGTTGAGAAGGAACAGGAAGGGGTGATTGGTGCAGTAAGTGTACACCACCCTTTGGCTGCCTGCCAGCCATGGGGAAGACAGTTCTGTAGTTGGGATTGGAATTTAAAGAAAGCAGGACTGGGGGAAGCATTTGCTCAGAGGTGAAAATTTTGAACCATTAGCTGCACACAGGAGCAGCGTGGGAGCAAGGGGTTGGGACGAAGGCAGTGGACGGAAAGAGCCTACCTGGGAATTGAGGGCTTTGCGCAGAAGTGGACCGGCCCTCCCATGAACCTGGGCACCAAGGGACCCTTCTTCCCCAGATCCTCACTGCCCTGGACCGAGATGCCTCTTGTCGGAAACACAAGTTGCGTCAGAAGCTGGAGCAGATCGTTAGCCTGGTGTCCAGCAACAGCTGAGGGTGGTGCAATCGGTGAGGAGGGGGCTGCTTGGTCCTCATGGTCCTCCCATCAAGGGGAGTGGCCGGCAGCTACAGCCTGGGTCCCTGGGGCTGAGCCCAAGATCAAGTGTCAGGGGGGAGGTCAGTGGGCCAAGATGCCCCCAGCACACCCGGGCCCCCTTCATTAGTGCCTTGCTTTGGGCCCTGCAGGGGGAGCGGGCCACAGGACCAAGCCCCGCCCCAAGCAGCAGCAGCAATACCCCCACCCTCCTGCCCTTGTGCCCATGTGTTGGGAGAGCCCCTGCCTCCTTGCTATGTATACCCCGACCACTTATTTATTAAATTTAACTCCACCTCGATCTCGAGCTGTAAATATGTGTCCCCCATGGGATGTTGTCAGCCTCACTGACCTTCCTCTCCTGGAGCCGTTCTTGGCCCTGCCACCTGTCCTGGCTCCTCTGTGACATTGCCAGCCTTGGCCCAGGCTCTGGGTCTTTGCCTTTGCACTGACTGATCCCACCCATCCCAAGAAGGGGGCCTGGGTACCAGCAGCACTTGGGGTGGGTCTGTGCATCAGAAGCTGCCCTCAGACTGTCTGTCACAACCCAGCCCAGTGTCCCTCTCCAAATGTGTCAGGACTCAAGACTAATCTCTCATGGGGACCTCTTCTCTGAGCACCCAGAGAACTGGAAGCAGACTTGTGCTGGGGCCTGACCTGGGGCTGGGGGTCCTGCTCTGGAAGGCTCCTTCTTTCAGCCCGATTGCCAAACTTCCTCAGTGTTGTCTGCACTTGCCCTGGAGCCCCTCAGTCTCAGCTGTCCTATTGTACACCTGCCCTGAGGGGCTGAGGTGGCAGTGCCTTACTGCCTTGTGTCTTCTGCCTCCGATGAGCAATCTGGCCCTGTCTCATGGTCCCCAGACCCCCACCTCTCTCTTCTTTTGTTGCATGAGTTTTTTTTGTTTGTTTGTTTGTTGGTTTGTGTAATTTTATTTCATAATTAAATGTTGGGGGAATGGGGCCAGTGTGCAGTTTTGTTACTGGGACAGGTGGGTAAACCTGCTAGGCTTTCAATGAGCTGGTCTTCTATTTTGGGGGAAAAGGTAACTCTTTACAGGGTTTCTGAGGATTTGAGAGGAACCAAGGCCAGGACCAATCCATCAGTGAATCCTGGTGGCTCTAGCAGAATCTGCTCACTTCCTCTTGTTTCCACTGTCCTCACGCAGACACGAGGTGCCATTTACCTCTTCCCTGGATGCCAGCCTCTCCTTCTGCCCTGGCCCCCTTCAGCTATCGTTGGTGTGGGAGGCAGTGGGGTCCTGTGGAGGTATAAGGCATAGGATGTACCCACTGTGCTCAAGGCCCCCCAGTGGTTTCCACCGCACACAGATTTCTTAAGGCCTGGCATCCACTTACTGTTTGGTCCGTAACGCCCGTCATGGTGCACCTAACTACACCTTAACCCTCACACTTGTAAGTGATGCAGGAGGGGAGTAGGTAGTGTGCGATTTAAATAGGGTGGCCTAGCAAGCCTTTGCTGAGGGGGACACTTCAGTGAGGCAGAGGGAAAGCTGGGGAAGACAGCTGCAGAGACCAAAGCTGGTGCAAAGGCCCTGAGGCAGGAGTGGACCTGGTGTGGTTTATGGAGGGTAAGGGAACTAGTATGGCCTGCTCAGACTGCATAAACTGGATGGGAGCAGAGAAGGCCTGAGAGGGAGCAGGCCTGATCACAGAGGACTCCGCAGGCCACTGTGCTGTGCTGGGTGTGAAACCCAGGGTCTCAGGATGATCGCTAGGCTGGCACTCTACCACTGAGCTGCATACAGCGCAGCCTCACAGCTTTGCTTTGACTTACTGAGAGGGGAGCCCATCACAGGAGGGCTCAGAATGGAGCATGAGGGGACCTGACTTGAGTTTAAAACCACTGGGCAGCCTTGCAAGCCCATTCATGGGGCCGAGTAGATTGTGGTGCTGCTGACCGGCTACACAGACCTGCTGACCTGCACAGGACTTTACACCAAACTGTGTCAATTTTACACCGAGTGTGAACATTCTGAGTTAACCCAGAGGTAAGTTAAAAAAGTGGAAAGAACTACATGTGAAGCTGGACAGGGAGTCCAGCTCAGGACAAATCCTAGGATGGCGCCTGGGCAGTCTGTCAGTCCAGAAAGACACAGTGAGTGACAGAAGACGACAGAGGACAAGGCAGATCACTTAACATATTCCCTTGCGAGATCACACAAACTAAGGCAAAGAGATGAAAACAAGGGAAATTTTTCCCGAGTGGAATCTCTCAGAAATGAATAGAATCTACTAGAATTTTAATGGGAGGAGGAGATGCAACAGAGGTAGCAGGAGTCTTGTAAAGCAGGTACTTCTCCTCTAGCCATCAACAAATAATGTCTATAAAATAGGTGTCAGGAAGGAAAACAGAGTAGAGAAAAAAAAAGAAAAAAGAGGTAGAGAGAGTGAAAGAGAAGAAGGAGGAGACAAAAGGAAGGAAAAAGAGCTGGGTGTCTGTCATCCCTGCTACATGACAGGCTGACATCAGGAGGATCATGGTTCCAGGGCTGCCTGGGCAAAAAATTTCAGAGAGCCCATCTCAATGGACAAAAGATGGGCATTTTGGTGTGTGCCTGTCACCCCAGTGATGTTGGGAACTGAAAAATATAGGCTCAAATCCTGGATGGCCTGGTGAAAATGTGAGACCCTATGTGAAAAATGACCAGATCCAAAAGGGCTGGAAGTGAGGCTCAGCAGGAGAGCACCTGACACGCAAGCCGAGCCCAGAGTCAAACCCCCGTATTGCCAAGCAATTTAAAAAAAAGGGGAGGCTTTACTGTAGTCAGTGCAGCCCTGCGTGCATTCAGTGACAGTCTTCACTGTCCTCACATCACAGCCACCAGCACCTTGCACAGTGGCTCTCGTCCTCCTTCTCTCCCATGTTTTGCAAAGGGACACCGCAGGAGCTCAGTTTTATTATCTTCAGGTGCAAATGTTTAACCATCCTCTTCCTTAGCCTTGTCAAAGAGGCCCAACAAGAGAGAGCAGGGGCACCTGGAGTCAAAATTACACTCGGATGCTAAAGTGGCAGTCACCCCGGACGCCTATGCCTTCTGTCCTAGGGGAAACACGTTAGGATTGACATCTGTTTCCCTGTCCATGTATTGACAGAGCTGGGTTCCTAGGACCTAGATGTTTCGTGTCACCAGGGTAAGCTGGTCAAGACAAGTTTTGACAAACTTCAGAGGAGAACAAGGTCTTCACTTGTGCTACTGAAAGGGGGGGAGGGATCATCAGGTCAAAGATGAAAACTCAGTGCAGGTGCAGGGTACCACGCCCCTCCCCCACTTACACCTAAACATCAGTGATTTCAGTGTTCACGTTGCAGCACCCCAAGAGTGTAGACAGTCTTCCTCCCAGCAACTGCCCCCACCCCCACCTCAGAATCTTCCAGATATTACATGGCCAGGCCACTGCTATTCACTTGCAGAGTTGGAAATACGTAGCCAGGGACCTGCAGACCGTCTCTGTCTACAGAGGGGATTGGAAGGGCAAGGTGGGCGACCTGGGGAAGGTGTGCTGAAGGCACATCTACAGCTCCCTTTGCTTCTGCATGAGCTACCCCTCCCCCCGTCCACGCGGCCTAGGGGAGTCTCCTCCCCAGTGCTCCAGGCTTCTTGCCCAGCCTGCAGACCTCTCAGGCATCGACGTCCCCCTGCCTTGCCAGGGTGCCCTCCCCGGATGCCCGATTGCCCACGGCGCACTCCTCTGTCCCTTGCCCACACTGTCGTCAACCTCCCTGCACTGCGCCCTCCTTGCAGCCTTGCCTGGACTTTTGTAGCCTCCCTTATCCACACTGGCCCTGCCAAAGTGGTCCTTTGGAAAGGATACAATGGCATCTTGCGAGCTATTTTTTCAGGTTGGCCTGGAACAATGATCCTCTCAATCTCAGCCTCCCAAGTAAGTAGGATTACAGGTGTGAGCCACTGGTACCTAGCTGTTTTTTTTTTTTTTAATGTGTGGATTTTTGTTGGTGGTGCTTGATTTAGGGCAGGAAAATATTCAGCAGCACGAAGGAACAGGGAAGCCAGCATTTATGTAAGTGGCCTCATTTTCTGGAGTGCAATTTTGTACTGTAGGTGAGAGCCTTCAGACATTAATTGCAAAGTACATACTGAACTCAGTAAGCAATTCTATCACTTGGAACCTATATGAAGAGAATAATCATTCATTCATACAAGAATCCCATCAAAATCATTACTCATTAAAAGGGGAAAATGGGAAATTACTTAAATGTGCAACAAAATATGTTAAAATGCATTAACTTATGTATCCCTTCAACAACAAATTTTTGAAAAATTGTTATAAGGGGGAAGGTCATGATAGGTGAAAAAAGTCAGGAAGAAAGTTAACACCAACCTTAAAAATTACGGTTTTTTTGTGGTACTGGGGTTTGAACTCAGGGCTTCACACTTGCTAGACAGGTGCTGTATTACTTGAGCCACTCTTCCAGCCCAGCCCAAACGTGCAAAAATTATATATTGTGTATAATTGTGATACATTTAATATGATTAGAAGTTAAAACTGAGACACTTCCCAAAATGTAGTTATCTCTGTACGAGAGGATACAAGTAGTTTTCATGTTCTTCCCTTTCTGAAATTGTCTTCAATGACTTTGTACTACTTACTATCAATCTCAGAACTTCCATTCCAACAGAGGGGGAAAAGAAACTCAGATGCAGATTAGTGTAGCTCAGTTTTATTTTCTGTAATAACAAAAATTTAAGCACCAAACAAAACAAGTGGACCCTAAGTACTGAAGAGCTGGTGAAGGGAAACCATTAGGTCCCCACGCTTAAGTAGCTACTGCTTCTGAACTCTTTGCCCTTGGAAAGGATGAACTGCTTAGGCGGGGACGTGAGGTTAGTCAGGGGCCCCTTTACCCAGCAGGTTTAGCGGGAGACGGGGGGCCCAAAGCGCTGCATAGTCCGCACCACCAGGGAAAGCTGTTCAAGAAAGTTGATGATGGAAGTTCGGAGGAGGCGAGAGTCTTCAGCTGTCCAGTGCCTAAGATTGAGGGAAAAAGAAAATCGAGTTGAAGTGGTAACTGCTTGCCTTTCTTGCTCTGTCCATCAGGCACCCATTAAAGCAAACGAGAGCTTTACTGAGAGCCCCAGTGCACCACTTCCCTGCCTGTGAACTCTCCACGCACTCGTGTGGGGGTCTCATGAAGCACCCCTCGGTGGAGACTGGCTAGCCCCTTCCAGCACTTACACCGCCAGGATGCTCCCGCTCACTGTAAGCTCCTTCCCAAGCACTGCTCGGTGCGGTTCGGCATCTGGAGCCAGGGCCCCACAGGCGATCTCGGCCTCCAAAGGGGTCGGGAAGGGCACGCTGAGGTCGCTAGTGGAGATTCCGTAAAGGCACCATCCGATACCAACTTTGCCTGTGCACAGGCCTCCGGGGTCCTCTGACGCCATCCACACCCCTCCAAGGCCACCCAGACATGTCCAACCCCTTCAGATCTCCTTCCGCACGCCTCGGGCCATGCCGGGCCTTAGCGCCCGCAGACACCCCGTTCCTCTCCAGCTCTCATCGCACCCCTTCCCACGCCCACACTGCCAGGCCCTCAGCCGCCCCCCTGCTTGCCCCCGCCACCCACTCTTTCTTTCTGCCCCCCCTCAGGCTACCGCTTCCCCCGCCACAGGCAGCCCCTAGTCAGTTAGTTCCTCGCTGGCCCTGGGTAGGATACAAAATATGTGGTCGGGTTCCAGACCTTCTGGCCAAGGGCGCGGCGTCTCCACGTGTAATACGGTGAGCTCCACCGGGTGTAACTGCCACGGCGCCAGAACTGCCGGGACTGCAGCAGCCACTCTGGCCACCCTGGCCCTCGGCGCCGCCCGCCGCGTCGCCCACTCTCGCGTCGGTTGCCTGCATGTCTGCCGCTGCCCCGCCTTCCACCCCACCCTCCGAGCGCAGGCCCGACAGCCCGCCCTCTCTGCCCGCCGCCGAGAGAGCGCGCGGCCCTCCTGAAGCTCCGCCCCCTGCTCGCGACACCACCCCCGCGCCTGCGCACAAAGGCCCCCGGGGAGGTTGCCGGCGCGTGATCAGTTCCCGCCATGACGGTTCTGCTGGGGACCCACGTTGGCCCTGTCACCAGCGGAGAGACACAAGTTCCTTCCAGAAACTCTGCCGCCTCATGCATGATTCGGTCCAGGGCGACTGCGCAAACACACCCCGAGACAGGCTGCGAGGTGCCCGGTCTGCTCCCTCCAAGCGGGTACTGATGTCCCCAGACCCTCACGAAGCTCCATCTGTTAAAGCAGTAGGGCAGCTGGCGGAGTGGCTTAAGTGGCAGAGCGCCTGCCTAGTAAGCCTGAGGCCCTGAGTGCAAACCCCAGTACTGCCAAAAAAAAAAAAAAAAAAAAAGGAAGGCGGCTTGGGCCCCCCAGCGTGCACGCTTAATCAGGTCCTCTATGGCTCGCAGGACTTTTGACTTCTTCCCACTAGGCTGCGTGTGCGGGAAAACTCCCACCCCTTTGACTGACTAGCCAATGAGCGCTCTCTCACGAAGCTCCGCCTCTTTGGGCACCCAGGTGGCTTCAGTGGACCGGCGTAAACCCATCCTGCCTCAGCCACCCTGCAGATCTCGCGTGAGCGCCTGGTGCGTGCCTGGATTCTCGCCGTTTCTTACCCAGACCCAATGTTCCCTAAGAGATTGGCTGCTCATGGGGATATTGCTTTGCACTCCATCCCCATTGGTCATCCAAAGGGGGGGTTATCATAGGGGACAGTGAACCGATCTGATTTGCGTTTTAGAAGTGTTTTAGAGCGGGTTGTGTGGAGGGAAAACTTGCCAGCACGAAGTTGAGAAGGTGACAGGGACCTCAACCAAAGTGCTGGCAGTGGCATAGGTCTAATAGAACTGTAATCACTAAAATACCAATTAAGTAAATTATATAGTGTATGCACAGGGATCCTAGAACAATATGCCAATGTGTAAATACTCAGGACCTCTGGGTGATGGCATCGTTAGACTTCAATTTCTTTGTTGTGTTTTCACCTCAAATTTTCAAAAGAGACCTAAGGTGACATTTACAATCAAAAAGTTTTTAAAGTGACATGAAATTTCCGAGGGTGATTGTTGTGTTGGTTTTCTATTTTCCTCCTTTGTAATTGTAAGGAACGATAAAATACTGACCTACATCAGCAAGTCATCTTGGGTTTCCCTCCGAAATAGGTCCTACATCAGCCCTCTTCTCTCCTCTACTGCTACTCCCCAGTGGGACCACCATCCCTCCTGAATACTTTCAACAGCTCCTAGACTGATTTTCTTGTACACTTGCCCTCTACAGCCTATTCTCCACACAGCAGAATGAATTTCTAATATAAATTACGTCGAATCACATCCCTGCCTAAAATCCAAAAATATTTTGTCATTACACTTGGAATAAAATGCAAACTCCTTGCTGTAGCTTATAAAAACCCTAGGACCTGGCTCCCAGCTCCTTTGCCACCTTTTTATGCCACCTTCCTGTTCCCTCATTCTCTGCAGTTTCTGGGGCCTTTTCTCTGCCCCCCTGGCCAAGGTGGCCTGTTCCCATCCCTTTGCACTTAATCGTCTACTACTTAAATTGTTTCAAACTTTCCCATGGCTTCTTTCTTCTCATCACTAGGATTTGGGTGCTGATGTCACCTCCACGAGGTCTTCAGAATCACCAGTGTAATGTAGCACTCCTAAGTACTCTTCACCATAACTTTTTTCAGTACTGAGGTTTGAACTTGGGGCCTCACACCTATTAGGTAGGTGCTGTACCACTTGAGCCCCTCCACCGTACCACTCTTCATCATATTTGCCACCTAGTATTTCTAACCATCTGAAATTATATTCTTGTTTTATTCACTTTTGGTTTTTGGCAGCACTGGGGCTTGAACTCGGCCTCATGGTTGCTAGGCAGGCGCTCTACCCCTTGAGCCACTCCGCCAGCCCTCTATTCATTTCTTTTCTTTTCTTTTTTTTTTGCGGTACTGGAGCTGGAATTCAGGGACTATCCACTGGCCCTTTTTTATGATGGGTTTTTTGAGATAGGGTCTCATGAACTATTTGCCAGGGCTGGCTTCCAACTGCGATCCTCCTGATCTCTGCCTCCTGAGTCACTAGGATTACAGGCATGGGCCACCGGCAGCTGGCTATTCATTTCTTTATTGCTGATATTGTCTCTGGTATCTTTTTTGTTCATTTTATATATCTTCAGCACTTAATACAGTGCAGTGTAGCAGTTTGTAGTTTGTAGGGTGTTGAAAGGAACAAAGTATTAAGGTAGACAGACATTCTTGATTATCTCTGAATCAGCACTCTTGCATGTAAAAGATACTCCACAAAATGAAACAATACATACACAAAGCTAATGTAACATAATTGGTAATAGAAAGCTATTCCACGCTGGTGTCAATGGCATTGGAAAATGTGTATGACCATTAGCTAGAGAAAGATGGCTATTCACCTAGTAGTTTTATGCAGCAATAAAAAAGAACAAAATCTAATAAAAATTAAATGATTTCTAGAATATTTTGTTAGGTGAAAAAAGCAGAGTGCAGCTGGCTCAGTGGCTCACTCATGTAATCCTAGATACTCTGGAAGCAGAGATCAGGAAAATGGGAGTTCAAACCCAGCACAGGCAAAAAGTTCATGAGATCCCATCTTAACTAATAAAAAGCTGGTTGTGGTGGCACGTGCTTGTCATCCCAGCTGTGTAGTAAGTGTAGATGGTAGGACCAAAGTTCAGGCCCAATAGTGCATAAATGCAAGACACTATTCAAAAATAGCTAAATGAAAATGGCTGGGAGAGCACCTGACTAGCAAGCTGAAGGCCCTGAGTTCAAACCCCAGTATCACCAAAAAGAAAAAAAAAAAAAAAGCAGAACGCAAAGGACATAAATACAGGCACAATGATTCTTGGAAAAAAAAGATAGGAAGAATATACCAGAAATGAATTTAAATAGTCATCTACAGGAGATTGAGATGGGTATGGTATCTGTTGGAATACACCTTTTTATGTATTTTTGACTTTCAACTATGTAAATATTTTACAAGTTCAAAAATAAATTCAAGCCAGGGGGCCGGTGACTCATACCTGTAATTCTAGCTACTCAGGAGGCAGAGATCAGGAGGATCACAGTTCAAAGCCAGCCCAGGCAAGTAGTTCATGAGACCCTATCTGAAAAATACCCAACACAAAAAAGGACTAGTGAAGTGGCTCCAAGGTGAAGGCCCTGAGTTCAAGCCCCAGTACCACAAAAATAAATTAACTAATTAAAACTGGGCACTGGTGGCTCACACCTGTAATCCTATCAACTTGGGAGACAGGGAGGATTGAGGGTGGAGGCCGGCCTGGGTAAATAGTTGGAGAGACCCTATCGCCAAAATAACCAGAGCCAAATGGACTGGAGGGGTGGCTCAGGGGGTAGAGCGCCTGCTTTGCAAGTGAGAAGCCCTGAATTCAAACCATAACACCACCTAAATAAATAAATAAATAAATAAACTCAAAAGAATGAATAAATGAATACGAACAAAGTTAAAATTAAATGAAAACAAAAGATGGAGCTTAGAACTGGTTCACTTGCCCCTTTCTCTTCTCATCTTCCTGCTGTTCACAGCTCTTGCAGTTCTTAGTCACCAGCATTCTCTTAAATCTGCAGTTGGGCTCAACACACTCCATCCTCGGCACAATTTCCTTTGAAGTTTTAGCTTTTTCTGGAAAATCAGCTTAGTCTGCCCACCACAGCCACTCTGCTTTCTGTCATAGCACTGTTTTCCCAGGGCATACAGAGAAGCCTGGCCCTTCTGTCCTGTGTCACTTTGTGAGGTTGGTGCTTGCCACACTTTTCACAGAAAGTCAGGTGGGGCTTAGGAACCTTGACCATGATTCTGGGAGGGCTATTGACACCAAAAGCTTAAATGAACCTTTATGACAAAAATCACACAGAGATAATTAGGTGCCTTTTTTTTTTTTTTTGGTACTGTTGTTTGAACTGAGGGCACTTTCTAGGCAAGTGCCTTATCACTTGAGCCACACCTCCAGCCCATTTTTAGTTGCCCAAGCAGTCTTGAACTTCTGGGCTCAAGTGATTCTTCCACCTCAACTGGGACTAATGGTGTGTGCCACCATGCCTGGCTGATTCAGTGCTTTTAAAGCCCAATTCTGTTATTTTCCTCCCTTTGAGGGAAATATTAATAAGGACAAAAAGAATTGGCTTTACCTTAGCATAATTGTCATCCATAATGATGGGGATGAGGTGAGTGTGAAGCTATTTTGGGTGCACTTTAAGACGGATTCTATCTGAAAGAGCAAATGAGTAAATATATCATGTCAGAACCCAGAATTCTTATTGTGGAATGAGGGAATGTGTGAAAGAACTGCGATGCTGGATTATAATTGAAGGTTTCAGTGCGAACTTGTGATTTTTTTTTTTTTTTTGCGATACTGGGGCTTGAACTCAGGGCCTATACCTTGAGCCACTCCACCCTTTTTTTGTGATGGGGTTTTGAGATAGGGTCTCATGAACTATTTGCCTGGGCTGGCTTCAAACCAGGATCCTCCTGATCTCTGCCTCCTGAGTAGCTAGGTTTACAGGTGTGAGCCATTGGTGCCCAGCATCTCCAATCTTTTGATGTGAAAGAGGTCACAAGTTCTTACTGAAGCCTCACTCATTAATTTTTCCACTAGGTACCTCCAACTCCACAAATGCTGTTCTCCTTTGAGTCTGCTCCTCCCATGGGTCCTTGAGAAGTAGCCACCCAAACATCCTAACTACCAGACTACTTCTTTTGCTTTTTGGCTATACTGGGGTTTGAACTCAGGGTCTCATGCTTGCTAGGCAAGTGCTCTACCACTTGAGCCACTCCGCCAGCCCTGTTTGTTTTGTTTTGTTTTGTTTTTTGCCACAGGTTCTCACTACAGAGCCCAGGATGGCCTTGAATTTGCTCTGTAGCTCAGGCTAGCCTCAAAGTCGTGATCTTCCAGCCTCAGCCTCCCCAGTGCAGTGATAACATGCATGCACCACCATGCCTGGCTCCAGGCCACTTCTGTCTTGGAGAGGCCACTTTAGCCTGGGCCTTCATTTACACTGCCGTCTCCTGGTGTCATCATCATAATACCACATCCCTGGGTCTCAAGGACTCTTCCAAGGGCTCTCCCTGAGGAGTAGGTAGTGAGTATCAGTGCCTTGTATTGGGCAGTGGGCAGTGCTAGATTGGTGCTACCTCTTGGTGTGGACTCTTGGCTCAGAGGGCCTTGAAGTAAACATTCCAGACCCTGCTGAAGGATCTTAGAATTTGGGGCCTGCAGCTGCTCCATTTTCATGCAGAGCCCCAGTCTCCTCTCACGCCCCTCTTCCCATCTCTCCCTGCAGCATTTGTCACCGCTCTGTCTTCCCTCACTCCTTGCCCACCACACAGTGGCTTTACTTCCGCCAGCATTGCCAGCAACCTCTGTGTTACTAACTCCAAAGGAAACACCATCCTGCACTCGCTTCACGTCTTGGCAGCTCTGGACAGCCTCCCTTTCTGGAGGCCTGCGCTTGATAGTGCTGCGGCTCTATGTCTGTGGATCCTCCTCAGCCTCCTTGCCAGTGCCTCTGCTGCTACTTCCTCTGTAGTTGGGGCAGTTCCTCTAGGCTCAGTCCTCTCCCCTCTTTTCATGCTGCTTTCTCTAGGTAACCATGTCACCCACCCTTACAGCTTCTAGGACTCCCTGTCTACAGATAACTCCTGAGCACAGCAGCACATGGGCTCAGGGATAGGAGCAGGGCTGGGTTCAAGTCCTGGCTCATCCACTCCTCAGCATTTGGCAGTCAGGTGAGGTTGAAACAAGAAAGAGTTCTGCACAAAAAGGGCTTAGAGGGGGAATGGGATGGGGAAAGGAGAGAGCAATAGAAGGGGTTAATCTGATGAAAGTGTAATATATGCATGTGTAAAATACCATGGTGAAACCCCTTTGTACAATTAATATACACTAATAAATTTTTAAAAACTTGGAAAGGGTTTAGAATAATCAATCCAGTGATTGACCACCAAATGGTACCCTCTTCTTGCTTTTTTGGGTCAGCTTTTCCAACCATCTGCAAGGCCTACAACACACACCCTGAGGACTCCTCACTCCTCATTTCCATGTCCCCAACCCTGATTCCCACATGCAACCACCCAGCAGGTGGCACCCCTAGCTTTCTAAAGCCACAAAACTACGTTTAGGCCCTTCCCAGAACCCTGCTCTTTCTCTGGCTCCTTAGTGTGACTCCTTCATTTAGTTCCCCTCAGTCCACAAGCAGCCATTTGGCAAAACTTGCCAACTGTACCATCGAAACTCACCCATCTCTGGCCAGGATGAGCTTCCAAACGTGAGGCCTACAGCCACTGGCACCCAAAGTTGGGAGACATTGGCACAAGGGATTCAATAACTGTCTAGGGTTTGCGTCTTTGCCTGTAGAGTGGGACAGTGAGTCCGGCCGGTAGGTCTAAACCTCTTCGAACAGATGCAACAGTTGCAAACATCAGAAAACCTTCCTTCGTCTGATCCCACTACCTCATCTCGTCCAGCCCTTCCTATTACATCCAAGGTGACTGTGATGTTTCTGACACATGTATGACAGTTGCTATTTGCAGCCACCATTCAAGGGTTCCATATAGCCAAGTTGTGGTGGCTCACACCTGTAACCCTAGCTACTTGGGAGGCTGAGATTGGGAGGATCAAGGCTGGAGGCCAGCCTGGGCAAACAGTTTGTAAGATCCTATCTCCAAACTAACCAGAGCAAAATGGACTGGAGGCATGGGCATGGCCCTGCGTTCAAACTCTAGTCTGCCACCCACCCCCCCAACAAAAAAGACATCCATTTAGCCCTCTTCCAGGACCTCCCCAGTCCCTTGTGCAGTCTACATGTGTCCAAGGAAGCAGCCCCCATGCCTGGCTCCAGGGGAGCCAGTCCTCATGGGCAATTACTACCCCCTCTCACTGTTCCCCTGAAATGACTGGACACAAGACCCAGTGCTGACCAATGAAACAACAGCATTTATTTGCTGGGGCATGAGACAGAAGCTACACTACAGAGAGAAAGTGCTCCTCCCTGGCAGTGAATGAAGCATTCCAACTGAAGCGGCAGGCCACCTTCTGATCCTTGGAGGTGGTGGCTGAGGATTCAGCAGCTACTGGAGGATGCAGCAAGAAGCAAAAGAAGCCGGGTATTTGGTGAAATTGTTCGTTCACTGCCAGTACTCCTGGACTTTTCAGTTTTGTAAGTGAGTTTCCTTTATTGCTAAACCAATTATTGAAAACCAAAAGCAGCCTAGCTAATCAAGTTCCTTTTGGGTAAAAGTCTCACATGCATCATTCGTGTTAGTTAATTTTCAAAATACGTTCCCTGACTCAAAATAACTGAGCACATCCTAAGTTCATCAGCTGAACTGCCAGGCCACACACACTTCTAAGCAGGTCCTGCCTGTGTGATTCCCCATCTCTCAGGGAGCACCAGGGGCTATCATCTCCTCTTCACCCTCAGGCCTTTCTCCATCTTTCCAGTACGGGGACTGTGTTCACTCCACAAGGCCCTGGCAGGAGGGTCTTGGACGAGGAAGCAGGTGCAGCCCTGACCACACTGAAACTGGCCTCCTTGGTGAGAGCAGAGGGGCAGGAGTGGTATCCTGCATGTGGCTGCCTTCCATCCTCTACTGCTCCCAAGGGTCCTCCACGAAGGAGCAGGTGCTTGTATGACCCCTAGCACCCATACACAGGGCACAGTGAAAAGAAGAATCACTGCCACCCAGCCCACACTTCTGTCTCCTCCCCAGCACCCTGAGGCTCCTCACAGACAATGAGGGTGTGCAAAGTAAAAGACCCTGTATGCAGGTGGCGGAGAAAGCATCCATTTTCCAGAGTGTAGATGAGCGCTGGGTGCAGAGGCCAAGGCGGTCCTAGCTGAGTCACCTGTCTGCTCTCATGGACGAGAATCCCCCACTTCCGGGAGGAGGAGCCAAGCAGACAGGGTACCCCAGAGAAGAGCTGTGTCACCAAGTCCCAGAACACTCCATCTCTGGCTCGTGCTTGGCTATAGCTTCCCTTTCGGCTTCAGTTGCTTACTGAACACAAGGTGGAACTGCATAGAATGGCTACAGACTCCTCACCCTAAGCTGGGGTAAGGAAGAAGGAAATGGATTCAGGTCGGAGGAGTGACCCTCGTCGTACAGACTCAATGGCTGGGTTACCAAAGTGGTACAGAAATTTCATCATACCCCAGAGCTGGGGTGACTTACCGGCTCCCCAACTCCTAACCTGCTTTTCCTTCATCAAGAGCACACTGGCTGCAGCAGGTGAGGGGCCCAAGGCTGGCTATCACTTGGCCTCCTGTGGAGGTTTGCTGAGGGCTACGCCAAGATGCACTAGAAGTCAGGTGACAGGACTGGGCAGCAGGGGCCAGCTGCTTTCCCTTTCTGTCTTGGGAGGGAGTCACCCAAGGGTTTGTTCTGGGCTAAATGGGAAATGCTGAAGCCCATCCCTCCAAACAGCACCTTTCTTCCATGCTGAGGCACTTCTACAAGCTGGCTGGACTCAGATTCTGGCTGTCCCACACCATGCTAGGTACCTCTACTGTGCTATCTCACCTCTTCTGCAGGAGGCGGAAGAGAACCCAGGTCAAGTCCTTTGAGCAGTGCCTAGCACATAGTAAGAGCTGGATACATACCAGCTATTATTATTACTATGAGCCAAACTGCAACATGAGAACACATTTAATGCAACATGCAGCTGTGGCTTAGCCTCGGGCTCTTCCCCATAATCTGAGAATGCTATTTGGAGAACCCCTTCTCCATAGCTTCAGTCACTTCGGGGTGCAGGAAGCGGCTGGCCAAACGTTCAATATCGTCCAGTGTCAGGCGGCTCAGGGACCTGTCATAATCCTGAGAAGAGAAAGCCAAGAAGATTCAGCGGGTGACAGAGGCAGGGGGTGGGAGCAGCTGGGACCGGACATCCAGGATTGCCCTTCTCACCCTCTGTAGTTGTTCCAGGACCCTGCTGGCATCTGCCACACTAAAGTGGCGGGCCAGGACTTTGGAGATCAACTGCCAGATTGGTGGGGGTGAGGAGTCAGCCAGTCTCCGGGTAGTGCCTGCTTCCAGTAACACCTTCTCCAGAGGTTTAACCACTAGGTTGAGTTTGGAATTGGGCCCAATGTTGTAATCTGACAGTCGTTTCTCATCTGCCAAAGAGAGATTGGTGGGGCTCCTTACCCGCAGCTGTGGGTGTGGCCCCGGAAGCGATGCCACCCGCCCCAGGCAGCCAGAGCGCAGTGCTATGGCATCTGGCTGTGGTGGATTCAGCCAG
This sequence comes from Castor canadensis, assembly GCF_047511655.1. NCBI lineage: Eukaryota > Metazoa > Chordata > Mammalia > Rodentia > Castoridae > Castor > Castor canadensis. Next base: position 1,092,402 of record NC_133405.1, on the reverse strand, counting down.
CTTCCCTAGGGTCAAGTGTCACTTGGTGCCTGGAGCCAGAGCCCTGGTCCATCACACTGATGCCTGGGCTCTGCCTGCACACCCGCCGCCCGACTTCCTGCAGTGCTCCATGGGCGTCTCCTTTCCCTGGTTACCTGCTAGGGCCTTGCCCTTGAACAGCAGACGCTGTTGGCACACGGGGATGTTCAGCTTCTCGGAGACCAGCTGCTTCAGCGTGGACACCAGCTCGTCCTCCGGCACCTAACCGGGCCGCGGGTGGGAGGCAGGGATTCAGGCCGCAGCCCCTGGGCGGCGAAACCCTCGCGTCCCTTCCTGAGGTCACCTCTCCCAGCCTCCCTGGCCTGGCTGGCCCGCCCGACCCGTCTTCGTCCTCTACTCGTGCCCGTCCCAGTTACCCAGTTACGGGAGAGGGTGAGTGCGCTGGCCGGGCCCGGCGATCCGGGCCTAGTGCCCTACCTGCACGCTGCACTCGCGGCCCTGGAGTGCCTTCACCGTCAGCTGCATGGTGACCGCGCCGGTGTCCACTACGGCCAATGCCAACCCCAACAGCCCCCAGCCGCGCGCCGCCGCCCCGGGCGCGCGCCGGCACCGCCCGCCGCCGCCGGAAGCCGCGAGCGGGGCGCGCCCGCCGCCGTAGCTCCTCACCCACGTCCCTCGATCCCGCCCCCGGCCCCCGCCCCCCGCCTCCGCCCCCGGCCCGCGCCCCGGGAAGAGTTGCCACGGGGACCGAGCAGCCTGTCGGATCCCCCCGCGGCGATGGTGCAGAGGACTGGCGCTCCCAGTCCTCCAGGTTGGGGAGGAGGAACGAGTTGGGCCAGGTTTGCTTCATCTGGGAGCTAGAGGTTGGGAGAAGGAAGGACCAGGAAGTCTGCCGGCTCCCTTAGGCCTGGCCCGCCCTAAGTTCCCAGCCTGCTCGAGGAGCAAGTCAGTGCACCCCTCCCCCTGCCATTGTGTCTCTCTTTGACAGAAATAGCCTAGCCCTGCCAAACTTGCCCCACCGCTTGGTGGCTTTCTGCCTCCTTTTTCTACTCTGGCTGCAAAAACAAACAAACAAACAAACAAACAAACAAACAAACCAAAGCAGAACAAAAAGGCCGAGTTTTGGAGCAAGAAGGGAACCCAGGCTTCTGCCCTCTTCCTCCCATCGCTCATTCTACAAGAGAGGCCTACCTCTCACAGGAGGGGTGCACAGGGAGGACGTCAAGACAGCCTATACAGGTTTGCGGCTACCACTCAGAGGTAGAGCACTTGCCTACCACGTGCAAAGACCTGGGTTTGGTTTCCCGGCACTGTTCAAAAAAAAGCCTGTGCAGGGGTCACCATGCCACTGAAGCCCATCCTCCACTCTGGTCCACACCTACTCCCCTCCCCAGGCCTCAAGGGTCAAGGATTGGAAGGGACCCAGGCTTGCTTCTCTCTTTTATTGAAATATATTTTCTGGGCAGTGCCCATCTACCTAAACCAGCATGGCCTCTTTGGCACTGAAAGCCGGAGAATAAAAAACCAGTAAAAAAAAATAAGCCTGGATTTGGCTGAGTGCATAGTACATGAGAACTAAAGGCCTTTGGTACACACGAACTGTGGGGACAGTGGATGGAGTGTAGGGGCTGAGGTGATGAAAGCTTGACCTAGGGGCCTCATGGAACTGGGAACAGGTTGCTGTAGATGAAGTGGCCAATGACCAAGGCCAGCATCTCGGAGGTACCACTCAGTGCCACAATGAATGGGGCCTGCGAGGCATAGTCTGCTTGAAGGCGGCGGAGGGACAGCTGCAGCATGGCCAAGGCTAGCAGGCTGTTTTGCACCCCTACCTCAATGCTCACTGTCCGTCGCTGGGCCACTGGCAGCTTCAGGCACATGGCCAGGCAGTAGCCCACCAAGAGGCCAACCAGGGGCACCGTGAAGCCCACCAGTACAATGGGTAGCTTGACACCTGCCAGGATGAAGACCCCCATGTGGTAAGCCAGGAAGAGGCCACCCAAGAGGAGCACAAAGCTGAAGGGCTTGATGACCTGCAGCAGCAGCTGGGAGAACTTGGGGAGCTTGGACTTGATCAGCACCCCTGCTGCTATGGGGATGGCGATGAATAGCAGGGTCCCCAGGATCTTGGAGATGGGCACATGGAGTGTTTCGTGGATGCTGAGCAGGTGGCTGTAGATGGCTGAGGACAGTGGTAGGAAACCTGTGGCAGCTACTGTTGAGATAAAAGTCATAGAAATGGCCAGGGTGACATCCCCTCCAAGAAGGAGGCTGAAGAGGTAGCTCCCCCCACCACCGGGTGACGAGCAGGTAATGATGAGGCCCAGGGCCAGGGCCTTGGGCAGCATGAAGACTTTGGCCATCAGGAAAGCATAGAAAGGCATGACCAGAAATTGGCCCAAGAGGCCCAGCAGCATGGGCTGGGGGCTCTGCAGGAGCTCCTTCAGAACCTCGAGTTCCACCTTGCACCCAAATGAACACTTGTTGACAAAGATAAGAGGCAGAAGCAGGTACAGTATTGGGTTTTCCGAGAAGTGGGACAAGTTGGTGCTGAGGGTAGCAGGGGTGTCTTCAGCAGGTGAGACCCTGATGCAGAAATCTCTCCGCTCCTCAATCAGCATGGGTGCAGCCTCGTGTAGGTCAATGAGCTGGATGTGGAGTGGGGCCAGTCCAGCTAGGCCTGAATGGATGCTCACCACAAAGCCACCCCCACTGCCCCAGGTAATGGCACTCACGTTCTTGATGGTCAGCACCTTCGTGTCCAGGGATGTAACCCTCAGTGTGGGGCTGGGCCCTGTCCTATTGGCCCGTCCTGGATATTGGCTTGAGATCACAATGATGCCCTCACTCTCCTCAGGGAACTCAAACTCCATTACTGAGCCATCCCCAATGCTCAAGTAGCGGCCCCCTGTGTGGCCCAGAGCAGTGCTGAGGTTGGCCTTGGCCATCCCTTGGGCCCCCTGTAGCAGGCTGATGAGCAGCAGTGCAGCTCCAAGCATATCTAGGGGGCCAGGCCACAGCTGGGAGCTGCTGCCGCCCCTCCTGAACACCATGGCTCTTCCTGAAGGATACTGTGCCCAGGCCCTCTGCAGCTTAGGAAGGCACCCCTACTGGTGCTGCTGAGTTGTCCTGAGACGGGTCCATGAGCAGAAGCCGGTCCTGTGCTGCCTTTCTTGATGGCAGGGCTCTCCCTGAGAAGAGAAGGAGCACAGAGAGTGAAAGTGAGCATCTGCAAACCCAGGACCATGGGGGATCTGGAAGTCCACTGCCGGAAGGCTCAGCAGAGCTCTTGCCCCAAGCTCAGGAATGGGAAGGCAACAGGTAGCACAGGCCCCTCCCCCAGCACAGCTGCCTCAAGCATCTCATCACTGATCCTGAGGGGCCACCTACAGATAGGAACTCCCATTCAGCCTGCCATACCTGCCGATTTCGATTTCCCTGTGCTTGCCCACCATAGTGGCCTTGCAGAGATGTCCTGATACCAAGGGATTCAGGAGAGCTACCTGTATTCCTGTCACCACTAGCCTTCTCCCCACTGACTTCAAGATGAAAGCACAGCAGGGCTGTAATGATAATTACAATGGAGATGAAACCTTTCAAAAGCTTCCTGGGGGGGTGGAGGGTGGGAGGACAAAAAGACCAGCTGGATGAGAACAGAGGGTGTTGATGGGTACACAGTCTTGGGCCAGATCCAGGAAGTCTTCAGAGAGCAGGCTGGAGATCTGAGTGTCATTTGCACAATGTAGTGGTAAAGTGGCATGGCAGTAGGTGACCACTGGGCCAAAGGCTCCAGGGATTGACGTCTGCCACTGGCACGCAGTTGGGAATACTGCTGCTCTGGCTACATGGCCTGCCCTACCTGTCTACCGTGACAAGACAGGGTCCTGGGGAAGTTGCAGGAAAGGGCAGCAGGACTGGGTCTGATGTCCACTGGGGTACTTCTGCCAGAGCTCCCAGTTCTCTGGCAGTCTCAGAATTTGAGCCCCTAGAGGTGTTGCCTTACATCTGAGGGGCTCTGCACAGAGTCCAGGGCCTTCCCCCATATGTGCCCCTACCAGAGCCAAAACTGCCAGTGGAACTTGAGGGTTTCTAGTTGGTTGCGTATCTCAGAGTGAAAGGAGGGGGTCTGCCTCCCTTCTTCTTCTCCATTGGGCGGCCAAGACCCATCATATCATGTGCTACAACTGGGACAATCAGGATGAGGACAGAGCAGTTTTTACATCACTGTTGTCAGTTGCTTCATGCCCCTGTAGTGTTGCAGAGACCCCACCCCTCTGAATCCTAAATCAGTGTTTGGCCCTCCCTCCGAGGCTGGGGAGAGGGAAAATTGGGGGGAGGAGGGCAAGTTCAGAAAAAGGCTCACCTCTGGGAAAATCTCCCCACCCCCACCCTAGAATGTAATAGTCCTGCTGGCTTGGAGCTTAGGTCACTTACCCTGGGAGCCATGGTCCAACCTTATGTCTCACAGCTGAAGAGGGAGGCAGGAAAACCAGGGTCGGGTAGAAGTCAAGTGGAAAGGAAAAAGATGCAGGCAGCAGTGTTGGGAGTTACGGGAGAGGCTAAGGGCCATCCACCCCACTCCCCATCCCTTCAGCAGGGCTGGCGGCCTTGGGTTACTGCAAGCAGGGTTTGGCCAGGATCCCACACCGTTTCTGCTTGAGGGGCTGGAAGAGTTTGAGCAGATGCTCTCCAAGGCAGGGGAGGCAATCCGGGCAGGATGCTTTCTTCACATCAGCAGAGTGTTTGGGGGCTTAAGGTAACGGGCAGTGCTGAGCGGGACTGCTTCCCACCTGGAACTGTGGAGACTGTCAGGTGGGGCACACGCAGAACCCGGGCGCGAACCGGGTAGGGACCGCAGGAAAGGTGCATGATCGGGCCCAATGGTCTCTTTGGGGTCAGGGGGGCAGTCACGTAACTCTATGGCCCGCCAGGCCTGGCGAATGCGCTGCGGTCCTTCCCTGTAGGGTCTGGCTGGGCCGGGGTGCCTGAGTGGGCGATTGCGGAGCGGGGTCGGGGCCAGAAGCCACCTCCCGCCCGTCCCTTCCCGGCCAAAGGCTCTCACCTGCCTCCGCGGCCGCGGAGCTCGACACCAGCGCCTGCCGGGCCAGCAGACGCCCGCTAGCGGCCCGCCAGGGCCCCGCCCCGCCCACACAGGCCCCGCCCCGCCCGGCTGAGGCTCCGCCCGCGCGCCAGGACCCCGCCCTCCCATGGCGGCCCCTTGCCTCAGGTGGCGAAGTGGGGTTCCGAGCGGATGTGACGTTTCTGAGAGCCACAAGGCGGCGCGCGGCTGTCTGCTTCCTGAGTCACAGCTGGCTGGCGCTGCGCGCAGTGCTTAGCGAGTCACTTAGGCGAATCGTTCCGCCACCGTCAAGGTTCGGAGGGTTTGCTGGAAAGGAATGGAAACAGAGGGCAGAAGGATGGAAAAAAAGGGTGGTGGGAGTGTAGAAAGGGTGCTGGAGACAGTAAACAAGTGCAGTTAAAAGTGATTCGTATGTTCCCAAAGATTTCTGGGGCACTTGCTCTAAAATGAACTTCTTGAGCCTCTTGATGAGTATGGTGGCGTATAACTGTAATCCTACCTACTCTGGAGGCGGAGGTACGAGGATCGAGGTCCAAGGCTGGTCTGGGCAAAAGAGCGAGACACTATTCTAAAAAGAAACTAAAAGCGAAAGGACTGGGGTGTGGCTCAAGTGGCAGAGGCAAGCATGAGAACTTGAGCTCAATCCCCAGGACCGCCACACACAGAAGAACATCTCACAGAAGAACATCTTCCGTTGGGGTGTAGAGCACTTGCCTAGCTTGCGTGAACACCTGGGTTCCACCCCCAGCACAACAAAAGTAAATAGGCAAATAAATACATAATAAGTTAAATGAATCTTGGATTGGAGATGTGGCACAAGTGGTAGAGCATCAAGGCCTTCAGTTCACAACCCTAGTAACAGCCCCCAACCCCACCCCAAATGAACTCATCATGGCTGTGATGGAGGCCAGTGCTCCCCAAAGTCATGGTTGGGAATGTGAAAAAAAAACCAAAACATTGGGCTGGGATGTAGCTCAGTGGTAGAGCGTTTACCTAGCATATACCAGGCTCTGGGTTCCATCCCCAGCACCAAAAAAGAAAAGGCAAAAAAACCCCCGTAGTGTCTCTTTTTCAAATAATCATAATTTTAATAAATTTATTTACATTGAAATTTAAAGCATTTATTTAAAAATTATGTTTTATAACGTTCAAATTAGTACAAGTATATGACATATAAGCAAATGTACATGTTGGGGGGTACATGCTCAAGGGGATTTCAGGTATGAGTGATGGAAAACATTTGTAACCATCATAGCTCTAGGCTATTCTTTGGGCTCAACAGGACCAGTAAGTATACCACTTGTGTGCAAGTACTTCGTGTCCCAGAACGTTGGTACTGTCCCTCTCAAATGGGGTTGAGGGGTACTGATGGAAGCAGGCAGTCCTTGGAGCAAAGACATGTGAGAGGGTTGGGTTTGTCACATGCTGGGGCTGAAGACTGCCGCCTGGAAAAGGGCAGTGGGGATAGGGGCTGTCTGAGGATGGGGTGAAATTGGCCACAGGGAGAAAAAAAATCAGCTGAAAGAGCCACGGAAGGACAACCTGAAAGGTGTGTCTTTGGAGGAAACCAGAGTATTTTTGGTTTTGGCAGCACTGGAGTCTAGACTCAGGGTCTCACACTTGTTAGGCAGGCACTGTACCACTTGAGCCACTTCACCAGCCCTTTTCTGTGTTGGGTATTTGCCCAGGTTGGCTTTGAACCGCAACCCTCTTGATCTCTGCTTCCTGCATAGCTAGGATTATAATTGTGAGCCACCAGCACCTGGCTAGGAAACTTGAATTTTCATATTCCAGTTGCCTATGCTCTTGGGCCTACCTTATGCTGTTCAATGAACCTGAATAGCACCTGCACCTGGCCACTTGAGAGCCAACAATTCCTGTTGTATGTCAGGAGTCAAGGGGAGCAAAAGTTTTCCATTATGATTTTATTTTATTTATTTACATTACTGGGGCTTGAACTCAGGGCCTACACCTGGAGGCACTCCACCAGCCCTTTTTTTGTGATTTTTTTTTTTTTTTGAGATAGGATCATGCAGTTTGAAGCTTGTCCTGGGGTGGCTTCGAACTGCAGTCCTCCTGATCTCTGCCTCCTGAGTAGCTAGGATTACAGGTGTGAGCCACCAGCACCCAGCTTGCTTTCCATTATTGTCAATCACTTCAGCCTTCCCTGAAAATCCAGAGGAGGATGGTGGGATATCTGACATGAAGAATACGGTGGCTTTGTTTGCAGGAAAAGGAGGAAGGAAAGAATGTTTAGTGGGCTCATGGGACCAATAATTTACCCCAGGAGAGAAAAAAGAAGGGCTGTACAGATTAGGCAAGGACATCTGGTTCCAAAAAGGAAGTCAGATGGGAGACCTGCCACTGTAATGTGTAATAGGACCACAGTGTTGACCCTGAGAGCAAGCCTGGCTCTTGCTCTCCAGGCAGGGGCCTCCAGAAATATGTGCTAAATAAGCAGGCATAGAAGTCATATACAAGTGCATGTATGGGGTACATGCACTTCTAGAGAAGCGTGGTTGCAATTGTAGACCTTGCCTGCCTAGCGTCATGTCATAGCACATCAGTTTTCTCTGGAAGAACCATTCCCTTCTCCACTCTTGGTACACATGGTTTGAATGTGTGTCGATGACCCTAACACTGGCCCCTGAGGTGAGCACGTGCCCAGATGTAGCCAGTCAGAGCCATTCAGCTTGGTGCCAAGATAAGCCCATAATCCAATCTGGACCAAGGAGAGTTGGTCTTCAGGGAGTTGTACTGAAACTATCGGGAAGGTGGGAACTCTTTTCTGCTTGGGTTGCTAAATGGGGACCCTACTATTTTCCCCCACTACCCAGGGAAGACAGCATATTGGAAACTGAAGGAAAAAAGAAAAGCAGTGCCAAGGGATGGAGAGAGCCTATATCCAAATGACATTATTGGAACTAGAATCACTTGGGGGTTTGGGGCCCATTAAAGGAACAATACATTACATCCGCTGTTTCAGTTTGGATTCTGGCACTTGCGAAGATATGCTAACTGCTAAAGAGTAGGTGGTGGTGATGGGGGTTGTGCACACCCTGGTGAAAGACAGGCAGGAAAGCCAGACATGCTGTGCTCTGCACCATCAATTTCCTAGCCTGTCTGGGCCATGTTGTTTCCATCTCCATCATACTGGAGCCCCTTAGCAGCAGACTGTAGTCCCCTGAGGAAAGAGAAGTCATCACTGTGGCTCTCTTCCACGTTCCTAGTGTACATTCAGCATGGTGGCTGGCCTAACACAGGTACTTGGTGAATATTTGTTAAGCAAATGGACAAATTGGAGGAATACCGGGCAATCTTAGCAATTGTTTGGCAGGCACAGTTCTATGCCTTTCCCAGCCTCACAGTGTGAGGATCAGTTTCATCTGGGGGCAAGCTAGGAACCAGTGGTTCCATTGAGTAACCCTCCTAAGCTCAACAGGGCCTTTTTCTGTACAGCAGGGATAATGGCTGGACTTGCTAGTGTTGTGTGAACCACGTAAGGGTATAACAAAGTTGAGATTTGCCTTAACATATAGGAAACATGGTAGGGTGCAGAAGAGACAATACTGGTCACGTGTCAATCATCATGGAAGCAGGTGAAGGGTGCGCTGGAGTTCTATTATTCTCTCTACTCTTGGAAATTTTTGAAAATTTCCATAGTAAAAGATTTAAGAAATGAATGTCTTTGATACTATAATTGTGAATAGATGTCATTACACAATTTTGTCAAAACCCAAGAATGTACAATACCAAGAGTGAACCCTAATGTAAACTAATGTAGGTTCATTGACTATAGCAAACTGGAAGTTGATGGGCGGGGTTAGGCACTCTATAATTTTTGCTCATTTTTCTGTGAACCTAAAATGGCTCCAAAAAAAGGAAGTCTCCTGAAAAAAGGAGTAGACAGATGTAACAGGCAAGTGCTCCATTACTGAGCCACACTCCCAGCCCTAGGACTTTTTTTTGTGGTGCTGGGGATGGAATCCACTGTAAAGAGTTTAGCACAGACTCAAGGCTGGGTGTTGTCTGCTATCATTTCATATATACAAAATAAGCAAGCTGAATCCTTGTTTCTCTGGGTACACCCGTTTCCACCATGGTGGCCTCTCCACCTGGGCACCCCATGCCTCTGACTCAACATCTACCTGCCACTGAAATACTTTCATTTTTTGAGGTTTCGTTTGCACTCAGCCCTTTCTCTGGGACTGGCGGCATTTAATGCCACTCCTAAGCTCATCACCCCTGACATGGCCACCTCAAATTACCATGATGCCCTTGACTCCTCCCACTTAGGAAGTCCAAACTGCCTTTTCTTTTTCTGAACTCAGACACTGCTTCTGCCTCCCTATATTTGATAGTCCAGCACCTGGGATGGTTTTAGTTCTTATGTCTCTCCTGGAGGGTGGAGCCATCTCTCCCAGTCAAGGCTATGGATGATGCCAGCTGGGGAGCTACTCTGCTTACCAACCTGAGTCACATCTGAGCCACAGCAGAGCCTGTTGATGGCAGTGGCCCTGAAGACAAAGGCTGTCTGCAGGGCCACTGCAGGGAATAGGTTGGCTGAGCCTCTGAGACTTGTCCCCTCCACACACATAGGACAACAGCACCCCTGACTCACTAAGGACAACATCTGGATGCATTTTATTCCATTGGGGGCCATCAATTTATTAAGAGGCCATCTAGAAGGTGGGCCCTCTGACAACTGCAGGCTGTTGCATGCTGCCACATGATTCCTTAGGAACTTTGATCAGGTGCCGACTACCTTGCCACCCAAGGTCAGCTCCTGCTGAGAGTGAGGCAGGAGGCAGTCAGGCTTGCAGAAGTGGCCATCAGATTTGGCTCACTGACAGGAATCACATTGGAAACAGGTTTGCCCTGCAGTACAATGAACGCCTCTAGAAGGGAGATGTTCTGGAAGAGGCCCCAGCCTGCCAGATGGTTGCTACGATGATGGGGGCAAGCACCCAGCACTCTTGCCACCGTGGGCTCTCAGGGATTGGAAGAAGGAGACATGAGGAGTGGAGGAGAATGGGGGTTGGGGGCTGACTGGAGGGCCAGTTTTAGGAAAACAAGGAGATGGGCTCCCGTGACAAAGTGCAATGGGCCAGCCCCGTGGCCCCCATCACCTTGAGGCCATCTGGTCACTGCCTTGGAGCCCGGATGTGTTGGGGCTGAGGAGCCTCCTTCCTGGGCATAGGGCAAGGCCTCCACCCTGCACTGGCGCCATGCCGCCTCCCTCAGCCTGGTCCTGGAGCTCAGCTGTGCTAGCCGGCTATGCTCCTTCGGGGGATACAGCCTTCCATCTCCAGCGCCTCCGGCCAGCCCTCGTACTTGTTGGTGTGCTTACTGTTCTTCACATGCTGCAGGGCAGGGGAGTGGGGCAGGAAGTCACAGTCTGGCCCCCAGGGATAGGTGACAGAAGCAGGCCGGGGCCCGGGCCTTCTGCCTCTTATGCTGTGCCAACACTTGAGTGCTCTCCAGACTCTCACCCCCTTCCTCTGCCCCAGGGAAAAATGGCAGTGACAGCACTGGCCCATCCCCTCATAGGTGGACTGGACTTTTATGGAGTGTAGGCACCGCAGAGGGGACTGAGAATGTGTGTCCCCAGCTGCAGGGAGCTGCAAGGGAGCTGCAGTAAGAGCAAGGCAGGGGTGGGACACTTCAGCTGGTTTTTCATCAGCCAAAACCTCCTGGAGATTTGTGTGTTGTGGAGAACAGGGCTTGGGGTCACCATGGCTTTTGCTGGGAGCCTCCCAAAGGTGAGGACGAGGCCAGGAGCTCTCCTTTCTCCCCCAGCCCTAAACAGGGTCTGGCAGCCAAGGAAGGTGGGAGAAGAGCACCATGAGGGTCAGGCACCCTGGATTTTGAGAGGACTGGGACAGGACTGAGCATTATTTAAGATGTTTGGGAAGAAGACTTCTTAGTTGTGAATCTTGCCAATGTGCAAACTTTACCACTTAAAGACCCTTTAGAATAAAATACATACAGAATAGGAAAGGTCAAAGTTACTGTCCCTCCCTCCGCAGACAGTAAGGGGGCCAGGGCTACCACTTATCAGCTCAGGGCCCTGCTGGGCAGAATTCAAGGGCAGGCTTACAGAAAGGGCAGCTAGGCTGCCAGGGCTGCGAGGCGGAGGTGCCGGGTTCTCTGCTGTACCTGCTCAAAGGGGCTCTTGTTCAGCACACCCTTGGCCCCCACAAACACCCAGCTGTCCCGGAAGGCTAGCTCCTTGGCATTCCTGCTGCCCAGTTCACTGAAAAGCTTCCTAGTCTCTTCATTCATCCTGCCACACAAGGAAGAAATGTGAGCTGTAAGCTGTCACTGTTTAGGTACAAGGCTGAGGCTGGCTTTGGCAGTCACTTACTTGGTGGCTGGGTCGTCATAGGATGCCACAAACACCAGGGTACCTTCGTGCAATGGCCGAATGAACTTCAAAAGATCGTTGACATCTGAGGGGGTAGGGCCCATGGAACTTGGAGCTTCAGGCCCCACTGAGTACCCCTTCCCCAGCAACCACTGTTCTCCAAATGAGGAAAAAACAAAGTAGGGATTGGGCCAGGGACACGCCCCATTGAGGACCACTATTGTGGCATGGACAAACTGGTAAAGAAGCCAGGGATGTCCTGTCACAAAACACAGTGTCTATACAGACATGGTGGTCTCTCCCTTCCCCTGCCTTTTGTGAACCCAGGGAAGTGTTTGACAAGCCTGAGTGCATGGACACAGGACAGGATTTCTGGGAAAACACGTCCAGCAGGAAGTAGTGGCTGCCGCTCACCTCCAGCCCACATATCGAAGGCCCGGGCCTCAATGAGCTCACCGCTGACCCCTGCATCAAGAGAAGGGGGAAGTCCTGCTGGGTAAGCTGCCAGGGCTTCCCTACCCTACTACTTTGGCCCCAAACCAGGCTCAGGACGCAGTGGGTGGGCAGGTAACAACTGGGTGCAGTCCTTCTGGAAGCTTTTCAACCCTCCCCTCTTATTCATCCCCTTATCCAGATAGCTGCGTCCCACTCAGAAGCATGGAGCCTCTGGCATTTGAGGCCCTCCAGGGGCTCCCACAAGGCACCCTTTACTGCTACTATGCTTTTGTGAATTGGGTTGCTTTGTAGAGCCTTCAGCTGGCACAGACCCTTTCCCAAGGCTCCTTGGAAGTTTCTGGAGGGGAGGGCCAGGGCAAACACCCAGAAGTTGCCTATGTTTGCAGAGGAAGTATGGAGAGGGGTCAGGTCAGAACATGGCTCCTGCTTTTGTGGCCTGAACTTTGACCTGGCAGCATGAGGTACTCACCATTCACCAGGGCAATGTTTAGCCCACGGCCCACATTGTCCTTGACGCTGCTCATAAGCCTAGTAGGGGGACAGAAAATTTCTGTGAATATCTACTCTGTTCTTCCTCACACAGCCCTCAGCCCTTGGCCCTAGAGCCTTCTCACTTCTCAGGCCCTGTGTCCCCCAAGGAGCTCACATCTTGTCCTCGAGGCAGATCTTGGGCCCGATGACGTTGGCGGCTCCACTGACCATGCGGAATGCCAGGTGCTCCTCAGGACATGGTTGGGGCAGGCCACACTTGTACTTCCTGGCCCGTGGTTCTGAGCAGGGACAGCAGTTGTGACCCATGGGCCTGGCCCTGGGGTCACCTGAGATCTGAGGGGAGGAGGTTGGTACTAGCCACAGGGTTGAATATGTGACCATAGAGCAGGGAACCAGTGTGTGTGGGGGAACATGGTTCAGGCCTAGTCTGGGTATACTTCCATGGACATCTTTTTTTTTTTTAAAGTTTTAGCAAAGACTGAGTACAACAGGATAAAGTATGGACAAAGTAGGGGGAGGGAAAGAGTGAAGAACATTTCCTGTTCCTTACACAGAAGATGCGAACAAAGACTCCAACACTCTTGTCTTGTTTACAAGGTGACAGGGACCCAAGAGAGAAGGCTTTTCTGCTACTGGTGGGAGAAGAGATAGGAGGTTGAGGGCTGGCCTGGAGCCCTTACAGAACCAGGATTGAAGCAAGGGTGGAGAAAGTCAGGGTGGGTCTGACTACATGGATGAGGCATACAGCCAGACCAAAGTAGAGGAATTGAGGCAAGTAAAGAGAGAATGGGATTCTGCTAGTCTCCTGATTTCTTCGGGGATCACCCTGAGTTAGGGTGGAAGGGCAGGTGGATGACTCTGTAACGGGTTGAATTGTGTATCCACAAAAGATATGTTGGAGTCCTAACTCCCACTACTTCAGAATGTGGCCTTGTTTGGAAATAGGGCCTTTGCAGACAAATTAGTTAAGATGAGGTCACACTGGAGTAGCTTGAGCCCTTATAAGGAGCGAAGAGACAAAGGCACACAGAAGGAGTCAGCAGTGTAACAGTGGAGGCAGAGATTAGAGTGATGCAGCTGCAAGCCAGTGTATACATGGGTTAGTACTAAGTCTGGGCGGGGCAGGGAAGGATTCTCCCCTAGATCTTCCAGAAGGAGCACAGTCCTGCTGACACCTTGACTTTAGACTTCTGGCTTCCAGAATTGTGAGAAAATAAATTTCTGTTGTTCAAGACACCCACTTTGTGCTGGATACTGGTGGCTCATGCCTGTAATCCTAACTACTCAGGAGGCAGAGATCAGGAGGATTGTGGTTGGAAGCCAGCTCAGGCAAATAGTTTGCGAGACCCTATCTCCAAAAAAACCCATCACAAGAAAGGGCTGGTGGAGTGGCTCAAGGTGTAGGGTGTAGACCTTGAATTCAAATCCCAGTAAAGCAAAAAAAAAAAAAAAAAAAAAAAAAAAAAAGACACCCACTTTGTGGTGCTTTGTTATGGCAAACTCAGGAAGTTTATATAGATGTTGGCATCAGGAATATTGGAGTGCTTATATAACAAATACCTAAAAAATGTAGAAATGAATTTGTACTTGGGTAATGTGTAGAGGCTGTAGAATTTTGAGGTGCAGGGTAGACAAAGCCTTGAAAAAACTGTTGGTAGAAATATGGATAGTAGCTGGTCATGGTAGTGCATGCCTGTGTTAAGGCAAGAGAATCAATCGTGAATCCAAGGCCAGCATGGACTACAAAGTGAGACCCTGCCTCAAAAAAAAGAAAACACATGGGGCCAGACGTGATGGTGCATGCCTATAATCCCAGCCAAACGAGAGACAGAGATAGGAGGACCATGGTCAGAGGCTGGCCCTAGCTGAAAGTGAGATTCTCTCTGAAAATAAACTAAAGTGAAAAGGGTTTGGTGTGGCTCAAGTGGAAGAGCACCTGCCTAGCAAGCAAACCCAGTACCACCAAACAAACAAACAAAAAGAAGCACAGATAGTAAAGACGATTCTGTTGAGGGCTCAGAAGGAAAAGAGCAATAGGAAATGCATCTGTTGTTTAGAGAGCACACGATCATCACAAACTTGCTAGCAGTATGAAAGCTAAAGGTGCTTTTGGTGCGGTCTCAGAAGGCAATGAGAAACATGTTACTGAACAACGGAGGAAAAGCCATTCTTGTTATAAAGTGCCGAAGAACTTGGCTGCCTTGTGTTCTCGTGTTTTGTGTAAGGAAGAACTTATAAATACTGAACTTAGGTATTTAGCTGAGATTTCCGAGCAGTGTTAAAGGCATGCCTGGTTTCTCCTTGCTGCTTATGGTAAAATATGAGAGCAGAGAGAAACTGAGAAAAGAACCGCTAAGCGTGAAGGAAGCAGAACATGAAGATTGGGAAATGTCAGCCTAATCACATTGCAAAATGAGAACATGTTCTCTAGAGAGCCCGCCAAGCATGTGCTGGCTAAGAACTTGCTGGAGGTGAGCTGTGTGACTGACATCCAATCTACCCTCTCAGGAGAAGCCTGGCTCCAGATGGGGTTATCCAGGCAGGACTCTCTTGTCTTACAGTTTGGACCCTGATGAATTGCACATAGTGAATTGCAGGTTTCCTTTTTTTTAACTCTTTTTTTTTCGTGTTTGCAAAACAGGTGCTCTACCACTTAAGCCACACCTCCCCCAGTCCTGAACTGCAGTTTTTGTTAGAAGTTTATACCATCAGAAACACTGTCACACCAGGTACCAGTGGCTCGTACCTGTAATCCTAGCTACTCGGGAAGCAGAAATCAGGAGGATCATGGTTCAAAGCCAGCCCAGGCAAACAGTTCTTGAGACCCTATCTTTAAAAAAAAAAAAAGACCCATGACAAAACAGGGCTGGCGGAGTGGCTCAAGTGGTAGAGTGCCTACCTAGCAAGTGTGAGGCCCTGAGTTCAAGCCCCAGTGATGCCAAAAAAAAAGGAAACTGTCAGCCTATACTGAAAGGGACAGAGATGAGACAAAAGGAAGGAAGGGTGGTTCTGAGGACAGATCCAGAGATGTACAGGCAAGAGAGGGCACAAGCCAAGAGGGTGAGAATATCTCCTGTTCCAGAGGGTGGGGTCACCCTAGTGGGCCCAGAAAGCAGAGCATCAGGTCCCACAGAATTCTTTTCAGGCTTTGAACCTAATGGAATTTTGCCCTGCTGGGTTTTGGACTTGCTTGGGATCACAGACTCCCTTTTTCTTCCCAATTTCTTTTGAAATGGGAATGTTTATCCTGTGTCTGTCTCATCACTGCATTCTGACAGCAGGTAGTTCATTTGCTAGGTTTGTAGACAAGCAGCCTGTGATAGCTAGCTTGGTGAGGCATGGGTAGAGAACAGAAATCCTGAAGGACTGGAGGTAGGCAGGGGTGATACCGAGGCATTATGTGGGGCAGGCACAGGGGAGGAGCAGGGAAGGGACAGGGGGCTTACCTGCAGTCACTGAACTCTCTGGGCCTGTGGGTACAGAGTTGTTACTGTTAGCATGCAGGCCTCTGGGGTTTGCAGCACAGCAGTCACGCTCAGGGGCTAGGGGCTAAGCCAGACTGCCCTTGGCATGCTCCCTGCTCAAGTCTACATGATGTTCAGATCAAAACTGTTCCAGGAAAAGGGTAAATTGGAGTTCTGACCTATGACCAGTCACAAGGTATAGAGGTCCCTCCCTATCTCAGAGCCTGGCAGAAAGCCTGCAGGGATCAATCAGGGTATCACTCCCAGCATTCAGTGGAAGCCTTCCCACCCCTATTGACTTCCACTGGGCACAGGATTGTAATCAGGGGGTCTTGCTTTCCCAGCTAGAGCACCTGGTTGGTAGGGAGAAGGCTGCGCTTGGTGCCAGGAGATAAGCTGAGGGCAGCCAGAGGTAGCATGCTAGGAAGGGGATGGAAAACTCAAGCCGCCCCCACCCCACCCTGGGCATCAGCCCCCAGGCCCTGGAGGCCACCCTGGGTACCTCTGCAGCCAGGCAAGGGAGGGCCCCACACTTACTGGTGAAGAGTTGCTGGATTCGAGGAAAGCCACCACCAGGCCCACCCAGGAGGATGGTGACTAAGATCCAGGTGAGACCCACAGTGATGACTAGGGCCACGATGCGGAAGGGGCCTGGAGGCAGGACAGACATGGGGCAGGCCCACCTTAGGCAACAGTGAATGAACTCTAGAATGATCCCAGGGCCCCTCGTGACCAGCTCTCCCCTTCCATTAGGGAAGAAGTGACGGGAGGACTAAAGAGGGAGACTCAAACTCCCTGGTAGGTGGAAGGAGGAAACTGAGTTCAAGCCCTAAGGCTGTTCTATTTGGTTCTCCCTAGCAGGTTTGGAGGGGACTTCTAGAATTCACTGCTCCAGAAGGGCTTCCTAGCACCCTCCTCAACTCCTTCTTCCGAGACAACCAATAGAGCTGTGTTCTGCCCATCTGCCCGTCCTTTCTCCTGTCCAATGGAGGGTTCTTATGCCTTTGGAAGACCAGTTCCTCCACTTGCTGCAAGCCAGGTCTTGAGTTCCCCTCCCTTCTCAGATTTCTTGTAGTAAGGATCCTTCTTTCTGTTTCACTCTTTCTTCTGTATTGTCAACATCTCCCAGCTTAAGAAAGCAAAGAGGAGCTGGGTGCTGGTTGGTCACAACTATAATCCTAGCCACCCAGGAGGCAGAGATCAGGACTGCAGTTCGAAGCCATCCCTGGGCAAATAGTTCACAAAGCCCAAAGCCCTATCTCAAAAAAACCCTTCACAAAAAAGGGCTGGTGGAGTGGTTCAAGGTGTAGGCCCTGAGTTCAAACTCCAGTACTGCAAAAAGCAAACAAACACTCAAAAAACCCACATCCCCATTCTCTCTCCTCTCACTTTCCTCTTCCCTATCAAACTCTTACTGGGGTTTGAACTCAGGACCTCAGGCTTGTTAGGCAGGCACTCTAC
Organism: Castor canadensis; assembly: GCF_047511655.1. Taxonomy (NCBI): domain Eukaryota; kingdom Metazoa; phylum Chordata; class Mammalia; order Rodentia; family Castoridae; genus Castor; species Castor canadensis. Next base: position 1,075,103 of record NC_133405.1, on the reverse strand, counting down.
CACTTGAGCCACTCTGCCAGCCCCTCATCAAACTCTTTAAAAGTCAACTACACTCACCCTTTCCATCATCTTATGTCCTACTCTTTCCCCAACCTGCTCCAATCTGGTCTTGCCCCCACCACTCCAAGCCAATAGCTTGTGGCCAAAGGACACCCATGATCTTCATGGTGTCATGTCCCTGGTCACCTATGGGCTCCGCTATGCATTGACCTCTCAGTGGGCTGTCACTTTCCTGACTGGACCCCCCTACTTCTCCTCGGTCAATTGTGTTCCTCTACCTTTCCCTTAAAGTTAGACCCTCCCAGGCTTCTGTCCCAGGCTGCCTTCTTGTCTCTACGTACACCCTCCTTATAGGTGACTTAATTAGGTACCATGTAGCAATGAAACCTTATTTTCTGGCTCCAGCCCTGACGTATCTTTAGCCCACACCCTGGCAGCCAGTTCCTCACTGCCCAGTTCCACTTGGATGTACCTCAGCTGGTTGGTTTGTACTCCCATTCTCAAGCTGTACTCTCCATCTCACCCCAGTCATTCCCCCAACAAGGCATCTTCATCGTAAATATCCAGCTGACACCAGAGAAGTCATCCGGTTCATGTGGAACCCCCCTTGGCTCCCATGTCAGTTCCCGTGTAACCATGCCTCTCCAGCTCCACTCCTGCTGCTGTCCACCCAGCCGCCATGCTCCCTGGAGCCTCTCAGTTTAGGAAGAAGTCCTCACAGGTGAAAGGTTTTGCCCAAGGTCACAGAATGAGTGTTTGTGTGCACAGTCCTCCATTTTCAAAACCAAGCCCAGTGGCCACCCCGGTCCCTCCTGACAGACGTCGGAACACCTGGGCCTCCCTCCCGTTCGCTGTGGAAGCCACCCACCTGCCAACCTCATGTCCACTTCTCCCGCTGGGTTGGGACCGCCGGCAGGTGCACTGTTTGGGGACCGTGCGCTGTGTGTGTAAGGGACAAAGCAGAAGAGCAAGCCTGTGCTGGACCCCTGCTGGGGGGTGGGCGCGATCGGTGCTACGACTGTTCCTGGCCAGGCCAGGTTCCTCGGGAACGCCAGGAGACGTCCTGCCTGGCCAGGAGGGGCCTCCGGAACCTGTCCGCTCACGATCGGGCTTACAGAAGCCTCCGGCACTAGGGCGTAGAAGTGGTTCTCACGCACCCTCCCGGCCACTCCTGTGGGAGGCCCCAGGCTCAAGCCGTTGCTCTCGAGACTGGTGACAGCTACCGGGCTCGCCGGGGCCTCGGTCAGGGGGACTCCGTGTCGGGCTGGCGGCCCAGCTCTGCCCGGCGAGGTAAGACAAGGGAGTTAGCGTAGAGCAGCCTGGCAGGCCCAACAATGGCGGCCCGGGGAGGGGCCACAGCCCGCTGGCACCGCCTCGCCATCCGCCTTGCGGCTAGGAGGCCACGCCCTGCTCAGGCCCCACCTCCATCCTTCGCGCTAGCCACCGGGTGGGAGGGGCCTGGCCAGGCCCCGCCCACCCCACCCCGCGGGCTCGCGCTCGGCCGCCAGGCTACTAACTGGGAGGAGGAGCCGACATCAACCCCGCCCTGTAAGTCTCGCCTTGGACTAGCTCCTGGCTTGAGGTCAGATATCTGAGGCCTTGGGAAGAGGATGGATCTGGGAACATGATTAGAAATTTTCTAAAGTTAGCATTTGTGCCTTTTAGGAACAAGGAATGTCCACAAGCCCGTAACAACAGAATCCGACAGACCTAAGTCAACTAGCGTGAACCTAGTTGGCTGCTTTTCCTTCCAGAGTGTGTTCTGTCCAGAAACTCGTTCCTTCGGTTTCATGCATCACTCAGTGAAAGGCAGTATCTGAAACACTGTTGCGACACACTTAAAAGCTTTCGCGTGTTCCTGCCTGAGCTCTGTGCCTCAAGTGCACACAACCATCTGCAGCGATGGCTGCAGCAGGGCAGAACCAGAACGACATCCCTGTCCTTTGATCCCATAACCCCACTCGCATGAAACCCCCTTGGCCCCTTGGGGAATAATCCAAAACACAGAGAAAGTTTATAGAGCCCGGCGTGGTAGAGCTCTGGCTGGAATACCGTGCTTTCTGTAATGGCATGCCTCATATGTCCCTCATACACACTTCTCCCTAACATGATCAAGAGAATCTGAGCAGCTTTCTGCTGTACATGGGTTTGTACTTCGGTTTTATCAATTAATTTGGTGGCCTCTCATGCATTTCTAGTTCCAAACCATTGGCACCATGCCCTCCTCATTGGGGTTCACTAGCAGAAGCTCCCCCAATCACACACTTGGCATCTGTCCCCCGCATCTGCCAGACTGGTAGTTCTTGTTATTTTGTATTTTTCTTTTGGGATGCTGGGGATCAAACCCAGAGACTGGTAGTTCTTACACCCTCCTCAGATTAGGCAGGGAAAGGTTGATTTAATGAGTTCCCCTGATGAGCCAGAGGCACCTCCCCCTTCCCCAGGGTCACCAAAAGAGTGATAGACTAAGAGCTTGGGCTTCAGTTCCAGATCTGTGCCTCCTGGGATAATCCCTTATTTTCTCTGGGACTGGTGTGTGTGTGTGTGTGTGTGTGTGTGTGTGTGTGTGTTGCGTGTGGTGTGTGCTGGGGACTGAAACAGGGCCTGAAGCACGCTAAGCACATGCATTACCACTGACCCACACTCCACACTTGGATTTTCTTTTTAAATTAATTATGCAAAATAATGGGTTTCTACATGACACACACACACACACACACACACACACACACATTTTTGCTGTATTGAACTCAGGAGCTACACCTTGAGCCACTCCACAAGTCCTTTTTTTTTTGTGATGGGTTTTTCGATATAGGGTCATGCAAACTATTTGCGGGGCTGGCTTACAGCTGTAATACCCCTGATCTCTGCCTCCGGAGTAACTAGGATTGCAAGCGTGAGCCACTGGCGCCCAACTTCCTTTAGCAATTCTTGTACCTTAGGTTTGCTGCTGCTGAGTTTCAAGCTTTTGTATGTCTGAAGTCACCTTTGTTTCCCTTCCTATTTATTTGTTTGTTGTCCTGGAGATGAAACCCAGGGTCTTCAGGCATGCTAAGCAAGCAGTATACCATAAACTATACATACAGCACAACTACATTTTCTAAAATGTAAATTTTTGACTGGATGTGATGGTGTAGGCCTATAATCCCAGCACTTAGGAGGGAGGCTGAGGCAGGAGGATCTGGAGTTTTAGAACCTGTCTCAAATCCCACCCTGCCCTCCTTGCAAAATAACCCAAAATTTCTACTTTGGGAAAATTTTACATTTTCAGAAAAGCTGCTGGGACAGTGCAGAAAGTCCCCATATGCCCTTTATCCAGGTCCCCCAAATCTCACCTCACCGTGGTTCATCAGTTAAGAAATTGACATTGGTAAATACCGTTAACTGGACTACAGAATTGATTTGGATTTCACTCCTTTGCAGCTGATATCCTTTTTTGCTTTGGGATCCTCGGGGACACCGCAATGCAGGCAGTCATCATGTCTCCTCAGTCTTAACGTCTGTGACTGTTTCTCAGGCCACCTTGTTTTCCACAACCCCAAGAGCACTGGAGGGTACTTATGAGGTATTTGTAGATTCTCCCTCTATTTGGTTTCATAGCTTCCTTTCTACCTTAAACTGATTTACTGAGATATAATTTGCATACTATGAAATTCACCCATTAAATGCATATATAAAATCCAATAGGTTTTAATAAATTTATATAGTAGTGCAACTACTACATTAATTTGATTTCAGAACATTTCTATCATCCCGTTCAGTCGTTCCTTACTCTTTCTTCTCAGGCAAACACTGATCTGCCTTCAAATAAGATGGAAGTCATAAGCTGGACACTGGTGGCTCATGCCTATAATCCTAGCTTCTCAGGAGGCACAGATCAGGGGGATCATACTTTGAAGTGAGCCCTGGGCAAGTAGTTCATGAGATCCTATCTTGAAAAAACCCATCACAAATAAAGGTTGGTGGAGTGGCTCAAGTGGTAGAGCAGTTCCCTAGCAAGTGTGAGGCCCTGTGTTCAAACCCCAGTAAAGGAAAAAGATGGGCTTCCCATAAACAGGACCCTGTGACAGGTGGGCTTCCATGATTGGCTTTCTTCACTTAGTGTCACTTTTTGTGGCTCATCCACATCACAGCATTATCAGTAGCTCATTCCTTTTCTTGCTGTGTGGTAGGCCATCAGATGGACAGGCGGCATTTTGTTAGCTGTTCACCAGTGACGAACTTTTGGGATGGGTCCAGCTTTCTCCTAGTATGAGTACTGATGCTCTAATATTTAGTGCAAGTCTTACTATGAATGTATATTTCCCTTTCTTGTGGGTAGCTACATAGGAGTGGAATTACTGGTCCCCTGGTAACTATGTTTACGCACTTAACTGTCTTTTATTTTTTTATAGTACTAGGGATTGAACTCAGGGTCTCAGGCATGCTAGACTAGTGCTCTACCACGTGAGCTACATTCCCAGCCTAGAACTCTGTTTGACCTTTTGAGGAACTGCCAGGCTGCTTTCCACAGTGGCTGCACCATTTTATAATCCTGCCAGCAAAGTATGAGGGTTCTAATTTCTCTGCATCCTCTTCAGCACTAGTTATTGTCTGTCTTTCTAATTGTGGCCATCCTAGTGCACGTGAAGTGGAATTTCACTGTGGTTTTTAAAAACAGAACAAAAGAACATCTTGCATATTTATTTAGAAGACCATTTTGTTTTATGCACAAATTGTTACACTGAAATGAAAAATGCTGGAGGTGTACAGCTCAGTGGTAGACTCCTTGCCTAGCACTCTTCAGGTCCTAGGTTCAATCCCCAGCAGCAACCACACACACACACAGTATGCCATAAAAATGTATTCAAACAACCAAGAGTCATTAAAGAAAAACTGCTAATTTTCCTTTTCTTTTGTTTTTGGTGGTACTGAGAGTTGAACTCAGGGCCTCATGCTTGCTAGACATGCACTGTACTACTTCTGCCATACCCCCAGCCCTTTTTGTGATGGGTATTTTGAGATAGGGTCTGGTTTTATGCCCAGGCTGGTCTGGACCTCCATCTTTCCCAAGTAGCTTGGATGACAGACACAAGCCACCACACCCAGCAACTGGTTGAGATGGGGTCTCAATAACTTTTTGCCTGGGCTGGCCTTGAACTGTGATCCTCCTGATCTCAGTCTCCCAAATATGTAGGATTACAGGTTTAAGTCAGTTGAGGCTGACTTTTTTTTTTTGGTGTGGGGGTTGAACTCAGGGCCTCATGTTAAGCAGGTGTTCTACCACTCGAGCCACACCAAGCCCCTTTTTCCTCTCTTTGTTTCCTTTTTTTTTCTTCAGTACATGGTCTCACTATGTAGCTTGAACTAGCCTGGAAGCTGCTATATGGCTTCAAACTCTGGATCCTCCTGCCTCAGCCTCCCAAGTGCTAGGATTACAGGTGGTATATACCACCATTCCCAGCTATTTTATTTTTATTTATTTATTCTGGTAGTACTAAGGTTTGAACTCAGGGCCTTGCACTTGGTAGGCAGGTGCTCTACCCCTTGAGGTATGTCTCTAGCCCACTAGTTGGTTTATAATTTCCTCTTTATTTAGTGTTCATCAAAGTCTCCAGATTAATGCTCAGGGGTAGTGCGATGTAGACTATTCACTCTCAGACTTAATACCATCTCATTGTAATATGGTGCCCTAATAAAATTCCACCATCCTGGCCTGGTCTACTTCTGCCTGACAATGAAATTAGTCCATCTAAGGGTTAAAGGAAGGAAGCCCCTTATCGCTGGGATGAATATGACCCCTTCCTCAGAGAAAGTCATGAATAATCCCCCACTCACTGACAAAAACCCTCCCCCTTCCTTTCAAAGGGACTCATCCTTTAGCAGGAGGGGATTCTGATCTGTGAGTTGTTTCTCCAGCTTCTTCTTATCTGGCCAAAGAACAAAGCTTTTCTTAACTGCATTATCAGCTCTCAGTTTTGTTTGGGGTTCATGATTCTAAGAGGGAGAAAAAGTCCAGATTGGGTTAGAAATTGGTAACACATATATAAAATTCATTCTTTCTGGGTGTGGTGACAGTACGTCTATAATCCCAGCACTTGACTGAGGCTGGAGGATTTCAAATTCAAGGCCAACTTGGGCTACATAGGAAGATCCTGCCTCAAAAGATAAAACAAATTGTATTCAAGTGTACAATTCACTGGTTATTAGTGTATCCATGGTGTTATACAACCATCACCACTGTCTAGTTCCAAGTATTTCCATATCCTGCAAAATATACCCCAGACCCATTAGCAGCAGTCAGTACCCATTCCTCCCTTGGTGTCTCTATTCCTATTGTGGACACTTTGTATAAAAGGACTCACACATGATGTGGCCTTTTGTGTCTGGCTTCTTCCACTTGCCATGTTTTCAAGGTTCATACATGTCACCTGTATCAGTAGTTTCTTATTATTTCTAATTAGTTTTACTCACTCAGCCATTTCTGCATGCTAGGCAAGTGCTCTACCACTGAACTACATCCCTAGCCCTCCATTTACACACCCCCTTTTTTTTTGTTGGCACTGGGGCTTGAACTCAGGGCCTTACACTTACTAGGCAGATGCTTTATGAATGGCTGGGACATGTGGCTCTCCTGTCCCTGCTTCAGTGTAGGAACTGAGAGCTGAGGTGCTAGTTTTTTTCTTTTTTGTGGTACTGGGGCTTGAACTCAGGGCCTTCACTTTGAGCCACTCCACCAGCCCTTTTTGTGATGAGTATTTTTGAGATAGGGTCTTGTGAACTATTTGCCCGGACTGGTTTTGAACCATGATCCTCCTGATCTTTGCCTCCTGAATAGCTAGGATTACAAGTTGTAATTGCTATTTAATGAGGTGCCAGTTTTTTCACCCCGCCTAGTCCTTCATGCCTCTGCCCAAGTTTTATGATCTAGAGATGAAGTGACATTGAGTGACCTAAATGGTCCCTCACCTCATTCTTTTTTTTTCTCGAGTTATTTTTTAGATAGGGTCTCAAGATTTTTGCCTAGAGCCAGCCTCGAACCTGGGTACTCTGCAATCTGTCTCCTAAGTAGCTGGGATTACAGGTATGAATCACTGCTCCTGGCTCCCTCATTCTCCTTTCCAATGTAGTCACCAAGATTTGTGCTTTCAGTTGACTTAGCTCTTCTGGCCCTGATGCAGACAACCCACCATGAAGTAATAGTTGATGGTCCTCAATTGGGCCCCTCATATCTTCATTTGGTATCTGTGGCCAGAGCTGATGTAACAGTTGGCTGTCCTCACCTTTACTCTGTCTTTGTCCTTTATATACACCCAGAGGTAAAGTGACAGTTGGGTGTCCTTACTAGAGCCCTCCTGCCTCTGTTCCAGTATAGGCACACAGAGCAGGATCAGATTGGAAGGTCATCCCCACACTTCTTCCACCTTGGTCACTTGCAGTCACTTCTGTGTTAGGGACCCCCACATGGAGCTGGATCCCTCTTGCATTTCGGGCTCCTCCTGCTACTCCTAGATAGCAGCCTCCACCCCAGTGATGCTATGCCAGCAGGTTCCCAGCACACAGCTCTGCAGTCTAAAAGGGTGCTCCCCTAAGGGCTTTGTGAGAGCTCTGAGCACAAAGATACACCGTGGGGTCAGGACTGGCTCCTTGCACCTTCGTTTTTCTTTTTACAATGGTTCAGTGCCATCTTTAGGCCCACATCTGAGGTTTTGAGGACCCAACACGGAGGACTAGGGGGACTAGGGCGGTTGGAGATTTAAGACTCTTTCTCACGAGCAGACATGAGGATGGCACCATCTGGTGGTGTGCGGGGGGAAGGCCTCTCTCATCTTCAGGGACAGGTCTGCTGGATTTTATCTCAGGGTTCACCCTCCTGGAATCATCTCTAGCCTTTTGCAAAGCTTCTTTTGTTCATTGCAGCTACATGGCACCGCAAGAGTCAAGACAAAGCCCTTTTATAGCCATATACTATGGCCCCGGGGTTAAAGAGGAGCCGTGTGGCACTCTGCCTAGCATGAAGGGCCCAGTGACATTCACGAGATTCAGAGGAAGTGACTGTGTGGTATTGAGGCCCAAGACTGACCCTTATCCACTCACCGGGGCTTTGGGCCCTGTCCCTAGAGTCTTCCTCCTGGGTCTACAGCAAGAAGTAGAGGGGGCTGGCCTGGCCTGGAAGGCCCAACAGCTCAGCCCTCACATCTGACCCCAGAGGACAAGAGGTGGCAGTTGCTGCTAGTACACATACTTGCCTGGCTAGCTCCCAGGCCCAACTCCAGTAGCACCACCAGCTCCTGGGTGTCAGGCTCTACTGTGCCCCTTTCTCCAGGAGGATGGAGGCCCAAGGCCTCTGTAACCGAAGTCTGACCTCCAAGCCTGTCCACAGAGCCCTGTCAGCTGGTCTGAGGACCTGGGCTAAGCAGAGCCCTTAAGGGACTATAATTTGTCTTGGTCCAACCATCAAATTTCTATTCAAGGTCGAGGTGACCTTGGCAATCCCCTTCCTCCCACAACTTGGAGGTACCACCTCGTCTGCTAAAAGGAGGGGACGGGAGGCTGGGAATTGCACACGAGGATGCAGTGTGGATGTCCACACATATATGCATGCATACTGTGTCTGGAGTGGTGCAACACACCATCCTAGATTATGGGACAGGAATAAGCCTACTGAACATTCAAGTTTCTTCTTCCTCTGTGTATTTCCCCTTGTAGGGTCCTGGACAGGAGTCCAAGCTCTCCCTTTACTTAACCAGCCCAAGTGTTGCCATTCCAGCCTAGGGAGACTTTGCAGGGCTGAGGGTGGTTGGTTTTCAGTAGTAGACTAAGGAGAGGCTTGGATGGTTCAAACAGAAAGCTCTGCATAGCTGGATATGGTGGTGCATGCCTGTATTCCAGCTGCTTGGGCCTCCCCAGTCCCTGAACGCTGGGGCTTATACTCACCTCTGCCAGGAGCAAACTGTTCCTCACGTGGTCATTTTCTGGGCCACTGGCTTGCTCAGTCCGTAAAACACACTGCCTTCTGATCAGTCTTCTGTTGCCCTGATCTACCACAACCTGTGCCCTAAGTGCAGGGACCATGGTGTTACTTTCTGTTATCTGCTCAGTGCTCAGCCACAGCAGAGGCTCAGGAGAGGGCAGGAAAAGATGCTTGATGGCGACTATCCTTGTTGGGGGCAGGGCAGTGGTTGAGCCACATTTGTGTTCCCCTAGAGCCTCATAATGTGAACTTATCTGGAAATAGGTGTTTTGATTTTGGAATTCCGACCACCAGAAGTGAGAGGATGCAGTTTTGCTGTTGGAAGCACCTGGTCTGTGGTGCTTTGTTAATGGCCACCTCTGGAAGATAACACAGGCAGACTGGGCAACCTCAGATCTCTCGCCCTTCAGCTGCTGCCCAGTTCAGAAAGCTGGGCATTGCTTTTGTCTAGTACTTCCCCCTTGGCCACTGAGGTCAGTCACAAAATCCACCAAATCTCCTGGCAGTGTTGCCTGAAATGACCTTGGGTGAGACAGGGACGCTGGGGATGGAGGCTGGCTAGCTGGCCCGCTTGCATTTACAATAAAAGTGGTAGAAATATTCGTGTAGAAGGTGAAAGAAAATTGTGACCTGGCCTTGTACTACAAGCCGTTTTTTTTTTTTTCTTGGTGGTACTGGGGTTTAAACTCAGGGTCTCACACTTGCTAGGCAGGTGCTCTACCACTTGAGCCAGTCTACCAGCCCTGCAAGTTGGTCTTGATGACAAACACCTGTGGAGTGGAACAGACTGATGGGAACAAGTGTTTCACACCCAGTCAGGTCCACGGCTGCAGCATGGTGGGAGATGTCAGAGGTAAGGAGGCTAAGGGAGAGGCCTGGCGCAGGTGCTGGGGTGGAACTTAGCATGCAACATGGGGAGTGGGAAAGTTACATATTTCTTCTCCATGGTTTTGGGGAAAGGGGGTAATGACAAGGGGACAGATGGGGCTGTTTGAGGATTTAATGGCAGGGGTTGAGGTAGGGGATCACAGTTGTTGCTTCTACCTTTCCTGGGGCAGGGAAACTGCCTGTGGGTGGGGTAAGGGTGGCCATGGAGTGCAGAGCTGGTGAGAAGGGACCTCTGGGGGGCCAAGATGTTGCTGTGCAGCACAAGATTTCCTTCCAGCTGGTGACCAGGAATGTTGAGTGGCACTGAGGCTTAGGTGGCCTCTCACACAGACACACTTGACCACTTCACTCCAAGCTCTGAGGAGCTTGCCAACAGCCATTGGGGAGTGGGGTTTGGCAACTGCCCCTCACTGTCCCTAACTCCTGTCCTGAGGAGTCCTAGGACAGACTGATAGGATGTTCTTCTCCTTCTTTCTGTGGGGGCTGGAATGAGGGGAGGTGGTGTTTCAGGTCCCGAGGAGAGATGGGTGGCTCAGTTAGGGCTGGTGGTAGCCCTGCGAGTCACAGCAGAAGTCTTAAGTGCTTGGTTGTTGAGGAATGTAGCTGGGCTCTGGTGGCAGCAGCGGCAACAGCGAGGGGCAGACAGTAGTGGCCTGAGCCCGGGGCCAGGAATGTGAAGCTGAGGCCTATGGTCCCGAAGTCCTCCCAATGTGGGGTCAGTCCTCTTGATGTGAGGTTGGATGGTGGGAAGGTGGGAAAGACAGGGTGGCTGAGGAGGGGGGGTGGAGTGTGGGTGGAGTGGGTGCCCAGGGCTCAGAGCTTGTGGGGATTCACCCACTTGTAGGTGCCCTCGTACTGGAAGCCTACTCTCTTCATCAACTCATCTGCCTCCGTGGGGCCGCGGCTGGAAGCGGGACAGGCAGAGGGGAAGATGTGAGGGATTCCTGCCCCTGGGGAACCCCACTGCCCTGCTTAGCTCCGCTTGGCCTCCCCAGCCCCCACTCTTCCCTCACCTGCCATAAACATAGGGGATGGGCTGGGGCTTCTCGTGATCAATCTTGTGTAGCAGTGGTGTGAAGATCCTCCAGGCCTCCCGGAGCTCATCACTGAGGGGACACAGTATGGCTTTGGGAACAGTAGGGCATGCAGGGAAGGAGAAGGCCACCCCCATTACCTGCCCCCCCCGCCAAGGGAAGCCAGGGCCAGGCTGCTGGGTACCCTCACCTGCGCACGAAGTGCATCTGGCTCCCACAGAAGACATCCAGGATGAGGCGCTCATAGGCGTCAGGGAGCTTCACATTCTACAGGGTGTGATGGGAAGGTCCTTACTGACACCACTGTGTGCAGCCACCCAGGCCACCCTCACAGGAGACTTTCTTGGCTGGCCCTCCCAGTAGGCACCTTGTATCTGTTGCCATAGGTCAGGTCCAGCTCTGACTCCTCAGGGTTGAAGAACATGCCAGGTTTCTTGGTCATCATCTTGGTGTACACAGCCTCGTTGGGCTGCACACGGATCACCAGCTCATTACGCTTGCATTGCTGGTGGAAGATGTCACCAGCCACATCGTGGAACTGTAGTCTCACCTCAGCCTTGCGCTCATTCAGTGCTTTGCCACAGCGCAGGATGAAAGGCACCCCTGGGTGGGGACAGGGCTGGCCTCAGGACTGGGTCTCATAGAGGCTTGGGCATGTGTAAGACAGACTGAGAGCTTCAGTTTGAGTGTGTGTATGTGGTGTGAGTATGGCAAGGGTGTTGTATTCCCTGTGCGCTAGACCTCCCACTCTAGTGTCCTCGGCTGCTGAGCAGTGTGTGTCTGACCTCACTGAGAAGGATCTCCACTCTGGAGGTGTCACTTACCATCCCACCGCTCATTCTCCACATAGAGGACAACAGCTGCAAAGGTGGCAGTGGTGGACCCACGAGGCACTGTGGGGTCATCCAGGTACCCTTTGGTGGCCTCACCTTCTCCATTGGGGTTTCCCACATACTGACCCAAGATCACATTATTGGCCTTCACCTCTGAGATACATTTCAACACCTTGACCTGGGAGAAAGCCAGGGGAGAGTGGGCCCCTTGGATAAAAGGATGGGGGCAAGGCAGTGGGCATGAGGAAGCCCAGTGCCTCATCCCAGAGGGTCCTGCTATGGGACATAGCTGCTGGGGACGTGGCAGGTGTACTTCTACCTACTTTCTCGTCACGGACGTCATCTGAGTCAGTGGAGGCAGGCTTTTCCATGGCTACCAGACACAGCATCTGTAGGAGGTGGTTCTGCATCACGTCCCTGGTGGTAGAAGAGGCTGAAGCTTGAATGAGGCACCACTTCCAGGGTTGGAGTGAGGGGTGAAGAACAGGCACACCTTAGTTGCAGCCCCTCCTCCCTGCCTGTCGGCTAGGTTCTAGGGGGCCCAGAATCTCCAAACAAGGCTTTCTAGTGACAAACTAGGAGACTTGCTTCCTTATCCCCAATGTCTTCCAGGTCTCCTAAGGCAAGGAAGTAGACAACGACCCTATTGCTTACCCTGGAAACCCCTGCGTGGCTTGGCTGGGGAGGAGTTGCATCCCTTATAGCCACCTCTGACAACTCTGATTTGGACCTCTGGGTGTGAGCAGGAGCTGCCCAGAACAGGGATGGAGGCTCTGCAGGGTGGCTGGATCATGCCCCATGTCCCGTGTCAGCATCCTGAGATGGGGACAGTCTCTCACCTGATTATCCCAAATTCGTCAAAGTAGCCTCCCCGACCCTCAGTGCCAAAGGGCTCTTTGAAGGTGAGGATCACACAGGCAATGTTGTCCCGGTTCCAGATAGGGCCAAAGATCCTGTTGGCAAATCTGTGGGGAGGCACAGGGTGGAGGCTGGCGAAGGACAGGTGGAAGAGTCCACCTGGGGCACCCATCCTTGACCTGATCCCCTTTCCCCTGTGCAGGCCAGGGCTTGGACCCCACCTCAGCACCATGAGGTTCTGCACCATCTCCTTGCCCAGGTAGTGGTCAATGCGGTAGATCTGGTCTTCGCGGAACAGGGAGGAGATGTGGTTGGACAGCTGTTCAGAGCTTTGGAGGTCTCTCCCGAAGGGCTTCTCCACAATGATGCGGTTCCAGCCTCTGCCAAGAGCCCAAAGACACATTATCCCCAAGCCCCTCCTCAGGGAGCAGGGACTGTATCTTCTTCACATTCTCAGGTGACACAGGGAAGCTCTGGTAAGCCGTACCTTGCCTCTCTGCTTTTGCACAGAGCCCTTTTATACCCAAGGACACCTGGGAAGTCTTCCTGTCAATTGGCTTGTGATTGAAACAGCTCCTAAGCCTGCCTCTTGTGTGGTAGGGTGGCACTGCCAGCACACTCTTGGGTGGCCCTGTTCTCCTCCTGCCCTAACACCAGGTCCTCAGTGGGCTGGAAATAGCCCAGTGGCTAGTGGGGGAGCAGGGAGTAGGGGAATCAGGGCATAGCTACCCCAGTGATTTTCTTTATTTTTGAGATGAGGTCCTCACTATGTTGTTAAGGTTGGCTTGGAGCTCCTAGGCTCAAGGGATCTTCTTGCTTCAGCCTCTTTGTTTTGTTGAGGTAGGTTCTCTCTACACAGCCTAGGCTGGCCTTGAACTCACAATCCTGCCTCAGCCTCCTTAGTGCTAGGATCACAAGTGCCACCATGCATAGTCTCTTTCTTGGCAGAGGACTTACAGGCCACTACAAACAATCTCCATTGGTTTGAAAAGGAAGCGGTGACCTTTTTTTGGCTATCTCTTCCCACAATTAAAGTGGCTTTCTGCATCAAAATCAGAAGAGGGCTGCCAGCAAGCAGTGGTTTCTCATGGAACAGCACTGCCACCTGGCAGGGACTCTGGGAAAGCACAAATGTACAAGAATGAGCATAACAGCAGCTAGCAGTTCGTGGAGCAACACTACCATCTTGTGGTCATGGTAGTAACTGCAACCAGGGACCTCTGGTTTACACAAGCATTCGAGCTATAAGCATTTTCAATAAAGATTGTTAGAAAACTACCATTATTTATAGCCTATTTCATTCTTTGAAGCGATAACTCAAGTAAATAACAAACAGGGCACCTATATTTTTAGACTGTCTAGACCTGGGGGGTTGTTAGGAGCAGTGGAGAGCACCCCTTTCTCACTGGCAGATCCAACCAAGGTACAGCAAACAGAAAGCAAGGAAGGGAGGGAGTGGGTCAGGCCTTACATCTGGCTCATGCAGGTCTCACGGATATTCTTGGTGACAGCCTCGTAGACAGTGGGGGGCAAGGCCAGGTAGAAGAGCCTGTTTGCCTGTGACCCCTGGTGGAGGGCATTCATATGGCTATTGAGGTGCTGGTAGGAGGCTGGATCGTTGTACTGGCCGGACACATAGGAGTTACGTGCAAAGAACTCCTCCAGCTTGGGCCTCTCTTCTGGAGTGGCCTGGGAGAGATGGATGGACAGACAGCCATATGTCAGTACCCTCCTTCCACTTCCCTCACAGTCTATGTCTGCTCTGCCCCCAGGGACTGAAGGATCTCCTTTGTGCATACCTTCTTTCTCATCCCACAGCCAGGGTGGGCTTCTCTAGAGGCCCATAGAGGTCTCCCTTAGAAGTCGGCCATCCTGGCCCCACATAGTGAAGGTTCACCCCATCTTGGCAGCTCTGCATACCCATGGGGAAGGGGTAGAGGCAGGCAGCATGAACATTGTGTGATGGGGCCCTGCAACCCCCTGCATATCCCCACAGCTCTTATGCTGTAGGACAGATGTCAGATTTCAGGAAAATTTGACCTGGGAGAAGATGTTGGGAAAATCTCTGCCCAAAATCATTAAAAAAATCATTAAGAAAATGCCAGTTGGTAGGACTTCCTGTAGGAAGAGGCACCTGGGGATAGTCCTTTTTCTAGTTCATGGCAGGTCCCAATGTGGCCCAGAGCAGAGCAAGATGAATCCAGCAAGTCTGGTTCAGAGTGTGGCTGGGAAACAGGGTCTTGGGCTGGGGGAGCCTTTTCCCCTGCTCCCTGCCCAGAGCTCCTCCTGTTGTGAAGGAGGTAGTGTGAGTGTTCAGTAGCTGCAGAGTGGTGGTAGGGCAAGGATGTAAGGTGCTAGGCTTGAGTGCTCCAGGTGGCCCTGCCTCTCTGCCAGTCAAGTGAGGTGGGGGGCAAGTCCCCTAGTGAGCCCCTTGCTGGAGGCTAGCAGACAAAACAAGGCTGGGGGAGACGTAAAGCCACTCACTTTGAAGAAAGGTTCACTCTGTTTGCGGATGTCATCCACTGTGAGATGGGAGCGTGCATAGCCCACAATGAAGGTGTCTTCAGGCAGAAGTCCATCCCGAAACAGCCACCTGAGGGCAGAACACAGCTGCTGCCAGGATGGGGAAAGGCAAGGCCAGACCTATCCCTGACAGGAAGACCCTGGATGCAGTGGGGGATGCACTTACCAGATGGTGGGGTAGATCTTCTTTTTGGCCAGGTCACCCTGTGGCAAAGGGAACAGGTGCGGTGAGTAGAAGCTAGGAACATGACCTACATCATCCCCCAGGGTCACTAATTCAGCTATAAGCACCCAGCCTGTCCCACTCTTGTACTCCTGATCCAGAAAGCATAAATGTATCTCCTGAGTTCAAGAAGACAACCTGGAAATCCAATTCATTAGAGCTGAATGACAATGGAGGTGCCATGTATCAAAATTGGTGAGATATAGTCTTAAATCTTACATTAGCATAAGACTGGATTGAAAGTAATGAGCTACTTATTCAATTCATGAAGCCAGAAAAGGACAGCAGGCAGGCACAATGGTACACACCTATAATCTCAGCACTTGGGAGGCTGAGGCAGGAGGAATTTGAGGCCTGTTTGAGCTACGTAATGACTTCCAGGCTAGTCTGGGCTTTAGGGCAAGACTGTTGTCTCAAGGGAAAAAAAAAAGAGAAAAGGACAGCAGAATTTTAAAATAAAAAAAATTATAAGGAAGGAAATAATGAAAAACAAAAATTAATACAAAGAAAAGAGAATTCCAGTCTGAAGCAAACTTCCCACTGTAGACAGAAAGGAGAACATTCCCAATGCCACATTTTGGGCCCTCAGCCTAGCTTACACATGTGCAGATGCACAAATCCTACAGAGCATCAACAAAGCAAATCTCAATGTTAGAAGATGTAACACATCAAAACCAAATTCAGTTTATCTGGAAATGAAAACGTTAAGAACCAAAAAGTAATAATTGAGGGCCAGGCATGGCAGTTCACACCTGCAATCCCAACACTCAGGAGGATGAGAAAGGAGGATCAAGAATTTGAGGCCAACCTTGCTAGGTAGCAAGATCCTGTCTCAAAAAATTTTAATCATTTAAAGTCACATTAAGAGATTAAAATAAATCACTAAGAAATGTTTACCTATTCCTATGTATTGACTTTTAAAATCTAGCGACCTTGCTAAACTCAAAACATGTACATAAAGGGCTTCAGAAAGTTATGTATAAAAACGCTTTGTGGGACTGAAGTTTGAATTCAGGGCTTCATGTTTGCAAAGCAGGCACTCTATTACTTAAGCCACACCTACAGTACATTTTACTCTGGTTATTTTTTTTTTTGTGGTACTGGGGTTCAAACTCAGGGCCTACACCTCGAGCCACTCCATCAGCCCTTTTTTGTGATTTTTTTTTTTTTCGAGATAGGGTCTCACGAACTATTTGCCCAGGCTGGTTTCAAACTGTGATCCTCCTGAGCTCTGTCTCCTGAGTAGCTAGGATTATAGGCATAAGCCACTAGCACCCGGCTTGCTCTGGTTATTTTGGAGATGGGGTCTCATGAACTATTTGCCTGGGCTGGAACTGAAATGTTATCCTCCCAATCTTAGCCTCCCAAGTAGCTAGGATTTCAGGCATGAGCCACTGGGTCCTGGCTAAAAGTCTTATCAAAGTAGGAAAAGAGAACTTCCTTAACTTGATATAGAGCGTCAATGAAACACCCTAAAAGTCTTATCAAAGTAGGAAAAGAGAACTTCCTTAACTTGATATAGAGCGTCCATGAAACACCCTAAAAGTCTTATCAAAGTAGGAAAAGAGAACTTCCTTAACTTGATATAGAGCGTCCATGAAACACCCTAAAACCATATATAATGGGAAATGTTGAAATAATTTCCCGTAAACAATCAGGAGCAAGAAAAGAAAACCTGCTACTGGCTCTTTAGTCAATGCTAAACTAGGAGGCTGACCCTAGCCAGTGCAGGAAGGCAAGAAAATGAAAATGGTGTAAGGTTTGCAAAGGAAGAAATGAAACTGCCATTATTAGATGATAGTTTGTCTATTAAAAAACTCCCTCAAATCAATCTACAGATAAATTATTAGAGTTTATGAGAGTTTACCAAGGTTGCTAAATTAAAAAATCAATAGACAGGCATAAACAAAGATTTCTTAGGACATACAAAGCAATAATCATTAATAATTGATAAAAAGACTTCCTCAAAATTAAAAAACCCTTCTGTTTATCCTAAGTTACTTCTAAGACAGGTGGTGGCACAGGATGCCTGTAATTCTAGCATGTGGGAAAAAGAGGCAGGAGGATTTCAAGTTTGAGGTTGGTGTAGACTACAGAGTAAGTTCAAGGCTAGCCTGAGCTACATAGTAAGACCTGTCTCAAAAAAACCTATCATCAAAAAGATGCTATTAAGAAAATGAAAGGGCTGATGGAGTGACTCAAGTGGTAGAGTGTCTGCCTAGCAAGCATGAGGCCTTGAGTTCAAACCCCAGTACTGCAACAACAACAAAATGAGGTTACTTGGGTTATGGCTCTGTGGTAACTTTACACACACAAGGCCCAGGGTCCAATTCCTAGCTTCCAAAAGGCAAGTCACAGGCTGAGAGACAGTACTCACCAAGCTTATCCATATCTAGATAGGTAAGTGGCTCCTACAACACAGCAAGAAAGCCACCCAACTAAAAATTGGTAAAAGGCTAGTCCAGACACTTTGCAAGGAAGGAACTGAATGCTCACTAAACACACAGAAAGGTGAGAAAAATGCAAATTAAACCACAATGAGATACCACTTCACTCTAGGATGGGTCAAAAGACCAAAAATCGTATGTTCTCCCTCATATGTGGACATTAGATCAAGGGCAAACACAACAAGGGGATTGGACTATGAGCACATGATAAAAGCGAGAGCACACAAGGGAGGGGTGAGGATAGGTAAGACACCTAAAAAACTAGCTAGCATTTGTTGCCCTTAACGCAGAGAAACTAAAGCAGATACCTTAAAGCAACTGAGGCCAATAGGAAAAGGGGAACAAGTACTAGAGAAAAGGTGAGATCAAAAAGAATTAACCTAGAAGGCAACACCCACGCACAGGAAATCAATGTGAGTCAATGCCCTGTATAGCTATCCTTATCTCAACCAGCAAAACCCCTTGTTCCTTCCTATTATTGCTTATACTCTCTCTACAACAAAATTAGAGATAAGGGCAAAATAGTTTCTGCTGGGTATTGAGGTGGGGGGGGGAGTGGGTGGTAAGGGAGGGGGTGGGGGCAGGGGGGAGAAATGAACCAAGCCTTGTATGCACATATGAATAATAAAAGAAAAATGAAAAAAAAAAAAAACAAAAAACAAAAAACAAAACACAGACATATTTTCCTAGTGTTGGCTGGGAGCTCACAGATGCTGCAGATGGAGGTGTGAAATGGTCACATCTAAAACAGCTGGGCAGTCTTTTATCAAATCCAGAATACATAATTATCGTACAATGCATCATTCTGCTCCTAAGTATTATCTCAGAGACATGAAAACACTTAGGCAACCGCTCAAAGATTCGTGCATGAATGTTCATAGTAGCTGTAATTCAAAACAGCTCCAAACTAGAAACAACCCAAAAGCTCAAATCAATCAACTGGTGAGTAGACAAACTGGATTTGTACAATATAGCAACAGAGGAATGTGCTATAGATCCATGCAACATTGGCAAATTTCAAAACAGGCTGAATGAAAGAACCTAGACACAAGATACTTAAGAGTTCACTTAAAGACTTAGGACGGGCAATAGCAATCTATTATGACAGAAATTAGATCAGTGGTTGCCTGGAGCAGGGAGTACACTGGCAGTGAAAGGGTACCCAAGAATTTTCTGGGGAGGTGAAAATGTCCTGGATTGAGTAATCAACTGTACAGTCACTATTTGTGCGTTGCCATGTATAGCAGAAAAAGATGGCGAAAAAAAATTTGAGCAGAGGGTGGGAGGGGGTTAGAAATTATATTTGGGGGACAGTGACTGTCAAAGGGGAACCTCTTAAGTATAGATAATGTTCTGTTTTTCTTTCTTTGAGTCAGAGTCTTGTTATATTGTCTAGGCTGGTCACAAACTCCTGGGCTCAAGTAATCCTCCTGCCTCAGCCTCCCAAACGCTGGGACTACAGATAATAATGTTCTGTTTCTTGATTTGGGAGAAGCTTACATGGGTGTGCTGAATTTGTGAAAAATTGCCAAGCTGTACTCATATAGTCTGTGTTGTTTTTGACATACATTCCAACAAAACATAAAAATTAGTAGATATAAGTCAACTTGCCTTCACACTTACTAGCAGCAAGCAATTTAAAAGTCATTTAAAGCAATGCCATTTACAATAGCAGACATGATACAAAGAACCGTGTGTGGGTCAGCTACAGAGATGACACCTCCATGGAGACCCCGGACTCTTGGGTGGCAGAGGCAACAAGAAGAATCACAATGACTCCTTCTTCAAGTCAGTTTACTCATCCTGTCACCATCAACAGCCCAACATGCTTTCATTTTGTAACTCAACAAACTCGGTGGAAAAGGAAGTGGGTGGAATGGCCAGCACACTCCTGAAGAAGAATGGAGCAGGGCATCTGTCTGCCCTTTCATCTCAGACCCTATAATCAAGAGCATGGGATGGATTGGGTGTGAACCCACGCTCCCTGGGGCACCAACACTCCATGGGGAGAGGTGAGCAGGTGGCACAGGTGTCAGGCACTGGTCTGATTTGGATCCCAGCTCACCCAAGACAGAAAAATCAACTCTAGGGCTTAAGGTCCTGAATATCCATGCAAATGTACTTTGTAGAAAGCTTCCCTGCAGACATCTCTGACTGAAAAAGTCAAGACATACATCTAACAAGGGATTTTCCCAGATGTTTGGGGCAATTTTTTAGATGGAGCCAGTCTGGGCAGCCGGAACCTTGCTGAGCTCAAACAAACTGTCCAGATGGCAGCCAAAATGACACTCTCCACCTTGGCCCAATGTGACCAGTGGAAGTGCTGGGTTCCATGAAACAGGAGCCCCTAGAAGGTAAAGTGTCCTTCTGTCCCCTTTAGTACAACACTCAAAAGGCAATGTACTGCCATCACGAGGGTCTCATATACAAGAGGTCTTGTATAAAGGGCTCACTAGCTCTTTAAACTGAAGAGGTAACACTGCCTTAAATATAAACTTCAAAAATGATTGGGTTGGGGATGGTGGCACGTGCCTATAATTCCACCTACTTGGGAGGCTGAGGCAGGAAGATCTTGAGTTCGAGGCCAGCCTGGGTAACTCAATGAGAGCCTGTCTCAAAATAAAATTCAAAAAAGGGCTGGGGATTTAGCTCAGTGGTAGATTACTTGCCTACCATGCCTGAGGCCTGGGGTTCTCCAGTATTCCATCCCCCCACATACACAAAATGAAGAAGCAATGTGGCTACACTGATGAATCCATTTCTATGAACAATTAAAAATGAAAGCCATGGGCTGGGGATGTAGTTCAGTGGTAGATCACTTGTGAAGCATGTGCAAGGCCCTAGGTTCCACCCCCAGCACTGCACAACAAAACAAAAACCCCAGAAGTCATGTAAATAGAACCACCCCATACCTAGAGATAGGCAGTTAGGAAGCCATTTGAGAGCTCCTAGGTGGGAAATGGCTTCTCTGGGTGGGGTGGTTGGGGGTTGGGAGCTTGAGTGTTTGTGCTGCTCTGCTGCTTGGCTGAGTGCCAGGCCCACAGAGGCAACTGCTGGCCATCTCCAGACTCCACTGAACTCCAAAACTTCCACAGCAGGCTATTCCCAAAACTAGGGTGCCCTGTGAGACCAATGTCCTCCACTGTCTGCTTACGTCTGCCTACTGTTCACTCTGAGCACTCTGGAGTGGGTTCCTACTGTAACTGCCATCTTCCATGTGAAACTGCTGGGAGCTTGGGCCAGCCATCATCTGTGGTGACTGTCTTCAGGAAAATATCTCAGACCTGTTGTTAGCTGGGCTTCTACTGCTTGTGAGACCTTCTTGCTCATTTGTACAATCGTGATGCCCAGCACGGCCACCTGAATGGTCTACTGGCTGCTCTCCGAAGACACTCTCCTGGGCAAAAGCTCTTATGTTACTGTGTCAGATGGCTTCCCTGCCTGGTCTCTCAAGGTCCAGCTCAGACAATCCCCAACCCTGGGCCAGGAGCTCCCCCAGCACAGCCCTCAGTTTTTCTACCAGTGGGACTGGAAGAAGCAGTGCTCATGTCCACAGCACTCAGTGTTGGCCTCACATGCTGCAGAAAGGGGCAGCTTATTGGGAAAGAAACAATGGGAATCCTGGCCTGCAAAACCCTCTAAGCAGGCAATGTTTGCTTATGATCAAATTTCAACAGATTGGGAGGAATCAGGGCAGACTCCACGCAATCTACTGGTGGCAGGGGACTGGTTTGCTGAGTCACAGTTGCCCCACATCCCAAGCTGTTTGTTCTTGTTCCCTTTGGGATTAACTAGAGATAGAACCTGCTTGCCTTGTTTCAGCTCAGTCCCTGCAACCGACACTCTGCTTGGCTTCAAGTCACCCAAGGGAGAGGAGAGGTAGGACCAAGGACAGTGGGGGAGTGGGGAGGGGGGTAGCTTTTCTCCTCAGAGCTGGGGGTGTCCCTGCCCTCCTTGGGGGCCTGCAAGACTCTCACTGGACTCCTTCAGAGTGAGGAATATGGGATGAACTAAAATCTAAACATGCCACATATGGGGGTGGGGACAATTAGAGAGGCAGTTGAAAGGCTGTCATCTTTGTCACCCCCTCACAATGCCCAAGGGCCATGGTAGGGACACACAGTGACTTAGGAGAAGTAGGACATGATTAAGATCTCCAGCTACCAACACCTGGTTAGGCCAGGCAAAGGGACTTGGGCTACCACCTTCCTGTGGTCACTTGAAGTTTGACCATGACCTCTTGTTTTATAAACCTAAATCACTGAAGCCCTGTGTCTTGATAGTAAGGGTTTTAGGGTGGAGGCCATCCTGTCCCTAAGGGTTGTTGGAGTCAAGGATCCAAGTAGCTTCCCAAGGTAGAGTTCTGGTCCTTGGGTGAGGCCTAGCTGGCTTTTGGCCACTAGGACAAGGGAACTTGGGGGCTGCTGAAGCAAGTTGGGGCTGAGAAACTAACAAAAAGACCTCCCTCTTATACTCTGAGGCTTGGTGAGTCACCAAGCCTTTAGGGAAATGCCAACATCACCATGACACAGCAAGAATCTTATCAGCCCAAGGGGGAAGTCAGCCCAGCAATGTCTCAAGAAGAGGGAGGGGCTAGGGTTGTCAGGTCTTCCCCTCACAAGCTGGTCATCAGGATGGATGCTGAACGCCCACTGAGCCCATGGCTGCCATGGTCCTGATGGGGAAACTGAGGCCCAGATAGCTGAGGACCTTGCAGTGAGCTTATCTGCTCATGTGGTCTCCAAGTCCTAACCTTTTCCCTTTGCCCCTGCGTGTGGGGGAAGAGTTGCTTTTCAGCCTGGCCAAGGTCCTATCAGGTTGGGGAGGTGCCCTTCCACACCCAAGGTTCCTTTCCCCACACTGGTCTTTAAGATTAAGGCTTTGTGGAGTAGGACAATAAGTACCTCTGCTTTGTTCCTTATAGGGGAGAACAACCACAGCAGGGGGAACTTTGAGTACTCCAAAGCCCATTTGGTAACTCCATGAGGCAGAGTCAGGGTGCCCCCAGGAAGGAAGCTGGGTATGTGGGTAAAGGTTGGGCAAAGCAGCTAAGGGAGCAAGAAGGGGCAGATGGTTACTTGGGCACAAATAGCCCTAGAGTGTTCCACTTGCCTGGGCTCTGCCTGGCCAGCCACTAGCCTCCTTTTGGTTCTAGATCACAGTGAGCTTGTTCCTAACTTAGGGTTTTGGGTACTTGCCCTTTTGATCTTCAGGCCTTGCTCTCAGCCTTCAGGCCCTTCTCTTGAGATCTGTGTGCTATAGAGGCTGGGGATACAAGCAACCTTTTGTGGCTTCTGTCACATGTGTCCCTCTGAACTCTTGTTTATTTATTGCTTATGGAGGCTTGGGTCCCTGGCTCCCCCATAGTACACAGGCCCCACAAGGAGGACAAGAACCATGGCTGCTGCGGTCAGGAAGAGGTACTTGACCACTACATATTGAGTGAGTGAATGGAGAACTTGCTGGTTTCGCAGAGCAGCTGGTACTGTGCCTACCTCCTGCACTGAGTGAGGTGTAAGAGCTACTCTGGGTGCTGCCTGGGCACTGGGCCCCCACTCTGCTCCAGCCCCCTCCAGGGTAAAGAGGGAGAAACAATGAGACTCTTCAGAAAATCCCTTATCCTCCCCCACTCCCGTCTGCTGGAGCCAGCACTTCTCATTTCTGCTACGGAAGTCTTTGGTTTTTACTCTCAGAGCAGAGGAGAGCAAAGGGGAACACTACTGATTGCAATGAAATAAAGTTGCCCAAACCAAGGCCAGTGAGAACTCACACAATCAGCTCAGAGGCAAAGCATGAGGTCGCATGGCACTCCTGTCAAAAGCCCTTGTTTACTAGAAGAAAAACACTAAGGTTCAGAGAAAGTCAGATACTTGTTCCAGGTTACACAACAAACTTGGATACTGTTGATGAGGTATGTAAGAGTTGAGGGCCTGGAGTTGTAATCAACTATAGTAGCCAGGGTTACGGTTGGTACATGCTTTTGACAGTATGGGATAGGGGATAGGAAAGGAGAGGAAATCATCCTCACTTACTTTTTCTTCTTCTTTGTTTTCTTTTTTTTTGTGACACTGGGGTTTTTGAAGTTAGGGGTTCATTACTTGAGCCACCCCCATCCCTTTTTGCTTTTGTTGAGATGGGGTTTTGACAACTTTTTGCCTGGGGTGGCCATGAACTGTGACCCTCCAGATCTCTGTCTCCCAAATAGCTGTGATTACAAACGTGAACCACCATGCCTGGTCCTCATTCTCAGTTACTGTCTCTTCCAGTCTGCTCCTTGAACTGAAGGCCTACGGTCGGATTCCTAGGTGTTAAGGTTTGTGGCTGCTACAGGAATGGCTCCTTTAAGGGAACCAGGCCAAGCCCGCCCCACTGTGTGCTCCAACTAGGTACCTCCCTTGGGTCTTAGGGTTATGCAGAGTCAGAGGACAGCACTTGGGATAGCCCTCCCTTTCCCTTACAGCAGCAGAGCCCTTCTTCCTTGCTCACTTCCTCATTCCTTTTCTAAGTTCTCCTTTTCCAAGTTCTGATCAGAAATACAAAGGCAGCAGGGAGCATGTTTGGCAGAGGGGGGTGGTGTTGGCATATTTTGTATGAATAAAGAACCACTGAAAGACCCAGAATGTGGAAGGTGCTGAGCCAGTGGCTAACCTGTTAAGAACTCACTAGCTCTAATGGAGCTCTTGTTCAAGACTATGCAATAAGGCTTGGCATGTGGTACCTGCCTATAATCCCAGCTACACGGTAGGAAGACAGGAGGATAGAAATTTAGGGCCAAACCTAGGCAAAAGATGTTAGTGATATCCTATGTCAAAAAACAAGCTGGGTGTGTAATCCCAGGTATGAGGGACACTTAAGCAGGAGGATCATAGTCTGAGGCTGACCCCAGGCAAAAAAATGTGAGACCCTATCTGAAAAAAAACTAAAGCAAAAATAACTAAAGCTGGTGGTGTGGTTCAAGCCCAAGGCCTTGAGTTCAAACGCCAGTACCACCAAACAAACATGTTATTGGTGAAGACAGGTCAGCAAGTCTTGGGCACATCTGTGGTTAAAAGTAATTGAGACCATATCTGTCACCAAACCTTGGCGTGAACAGTCACTCCACATGTCTTCCTGCACACAGCACAAAAGAGAAGGCAATCTAGCCTGGGCCCATGGCTCTACTAGTGGCACTGCTCCTTCTCTTGCCTTGCTGTGTACCATCAATGTGTTGTTTCTACTCTTTGGTCTTTTCTATCAGACTAAAATGGCAGTTGTGTCAGCTGCACAATTGGGGCCAGGTGCAGTGAGTCAAGGTCCTCAGGAGGCTTTAAAAGATGTGGCAAAGTGGAGGTGGTGTTCAAAGAAAGTGTATTTGTCCCCAGGGAATGTCACCCAACAGAGAGGGAGGAGGCAGAGACAGAGCCTCAGATCCTGCCTCTAAAACTGACTGTGTAACATTTGCCAAGTAAAAAAACAGGTATTTTGGAAAAATACAGAATGGACAGTATTCTCCGTATGCATCTCAGTTTTTACCATTGAGGAAGAAGAAATGCAAGTAGGGTCGCTTAGGACCTGGCAGCTCCAGGACTCTGGTCCACATCCAATGGCTGAGCACAGATTTCAGAAGTGCCTTGGAAGTCAGAAACGACTTGCAAGTCTATGTATACCAGGTGGTGCTGGGATGGTAACTGTCCACAGGTGGGAACACTGTGCCATAGAGTTCAACCTAGCAGAGTTTGTGTGCCCTCACCACAATCTGTTAGGAAAGCTGAGGTACAGAGTGGGAAGTACCTTACATATGCCACATTCAGGGCCTGGGGAGACTCACCGATGCACCCATGATGATAAATATGTGTGTATCAGTCTGGTGGAATGCATTGCCCTGGTACAGCTCTTCCCGCAGGATCCCGCACACCTGGGTCCGGCTCAGTGCCACCTGTTCTGCCATGATGCTCTCTGGTGGAAGAAAGGCTCGTTGACAAGGCAGGAGAACAGAAGAGTATTGAGAAGCTGGTCTCCTTGAGGGGGCCTTTGGGCTCTCATCCATCTGATTGATTTACCAAAAACACTAGCTGGGAACAGCCAGGAGTGGGGGTGGGGCAGGAGGATAGGTGTGTTAGAAAATGCTGCCTTTGGGCTCCAGCCATACTCTCTCTCCATGCTGCTTTTTTTTTGGAACGTACATTATAAAACTACTGAAAGCATTAATGGACTTCAGCTAGAGCATCAATCCTGGGCGGCCGGATAAAATCCAACCAGGGCATCGCACTACATGCCAAGAACCATCTCACTGTGGACTATGCCGGAAACCCCACAATGAATTTGGAGCATTTTTGATTGGAGCAGATGATGGAGTTCAGCTCCAGCTCTCCCCTTGCCAAGCCAGCAATGGGGAGATCTCGGCAAATGACCTAACCTCTCAGAGTCTCGTCCTCATGGGCCCAATGGAGAAGGTGCGGGGTACAAAGGGATGGGTTCAGACCCTCTCGATTCTGCTCCATTCCCAACCATGGCAAAGCGTGTGTCTCAAAGGGACGCCCCTCCGCCGGTGCGGCGCCCGGTTACCTGCGACTCGTCACCGCCGCCCGCCTAGTTCACAGCCCCGGAGAACACGGCTGTTTCCGGGGGCTGCGGCCCGCCGGCCCATTTAACGCGCGAGGGCGGGCGCTTAGGCTGAGCTGACCAGCCTCAGGAGAGGCGTGCGGGGCGGGGCCTCGGCCAAACTCGAGAGAGGGCGGGGGCAGGTGCGCGCGCAGCCCAGGCCAGGGCGGGGGTAACGCACGGTCTGTCCTGCCCCTCTGGCACCTGCACCGGCAGCTACTCCGCCCGCCGCCTACTGTCCCGGCTGCCGCTGCCCTGCAACCGCGATGCCTTGCGGGCACAGGTGCAGCTCCGTGCAGTTCTCCCTGCGTCCCCATTGCCAGTCCGGCCTCACCCCACGGTCCACTTTTCCTGCCAGCTCCCTGGCTGCCCCGCGCCCTCACGGAGGGTCCCACTTCCGCGGGCAGCTTGACTACTCCTCCCCTGCGGATTCTGGGCGGGGCCTTTTGCAGCCTCGTCTTGGTTCCTCATGTGGCTGGGGCGGGGCGGCCGAATGGCTGGATGCCGCCGCCTGAGAGACTAGGGGCAATGAAGGTGGTGACGCCCTGAGAAGCAGAGGGAGGTGCTTATGAGTGGAGAGTGTCCTGCTGGCCAGTCGGGGCTGGCCGGCTCGGGCTTGCCTCTGGAGGAGCATGCGGCCTTGCCGTGCTCGCGTACCTCTAAGCAGCATCCTGTGCTCCTGGGGTCAGGGCTTGTGTTTCACTTCCGGATTTCACGGTTACGACACCGGAAGCCGGAAGCGGGGGTTTTTCACAGCGGACCAGGGAAGGCTGACCGTCGCACCCGGCCTTTCTCCCAGCGCAGGGGCCCTAGGATCGCCTGCAGCCCGCTGCTCCCGCTGCTTCACGTCTGACCGACTCTGCTGACAGGTGTGATCTTCTCCCAGGACAGGGTTATATCGGTGACGTTCTGCTTCCTCCATGACTCTTCTGGATGTCAAGGCTTCTGTTGGGCCCCAGCCGGTTACTGTTGCATACTTCTGTAACACTGGTTCAGGAGGGCGGATTCGCGACCCAGGTTACTTGGGCAGCGAGTGGGACTGAGTCTGCCCCTCCCACCGCTGCCGCTGCCACCTCGGGGTGTGACCGTACCCCTAGTGCAAGAACTCTTCTGGTTCGCAGACAGTTAACCTTTCACCAAACTTTTTTTTTCTTTTCTTTTCCTTTTCTTTCTCCTTCCTTCCTTTCTTTCCTTATTGAGGCAAGGTCTCACTCTATTGCCTAATCTGGCCTGGAACTCTCTATGTGGCGCAGGCTGACCTCGAATTCACAATGCTCCTGCTTCAGCCTCCCAAATGCTGGGATTATAGGTATGAACCACCATCAAACTTAAGTGCACTTGAGTTCTTCGAAAAGGCTTCAAGTATAGCTTGGCAGCTAAGTGTCTTACATCATGCCCCTCAGCTCACTTTGCAAAACGATTAATATCTACAGCCTCCACCCCATTTCCGTGACCTGATAATGAATGGGCCGTCCTGTCATATTTTAGGAACAGCGAGGAGGACACTGTAGGTGCAGCAGAGAGAGCAAGGGCAGAATAGTTGGAGAGGAAGGAATGTGGACGAGATAATATAGGGCCTTGTTGGTTGTTGCAGGGACTTTGGCTTTTACACTGAGGGCAATGGTACAGAAGGTGTGTAATCTGAATTACCTTTAAGACTGATGTTCTGGCTGCAGTGAGAACAGTTGACTATAAGGGCAAGGGTAGAAGCAGAGTGTAAGGGAAGAAGTTATTGGTAGGTGAAAGACGATGGTGCTGTGAGCTTCCCCGAATACTGGAGTTTGTACTTAGGACTTTGTGCTTTCTAGGCAGGTGCTCTACCACTTAAACCACACTCTCACCACTGTTTTGCTTTTAGTTATTTTTCCAATAGGGTCTTGCAGTTTTGCTTGGGCTGGCCTTGGTCCTTGATTCTCCTACCTATAGCCTCCCTCATAGCTGGGACCACGAGTGCCATACCACCACACCCAGCTTATTTTGTTGAGATGGTGGTCTCCATAGCTTTTTGCCCAGGATGGCTTTGAACTGCTTCCTTCTGATCTACACTTCCTAAGTAGCTGGAGTAGTACAGGTATTAGCCACCACAACTGACCTGTGAACTTTTTATTATTGAAAAAACTAAAAAATGTACAAAAGTAGGGGTTGGGGCATGACTCGAGGTAGAGACTTGCTAACATGAGGGAGACTCCAGGTTCAATCCCCAGTGCCACAAAAAATGTACAAAGTACAAAGATTAGTATAGTAAATCCCATCTACCCATTTAGTTTTAACAGTTATCAACTTGTGACTAATTTTGTTTTATTTACACAATTTAGAATCTTATTATTTTCAATAACAGCTTTTTTGAGACAATTTGCATGCTGCACAATTCACCTATTCATAGCATACAATTCAATGGTTTTTAGTATATTCAAAGGGTGTGGAAACATCACCACTAATTCCAGAACATTTTCATCACCCCTCCCCTCAAAAAAACCCCTGTATCAATTAGCTGTCACCCTCACTCACCCACCTCATCTCCTAAGTAGCCTCTAAACTCCTTTGTGTCTCTGTGGATTTTCCTATTTTGGACATTTCTTACAGGTGAGATCATACAATATGTAGCTTTTTGTGACTTGTTCCTTTCTCTTAGCATAGTGTTTGGAGATTTGTTCATGTTGTAGCATGTGGCTGTACTACATTTTATTTATTCATCAGTTGATGGACATTTGGGTTGTTTCCACTGTTGTGCAGCTTTGAGTAACGCTCCTGTGCGCATTCATATGTGGACATGTGTTTTCATTTCTCTTGGGTATATTCATGGGAGTTCCCTCTTTATTTTGAAGTGAATCTCAGATATCATATATGCTTCAGTGTGCATATCTCTCAGAAAGGTCTTTAAAAAACACAACCACAGTACCATTATCACACCTAAAACAGTTAATTTTACAGAGTTTCCTGATGGATTAGTTATGAGCTGAGAGACAGACACACACACAGACAGAGACAGACAGATATGTATTTGAAGAACTCTGAAGTTTTTTTGTCCTAATAATTGGAGGATGGATTTGTCTTTAGCTGATAGTAAAGAAGGCTTTGGGTAGAACTCAGCTTTGGGGACTGTCAGGAGTTTTATATAAGTACCACGTGCTAACCAATTGTGCCACTGAAGTGCCCTGTCAGGCATTTTAGAATAGGATTTTTTTTTTAGTGCTGGGGATTAAATCCAGGGCCTGGTGTATATTAGCTAAGTACTCTATCACTGGGCTACTCTCTCAGCCCTGAGAAGTTAGTTTCCAGAAGCCTAATAGATATCCAGGTAGACATTTTGAGTTTGATATGAAAGTCTGGAGTTCAGGAAAGTTATCAGTTTTTGGCATTATCAGCATTGAGATTGGGGTTAAAGCCATGAGCCTGGATGGAATTACTACAGGAGTGAATGAATTTAGGGAAGAGGTCCCAGGGCAGAGCCTTGGGCACTCCAACATGAAAGGGTAGGAACCCAGTAAAAGGGCTGAGCAGGATTGGCCTGTGAAGTAGGACAGACACCAGGAGAGTGGGCTGTTCTGGGAGCCAAGGGAGGGAAGTATATGAAGGAAGAAGGAAGGGTCAGCTGGTTCACTAGGGATGTCAGTGGGACAGTATCAGTGGTAATAGGCAAAGCGGCCAAGTTGACTTGGTGTTAAAGTTACCTCCCCTCACCTCAGGTCTGCTTCTGCAAACTTACATTGGGGCTGGTCTCTGCCTGATAGTCTCAGGCAGGATTTAGGAGGTCTCCAGGCTGGTGCTGTCCTGCATGGTCTGCCTCTAGTTCACAAGTGAACATAAGCAGCTCAGCTGGTCTCTACTCTACTGTCTCAGGCTGACAGTCCAGCTCCCACTTTCAGATTCCTTACCATATGGCAGATACCAGAGCACCCCCCACATCCAGGGAACAGTCCTCAGGTTTATGTAGACTCCTAGAAGCCACTTTACTAAGTGTATGAGTTTCCTGTGGTTGCTGTATGGAATGGCCACAAGCTTGGTTGCTTAAAACAACAGCAATTTAATCTCACAATTCTGAAAGAAGTCTAAAATCAGGGTGAACAAGGCCACATTCCCTTTGCAGTCTCTAAGAAAGGATTTTCCCTTGTCTCTTCCTGGTGTCTCAGTTGTTCCTTGACTTGTAGTTGTATCACTCCAGTCTCTTACAACTTCCTTACCTATGTATTTCTCTGTTTTCGTCTTCCATCTCTCTCTTTCTCTCTCTCTCTCTCTCTTTCTTGAAACAGGGTCTCTCTATGCAGGCTATCCTGGAACTTGGAATGTAGCCCAGGCTGGCCTTAAACTCTCAATCCTCCTGCCATAGCCTTTGGAGTGCTGAGATTACAGATGTGTGCCATCATGGCTAGCTATCTTCTGTCTCTTATAAGGATACTTGTTATTGGTGTCAGGGCTTACCCATGTGACCCAGGATGTTCTTATCTTGAGATCTCTAATGTAACTACATCTGCAAAGACACTTCTTTTCCCCAAATAAAGTCACATTTATTAGTTCTACGAGTTAGGATATGGATATGTCATTTTTTGGGCTATCATTCAGCCCATTGCACTAAGTTTGAGGCCAGGACCTTTCACTTCTTTTTCTTGGAGGTGTGTTGAGGAGATAGGATTCCTAGTACATTGAGATTTCTTCTCCCATTAGAATGGGAGTATTTGCTGCCTCTCAGACCAAAATCCATTTTAGCATCCAGTTACACTAGATGAAGTAGCCAGCATTCTATTGTGAGTGAATGCGGGCCCAGGGCTTCTGCACAGAGTAAACTTGTCCTGTTGGGTAAGAGAATTTTGCATGATGTTGTGTGATGCCCCTGCTGCCTTTCTTCCAGACGCTGACTTGTTGGATGAGCAGGCACCTCTGGAAGAATCAGCTGTGTGAGATGGTGCAGCCCAGCAGTGGTCCGGCAGGGGACCAGGACGTGCCGGGTGAAGAGCCTTCTCTGGGGAAACCAGCCATGTTGCATCTGCCTTCAGAGCAGGGCACTCCTGAGACTCTCCAGCGGTGTCTGGAGGAGAATCAGGAGCTCCGAGGTGAGTACGTGCAGTGTGTGTATGGGTGCAGTAAAAAGTTCGGTGGTCCATTCTTGCTGAAGGGAAGGCTTACTCTCCTCGTGCACCTCTGCTTTTGCTGGGTCTGGCGTGGGCATATGCCTGAGAGCATTTCAAGCTTAGCTGTGAAGCACTTTGTTTTTTGGGGGAGGGTTCCTTTGAAGAAGACTCTGAGGTGCATGTTAGTGTGCAGGAAGTGTCTTTAGAGTGCTTTCAGAACAAGTACTGGGGAAGAGAAGGGAATGATAGGAAGGCGCAGGGATGGGTAGAGGGGGAAGTGGACTTTGAACCAGGTACTCCCAGCAGTGAGGCTTTCTGGTCTTAGCCCCATAGTACATGCCTTTTCTCCAGAGCCCAGAGTCTAGCTATGGCAGGTCCTCCCCACCCATTCTCCCCACCTCGCCCTCCCAGACAGCACAACCCCTGCTCACTATGGTTACTGGCGTCCTGAGATCAACTGAGCCAGAAGGACTATGAAATACCCTCTTCAGCCCACACTAAGCACACCATCCTTTGAGGGCAGTACAGTACAGGGTCAACTCGCAGGCTTGAGGGCCACACCTTATACCTCCCAAAGACAGGTCTGGGCTCTGCCTAGCTCCTGGAAAATCCTCTAAGCCCCTGGAAAATCCTGCCTGCTGAGAGTGTCCTGGTTTACCTGAAGCCTGGAGCCCTACCAGGTAGTCTATGCTGGTGCCACGATGCACATGGGAGCCTTGGAATGCACAGTACCAGCTGGACCTCAGAGTAGCTGGGACGTGAGCAACCTAGGTCAAGCACTCAGGCACTCCATGCCTACTGTGCCTACATGACCAAGCCCAGTAAAAAGCCTGGACACCAGAGCTCAGGTGAGCTTCCTGGCTAGTAATACTTTGTGCATGCTGCCCCACATCGTAGATGGCAGATGGAAGCTCATGCCCTGCCTTTCCTGGCCCCTGTCCCACGTACCTTGTTCCTTGGCTGACTTTAACCTGTATCCTCTCACTGTAATAAACTGTAACTGTCAATATGGTGGCTTTTCTAGAATCTGTGAATTCTCCCAGCAAATTGAGACTGAGGGTGCTCTGGGGGACCAACCAGCTCTCTGCAGAAACATTAGTGTCTCAGTGGACTTCAGGAACAGGAATCCTGGGAGGGGTTATGGTCTTCCCTGGGAAGAGGCATGGTCCCTGGGAAGGGGTGGTGCCAGCTGCTGTGTTTAAAAGAAATGAAGGGGAGTGCAGGACAGCTCTCTGGGGCAACTAAGACAGTCCTGGCAGAAGCTTCAGCTGAAGGTCTTCTGTCCTCTGGTGACTGGGAACTAGGTTCTTTTGTGGACTGTCAGCTGTGACACTGGCAAGTATTCTATCTTGGGGAGAAGCCATCTGGTATTACAAGGAGGGTACCATTATGGTGGCCTAGTTTTGGGCCTTGTACCTCATGGGTCTTAGGCTTGCATGGGCCTAGGCAGGGGGTAGTGGGCCAGACTGTCTGGCTGTCAGGACTCACCTCCACTTTGCTGTCTCCTCTACCCCCAGATGCCATCCGTCAGAGCAACCAGATGCTGCGGGAACGTTGTGAGGAGCTGTTGCATTTCCAAGTCAGCCAGAGGGAGGAGAAGGAATTTCTTATGTGCAAATTTCAGGAAGCCAGGAAGCTGGTGGAGAGACTGAGCCTGGAGAAGCTTGACCTAAAGAGGCAGAGGGAGCAGGCCCTACAGGAGGTGGAGTACCTGAAGAGATGCCAGCAGGTAGCCAGTGGGTGGAGTAGGCTCTTTCACCCTACCTGTGTTCTGAAAATCACTGGGACACTAATGTTTCTGCAGAGAGCTGGTTGGTCCCCCAGAGCACCCTCAGTCTCAATTTGCTGGGAGAATTCACAGATTCTAGAAAAGCCACCATATTGACAGTTACAGTTTATTACAGTGAGAGGATACAGGTTAAAGTCAGCCAAGGAACAAGGTACGTGGGACAGGGGCCAGGAAAGGCAGGGCATGAGCTTCCATCTGCCATCTGCGATGTGGGGCAGCATGCACAAAGTATTACTAGCCAGGAAGCTCACCTGAGCTCTGGTGTCCAGGCTTTTTACTGGGCTTGGTCATGTAGGCACAGTAGGCATGGAGTGCCTGAGTGCTTGACCTAGGTTGCTCACGTCCCAGCTACTCTGAGGTCCAGCTGGTACTGTGCATTCCAAGGCTCCCATGTGCATCGTGGCACCAGCATAGACTACCTGGTAGGGCTCTAGGCTTCAGGTAAACCAGGACACTCTCAGCAGGCAGGATTTTCCAGGGGCTTAGAGGATTTTCCAGGAGCTAGGCAGAGCCCAGACCTGTCTTTGGGAGGTATAAGGTGTGGCCCTCAAGCCGGCGAGTTGGCCCTGTACTGTACTGCCCTCAAAGGATGGTGTGCTTAGTGTGGGCCGAAGAGGGTATTTCATAGTCCTTCTGGCTCAGTTGATCTCAGGACGCCAGTAACCATAGTGAGCAGGGGTTGTGCTGTCTGGGAGGGCGAGGTGGGGAGAATGGGTGGGGAGGACCTGCCATAGCCAGGCTCTGGGCTTTGAAGAAAAGGCATGTACTATGGGGCTGAGGCCAGCATGCCTCACTGTTGGGAGTACCTGGCTCAAAGTGTTTGTTTCCCATTTGGGGAGGTACATAAGTTTGCTAGGGCTTCTAAAACACAGTGCCACATTCTGGAAGGTTAAACAACAGACATATTGCCTCCCAATTCTTGAGTCCAGTGGTCTGATATCAAGGTGTGAGCAGGGTGGGTTACTCTGTGGGTTGTGAGGGAGAACCTATTTCAGGCCCTTCTCCCAGTGTATGGTGGGTCTCAGCAATCCTTGGCACTTCTTGGGTTGGTAGCTATACCTCTTTAGTCTCTGCCTCTGTTTTCATATGATCTTCTTCTCCTTAGGGATGTGTTTCTTCTTTTTTTGTAAGGAATCAGTGTCAAATACAAACAAAAGTGTATATTTGTTGAAGCTATGAAAACAGATTTTGTTCAGTAACTAATGATAGTAGGGTAAAGAACTAAGCTCACTACCAATCTGCAGAGGTGACTAGGTGTTTTGAAGAGAGAATGGGGGTTGAGATGTAGCTTAGTGGTACAGTGTGTGCTTAGTATGCATGAGGCCTGGGGTTGTATCCCCAGCACCGCAAAAAAAAAAGGTAAGCCAGGTGTGGTGGCACACATCTGTAATCCCAGCTACTTGGAGGCTAAGGGGATCTTTGTTGGAGGCCAGCCTGGGCAAAAGTTAGACCCCCCCCTCTCAAAAACAAGCCATGTGTGGTAGCACACAGTTGCAGTCCCAGTTGTTCAGGAGGGGAAGTAGAAGTATCATGGTCAAAGGCCAGCCCAAGAAAAAGTGTGAAAGCCTATCTGAAAAATAAATTAAAAGCAAAAGAATAGGGAGCATGGCTGAAAAGGCTGGCAGAGTGGCTCAAGTGGTAGAGCGCCTGCCTAGCAAGCGTGAGGCCCTGAGTTCAAAACCCCAGTACTGCCAAAAACAAACACAAAGAGGGAGGGAGAGAGAATATGAGGGAGTTGGGCAGGGGAAGGGACTCAAGTGAAAAAAGACAAAGGTATCAGTGTCAATAAGCTGGTGTGTCTGCAAGCTGACATGAATCAAAGTTAGGATTCTGTCCTCTGAAGGAGATTGGGAGGACTGGTGGAGTGGCTCAAGTGGTAGAGTGCCTGCTTATTTGCAAGTGTGAGGCCCTGAATTCAAACCAAACCAAACCAAACCAAAAAAAAAAAAAACCTCCCCCAAACCAAGGAGACTGGAAGACTGAGGCCCTGTTTTTCCTGATGATTGCATTTCAAAGGACCTCTCAGGTCCTGGAGACAGATACAACTGGATTGTAGGAGATACACAGACATCTTAAAGAGATAGAGGAAGGATTCACAGTTGACAACCATTTTCAGTATCTGCTTCCGGAAAGGCCAGGGGCCCATGTCAAGTGTTGACAGTCAATTCTTTTTTACATCCCTGAGTGTTTACAGATAAGAACTGGGAAGGGGCCTGGAACATTTCAGGAATGCGACTGTAGGCTACTTGAAACCATGTTAAAGTTTGGTCACACTTCTTAGTGCAGGATTTGAATGTAGTGTTTGCACAGAGTTTTTTTGCAGTTCTCAGAAATTAAAAAGATTCAGAATCCACTCTTGCTTTGAGAAACATCTCACCTTCTAGTGGCCCTGGGTATGTGGACTAGATATGTATTTTCATTGCCATCTTTGAGTCTCACCTCCTTTTATACTGAGTTTCAAAGTGGCTGAGATAAGTTCCCTGCTGGGTCCCCAGCTACATGGCATCCAAGTTCAGCCCATATAGTGTGGTGAACAGGCAGTGGCTGAGCTGTCAGCAGCTGCACAAGACTCCAGGGACCTCTATTCTCCTGTATCCCTTTGGGGGTCTTGTGTTGCCCTGTCTGTAAGGATGAGGAGGGGGTCTTGGGGTGTGGTTGCTTAGGACTGGATCCCTTTCCGTTGCTAAGTTGCCCTACTGGGTCAGGCAGCTGTGGAAGGTGATGAAAGGGGGAGGGTTGGGTGGAGACTGGGAAATGCAGCTCAGCCAGCAGCAACCGGCTCGTGAGGCCTTGGGGTGTCTGGGTGCTGAGGGCAGGAGAGAAGCTCTCGGTACACATGCCTCAGCTGCTTGCTGGATGCCTTGGGATCTGGGGATGCTGGGAGCCAGCAACTAGGGAGAAAGCAGCACTGACAGGAAGTGACCTTTCCTCCTGTAGCAGATGGCCGAGGACAAGGCCTCCGTGAAAGCCCAGGTGACATCGTTGCTGGGGGAGCTCCAGGAGAGCCAGAGTCGCTTGGAGACTGCCACCAAGGAACTCCAGGCTTTGGAGGGCAGGTGAGTGGGGGTGGGGAAAGCTAGCCCTAGAGACCACTTCCAGGTTTTTTTCCAGTCCTGGTGTACTGGTGTTTGAACTCAGTGCTTTGCTCTGCTAGACAAGTACTCTACCACTTGAGCTATGCCCCCACTCTTTTTGCTTTAGGTTTTTTTTTTGTGATACTGGGGTTTGAACTGAGAGCCTTGTGCTTGTTAGACATGTGCTGTACCATTTGAGCCACACCTGCAGCCCAAGCTTTAGTTATTTTTCCAATATGGTCTCACATTTATGCCCAGGTTGGCTTGGATTGCTGTCCTGTAATTTATGCTTCCCACATAGCTTGGATGATGCACATACCACCATGCCCAGCTATTGATTGAGATGGGGTCTTATGAACTTTTTGTCTGGGCTGGCCTTGAACTGTGCAATCCTCCTGATTGGCTAGGATTACAGGCATGAGCCACCATGCCTTGAGTACTTCCAGGGCTTTGAATGAGGCAAACATAGACATCTTCAGGGTTTCCTTTATGAGAAGATGGATTGGCAGTCGCAGCATGAATACCTGGGGGCCTTCAAGGTTGGTTTGGGAGCGCTCTGGCTAGGCATCCAGTACCTCGGCCCCAGCTATTGCCTCTAGGCTCTCTAACCCTTTGCTGGAGTTTTGTATTATTTCCTTGGGAGGCATTTCAGGGGCCCCCAAGGCCACACCCAAGACCTCATCCTCTTGGCTGAGGTTTGTCATGGAATGGGCATGTGGTGGGATCCACCAGGGCAGGACTCCTGGGTGAAGACTGGAGAAGACTGCCTCAGTTCTGTCCCACGCCCTCTTTGAGGAGCACAGAGAACAATACTTCTCTATAGGCCATTTCTGCCCAGAAATACCTCACTCATTAGAGACTTAGCACTCTGTGTTTCTGTTGGGAATTGGTCACTTTGGCACCCTTTGCCAGGTATGTACCAAAATTCCCAATTCCTGGCAGAAAAGTAGGTGCTCGGTGTAGGCTGCATTATATGAATAGCCCTTGCAGGGGCCCAGGGCTGACCTTGCAAACTAGTGGCCTCAGGCCTGCTGGACACTGTCTTTTGCAAAGGGGTTTGGTTGCCATACAAGTGCAGTCATTGGGTAAAAGGGCAAGTTTGCGGTATGTCTCATAGTACCCTGCTGCTGCCCTCCAGACAGATGGGTGCAACTGAGAGGGTGGCTCCAGTCCTCCTAGTGCGGTAAGTGGTCAGGGTGTATGTGGGGTAGTCTTGAGGGCTTTTTTTCTGCAGAAGGGAGGGGAGTCTGACTTGGGCTCAGAGAAAGCTGGAGTGGGAGCAATGTGAGCAAAGGCAGGAGGGGAGAGGGGCTAGCAGCTCAGGCCTGCCTTGACAGGGTTGGAGTGGCCTGCAGCTGGAGACTACCTTAGGACCACATGGAAATCTCAACATTGCCCCCGCAGCAGGATCCATGGAAGGCATTACGGCAGCAGGATGATGAGGCTGGAACCTGGAAACTGGAGATTAAGGGAGCTGTGGGGCACTGTAGGTCCTGATCAGGAGATTTTGGAGCTGTGGGTTGATCGGGGTGACACAATCTGAACTTTTACAGTGAGAGGATGGAGGGAGGAATTCCCTGCCAAGGCCATGGATGTCATGTTGTATCTCACAAGTTCCTAGTACTCAGATGTGGGAATTGAGCCTCCAAGCAGGGTGTCTTGGACTCCAGCTGAGCTGTGAGCAGCAGCGGGCCTGAGATCAAATTGTAGTCCACCCTTAAGCTCACTGTTAGCAAGCCCAGGTGGTAAGTGTCCTTGCTGTTTCTAGAACAGTCTCTGTTGATACTCATCCATTGAGACTGCTCTTGCTAAGGCCCCAGCACCAACCCTGGGGGCTCTTCTCACCTGATCCCAGCATCTAGCTCAGGATGCAGGTGATCCATCCTCTTCTTGGTCTACCTCCTTCCCCTAGGGTCCAAGTCTCCTTGCCATCTGCACTTGGTTGTCTGCTGGGCCTTTGCACTGCAGCAAACCCATTTAAGGTGGCGCTCCTTATCTGCATCTTCCTTCCAACTGGTTCCTTCCTGTTTTCCCTGTCCTTGGTGGCCATGCCTCTACTCTGTCATCTGCAGTTAGCTTGCAGTCACAGGATGTTCAGAACCCGACCCCTTCCCTATGCTACACTACTTGTAACCCTCCCAGTGTGTTCTTTCTTCCCATGCCAGGGTGCGGGCAGCCAGCGAGCAGGCCAGGCAGCTGGAGAGCGAGCGGGAGGCACTGCAGCAGCAGCACAGTGTGCAGGTGGATCAGCTGCGCATGCAGAGCCAGAGCGTGGAGGCTGCCCTGCGCATGGAACGCCAGGCCGCCTCGGAGGAGAAGTGAGTTGATGGGAGGGAGGCCTTGAGGGACACCAGGAGGTCCACAGTGTTTTCAGCTTTCTGGGGAAACCTTGTGGGGACTGGCTGTGGGTGAGGGCTGACTTTCCTTTAATGTTGCTAATGGTAGAGATGATCATTATCAATATCCAAACCATCTTGGAGATAAGAATATTTTCTATGATCCAGTCCACATTCATAGTTAACCATGTGTCCTGCATGGGTTCTTTTCTCCCCTACTTATTTCAGGATACGTTATTCTCAAAACAGTTCACAACAGTAAGCTTTTGGACCATTCTGCCATTGTACAAGCTACAAATGCTTGCTCTGCAGCTGAGGGGTACTCTTCAGTAGCATGTTTGAAAAGTCACACATGTTCTTAACCTTCAATTGGCATCTGGTCCAGCATCCCAAATTCCTTTCCTTGGCATGTCTTTTGAGTCTCCTTTGATCTGGAATAGTTTCCTTGCCTCTATGGTTTTCATGAAATTGACATTTTTGAAAAGTACAGGACGGTTCCATGTTATTACAAACATTTTACTTATCTATTTTCTTTTTGGTGCTGGGGATGGAGCCAGTACCTCGTACATGCTAGGCATATGTTCTGCCACAGAGCTACTGAATGTGTGGCTTGAGTGGCAGAGTGCCTGCTTAGCAAGCAGAAGGCCCTAAGTTCAAACTCCGTTACTGCCAAAAAAAAAAAAAAAAGTGAGAGAGGAAAAAAAAAAGAGGAAACTGATACAAACTACTTAGCAACCAAATCAGTTGTAGTAATTATTTATAGTCAGTAAAGACTCCTTCAGAGTTGATATATTCTTGGAAGCCCCCATTCCAGGTTTGATATGGGACAAGAAGGAAGAGGTAGATTTGGGTGTAGGAAAGCTGCGGCTGGGCTGGGATGAGGTGGTTTCTCTATTGGCAACTCCTTTTCATAGGCGGAAGCTGGCCCAGTTGCAGGTGGCTTATCACCAGCTTTTTCAAGAGTATGACAACCACATGAAGAGCAGCAAGGTGAGCGCCAGGCATAAGCGAGTGAGTATGGCCAGTTCCCGGGGACAGAGAAGAGCATGATCTGTGAGACTTGACAGAATTGGCTTTGGGGAGGGACATTCAACTTGCCCTAAACCTTCATAGGGCTGCAGCTGTGACAGTTCAGGGAAGACCACCAGGAGATTCGACACATCAACAGGGCACCCCCAGGGTGGGCTGGGCTGGGCCTCGGCATGCTCTTTCTACAAACTTGTCTCCATGGCATCCCCTCCTACTGGCCATCACCAGTGTAGCATCTGGCTCAAAGCCAGGGTCAGCCCTAGTAGTGTTTCTGTGCCAGCACAGAAAGGCAGCTGGGAACTCTTTTCTAGTTTGGGTATAGATTCTAGTGATCACATTTTAAGAAGGACATTGTCAATCTTGGATGTGCCCAGAGGGGATTTATAAGGATTATTCTTAAAACTAGGTCACATGAGGAAGAGTTAGTTACAAAAATGGCCACTTAATCTCTGGAGGGAAGTCTTGGCCAGGGGCGGGGAGTAGAGAGAGAACATGAGAATGAATGAGAATGTTTACGTGGTATGAGTGGGTATCTGTGTGGGATGAACAGACCTTTGACCAGGTGGCAGAGTGGAAGGACCCCATCTGTTGCAGCTTAGCCATGCATGTGGTGGGTCTATAATCAGTGGATTATTAGTGCTTGGCACCCTCTCATAGTGGAATAGGCAGCCTTAGAAGGGAGGGTGGTCCCTGCCCTTGAAGGGTCAGGGGAGGGCTATCCAGCTGGTAATTCTTTGAAGGGAATGACTCCCAGCTGAGAGGCAGTGCGACATGACTCCAGAGGGTCCTTCAGTCTTCAGAAAAATCTCACCATTTCCTTTGCCCTCTGGGCCTTAACAGGATGCAGCCTTTTTCTCTGCATACATTGAGAACTTGTCATTGGCCCTGAAGTCCAAGGGGCTGGCATTGTCCCAGCTTTGATGAGCCAGGGGCCCCTTTTGTCCCTCTCAATTCTTACTCAGCAGTGGCCTGCCCCACAGGTGGCTTGGCCTTGCCTTGGGCTGTGAGGCTTTGTCAGCACCCTTTACCTATCTCTAGGGAATGCAGCTGGAGGACTTTAGGCAGCAGCTCCAACAGGCTGAGGAGGCCCTTGTGGCTAAGCAGGAAGTGATTGACAAGTTGAAGGAGGAGGCTGAGCAGCACAAGATTGTGATGGAGACCGTGCCAGTTCTGAAGGCTCAGGTGAGTTATCTCCTCAGGCCTGCATGAGTATGAACAGCCCGGCCAACCCTGGCATTGGGGCCTAACATACCTCTTTGGTAGCATTTTATGGTGGTCTCTCTTGGGCTTTCTGAGACCTTTGCACTGTTCCTTGACCTCTCAGTGCCCATGGGGTCACTTGCTGCCAAGAGATTCTGGAGGGCAGGACAGAGCTCTGCTTTATTCCCCTGGGGAATAGCATGGAATATCTGATGGGTGGTGGGCATTGTCCCTCTTTTGGATTTGCCAGGCGGATATCTACAAGGCAGACTTCCAGGCTGAGAGGCAGGCCCGGGAGAAGCTGGCTGAGAAGAAGGAGCTTCTGCAGGAACAGCTGGAGCAGCTGCAGCGGGAGTACAGCAAACTAAAGGCCAGCTGCCAGGAGTCAGCCAGGTGGGCCTCCAAGAGCATGACTTCACAGGAGTGGGTGGTGACATGTACTAAGTGCAGGAGACTGATGGCTCCTAGCTTTTGGGTTAGGTTCCCTGTCCCTCCCTTGCCTTTCCCCCTGCCCTGTCTTCCAACAACCTTTCCTGATGGTCCACCTAGGAGCTTCACAAAAGTGCATCATTGATCACATGGTTTCTGTTTTCAAAGGATTGAAGACATGAGGAAGCGTCATGTAGAGACCTCCCAGCCCCCTTTACCCCCTGCTCCAGGTAAGTGAGCGAGCATTAGGCTGCAGGGGTAGGTGGCTTGGAGGACAGGGTGCTACGCTGAAGGAAGGCATATGTTCACCTGCCCGCTGCTCTCAAGAGCCCTGATGGTGGCTCCTGATGTTGGGAGCTTGTGTTGGCCACCCCCGTCAGTATCCCACCCCAGCCCAAAGCTAAGGGAGGAATGCAGTGATAGTGGTGGCTCCTGGTCACACATAGGTGGTGACCCTTGTAGTCAAATATGGTGGTACCATTGGGTTTCAGCGCATTGTCAGCCTTCCCTTCCCTTCAGTTCCTACCTGGGTTGCGCACAAAGCTCACCCAGCTGGTGCCTGTTCTCTTTTCTCAGCTCACCACTCCTTTCACCTGGCCTTGCCCAACCAGAGGCGAAGCCCCCCTGAGGAGCCACCTGACTTCTGTTGTCCCAAATGCCAGTATCAGGCTCCTGATATGGACACTCTACAGATACACGTCATGGAATGCATTGAGTAGGGCCAGCCGCTGCAAGGCCGCCTGTGGATGCTATGCCCAGGGCAGTGCAATCTGTGTTTTCCTCTCCCACTTGCTTAGTCCAGAATTAAGGGCTTGGTGCCAAAGAGTGGGCCCCAGGAGCTAGCTGTAGGGCCCATGTTTCAGCCCTTTTGTCTGCTAGTCCACCTCTTTCAGGGTAGCTAGAGCTCCAGTCTGCTCTTTTCCTTCCCTTCTTTCTGCCTGAACCACTTACCCCTGGTGGTTAATCTCTTCCTCTTCTCCCATCCCCCGTGGGAATCTAGAATGAAGGCCAGGGTCTCTCAGGGAGAACTGCTTCCCCTAACTGAGCTGGGTCCAGCTCATCCTCCTTCTGACTTGCTTGCCCTGAGCTCCAGCCTCTTCACCCGGCCATGTGGTACTCTACTTTGTGGCTATACCATGGTATGTTTAGCCAGTGCCACTGATGGACATTTGGGTTGTTTCCAGTATTTTTGCTACCATAAGCAATGGTGCAGTAAAAATGCTTGTGCACTATGTATGTATGTATGTTTGTCTTTGGGACAGATGCTTAGAAGTGTCACTACAGTCTTGGCATGGAGGAGGTAGGTAGACCTTTGGGTTTCTTGCCATCTAGTAAGTATGCTTTTCTCTACTAAGAGTGAGCTTAAGCATCTTTCCTGTGGAGAACGGGCTCTCAATTCCTCTGCTGTGAATGGGGTGTTCATATTTCTTATCCATTTTTCTATTGGATCATTACCTTTTGTTCTTGGATTTTTAGGAGCTCCTTGGTCATTAGCAAGATTAGCTCTTGTCTGTGACAGAAAGCATACATATCTTTTCCCACTTCGGTCTTGCTACTACTGTTTTTGACCTTGAAGATATTTTATCTTTATGTAGTCACATTTATTCATTTTTTTAAACTTTCACTGCTTTGGGTTTGGAGTTGCAACCACTGTGGTCTACACTGTTCTTTAACACTGAAGTGTGCTTTTGCCTTTGCCATGTGTATTATTGTCCAGAGTGAATGGTGGTGGCCATGGCCCATCGCATTTCCCAAGTTGTGATGTCATGTCCTACACTAGCCCCAAATGCCCTGACCTTGCAAATGGAAGCCAGTTGGCAATGACTGACAGATTATGAACAAGGGGACTCTTTACTTGTTTTGCAAGATTCTGGACATTTTCTAGAACATGACAGCATGCATATTAACTCTGCAATTGTAGTAATGGAAATGAAGTTGAATGGCAACACGTATGCATCACTGACTTCTCAGGCCTGGAAACCACCTTCCTGCCATCCTCCAAGCCTCCCTGGTTATGAATGGGATGCTCTGAATCCATCCCCAGACTTTTTTATGTTGGGCTTCCTGCTGGTTGGCAATCAGAGGGCTAGAATTGGGGTAGAGGCCTTTTAAAAATAAGCCAGAATGATTTCTTCATCTCAAGAGCTTTATCTTCACTGCAAAGACATTTGTTCCAAGTAAGGTCATAGTCACAAGTTCTGGTGGTTTGGACCCGCACATATCTTTTTGCACCATTCATTCCAGTATGGGGCATCTTCAGAGCCCACAGAGGGCAAATGTAGCCTGAAGACAGATGCTTCTAAGACCTGCAGTTCTGCTAGAGGGACTTGGTCCACAGGGTGATGGTGCCTACCAGGCTGTAGAGTTTGGTGTAGGGCAGGTCCTTTCAGGTATGAGAACATCTTGCCTGCTGTGGGCCACTGCTGCTAGGACCAGTGGATGTGGGTGGGAGAGTCTGGTGGACTACAGTAGTCGTTGGACTACCTGCATCCTGGTTAGCAGCCACCAGCTGTGTAAGGTTGGGCTTCATGCTTCTCAGGAACATGATGGGCACACAGGTCCCCCTCTGACAAGCACCCTCTTCTGAAAGGGCCTTAGGAAGAAGGCAAGACGCAGGAGCAGTGCGAAGCAGTTGTTCTCCCAAGGAGAACTCTGCACAGCAAAGTCATCAGGAGTTTGAAAACACTCTGGTCTTGGCTCCCTGGACCAGTTGAGTCAGGACCTGGGGGTGGGCCCAGGCATTGGTTGGGACCCACTCTTGCTACATGCTTTCTCTAAAGCAGTATGAAGACCTAACCACACATTAGATACCACAGATTTTAAGCTCTACCACTTTCCTAGACATGGGACATTCTGCTTTCTTTTCTGGGTGATTTTTCATTTTTGGCACTACTGGGGTTTGAATTCAGGGCCTTGTGCTTGGTAGGCAGGCATACTACCATTCCAGCCACTCCACCAGCCCTTTTTTCTGAATTTACTTAAGCTGGGCTTCTGGAACAACTGGTTGGATTCCTCTCATGAGGGAATCAGCCTGCCTGCCTTATTAGCTGTGGCTCCCGGACCCAGACAGAAGCATGTCCCCCCCTGGAATCCCTGCTCCCTGTTCATGCATGCTCCCCTCCTGGTGGTCAATGTCCAAGGGAAATCCAGAGGTCAAAAAGCACAG
Source organism: Castor canadensis (assembly GCF_047511655.1). Taxonomy (NCBI): domain Eukaryota; kingdom Metazoa; phylum Chordata; class Mammalia; order Rodentia; family Castoridae; genus Castor; species Castor canadensis. The sequence goes on along the minus strand of NC_133405.1, from coordinate 1,030,675 downwards.
TATGAAAGGATTTTATATGCACTAGTAACTAAAACTGTACATGCAAATGGTAAGCAGAAGTGACATCAAAACGCCAACCAACACAGCCCTATGTATGGTGCCCTGCTGGTAAGGTGTGGGCACAGGCCTTGCAATGTCATCCCTTCTGAGGGAGCTGTTTGGTGAGATGAGGCAAGCACTTGAGAAGCATCCTCAGTCCTCTTTACCCTGGGACATTTGGCTACTCACACTGACACCATCTGTCACCGTCAGAGGCTGTGGTGAAATAAGAGGCTGTTTATCTGATGACATAGCCCTGCACAGCTAGCATTTTGAACATCTTCTTTTTTGGGGATGGGGGCAGTACTGGGGATTGAACTCAGGGCCTTGAGCTTGCTAGGCAGGCACCCTACCATGCCCCCCGTTTCGAACATCTTGTTACATGGAACACACTCTTCAGTATGTTGGTGTCAAAAGGCCAGGGGACAAAATTATGTATAAAGTATGAAATAAAAGAAAATCTGCAAGTGTGTATACTGATATCATTTGGATGGATGTGGTGGTGGGATTACCAGTAATGAAAAGGTTTTCTTTTGTATTTATATATTTCCTGTATGCCCATAATTTGCATGTATTATTTTGATACATAGACAATACATGTTAGTGCAAGTTACATGCAGCTCTGAGGGTTCCTCTGTGCTAGTGGTTGAGGAGAGCTCATTGCTGATACCACTGTTTGTCAACTCAAGCACTGTTTGGCACAGGGAACAGCTCAACATTTCCATGGGGCTTGCATTTCCTGTGGCTGGTGCAGCAAAATACCACACAATGGGGGTTGAAACAACAGACATTTATTGTCCCTCAGTTCTGCAGGATAGGGGTCTGAGATCAAGGTGTGGGAAGGGCAGGGTGGGTTCCTTCTGAGGGTCATGAAGGAGAACCTGCTTCAGACCCCTCTCCTAGCATTTGGTGGCTTCTGGCAATCCTTGGCAGGCAGCTGTATTGCTCCAGTCTCTGCATCTCTCATCACATGGACTTCTCCCTGTGTATCTGTGTCTCCTCTCTCTTTATAGGGACACTAGTTCCAGACAAAGGCAGATATTTGTTAAAGCTGTGAGAACAGATTTTGTTCAGTAACTACTGATAATAGGTGAAAACTGAGCTCTAAAGGGAGACAGGCCAGAGCACCCGAGGGCCCTGAGCATGGAGCTCAGCCAACGAGATGGATGGTCGCTGGCTATAGAGGGAGGGAGGACGAAGAATCAGGGATGACTCCTGGGCTTTTGCTTTAAGCACCCGAGTCCACTGGGCCACCTACCACGATGAGGACTGGAGTTTTGGGAAGGATGGTCCAGTTCTGGTTTGGCCAAGCTCAGTGTGAGATGTCCTCTGAATCCCTTCATCTTTTGCCTGGACTATTATGGGGACCTCTTTACTGGTTTCACATGAGACTACAGGCTGTCTGTAATCCATTCCTTACATGGAAATCAGTGTGATCTGGTAACCTGTTTCTACTTTGCTTTACCGCTTGAGGCAACTTCTGGGCTGTTTTGCTCTGGTTATTTTTGGAGATAGGGTTTTCATGAATTATTTGCCTGGGCTGGCCTTGAAATGTGATCCTCCCCATCTCAGCCTCCCAAGTACCTAGGATTACAGGCATGAGCCACCATTGTCTGGCTATGGTTTCTGCTACTCTAGAGACCTAAACTCCATCCCTATCCTTGTGCTGTTCTGATCTCATTTCATGTTCCTTCCCTGCTGGCCCAGCCATACCTCACTGGCCTTTTTTCCCTTCCTCAAATATGCAGCACTTCTGTTTAAGGCCTCTATAACCCTGTTGTCCTCTTTGTTGGGAAGTTTGTGTCTCCTAATCTTTGCATGGCTGACTTCTTTTCATCATTCAGCTGTAAGTGTAAACGTCACCTCCCTCCTCTGAAGTCTTCACCCTAAATTGTATTACCGTTTTAATTCCCTGCATGGCGTTTTGTTTTATTTTGTTTTTTTCTCTCTCCCTCCACTAGAGGGAGAGCAGAAACCTTATCCATCCTAGTTGGAGAGAATTCCCCTACAATACTGCTCAGTGCATATTTACTGATAGCATGAGCTTGTCTCCAAGCACAGGCAGGAATCCTCTTGTCAGTACTTTTCATACATCACCCTGTCACCCACCATAAATGGTGATTGGTAGAAGTGATAACACTGAAAACGTATTTTAGGGACTGTGGTGACTAACTTGGGGATCTTCTAAGCATTTTTTAATGTGTTCAGAATTTGGATGGGTAGCCAGGCATAGTGGTTCATGCCTAGAATCCCAGCACTCAGGACATGAAGGCTGTAACAGGCAAGTTTGAAGCCAACCTGGGCTACATATCGAGTTCTAGGCCAGTCTTGGTTACATAGTGAAACTCGTCTCAAAAAAAAAAAAAAAAAGGAATTTGGATGGGTAGATTGTGTTTGTTTTATAATATACAGGCAAGAACACAGACTCTGAGGTCACATGAACAAGTCCTTCTCTGCCCCTTAAATTTCTCTGAGCCTTTGTTTCCTTATATGTAAAATGGGCAGAATCCTGCGTCTGTGTTGCAAAGTTACTGATGAGATGATGTGTATAATGCACCTCTGACTCAAAGAAGGGAAAACTGTAAAAGCAATATCAGTTTAGACTGTGCCAAAGCTGGATTTTCTATGATTACTCTAATGGTTTAAAGTGTTGTGTAAAGAAAGGCAATTGTAATGCCCCACCACTGATGAATGGATTAAGAAAATGAGGTATCTATACACAATGGAATTTTATGCAGCCATGAAGAAGAATGAAATGTTATCATTCGCTGGTAAATGGATGGAACTGGAGAACATCATTCTGAGCGAGGTTAGCCTGGCCCAAAAGACCAAAAATCGTATGTTCTCCCTCATATGCAGACATTAGATAAAGGGCAAACACAACAAGGGGATTGGACTTTGATCACATGATAAAAGCGAGAGCACACAAAGGAGGGGTGAGGATAGGTAAAACACCTAAAAAATTAGCTAGCATTTGTTGCCCTTAACGCAGAGAAACTAAAGCAGATACCTTAAAAGCAACTGAGGCCAATAGGAAAAGGGGACCAGGAACTAGAGAAAAGGTTAGATCAAAAAGAATTAACCTAGAAGGTAACACACACGCACAGGAAATTAATGTGAGTCAACTCCCTGTATAGCTATCCTTATCTCAACCAGCAAAAACCCTTGTTCCTTCCTATTATTGCTTATACTCTCTCTACAACAAAATTAGAGATAAGGGCAAAATAGTTTCTGCTGGGTATTGAGGGGGTGGGGGGGAGGGAGGGGGCGGAGTGGGTGGTAAGGGAGGGGGTGGGGGCAGGGGGGAGAAATGACCCAAGCCTTGTATGCACATATGAATAATAAAACAATAAAAAAAGAAAGGCAATTGTAACTGGGTATGTTGGTGTACACCTGCTTCAGGAGGCTGAAGCAGGAGGATCATGAGTTTGAGGCCAGTCTGGGCTACACAGCAAGACTGTCTTAAAACAAAGTCAATTGGTGATTACCTAGGGTTGGAGGAGAAGTTGGGGGGAAGGGAGTGACTGCTAACAGGCACTGGGTTTCTTTTTAGTGTGATGAGAATATTCTGAAGGTCATGGTGATGTTTGCACTTGTTTATGAATATGCTCCAACTCATTGTATGTAAATTGCATAGTATGTGGATTAAGCCTCAATAAAGCTGGTATTAAAATACTATCTAAGCCCTGTGCAGCTTCATATATAGGTTTCTATGAAAATGCAAGTGAACACACAGAAATGGAGGGGGGGGATAAAGGAGAGTGATGGAGGGGGTGAATTCAACTATGATATATTGTAAGCACTTTTGTAAATGTCACACTGTACCCCCAGCACAGCAATAATAAAAAATAAAAAATTAAGATACAGAAAAAGATGAACATTTACATCTCCCAAAGCTAGGTTTGATAAGTGACTTATTGATGGGCTCCTGATGCTGTTTCACTAACTCGAAGGCTAGAAGAATTGGAGGTCAAGAGTAGATGACTAACTTTGTCTCATGAAGCAGAGTGCTTTCCCCAGAGACCCAGGGTTAGGATCAACCAGAAGACTAGCAGTTGCTCCTTTACCAGACTGAGGCTTCTTTCACCATGGTCATGCAGAGGCATATGCCTGGAGGGGTGGGCAACTGATGGGTGCCACTGCATTCCCAGATTAACAGAACTGGGTAGACAAGTGTGATAGGTTCTGGCCAGTGAGGAAGAACAGAGACCTAGGAATAGCGGCTTTTCTAGAATTGCATTGCTTCTGAGTATTCCAAGCTTAGGAGTGGGGACGGGATTTGAGTTCTCAGTGTGGCGGAGCTTTGGTAGACATATACCTGCTATATCTAGAAATAAGGCTTCTCCCTGGGGGGGGGTGGCAGTCAAGATTAAGGATTGCTAAAAAGCATTGCAGAACAAGCTGTACACAGAAACCAACCAACCAACAAAACAAAAAACTAAGTACATAATGAAGTGTACTCAAGGTGCCCAGGAGCAGGAAAGGTTCCATGAGATAAAGACTTCAGATGCTGGAGCCCTTAGACATTGATGACAGGACAACTGAACCTAAAAAGTTCAAACCAAAAAAGTTTTGAAATACCTGCAAGGAATAGGAAATTATAGAAGGTTACTCATATCCAAGAAGTAAAGGATGTGTAACTTTAAATCTGAATTTGAAATATCGGCATGAATTTGATTTATTTTTCTCTTTTCAAAAAGTACACATTTCCTTCATCTCCTGAAATGGCCTTGAAGCAATGGTAACCTAGTAACAGGTGGCACCAAGTCTGTGCTCTCAAAATGGTCCCATTGAAGGGAATCATAGCTCCCTAGAGAAATGACTTGTTTCAAGTATGAGGCGGGAGGTGCTCAAAGTAAGCCTAGACACCATCTTATTAAAAGAAAAGAAAACTATCAAAGACCATGGGTTTTGTCAGGATGACACATCTGTCCACTAAAGTTGCCGCTGGATAAGAGTATAGGAGGAATAATGGCTTTTCCTGCCAGTTTCCCTGCTGGTCTTCTCTCCTGCCTCCATCCCTTGCTCCTGTCCTTTTCTTTTTCCAAGAAAAAGAAAAGTGTCTGGGGATCTCAGGTGAGGGCAATGGCACTCTGGAGAGAGTTGGGCCAGTATAAAGAATGATCCCCACTGAGCACAGCAGTATCCTTTACCAGAAAGACACACTCAGTGAGGGTGACAGTGTCTTGGGAGGGGTTGAGGGCCTAACAAGGAAGGTGTGCCAAATTGGGTGCTGGCCTGATGGGCTCAAAAGATTGGCTGGACCAGGTGTGGTGGTATTGGATTGGATTTGAAGTTATTGGTGTAAACTCCTAATTTTCAATCTACTGAGAGGTACAGAAATTAATGTAGGTGTGTGCACACATGTGCCCCCAGCTCTGCCACTGAGAAGGCCTGGGGTCAGTGGGTGTCTCAACATAGTGAACACACCTGGCACCTGGACCTTGATTTATTTCTAATCCACTTCTAGAGAATGTAAGCATCTAGGGCAGATGTGTCTGTATGTATTATTCTCTGCTCTATTCCCAGTGCCTAGAACAGTTGCTGGGATCTAGGAGATGCTTAGTAAATATTTGTGTGAATGAAAGTTTCAGAATGGGTCATAATGTTACAGTGGGCTGAGATCAGTCACCACTTCACAGAGGAAAAATAAGGAAGTGCTTAAGGAATACTGGGGATACATTCAGTTGGACCAAGAAAAAAAAGAAAGAGAACTCAAATTACTAAAGTCAGAAATGAAAGTAGGCACATTACAACTACCATCTTTACAGAAATATCAAGTATGCATGCAAACCTGGGGCTATGTTTGACCTCCTTTATTTCCCTATCCTCCTTTACCTCCTAATAAATCAAGAATTGTGAGCAAGAGTTTGTGAACACTTTGCAAAGGGTTCTACTGTGCCATTGTAGCTATATTACAGAAATATTTTTATTTACTGCAAAGTCTGTTGTGGTTGGTTTTTAAGAAATGGTGAGGGGGATTCCAAGATGGTGACTAGAGGGAGGAAGCAGAAAGCATGCCTCCTAAAGTAAAATCTTGGAGAGACGCTGGTGATACACCTTACAGGAAAAACCACTGAGAACAGGCAAAACTTTGACTCCTCCACACCCCCAGCCTGCACATAGCATTCCCACTCCATGTTAAACGGAGAAACAAGGAGGGCTCCTGTGCTGCCAGATGCCAGCGCCCAGACCGCTGGGGAAGACGCAACCACAAGGTGAGCTAAGTGGCATGCGGTACTCCCACAGACAACCCTGGGCAAGATCAGCATAGCCCCCTTGGACAGACTGACCCCCACCCAGGGAAAAAATAAAAAACACCCTGAGTAATAAGCAACAACAAAAAAGACATGTAGCAAAGAGGGCAGGGCTCCCTGAGCACCGAAGAGGTGGGGAGGGCCAATCCCCCACAGAACTGTAAATAAACAAGCCAGCCAGAGAAGGCAGGAGTGGCAGCACATACCCAGCAACCAGGAGCAGGAAAGCTTGTGAAAGTGGCGGTGGGAGGAAAACTCCACAGGAGAGGGGGGAAGACCCACTTTCCACGTGAACTGTAAACAAACACGCAGGCCTGAGAAAGCAGGTGCAGTGTCACCTCCCCCAGTGTGCTTGGAAAGGGGAAAGCTAGTACACGCCCAGGAGAACTCTAAATAATCAAAGCCTGAGGGGCTAGGTGAGTGTTAAGCTCACTCCTGAGATCTGCATAAAGCATGCAGCAACAGCTGGCTGACAGCAGCAGGCAGGTGAGCCACAGCCTCAGATAGACATTCACAAAGCTGTATCCAGACTCCTTTATTTTTCTCTCTTCCTTTTATGAGACAAAAACCGAACTACACCTTCATGCTAAAAAACGTACTGAAACTGTATTGCATTTGAACTTGGGACACTTTGTGGTGTTTTGTTTCTTTGTTTTTTTTTTTTTCCCTTTGATGAGACAACGACAGAACTACGTCTGAGACACCATCTCCAGGATTGGAGGCTGACAGACTAACACCAAAATTATTAAGACTGAAACTGTATTGCATTTGAACCTGGGACACTTTGTGGTGTTTTTATTTTTATTTATTTATTTTTTTTTAGGGTAGAACCTAGCATTTATTTAGATCTTCATTAAACTGTTGGAATTGAGAACCAGACATATGTAATAAACCTCCAAAAATAGATCCTGAAAGGCACTTTCTGCTTAGGGCAAGCAGTCATGGAGTAAGCATGTAAACGAGCTGGCTTCTCTGTACCACACCAGCCAAGTCAGCTTTCTCCATGGCCAGCTGCACCAGCTCTGCCCTCCCTTCTGATTAAACACCAGCCAGACCCCCTGTAGGTCTAACCCAAGGTTTTTCTGTAGGACACCTTGGCCTACCTGGGAATGCTGGAAACATGTTAAAGGAATCATGGTGTTGAGGAAAGAAAATCTTTTAAAAGCTGCCATCTGAGGTGATGGCTTCTCTGTACTTACGCCATACCTCAGAATACAATAAATAAGCAATTAGAAAATGTTCAAGTATGAAGGGATTTCCTCCTCCCCGCCAAAAGCACTGCTCTCTGAAGGAAGCTGGTTTCTCTGTAGCTACACCAGCTGTTCAGAAAGCTCATTGGACCTGGTTTTGAAAATAAAACAAAGTTAAAACCCTGGGAGGAGTTACTGTGCAGTGTGGAGTACTCAGTCTTTCTTATAAAGAAAAAAAAAAGTTATCTGGTACCAAAGTGTGCAACCTACAGACCCTCAGGTACTGCCCTGTGACTTCTCTGTATGACATCACAAGGGTGCCAAGTGCCTGTTTTTTTCTGGAATAGGAGTTGGTGAGGTTTGGCTAGTGCGGAAACCATGCATAGGATTGGTTTACTAAATAAAAACCTTATTACGTACGTCCTCCAAGACAGCTGAAAATGGAGATATTTTGTTTTGGTGCTGTTAAAGAGGTGGCAATTAAGAGCATAAGCACCAGAGAGATGGTTTAATGGTAACTGCCTTTTTTTTTTTTAAATGTCAGGCTAGAGCTCCAACTGGAACTTGCGTTACATGCAAGACTGATTGGATAGGGAACACTCCCCTGACAAAGAGCTACATAATTAGAAATGGATCAAGTTACAGGAACTATAAGGGGAGGGCTTCACATTCATATAAGAGCTCAAGACATTACAAATTCATGCTGCCAGGGCTGTGGCATTGCCAGACAGAGGCTATAGTGGAACTACAAGTACTTTATGTGCACATTACAAGGACATTTTCAGCATTTGGTGGGAAAGTAAATGCAATAAGGACTTTTGGAGGGCTGGGTGATAGGGCACAAAGGTTCAATTTCAAAGCATTATTTACTAGTGTTGTTTGTTCTAGGCAGTTACATGGATCACCTATGCTCACTAAATTCATTAATGGTGAACAAAACACCTAGGGACAGAATAGCAAGCCCAACTTACAGTCCCCCACAAAAGCTAAAATTCATGTCATTGACTAGAGTGACTGCAACTGATCAGGAGCTGAAAGAGGACAGGAAAATTTAGGAAGAAGGGCCCTTTCCCTCAGAGCTTGAAGGCTTCTCTGTAGCCTACGCCAACAAGTCTGGGGAAAAAAGGCTAACACTTTCAATATTTAAGCTTTTTGGGCACTTCCCATGGGAAGCTGTCCCTACCAAAGTGGCCATAGGCTGCAGTCCTCTGATAAATTGGCTTCTTCAGATCCAGATCCCTGGAATATATAAGTCCGTAACTTAATATGTAGTATTCAATTAAAATAAAGCAAAACAATCAGCAACTCATTTTCAAGCGCTCTGGCAAATGAGTTCAGTTCTGAGGTATGCTAGGAAAAAAGTTCATGGCAAAAGGTATGTTACGTCCCTGGCATCCAAACTCCTTGCACAGTCCTTATTAGTAACTATAGTTCTCGTTTTTCCAGCCCTGGCTCAACAAATACGAAAACTTGTCATTACCCTGAAGAATTCCAGTTGTCAGAAAAACTTAGATCTAACATCACAGAATACTTACCAAGGTCCCATTGCCCACTATGATTATTTTCTTTGTAACAATCTTGAAGATCCCACCATATTAAATTTCTTAATGTGAACACCCTTAAGTAAAATGAGCACAAAGCCCAGTGTCAAACACAGAAGACTTTCTAGGGTGCTTAGTCTAAGCCATGGAACACCGTAACTTTATATATTTCTCAACTAACCCTCCCCTGAAGGCAATTTAAAACACTGGTATGTTCTAGGAATTTAAATGTTTTCCCACTTGAGGAGTCTACCTTCACCTCCTCAAAGCAGTGTACATATATACATATACAGACCCACACCCTCTATTTCTCACTAGCAATAGGCTTTACCATCTTTACCTGACAATGACCCCCGGGCGAAGATCAAAATTCTTCTTCACAATCTCTAATAGCTCTCTCTCACTCTTCTGAGAGGTACCATAATGGAAAATGGAGATAAATAATGGATGAGAAACTCCAATAGCATAAGAGACCTGAACAAGAACCCTTTTGCATTTGAACTTGGGACACTTTGTGGTGTTTTTATTTGTTTTGTTTTATTTGTTTTTTTTCCCCTTTGATGAGACAATGACAGAACTACTTATGAGACACCATCTCCAGGATTGGAGGCTGAGGGACTAACACCAAAATTATTAAGTATGAAACTTTATTGCATTTGAACTTGGAGTTTTTCTTTCAATCCTCTGTCTGTCTCTCTAATGCCTGTTTAACTTACTGTAGATTAGTACACTATCTCTCCCTGTTTATATCTTTGAAATTTTTTTTGTTTGTTTTGTTTTCTTGTTTGTTTTTTCCTTTTTCTTTACCTTCTTTGCTTTCCATCTCCTCTCACCCTTCCATTCTATTTTTTTTTTTCATTTTTCTTTTATTATTCATATGTGCATACAAGGCTTGGTTTATTTCTCCCCCCTGCCCCCACCCCCTCCCTTACCACCCACTCCACCCCCTCCCGCTCCCCCCCTCAATACCCAGCAGAAACTATTTTGCCCTTATCTCTAATTTTGTTGTAGAGAGAGTATAAGCAATAATAGGAAGGAACAAGGGGTTTTGCTGGTTGAGATAAGGATAGCTATACAGGGCATTGACTCACATTGATTTCCTGTGCGTGGGTGTTACCTTCTAGGTTAATTCTTTTTAATCTAACCTTTTCTCTAGTTCCTGGTCCCCTTTTCCTATTGGCCTCAGTTGCTTTAAGGTATCTGCTTTAGTTTCTCTGCATTAAGGGCAACAAATGCTAGCTAGTTTTTTAGGTGTCTTACCTATCCTCACCCCTCCCTTGTGTGCTCTCGCTTTTATCATGTGCTCATAGTCCAATCCCCTTGTTGTGTTTGCCCTTGATCTAATGTACACATATGAGGGAGAACTTATGATTTTTGGTCTTTTGAGCCAGGCTAACCTCACTCAGAATGATGTTCTCCAATTCCATCCATTTACCAGCGAATGATAACATTTCGTTCTTCTTCATGGCTGCATAAAATTCCATTGTGTATAGATACCACATTTTCTTAATCCATTCGTCAGTGCTGGGGCATCTTGGCTGTTTCCATAACTTGGCTATTGTGAATAGTGCCGCAATAAACATGGATGTGCAGGTGCCTCTGGAGTAACAGTCTTTTGGGTATATCCCCAAGAGTGGTATTGCTGGATCAAATGGTAGATCGATGTCCAGCTTTTTAAGTAGCCTCCAAATTTTTTTCCAGAGTGGTTGTACTAGTCTACATTCCCACCAACAGTGTAAGAGGGTTCCTTTTTCCCCGCATCCTCGCCAACACCTGTTGTTGGTGGTGTTGCTGATGATGGCTATTCTAACAGGGGTGAGGTGGAATCTTAGTGTGGTTTTAATTTGCATTTCCTTTATTGCTAGAGATGGTGAGCATTTTTTCATGTGTTTTCTGGCCATTTGAGTTTCTTCTTTTGAGAAAGTTCTCTTTAGTTCACCTGCCCATTTCTTTATTGGTTCATTAGTTTTGGGAGAATTTAGTTTTTTAAGTTCCCTGTATATTCTGGTTATCAGTCCTTTGTCTGATGTATAGTTGGCAAATATTTTCTCCCACTCTGTGGGTGTTCTCTTCAGTTTAGAGACCATTTCTTTTGATGAACAGAAGCTTTTTAGTTTTATGAGGTCCCATTTATCTATGCTATCTCTTAGTTGCTGTGCTGCTGGGGTTTCATTGAGAAAGTTCTTCCCTATACCTACTAACTCCAGAGTATTTCCTACTCTTTCTTGTATCAACTTAAGAGTTTGTCACCCTTCCATTCTAAATATCACCATTGTTATTATTACAAGCTAGAACACACTTAATTGAACACAGTACAGGGACAATAACAACACCAATGGCAATGTTGGGAAGACAGAAAAAACAGGGAAAACAGTTTCCCCACAGCAAAAAAATTAGTACAGGAACCACAGGGAAATGAAGAAAACAGATACTCAGATCCAGACTCCAACAAAATGAAGATAAACTATGCCAAAGAACCCAATGAAGCCCACAAGAATAATCAAAAAGAAGAAAACCTACAGGTAATCAATGAGAATTTTACAGAGATGATACTGGATAAGGTCAACCAAAATGTACAGGAGACACTCAAGAAATTCCAAGACAACAAAAATAGAGAATTTGAGAAAGCACAAGAAGAAATAAAAGAAACCATAGAAGCACTGTATAAGCACCAAAGTGAAACAAAGAACATGATTAATAAAGAGACAAATGAACCCTGGATAAAAATAGACAACATTAAAGAGGAAACCACCCAGGATATGGAAACCTCAGAAAAAAGAATGAAACAGAACTGCAAAACAAAACGGAAGGCCAATCCAGCAGAATAGAACAAACAGAAGACAAAATCTCAGAACTCGAAGATGAAATGGTAATTAAAGGAAAAAACCAGAGAACTATTAATTAAACAACTCAAGACCTGTGAAAAGAAAATGCAAGAACTCACTGACTCCATCAAAAGACCAAACCTGAGAATCATGGGCATCGAAGAAGGAGAAGAGGTGCAAGCGAAGGGAATGCGTAATATATTCAACAAAATAATAACAGAAAATTTCCCAAATCTAGAGAAATCTATTCCCATACAGATGCAAGAGGGCTCCAGAACACCAAACAGACCAGACCAAAATACAACTACCCCATGGCATATTATCATTAAAACAACGAGTACAGAGACCTGAGAAAGAACATTGAAGGCTGTGAGAGAGTAAAAACAAATAACATACAAAGGTAAACCCATCAAAATCACAGCAGACTTCTCAACAGAAACATTAAAAGCAAGAACAGCATGGGGTGAGATCTTCTGGGCACTGAATGAAAATAACTTCAACCCCAGGATACTCTACCCAGCAAAACTATCATTCAAAATAGATGGAGCAATAAAAGTCTTCCATGATAAGCAGAAACTAAAACAATATGTGACCACAAAGCCATCACTACAAAATATTCTTCAAGGGATTCTGCACACAGAAAGTGACACCCAACTTAACCATGAAAAGGACAGGCAGCATCAAACCACAGGAAAAGAAAAAGCAAGACAGTAGAGAGTAACATCAAGTTAGGTACACACAATCAAACCTTCAAACAACTAAGACAACTAAATGACAGGAATCACCACATACCTATCAGTACTAACGCTTAATGTTAACGGACTTAATTCACCCATCAAAAGGCACCGCTTGACGAAATGGATTAAAAAGGAAGATCCAACAATTTGTTGCTTACAAGAGACCCATCTCACCAACAGAAATAAGCATGGGCTTAGGATGAAAGGCTGGAAGAAGATTTACCAAGCCAATGGCCCCCGAAAACAGGCAGGAGTAGCAATACTTATCTCGGACAAAGTAGACTTCAAACCTACATTGATCAAACGAGATAAAGAAGGACATTCCATACTAATAAAAGGGTAAATAGACCAAAAGGAACTAACAATTATCAACCTATATGCACCCAATGTCAATGCACCCAATTTCATCAAACATACCCTGAAAGACCTAAAAGCATATATTAACTCCAACACAATGGTTGTGGGAGACTTTAATACCCCATTATCATCAATATGCAGGTCACCCAAACAAAAAATCAATAAAGAAATCCAAGATCTAAAATATACAATAGATCAAATGGACCTACTTGATGTCTACAGAACATTTCATCCAACTTCTACACAATATACATACTTCTCAGCAGTCCATGGAACCTTCTCCAAAATAGATCATATCCTAGGGCACAAAGCAAGTCTCAGCAAATATAAGAAAATAGAAATTATACCATGCATTCTATCTGATCACAATGCAATAAAAATAGAACTCAACAACAAAAGTAAAGACAGAAAACCTGCAAACAGCTGGAAACTGAATAACTCATTACTTAATGAACAATGGGTCACTGATGAAATAAAAGAGGAAATTAAAAAGTTCCTGGAGACGCCTGTGCCCAGACAGCTTGGGAAGACGCAGACAAGGTGAGCTTAGTGGTACCGTGGTACTCCCACAGACAACATTGGACAAGAACAGCATAGCCCCCTGGACAGATAGACCCCCCACCTGTGGAAAAAAGAGAAACTGAGTAATAAGCAATAAGAACAATAAAGACACGTTGCAAAGAGGGTGGGGCGCACTGAGCGCTGAAGATTGGGGGAAGGGAATCCTTCCCGGGACTGTAAATAAACAAGCCGGGCCTGGCCGGAGAGGCTCTGGCAGGAGCGGGGGTGCGCGCCCAGCAACCAGGATCGGGAAAGCTTGTGAGAGTGGCTGAGGGAGGAAAACTCCACAGGAGAGGGGGGAAGAGCCACTTCCCACGTGAGCTGTAAATAAACACAGCCGCTGGCAGGAGCAGCAGCACATGCCCAGCAACCAGGATCGGGAAAGCTTGTGAAAGTGGCGGTGGGAGGAAAACTCCACAGGAGAGGGGGGAAGACCCACCTCCCACATGAACTGTAAATAAACACGCAGGCCTGACAACGCGGGTGCAGTGTCACCTTTCCCAGTGCTTGGAAAGGGGAAAGCTTGTAGCAGAGGCTCCCGCACAGGAGAACTCTGAACAAACAAAGCCTGCGGGACCAGGTGAGTGCTAAGCTCACCCCAGAGATCTGCATAAACAATGCCTCCAGCAACAGCAGGCTGACAGCAGTGGGCAGGTCAGCAACAGCCGCAGAAAGCCATTCACAGAACTGTCTCCAGACTCTTTTTTTTCTCTCTCTCCCTTTGATGAGACAACAACCAAACTACACCTGCATGCTGAAAAACTTACTGAAACTGTATTGCATTTGAACTTGGGACACTTTGTGGGGTTTTTGTGTGTATGTGTGTGTGTGTGTGCAGTTTTGTTCTACTTTACGTGTCCCCTTTGATGAGACAACTACAGAACAACATCTGAGGCACCATCTCCAGGATTGGAGGCTGAGATGGACACCAAAATTATTAAGACTGAAACTTCATTGCATTTGAACTTTGAGGTTTTTTTTTTATTTTCTATTTTTCATTTTGTTTTATTTTATTGTGTTTACATATATATTTTTTCTTTCATTTACTTATTTTTTAGTTTTATTCTTATCTTTATTCTTTTTATTTTTTATTTTCCATCCTCTCTCTGTCTCTCTAATGCCTTTTCAGCTTATGGTTGATTAATACACTGTCTCTCCCTGTTTATATCTTTGAAACTTTTTTTGTTTGTTCCTTTGTTTTGTTTTTTTTCTTTCTACTTGATTATTTGTTTTTCCCTTTTCCTTTAACTTCTTTGCTTTCCATCCCCTCTCACCCTTCCATTCTAAATATCACTAGTGCTATTATTATAAGACAGAAAATACTTAATTGCACACAGTACAGGGACAATAACAACACCAAGGGCAATGATGGGAAGACAGAAAAAAGAGGGAAACAAGTTTCCCCACAGCAAAAAATTAGTACAGGAACCACAGGGAAATGAAGAAAACAGATACTCAGATCCAGACTCCAACAAAATGAAGATAAACTATGTCAAAGAACCCAATGAAGCCCACAAGAATAATTTAAAAGAAGATATACTACAGGTACTCAATGAGAATTTTATAGAGATGACATTGGATATGGTCAACCAAAATGTACAGGAGACACTCAAGAAATTCCAAGACAACAAAAATAGAGAATTTGAAAAAGCACAAGAAGAAATAAAGGAAACCATAGAAGCACTGTAATAACACCAAAGTGAAACAGAGAACACGATTAATAAGGAGATAAATGAACTCAGGACAAAAATAGACAACATTAAAGAGGAAACCACCCAGAATATGGAAAACCTCAGAAAAAATAACAAAACAGAACTGCAAATAAAACGGAAGGCCAATCCAGCAGAGTAGAACAAACAGAAGACAGAATCTCAGAACTTGAAGATGAACTGGTAATTAAAGGAAAAACCGAAGAACTATT
This sequence comes from Castor canadensis, assembly GCF_047511655.1. Taxonomy (NCBI): domain Eukaryota; kingdom Metazoa; phylum Chordata; class Mammalia; order Rodentia; family Castoridae; genus Castor; species Castor canadensis. The sequence continues at coordinate 1,015,247 of NC_133405.1, read as the reverse complement.
AATTAAACAACTCAAGACCTGTGAAAAGAAAATGCAAGAACTCACCAACTCCATCAAAAGACCAAACTGGAGAATCATGGGCATCGAAGAAGGAGAAGAGGTGCAAGCAAAGGGAATGTGTAATATATTCAACAAAATAATAACAGAAAAATTCCCAAATCTAGAGAAATCTATTCCCATACAGATGCAAGAGGCCTCCAGGACACCAAAGCGACTGGATCAAAATAGAACTACCCCACAACATATCATCATTAAAACAACAAGTTCAGAAACCAGGGAAAGAATATTGAAGGCTGTAAGAGAGAAAAAACAAGTAACATACAAAGGTAAACCCATCAAAATCACAGCAGACTTCTCAACAAAAACATTAAAAGCAAGAAGAGCGTGGGGTGAGATCTTCCGGGCACTGAATGAAAATATCTTCAACCCCAGGATATTCTACCCAGCAAAACTATCATTCAAAATAGATGGAGCAATAAAAGTCTTCCATGATAAGCAGAAACTAAAACAATATGTGACCACAAAGCCATCACTACAAAATATTCTTCAAGGGATTCTGCACACAGAAAGTGAAACCCAACTTAACCATGAAAAAGACAGGCAGCATCAAACCACAGGAAAAGAAAAAGCAAGACAGTAGAGAGTAACATCAAGTTAGGTACACACAATCAAACCTTCAAACAACTAAGACAACTAAGTGACAGGAATCACCACATATCTATCAGTACTAACGCTTAATGTTAACGGACTTAATTCACCCATCAAAAGGCACCGCTTGAAGAAATGGATTAAAAAGGAAGATCCAACAATTTGTTGCTTACAAGAGACCCATCTCACCAACAGAAATAAGCATAGGCTTAGGATGAAAGGCTGGAAGTAGATTTACCAAGCCAATGGCCCCTGAAAACAGGCAGGAGTAGCAATACTTATCTCTGACAAAGTAGACTTCAAACCTACATTGATCAAACGAGATAAAGAAGGACATTCCATACTAATAAAAGGGTAAATAGACCAAAAGGAAATAATAATTATCAACCTGTATGCACCCAATATCAACGCACCCAATTTCATCAAACATACCCTGAAAGACATAAAAGCATGTATTATCTCCAACACAGTGGTCGTGGGAGACTTTAACACCCCATTATCATCAATAGATAGGTCATCCAAACAAAAAATCAATAAAGAAATCCAAGATCTAAAATATACAATAGATCAAATGGACCTACTTGATGTCTACAGAACATTTCATCCAACTTCTACACCATATACATTCTTCTCAAAAGCCCATGGAACCTTCTCCAAAATAGATCATATCCTAGGGCACAAAGCAAGCCTAAGCAAATATAAGAAAATAGAGATTATACCGTGCATACTATCTGATCACAATGCAGTAAATGTAGAACTCAACAACAAAAGTAAAGACAAAAAACATGCAAACAGCTGGAAACTAAATAACTCATTACTTAATGAAGAATGGATCATCGATTAAATAAAAGAGGAAATTAAAAAGTTCCTGGAAGTCAATGAAAATGAAAACACAACCTACCGGAACCTATGGGACACAGCTAAGGCAGTCCTGAGAGGAAAGTTTATAGCCATGAGTGCATATATTAAAAAGACTGAAAGATCCCAAATCAATGACCTAATGATACATCTCAAACTCCTAGAAAAACAAGAACAAACAAATCCCAAAACAAATAGAAGGAGAGAAATAACAAAAACAAGAGCTGAAATCAATGAAATAGAAACCAAAAAAACCATACAAAGAATTAATGAAACAAAAAGTTGGTTCTTTGAAAAAATAAACAAGATCGATAGACCCCTGGCAAACCTGACCAAAATGAGGAGAGAAAAAACCCAAATTAGTAGAATCAGGAATGCAAAAGGGGAGATAACAACAAACACTATGAAAGTCCAGGAAATCATCAGAGACTACTTTGAGAACCTATATTCAAGTAAATTTGAAAATCTTAAAGAAATGGACAGATTTCTAGATACACATGATAAAAACTGAACCAAGAGGAAATTAATCACCTGAATAGATCTATAATACAAATTGAAATTGAAGCAGCAATCAAGAGTCTCCCCAAAAAGAAAAGTCCAGGACCTGATGGATTCTCTGCTGAATTCTATCAGACCTTTAAAGAAGAACTGATACCAACCCTCCTTAAACTGTTCCACAAAATAGAAAGGGAAGGAAAACTGCCTAACACATTTTATGAAGCCAGTATTACACTTATCCCAAAACCAGGCAAAGACACCTCCAAAAAGGAGAACTATAGGCCAATCTCCTTAATGAACATTGATGCAAAAATTCTCAACAAAATAATGGCAAACCAAATTCAACAATACATCAAAAAGATTATTCACCACGACCAGGTAGGCTTCATCCCAGGAATGCAGGGGTGGTTCAACATACGAAAATCAATAAATGTAATAAACCACATTAACAGAAGCAAAGACAAAAACCACTTGATCATCTCAGTAGATGCAGAAAAAGCCTTTGATAAGATCCAACACCATTTCATGATAAAAGCTCTAAGAAAACTAGGAATAGAAGGAAAGTACCTCAACATCATAAAAGCTATATATGACAAACCTACAGCCAGCATTATACTTAACAGAGAAAAACTGAAACCATTCCCTCTAAAATCAGGAACCAGACAAGGATGCCCACTATCTCCACTCCTGTTCAACATAGTACTGGAATTCCTAGCCAGAGCAATTAGGCAAGAAGAAGGAATAAAAGGAATACAAATAGGTAAAGAAACTGTCAAAATATCCCTATTTGCAGACCACATGATCCTATACCTTAAAGACCCAAAAAACTCTACTCAGAAGCTTCTAGACATCATCACTAGCTATAGCAAGGTAGCAGGATATAAAATCAACATAGAAAAATCATTAGCATTTCTATACACTAACAATGAGCAAACTGAAAAAGAATGCATGAAAACAATTCTATTTACAATAGCCTCAAAAAAAATCAAATACCTAGGTGTAAACCTAACAAAAGATGTGAAAGACCTCTACAAGGAAAACTATACACTTCTGAAGAAAGAGACTGAGGAAGACTATAGAAAGTGGAGAGATCTCCCATGCTCATGGATTGGTAGAATCAACATAGTAAAAATGTCGATACTCCCAAAAGTAATCTACATGTTTAATGCAATTCCCATCAAAATTCCAATGACATTCATTAAAGAGGTTGAAAAATCTGTTAAATTTATATGGAAACACAAGAGGCCACGAATAGCCAAGGCAATACTCAGTCAAAAGAACAATGCAGGAGGTATCACAATACCTGACTTCAAACTATATTACAAAGCAATAACAATAAAAACAGCATGGTACTGGCACAAAAACAGACATGAAGACCAGTGAAACAGAATACAAGACCCAGATATGAAGCCACACAACTATAACCAACTTGTCTTTGACAAAGGAACTAAAAATATACAATGGAGAAATAGCAGCCTCTTCAACAAAAACTGCTGGGAAAACTGATTAGCAGTCTGCAAAAAACTGAAACTAGATCCATGTATATCACCCTATACCAAAATTAACTCAAAATGGATCAAGGATCTTAATATCAGACCCCAAACTCTTAAGCTGATACAGGAAAGAGTAGGAAATACTCTGGAGTTAGTAGGTATAGGTAAGAACTTTCTCAATGAAACCCCAGCAGCACAGCAACTAAGAGATAGCATAGATAAATGGGACCTCATAAAACTAAAAAGCTTCTGTTCATCAAAAGAAATGGTCTCTAAACTGAAGAGAACACCCACAGAGTGGGAGAAAATATTTGTCAACTATACATCAGACAAAGGACTGATAACCAGAATATACAGGGAACTTAAAAAACTAAATTCTCCCAAAACTAATGAACCAATAAAGAAATGGGCACGTGAACTAAACAGAACTTTCTCAAAAGAAGAAATTCAAATGGCCAAAAAACATATGAAAAAATGCTCACCATCTCTAGCAATAAAGGAAATGCAAATTACAACCACACTAAGATTCCACCTCACCCCTGTTAGAATAGCCATCATCAGCAACACCACCAACAACAGGTGTTGGTGAGGATGCGGGGAAAAAGGAACCCTCTTACACTGTTGGTGGGAATGTAAACTAGTACAACCACTCTGGAAAAAAATTTGGAGGCTACTTAAAAAGCTAAACATTGATCCACCATTTGATCCAGCAATACCACTCTTGGGGATATACCCAAAAGACTGTGACACAGGTTACTCCAGAGGCATCTGCACACCCATGTTTATTGCGACACTATTCACAATAGCCAAGTTATGGAAACAGCCAAGATGCCCTACTACTGACGAATGGATTAAGAAAATGTGGTATCTATACACAATGGAATTTTATGCAGCCATGAAGAAGAATGAAATGTTATCATTCGCTGGTAAATGGATGGAACTGGAGAACATCATTCTGAGCGAGGTTAGCCTGGCCCAAAAGACCAAAAATCGTATGTTCTCCCTCATATGCGGACATTAGATCAAGGGCAAACACAACGAGGGGATTGGACTTTGATCAAATGATAAAGTGAGAGCACACAATGGAAGTATTAGGATTGGTAAGACACCTAAAAAACTAGATAGCATTTGTTGCCCTCAACGCAGGCAACTAAAGCAGATACTTTAAAGCAACTGAGGCCAGTAGGAGAAGGGGACCAGGAAGTAGAGAAAAGGTTAGATCAAAAAGAATTAACCTAGAAGGTAACACACACGCACAGGAAATCAATGTGAGTCAACTCCCTGTATAGCTATCCTTATCTCAACCAGCAAAAACCCTTGTTCCTTCCTATTATTGCTTATACTCTCTCTACAACAAAATTAGAGATAGGGGCAGAATAGCTTCTGCCGGGTAGCGAGGGGTAAGGGGGGGTAAGTGAGGGAGCATGGGGGGTAAAGGAGGGGGAGGGGGAAAGGGGGTAGAAAAGACCCAAGCCTTGTATGCACATACGAATAAAAGAAAAAAAATGGTGAATATCATACCATTGAACAGGAGGCATTTTCAGTGTACTTGACAAGGTTTTCTCTCAGAATCAAGATCTAATTTTAAGAGATACATGCTGAGAGATGGGTAAGCCTGTCAAATGTTTTTTCTGGGCTGGGGGCCAGTGGCTCATGTCTGTAATCCTAGCTACTCAGGAGGATTGCGGTTCAAAGCCAGCCTGGGCAAATAGTTCATGAGACCCTATCTCGAAAAACCTGTCACAAAAAAGAGCTGGTGGAGTTGCTCAAGGTGTAGGCCCTGAGTTCAAGCCCAATACTGAAAAAAAAAAGTTTTTTTTCTGTCTCTAATGAGATTATCATGTGATTTTTGTTCTTTTTTGATATTGCTTGTGTATGTCTTGAGCTGAGGATTAATTGAGCGGGTGGGTGAGGTGTCCTGTTGTGAGTTGTGTCTCCAAGAAGATATTTAAGTCCTGGCCCCTGTGAATATGACTTTATTTGGAAACCAGGTATTTGCAGCCCTAATTGAGTTAAGATGAGGTCATACTGGAGTAGGGTAGGGCCCTAAGTGCAATACATCTGGTGTCTTTACAAAGAAGAAAAGAGGCAGAGACACAGAGAGGAAAAGGCCATATGAACATGGAGGCAGAGATGGAGTAGTGTCTGTAAGCCAAAATGCCAAGGATGTGCAGAAACCACCTGAAACTAGGAGAGAGGCATGGAACAATTTTTTTTTCCTACAGCCTTCAGAGAAAGCATGGCCTGCTGACACCCTGACTTCAGTCTTCTGGTCTCCTAAACTTTGATAGAATAAGTTTCTGTTGTTTAAAGCCACTCAGTTTGTGGTACTTAGTACAATTCATACATTCTTTAAGAATCCTGTTTATCACTTCAGCCGTACTTGACCACCTAAAGCTGTGCTGATCTCTCTGTCCCCTATCAGCCACCCTTACCCTCTATCTGCTCTGGATTCTGAGATTATCCCTAGGGAAAAACTGGAGATGATCACTATAAATCTACCATTTCCACTAGCATTTCATTCTTGTCCACTGTGTTTCCCAGCCCTCTTAACTGGTGGTTGTCTTGTAGGCACTGTGAGACCACAGGCAGGTGTATCATTCATTGCTCAGGGGTTTTCGGCTTACTTCCATAGTCTTCCACACTGCACATCTTCAAAACTATGTAAAGTTTTGGGGGATATGGGCTGTAAAGTCTCCAATTATGTCACTGTAGCGCCTCATGATTGCTGAATGGCTGTTTCTATTTTTTTTAATTGAAACTCAACAGTTTCCTCCTGCTTGGGTCAAGTTCAGATACTCAGTCTCTAGCCTTCAGCTGGAATCAGCATATTCATTTAAACAAAAAGCAACAGCTTCTGGGTGTGGTGGCACATGCACCTATAATACAGGCTACGGAGGAGGCGGAGGCAGGAGGATCGCAAGTTCCAGGCTAGCCTGGGCAATATAGTGAGACCCTCATCACAAACCAAACCAAATCAAACCCAAAGCAGCTGTTTCTCTGTTCATGTCTACAAGTTTCTCCCTTCTCTGGAATTTTAGTCTCACCAGTCCTTACTGTTTCTACAGTTCTCTGCCTTTAAAATATAATTTTATAATTTATCCAGCATTTCTATTTGTTCTTACTGAGAATGTTGTTTTGGTTGTCTTTTCTGTGTAATGAACTCCCTGAAAACCTTCTAGATTGAAATGACAACCAGTGTCTTATATTTTATAATATTTTGGGTCAGAAATTTGGGCAGGGTTCACCTGGTCAGTTTTGCTGTTTGTGATATCACCTGGTCAGTTGGTGGCATTCAGCCAGTGGTCTTGCCTGGAAAGGCTAAGATAGCTTTATTCTGAACATGATCTTTGCAACCTACTTTTTCTCCTGTCCTCTATATCTGACCCATTTACCAGTCTGGCTTCTCTTATATTCAAAATATCTCTTGAATTCACCAACTTTTCTCCATTTCCACTGGTGTTACTCCATTTCAAGACATCTTTATCTCTTTCCTGAAGGCCAGTGACAGTAAAGTTACTGATCTCTTTGTCTCCACCATAGTCCCCTTCAAAGCTGTTTCCCAGATTGATTTTAAAACATAAATATGATTCTCCTACATCCCTGTTGAAAGCCCTTCTGTGCCTTCTATTGCACTTCAAACTAAAATGCACATTAATTACTATGGTCTATAAGGCCCTATTTTATCTAGGAACTCTCTCTTTCACCCACTGAACTCCAGCTCTACACTGATTGATTCAGACATTCATTCCACAAATATTGAGTGTCCAGTATTGCTAGGTACTAGGCCTATAGTGGGGAACAATAATATAGAAATTGCTGGCTCAGGCCTAGAGGCATGATTCAAGTGGTAGATCGCCTGCCTATCAAGCATGAGGCCCTGAGTTCAAACTCTAGTACTACTCCACCCCCACAAAAAAAAGGAAATAGCTGCCTCATGGAGTTTATTCTAGAAAGGTAGACAGGCAATAAGATAAAGAATGTGTTAAATTGCAATGATTACTAAGGGAACACAGCATAGAAAAGGGACAGATTGGGGTGGTGGTGGTCATTTTAGATATAGTAGCTAGGAAGAGCCTTGTTGAGCACATATTTGAACAAAGACTTGAAAGAGGTCAAACAATAAATTATAAAGCTTGAAACCAAATGGTTTCACTGGTGGATTCCACCAACATGCTTTTTTTTTTTTTTTGCAGTACTGGTTGTACTGCAAAATAAAGGGCCTAGCCCTTTCTACCTTTCTTGGCAGGCACTCTGCCACTTGAGCCTTTCCACCAGCCCTCCACCAAACATTTAAAGGAGAATTTACATCAATCCTTTGCAAACTGTTCCAAAATATACGAGAGGAGGAAACAGTTCCTAACTCATTCCACAAGGCACGTATTATCCTGATACTAAAGCCAGATAAAGACATCATAGAAAATAATAGATACCCTTGATGGATATAGGTGCAAAAGTTCTCAACACAATAGTAGCAAGCTGAGTCCAACAGTATGCAGCATGCCCAAGTAAGATCTTAAGAATGCAAAGGTTAACAGAACAGAGGAAAAAGCACGATAAAACACGACACAATAATATAAACTGATGCAGAGCCAGAGACAGGGTCTCACTGTATATCCCAGACTGGCCTCTAACTTTTGATCCTTCTGCCTCTGTCACCCAAGTGCAGGTGTCATCACCATGCTGGGTCAGATGGTACAAAACCCTCAGGAATCTACAGAAAGCTACTAGTGATGATAAAGGAATTACACAAAATTGCAGGTTACAAGAGAAACATGCAAAAACCAGTTGTTTTCCTGGTTATGGAGGTACATGCCAGTAATCCAAGCACTCAGGAGGTTCAGGCAGAAGGATCTTGAGTTCCAGGCCAGTCTGGGCTACAAAGACCCTATCTAAAAGACCAAAAAAAAAAAAAAACCCACACAAACCCAAGTTGTTTTCTATATACCAGGAATGACCAATCTTAAAATGAAAATAAGAAAAACACACAATAACATCAGACAACTAAATATTTAGAAATAAAATCTTTTTTGAGATAGGGTCTCACTGTGTAGCACAGGTTGGCCATGAACTTTAAATACTTCCACCTATCTCCTGAGTGCTGGGATTACAGGCATGACGCATCATGCCCAGCTTTAGAAATGAATTTAACCAAGGAGATACAAGAGTTATACATGAAAACTACGAAACAGCTGGGAATGATGGCACATGCCTGTATTCCCCCCACTCTGAAGTCAGAGGATTAAGAGTTTGAAGTCAGTCTCATCCTGAGACTCTGCATCAAACAAAGAAAATAAAAAGAACAAAAAAGAAAACTACAAAACATTGCTGAAAGAGATTATACCTTAATTAATGGAAAGATACTCCATTTAGATTATGTATCCTTTTTGTGTCAATTTTTTGGTGGTACAGGGGTTTGAACTCAGGGCCTCATACTTGCAAGGCAGGTACTTTACCACTTGAGCTACTCTGGCAGCCTGTGTCAATTTTCCTAGTATAGTGTGGGGTCAGGGTCCAGTTTCTTTCTTTGTCACATGAATATCTGGTTGCCCCAACACCATTTGTTGAAAAGACTATTTTTCCCCATTGAATGGTTTGTCTGGCACTCCTGTTGAAAATCAATGGGCCATAGATGTATGGGCTCATTTCTTGACTCTCTGGACTGGAAGATTTAATGCTATTAAAATAGCAATACTGCCAAAGTGATCTAAACTTCAAGGCAATCCCTATCACAATTCCAATGAACATTTTTTGCAGAAATGGCAATCCTCAAAATCAGGTGCAATTATATATGAGGCCCTGAGTAGCAAAAAGAATTTCATTTTTTATTATTGTTCTGGGTGGGGGTACACTGTGGCATTTACAAAAGTTCTTAAAATATATCATACTTGAATTCACCGCCTACACAGCTCTCCTTTATTCCCTCCTCCCCCCATTCATGGAATAGTTTCAACAGGTATCATTTTTCCATTTACATATATGTGTACAAAACCAAAAAAAAACACAGAAAGAAAAAAAGAACAATATATGTATACACAGTATTTGCACTACATTCGCCCTCCCATGCTCTATGAAAAGAATGTTGAAAAGAACAGTCCTATAACACATACTTCCTAATTTCAAAAGTAATTACAGCTGGGTGCCAGTGGCTCTTGCCTGTAATCCTAGCTACTCAGGAGGCAGAGATTAGGAGGATTGAGGTTTGAAGCCAGCCCGGGCAAATAGTTCACAAGACCCTATCTGGAAAAACCATTCCCAAAAATAAGGCTGGTGGAGTAGCTCAAGGTAAAGGCCCTGAGTTCAAGCCCCGGTACTGCCAAAAAAAAAGTAATTATGGAGGTACGGAAATCAAAACAGTGTGGTACTGGCCATAGGACAGATACATAGGCCAGTGGAATAGAACTGAGTGCATGATGGCAGGCAGAGCACCAGAAGTCTTGCTTAGATGCATCAGTTGCTCTTTCCAAGCCCCCTAAAGAAGGTGAGTTATGGCAGATCAGATACAGCTCATTGTCCCCTAAACAGAGAAGAAAACGCCCAAGGCATCCCAATATTCTCAATTTTCTTCCTTTGTTCTGAGCACTACACTGTAGTCCAGAAAAGCATCCTCCCCTCTCAATGGAGATGCAACCCAGAAACCAGGAGAGAGGAGCAGAGCATAGATAGGGATGGATCAAAATCTAGAATGAAAACATGATGTAAAAAACAGTGGAGTTCTTACCTCTACAAAAGCAAGAAAGAGAAGATGGGGAGGTCAAAAGTAATGTGAAAATGGAGAGAACTCTGAAGACAAGAAAGACAATGAGGATTTTTGTTGAAAAGGCTGTTTATAAAAGCCATACTTTACCTCTAAGCCTCTTATCAATCTCATAACTTTTTTTTTTTTTGCAGTTCTGGGGTTCGAACTCAGGGCCTACACCTTGAGTCACTCCACCAGTCCTTTTTTGTGATTTCTTTTTTGAGATAGGGTCTTGTGAACTATTTGCCTGGGCTGGCTTTGAACTGGTATCTTCCTGATCTCTACCTCCAGAATAGCTACAGTTCCAGGTGTAAGCCACCAGTGCTTGGCCCAATCTCATAACTTTTAAAGAAAAATGGAGATGTCAAGCCCCTAGAGGATTTGCTTTCTGTTGATTTTTTTCCCCCTCGACACTGGTGTTTGAACTCAGGGCCTCATGCTTGCTAGGAAGGGATGATTTGCTTTTTAAGTGTGCTCTTCTCGAATACTCAAAACCTTATAGTGTGTCTTTAGCTAAAAGTCTTCTTATAATTTTAGGTATTTAAGAACCTGTCCCTCAGGCTCCAGCTGAGGTCCAGTCACTTGCTGCATCCATAGTGACCCTTGTAGAGACACACACTTACCAAGCCATGCCACCCCCACCCTGACCACCTGCCATACCTTTCCTGTTGACTTGACCCTCTTCCACACATAGAAGTACACCAGCACTCAGCAGGTCATCAGGTACAGAATCACCTCCCAGTTGAGGGCCCCTGGCACTCCAGTCCTGCAGTGAGCTGCAAGATTTTGTTCCTAGTGGAGTGAGTGATTGAGGGAGGGCACCTAAAGGCCATGCCCACAGAGAGTATAGTGGCTGGGATGTGCCCCAGTGGTTGGCAGCTCCCTCCTTCCCCCCAGTCCTAGTTCAGGCTCTGCTGCCTTATGCCTAGTCCCAGGCTTGTCCTGGGTCACCATTGCCACCACACCCTGTGCAGGCACACACAGTCCCAGATGGGCCAGAATGACATGACAGTGACAAACATAAGTGAAGATGCAAGGCCACCACCCCAGCCCCAGGGACTGGCTTGAGCACTCCCAGATGATGGGGATGGGGACAGGTAGGGCCTGGGAGTGACTGCCCTGCATCCCTGGCTGAATGTCCACAGGATTGGACCACATGTGGAGGAATGGAGGGATGGGACGGGATGGGATGGGATGGGCCTGGCCCAGAGGCAACCTGGCTCCTGTCAGAACTGGACAAGGGATGGACCAGCAGGGTGGCCACTGATGAGGTTATCCCTGTGGGCAATATCAGCATCTTCTAGGTCCAGTGGGCATTTGGCAGGAATCTAGCTGTTTGGGTATGTGCCTCGGATAGCAAGAACTACATTGTTCCGGGGGAAGAGAATCGTTTGGAATCCTATCTGCTAGGCAACCTTCAAGCGACTAGGGTTCACAATAGTGCACACTGGGTGGGAGCCGTGATCTGCTTGCGCAGGCGCACTAGGTCTACATTGAGCCCCAAAGGTCAGAGTTGGTGAGAGAATGCTCATTGGCTGAGGAGGTAGAAGTTCTTCCGGGTTGTCTTGGTGGGACTCTATCATACGATGGGAGGCTTGGCCAGCGGTTTGTTTGCGCAGGCGCTCTGGCTATCCCGAGTTGCATTGCGCGCTAAGGCGGAGCTTCCTGCGGGAGCGGTAGGCCTACTGACTTCGGTGCAAAAAGTGTGAGCGTTCAAGATGGGGCCCGAGGCTGATGAAGGAGGAGGTATGCAAGCAGTGGAAGAAGGTGCAGGCGTCGCAGAGGTTGCAGTGGATGCAGCTGGTGGTGCCGCCGGCCAAGTCAGGCCGGGTCTTCCTGGTGGTCCTGTTGGTCCTGCTGGTCCTGGTGGTCCTGGCGGTCCTGGCGGTCCTGGCGGTCTTGGTGGTCCTCGTGTTCCTGCTGTTCCTGGTGGCCCTGGTGGTCCAGGCCGCCCTGGGAATCCTGGTGGCCCTGATGACCCTGGCGACCCTAGTGGCCCAGGCGATCCTGGAGGTCCTGGAGTTGCAGGAGAGGCAGATGCTGCAATTGGTGTTCTTCCACATGCGCCAGGACCTGGTGGAGATGCTGCGCCCATTAGTGGAGGCCCAGGTAACTGACTGCTTCAACTTTGTCCTTTTCAAAAGATCGCCAGTGACCCTGGCAGCTAGGGGACAGGCCGGGCACAGTTTGGGAGGGCTGCCCCAGGCAGGTGGGGACTGAGAGAGCAGCAGATGGGAAGTGTCGTTAGAGGTTGTGGGCAGGGCGTGGCCTGGGCAGAAATAGATGGTGGTGGGGAAAACCAGCCTAAATGGAACCAGGGTGTAATATTGTCTAAGGTGTCCTAAAGGTATTGGGTGAGAGGTGGTAGACAGCAGAGATGACCCTCAGGGTAAGGAGGATGCGGGAGGCACAGGTAAAATCGGTAGTGTGGATGGTGCCTTAACCAGCACTGTCCCTGTGCTTTCCCCATAGACCGTGCACAAAGTGCCTGCCTGTTCCTGACTACAAATGCCAAACTCAGGGCCAGTTCAGAAGGGGCTAAATGTGAACAGACGTCTTTGTTGTTTCAGTTCTACAGTGGGCCCAGCAGGGGTTGGCAGCAAGTTGCCAGAGTCATTCTTAACCCCAGGGGCACTATAACAGAGACAAGGAGACACCTAAGGGCTAAGTCTAAATATTAGGTTCCATACTCTGGGTATGTGTGAGGAGGCAGAACAGGAACATGCCCCTCCTCCATTCTAACTTGAATTTATCTTTCCCTTTTAGATGATTGACTGCTGAAGATTCTGACCAACTCCAAACTTCCATTTCCTCCTGTCTCAACTGGCTTTTCCTGGTAGTGGAGACCCTGGAGTGTTTTGTGTCCCCATTTTCCCTTAAGGAAAAGCAGGATAAACGTAACCTGGATTTCCATCTTAGTACATCCTTCCCTTGGCCAGTGATTCCTGCAGTGGTTGTTAGTTTGCTGTGGGGGTGTAATGTTTTTTCTGTTGGCCCTTGGGCCTCAGGGTCTGCTCATTTTGTTTGGAAATCAAATGCTTGTTACTCCAGAAAATAAATCTGAGCTATTAGTTCAACGTCTTAGTTTCTTTTAAGCCAAATGTTCTTACTGTTGTTCGTTCTCAGGTTACAAGAGAGGTTCTGAGATTCAGATATTCTAGTAGTAAAAGGTAATTGAAGGCAATTTAAGAAATAGAAGAAAAAATAAAGTCAATTGGGTCCTGTCAATCAGCACCAACTATTGTCAACATTTTGGAATATTTCTTCTTTCATTTTTTATTTTTGGTGGGACTGGGGTTTGAACTAGCAGGGCTCTACCACTCGACCCACACCTTCAGTCCATTTTTGCTCTATTTTGGAGATGGGGTCTTTTTTTAAAAATTTTTATTTTATTCATATGTGCATACAATGTTTGGGTCATTTCTCCCCGCCTTACCCCTTGCTACCTGGCAGAAAAAGGAGATGGGGGTCTTGTGAACTATTTGCTCTGGCTGGCCTTGAACTGCTGTTCTCCTGATCTCAGCCTCCCAAGTAGCTAGGATTACAGGCATGAGCCACTGGTACCTGGCTGGAATATTTCTTATAATTTTAGTTGCATTTATATAATAAATATACAGCCACTAAAACACTAGAGTAGGAATCTTTGGGTTATCAACCTTGTTTCAGATATGTGAAGGAAAGGGCTGAGACAACTGGTTAAGGGTTTGGGGTGAGAGGCTAGCTTGCTCTAAAATATTCTATATCCTGCAATTTTCCAAAATTCACTAATTGGCCTACTAATTCATAGATTTCAGTTGGATTTTCTAAACACATAATCATGTTTGTCAATGAAGGCAGTTTTACTTCCTCCTGCAATTAGTAACTTTGATTTGATTTCTTTCACAATAGGTTGGATTTTCTTGCCTCTTTGCATGCCTGATAATTTTACATTGAGTGCCAGACATTGTGAATTTTTGAGTGCTGGGTATATTTCTATTTTAGAAGTATCTTGAGTTTTTCCCTGAAATGCTGTTAAGTACTTTGAAACAGTTTAATATGGCTTTTTTCTTTTTTGGTGGGACTAGGGTTTGAATTCAGGGCTTTATCCTTACAAAGCAGGTGCTCCACTGTTTGAGCCACACCTCCAGTCCATTTTGTTATGGTTAATTTGGAGATGGGGTCTCTCCAACTACTTTCCTGGGTTGGCCTTGGACTACAATCTTTCCATTCTCAGCCTCCCTAGCAGCTACGATTACAAGGGTGAGCCTACTAGTGTCTTCTTTCTTTCTTTCCTTTTCTTTCTGCTTTCTTTTTTTTTTTTTTGATATAGGGTCCCCCTATGTAGCTCAGGTTGGCCTTGAACTTGCTATGTAGCTAAGATTGGCTTCACTCCTGATCCTCCTCCCATTGCCTCTTGACTGCTGAAATTATAGGCATGAGCCCTCTGCTTGGAAGTTTTGATTCTTTTCAGTCTTGCTTTTAAGGTTTAAGCAGTGGTGCTAGAGTAGATTTTGTTTTCTTTCTTTTCTTTTTTTTTGGTGGGACTGAGGTTTCAACTTGGGGCTTTTCATTTGCAAAGGAGGTACTCTACTGCTTGAGCCACACCTCCAGTCCATGTACCAAAGTAGATTTTAATGTAGGATCGATGTAATTAGTTAATATTCTCCAATGTTTGGCAAGGCTATAGTTGGAAACAAGGATGCTACATACACACAATTGGAGTGGTAGTAAAATCCATCTGGACATTTGTTTGGCATTTTCTGCTAAGTTAAAGATGTGCATACTCTGACTCATTTTTGAGAGTCTTATATAGAAATTTTTGCAAATGCAGATAACAGGATGTTAATTACACCATCAAGTAAAAAGTTGAAAGGATGCAAATATGTACCAACTGGGAAAAGACCAGGAAATCACTAAACAACTGACTGTTCTAACGGAATATTACATAGCAGTCAGAGAAAGAGCAAGGTAGGTGACTGGGTGCTAATTTACACAGAGACTGAAACAAGTCATGAATGTTTGTGTATGGACTATGGTACAAACCGTTTTGCAATACCCTCCCACTATAATGTGCAGTAACTGCCTGGAATGAGACACCTCCACTGTCAAGAATGCTCATCAGCCAGGTGCTAGTGGTTCACACCTGGAATCCTAACTACTTGGGAGACTGAGATCAGGAGGATCACAGTTCAAGGCCAGTCTGGGCAAAAAGTTTGTGAGATGCCATCTCCAAAATAACCAGAGCAAAATGGACTAGAGGTGTGACTCAAGCAGTAGAATGCCTGCTTTGCAAGCATGAATCCCTGTATTCAAACCCCAGGCAAAAAAAAAAAAAAAACAACCAAAAACCTGTCACTTCTTAAATTTCAGACCTAAATGTTATTTAAACACTTGCATCAAACATGTATTAGTATTGAAATATATTCTTTATTCAGGAAATAATAGTGTGCTAAACTGAAGAATCTTTCCTACTTTTGTTTTTTTAAATGTTGGAAATGGAGTTTGAATTTGATGCAATGTCTGTGCCACTGTGGGGACATCTCTTCTTGGTTTTGTCACCCAGCCTTGATTCTTCTTCTGATACTGTAGGTAACCATATTTCCCCTCCCCCTGAGGTCTGATTCCTGTGGAACTGATTTCACCCCTGATTTTAGGGGTGGGCATGAAGCTGAGGCCTGGCCAATCAAAGCCCTGTGTTTCTCCAGCTATAGTGATAACCATCTAAGCCAATGACACTTTGGGGACTGCAGGGGGTCCAGGCTAGCACATGACAGAGGAGAAACTGGAGCAGGGCACATCTCAGGATGAAATCCTGGATCCATCCACACTTGAAGCTGAGAACTACCTTTAGTCCTTTCAGTTACACAGATCCAGAAATTCTCTCTTTGGAGCATGAAATAGAAAAGTCTTGACTACTGTTGAATTGAGGAACCATAGTTTTTTTTTTTTTGTGGGACTGGGGTTTTGAACTCAGGACTTTGCCCTCAGCCCTCAGTTGGGCACTGGTGGCACACGCCTGTAATCCTAGCTACTCAGGAGGCAGAGATCAGGAGGATCATGGTTCTAAAGCCAGCCAAGGCAAATAGTTCCGCAAGACCTTAGCTCAAAAAAACTCAACACAAAAAAGGGTTGGTGGAGTGGCTCAAGGTATAGGCCCTAAGTTCAAACCCCAGTACTGAAAAAAAAAGCAGGCCCTCTAAAGCTTGAGCCACACTTCCAGTCTATTTTTGCTCTGGTTATTTTGGAGATGGGGTCTTGTGAACTATCTGCTGAGGCTGGCCTCAAACCATGATCCTCCCAATCTCAGCCTCCCAAATAACTAGGATTACAGGTGTGAGCCACCAGCACCTGGCTGTAGTTTTATTTCTTATTTAACCTTCTACTGGGATCTGAAGGCATGGCTCTCCTTTCCTTCAATGGCTGTGTTTTCTTGCAAAGGGACTGACTCCCTGATGCTAAGCCACCAGGTTTCATTGTGACAGAAAAGGAGGCAGCTCACAATTTTATTGGAATCATAAATTCCCCCTATGACATATTTATACAAGTTTCTGTAATTCCAGCACAGTACCTGGTTAGGGAGTGAGAGATACTACACCAGGTAGCAGAGTGAGGACTGTGGGGTATGACCAACACGTGGCTGGAAGGTTGAGGTCCAAAATCCAGCATAAGTTCTACCTGGTGGTGGGAAGGTAGGGATCATCAGCCAGGACGCCAGCAGTTGCCCTCAGGGACCAAGCCAGAGATGTGGCTAGAGAACAAGAGCAAAAGGCAGAGCCAGAAGCCAGGGTGAAACCAAAACCCAAATTTGAAGGACAGAACATAAAGAACTGATGATGAAATGATGGATTACTTGAGTCAGATGAAAATTAAGACTGGCCCTAACCTTGTTTTTTTTTTCCAGAATACATTTCCAGGAGAAGTGAATGTTTAACCAGAGGGAAATGGGAGCATCAATCTAAATAGCTTCTCACTAAAAACAGGAGACATAAGTTGTGAAATCAGGCCTTTCTCTCAATACTGTGAACATTTTGGGAGGTGTTTTAGTTTTAGAGTTCTATTTGATATCAAATGTATAGTAATGCCCAACAATTTTTGCAAGTTTAGCATTAAGTTTCTTCCTGAGATTTGTCACCTAACATGACCTTCCCCCTTTCTAACAATTTTTCAAAAACTTATTGAAGGGATATGTATATCATGTGTTTTACATATTTTGTTGCACATTTAAATAATTTTCCATTTCCCCTTTTAATGAGTAATGATTTTTTTCAGTACTGGGACTTGAACTGAGGGCCTACACCTTGAGTCATTCTACCAGCCCTTTTTTGTGAAGGGGTTTTTCAAGATAGGGTCTTGTGAACTATTTGCCTGGGCTGGCTTTGGACTGCAGTCCCCCTGATCTCTGCCTCCTGCATAGCTAGGATTATAAGTGTAAGCCACCAGTGCCCAGTTTAATGAGTAATGATTTTGATGGAATTCTTGAATATAGCTATTGAATGGTTATTCATTCAATGCTCTTTGGGCATTGCAAAGGCTGGTGGTGGTTCAGGTGGGCTCCAAAGGGAAGGGCGGGAGGCAATGCAGGACCTTAGGCAAGGGCACAGGTGATGCAGCAGGCCCCAAGGAAGGTGAGGGTGGCGTTGCAAGGCCTGATGTCCTGGAGGGTGTAGGGGGTGAAGACCCAGTAAGGGGCAGTGCTGGTGTGCTGGGTGGCCCTGGACGGCCTGTGCTCCTTGGAGGCACCACTGAGGATGCTGCCTAGGTCCAGGGGACACAGAAGCATCCTTGTCCTTGTTCTCAGCAGAAGGTGCAGGCATCCAAGAGCTGCCGTTGGATCCTTTCCAAAGGACCACTTTGGCAGGGCGAGTGGGGGTACAAGGAGGCTACAAAAGTCCAGGCAAGGCTGCAAGGAGGGCGCAGTGCAGGGAGGTTGACGACAGTGTGGGCAAGGGACAGAGGAGTGCGCCGTGGGCAATCGGGCATCCGGGGAGGGCACCCTGGCAAGGCAGGGGGACGTCGATGCCTGAGAGGTCTGCAGGCTGGGCAAGAAGCCTGGAGCACTGGGGAGGAGACTCCCCTAGGCCGCGTGGACGGGGGGAGGGGTAGCTCATGCAGAAGCAAAGGGAGCTGTAGATGTGCCTTCAGCGCACCTTCCCCAGGTCGCTCACCTTGCCCTTCCAATCCCCTCTGTAGACAGAGACGGTCTGCAGGTCCCTGGCTACGTATTTCCAACTCTGCAAGTGAATAGCAGTGGCCTGGCCATGTAATATCTGGAAGATTCTGAGGTGGGGGTGGGGGCAGTTGCTGGGAGGAAGACTGTCTACACTCTTGGGGTGCTGCAACGTGAACACTGAAATCACTGATGTTTAGGTGTACGTGGGGGAGGGGCGTGGTACCCTGCACCTGCACTGAGTTTTCATCTTTGACCTGATGATCCCTCCCCCCCTTTCAGTAGCACAAGTGAAGACCTTGTTCTCCTCTGAAGTTTGTCAAAACTTGTCTTGACCAGCTTACCCTGGTGACAAGAAACATCTAGGTCCTAGGAACCCAGCTCTGTCAATACATGGACAGGGAAACAGATGTCAATCCTAACGTGTTTCCCCTAGGACAGAAGGCATAGACGTCTGGGGTGACTGCCACTTTAGCATCCGAGTGTAATTTTGACTCCAGTTGCCCCTGCTCTCTCTTGTTGGGCCTCTTTGACAAGGCTAAGGAAGAGGATGGTTAAATGTCTGTTCCTGAGGGAAACAAAACTGAGCTCCTGCTTTTTGTGTGACCTGACTTTTACCTGTGTTACGTCCTGATTTTCCCGTCTTTGTGCTTCAGTAGGAGGGAGGTTCTGGGATTCAGATATTCTAGTCAACAAGGCAAGTGAAGACAACGTAGGAAATGGAAAGGGAGACCATCTCTGAAGTCATTCAGCAGGAAATACTGTAGATATTTTGGAGCATTGTCTGAGTTCTATGCTGTGTTCCTAAATTAAGCCTGTAACAATGACATACAGGAGGCTTTTTACCTTTATCTTCACATGTATTCCTGAGTTTCTTTTCATTAGGACCACCTTGTCCATTTTCTAAAAACCCGCAGAAAAGGTTATTGAGTAGAAGCATCAAAATTCTTTATACAGTCATGATTGGCATTCACATTTTCCAGGTTTTACCCTATTGCAGGTAATGACTCAATGGAACTTTTCTGTATAGGTGTTTGCATGATTGCCCATTTCCTTCAGATAGATGTTGAAGACCTGGATTAGTGACTTAACTATTACTTCATTGATTTCTTAACTTTCTTGACCGATAGTACAGAATTGCTGTCCAGAAATGTGCCTTTCCAGAATTCTCTCTCTCTAGAACCTTGTCTACCCTGACTTGTCTTGTTGTCAGAAATACAAACTTACTTTGTCTTGTCAAAATACAAAATTACTTTGTGTGGGAAGAGTAAGAACACAAAATGAGCAGATTAGGGATTCTTTGTCTTCCTGGAGTTCCAGGAAGTTTCGTGAGCTCTGCTGAGTGGCAATGTTGTGGCAGCTTTCTAGGGTGTGTTCATGTGGGGAAGAGACGGTGTGAGGCACATGGGGAGATGAAGGCTAGAAGGACAAGGACAGTCTGTGTGACAGTGAGGCAAGCACATGTCTGTCTCAGAGCCCTGCAGCCCAAAACTCCAGGTCATCCAAGGTACAGAGCTGGGATCCTTAGCAGTTGGGGATTCTAAGTGGGTCAGACAGACAGAGGCAAGGGAAACAGGGACAGGGTTGGGGAATGCCTCCTTGCCCAACATGCAAGCTCTGGGGACCCTGCTGGGAAGGAGACGTGACACACTGTAGTCTTGTCCTCCAGGGACCTGGCAATGTCCCACAGCTCAACTGTCTTACTATTATGTGTCAGTTCACACATCTGTGTCCATAACTCAACAGGGAGACCCTGAGGGAGGGATGTGTGGAGACTTCCCTCTGGGGCCTCAGGGTCAGAGAGGCAGTGGACAGAGCCCCTGAGAGACAAGACCACCAAGACCGTCAAGCTGACTGAGGGAATGAGAGAGGAATACAGAAAGGGAGAGGCAGTCAGAGGGCAGAGCTGGGAGTGATGGACACAGGGAAGGGCCAGCTCCTGCCTGGATCCAGAAAGGGACGGGTGAGAATAATGAGTCTGCATGGAAGGACAGGCCCCTCCGGTGTAGCCCAGGTCCAGTCACTTGCTGTGTCCACAGTGACCCTTGTAGAGACACACACATTCCAGGCCATGCCGCCCTCACCCCCCTGCCCACCTCCAGCCATAATTATCCTGTTAGTTGACCCCCTTCCACCAAGGTACCAGCATCCAGCAGGTGACCAGGCCAGCAGACACAGGGTCACTTCCCAGCGAGGGCCCCTGGGCCCTCCATCCCTGCAGAGAGCTGTAAGACTTTGTTCCTAGTGGAGTGAGGGAGGGAGAGAGGGCACCTAAAGGCCATGCCCACAGAGGGTACAGAGCTGGGATGTGCCCCAATAATTGGTGGCTGCTTTCTCCCTCCAGCCTTGGTCCAGGCTCTGCTGCTTAGTGCCTTGAGCCAGGGAGAATCTGGCCAATGGGACTGCCAGGCCAGCCCTGGTCCACATTCTCACTCATTCCCTGTGCACACAATGCCCAGAAGGTCACTAGGTTATGACACTGAGAAAATTACATAACAGAAGGTGCAAGGCCCACCACTCTCTTACCAAGGAATGGCCTGGGAACTCCTGAGTGTATGGATGGGGACAGGCAGGGTTTGGGAGAAGCAGCTCTTCTGCATCCCTTGCTGAGTGTCCCCAGGGCTGGACCACTTATGGGTGATATGAGCGGTGGGATGTTAATGCAGTAATACTGCAGGACAGAACTCAGAGCCGCCCTTCCAATGCAAGGACAAAGAAAGAAAAATTTGCGACGTAGGCACTGAACAGAAACTCAGACGCAGCTCACTAGCCTGGTTTTATTTTCCGTGGTAACAAACATTGACACACTCCTCCCTTCCTCCTCCAGCAAAAAGGAAAAAGCATTCCAAGACAGCAGATCGTTAGGCCCTCATAATAACTGTGCGGTCCCATCTCCTAGGGAAGGCTGCGTGACCTAGGAAGGGACGCCAGGTGAGACTCAGCCCCCTTTTCCTGTCACTGGCCTAGAAAAAGGGGTGGCAGAAAGCCCTACATGAGCTGCTGAAACACGGAAAGATATTCCAGACAGGAGTCAAGGCAAATTTCCAGAAGGACAGGGTCCTCAGCACTCATTTGCCTAAAAGAGAGGGAGAAAGTTCAAGGTGCTTAGTGTACCTGTCTTTCTCGTGCCACCCTCATGGTGACGGACCCAATGCCCCAGGCCCCTCTTTTTAGGCCCCAGCCCCTGATGTTCCCGTTTACCAGAGTGAAGGAAGCTGATCCCAGCCACGTGCCACCATGCCCCAACCCCCCAGGCCCCTTGTGCTACTCACACAACCACTATATTGCCATGGACAGAGAGGACCTTCTCAACTGCAGGGTGCAAGGTCTGGACATGTTGGGCCAGGGACTGCAAAGCCATCTCTGCTTGCAGGCCAGACAGAAAGGGCGCTCTGAGGATGCTGGTGGAGGGCTGGTTAAGGCAGCATCTCACACAGACTTTGCCTGTGTCCCAGGCCTCCTGTCTCTTTGAGCCCTGCTTTCACCCAGCCTGCTGTGGGGCCGTGTGACCCATTTCACTCCTCCTCCCCCCACCCCCGCCGTGTCCATCAGGACACCCGTTCCTCTGTCTGAGCGGGGTTCCCACTGTTTCCCTTGCTCCACTGCCTGGTGACCCCTCTGTGCCCCGCCTCAGTCCCTTCTGCAACCAGCTACCCCCTCGCCCCCAACTCCCACCTCTCCCCACCCCAGTTACTGAACGGAGTAGGATACACATAACTCAGTGGCCTTCCTGGATTTGTCCCTGCCTGGAAAGGACATCCATGCAGCCCTGGAATGGCCTGTCTAGGACACCATCCTCTGAAGTGTCCAAGCAGAGCTGGTGGAGGAAGCCCAGCCAGCCGAGGGACGCTGTTTCCTCCAGGACCGTGCTCGGGGCGGCCACGTGGGCGAGGAGCACGTGGTGCCTGTGCTACCTGTGGTGCCCGAGCACCTGCATCTCCCGCCTGTCCTGCTCCTCCAGGTCCGTTCCGGCCAGCAGGGCCGCGCTGGCCTGCAGCACGTGCACCTTGGTCTGCGGACTGCATGTTTGCTGAGCCCAGACCTCAGCGTGGTGCTCACCACGACAGAGGCGGCCTCCCGAATGAGCGCAGGGCGTGGTCTATGACGTAACCTGGGGCGTCTGTGCGCATGCGCAGACTTGCCTCGGGGTGGGACCCTGGAACGCCTCAGCATGGCGTGTGGTCACGTGACACCTTCTGACCAACCAGATCCGCCCACCAACTAAGCCCCAACGAAACTCTGCCCCGTGGCGCGCACGCGGTCAACTGAGCCCGCGCAAGCGCATCTCCTCCTCCTGAGTTCCTCGTCAAGGGCCTTGCGTCAGCCCTGTACACCCAGGGGAGGCTGGATCCTCTGGCAGGGTGTTCCACCAGATCAATCACAAGTCCAAACAAGACAATGAGTGCTTTATGATGAAGCTCCTCCCATCAGTAGGTCCAGTGTGCTGAGAGGTAGTGCCCATGACCCTTTGGTGGAGCGCATTGCTATCTCTCAGTTCACAAAGGGCCTAGTGGTCAGTCTTGCTCACCCAGGGGAAGGCATGTCCTCTTGCAGGATTCTCCACCAGCTTGCTTGTGATGTAAGCTGAGTATACTCCAGGGCTGTGTGTGATGGGATTGTCTCCGGGCACCTACCTCCCTCCCATCGCTGACAGAGGACGGACCAGCAGGATGGTCGCAGATGAGGTTGTCCATGTGGGCCCCAGGAATATCTTACAAGCACACCAGGCAGATTTTTTTTTTGGGGGACGGTGGCAATGTCTTGACGGAACCTTCTGCCAGAGATCTCATGACCGTCCAGGACCTTGTATTTTCAGGCTGCCTGAAGAACCAGGTTAGTGTTCCAAAACATCAGGGTCTCTGTGACCATACTGATATTTGGGACTACTGAATGGGCTAGACAACTCTTGAGTAAACAAACCATATGTGATTGGACTTTCTCAGCACTCATTGGCTTGTTTGGACTTGATTGCGCAGGCGCTATGGGCATCCCGTGTTGCATTGTGGAGAAGGGGCGGGGCTTCGTATGAGAAGCTCTTTTCCTCGCAGAGCACAAGAACGGCAGTAGTGTTCCAGGTGGGCGCTGAGGGGAAAAGCTGGAGCCATGCAGGACCCAGGTGATGGCACAGGTGGTGCAGCGGGCCGTCAGGGAGGTGATCATGGTGACAGAAGCCCTGATATCCAGGACAGCCCTGACAACCAGGGCAGCATGGACGGTGGCGCTGATGCCGTAAGAATTCAGCAAGTTGTGTTGGTACCTCATGTCAGAGGGCAAGGTGTGGAACTCACACCCGGACTGAGGAGGTCTGGAATGCAACTGCATGAATTGTATCCTTTTACAGGAAAGCCACTGCAGCCTCCAGGGAGATTGGGAGAAATCAGGGAGGCAGT
Source organism: Castor canadensis (assembly GCF_047511655.1). Taxonomy (NCBI): domain Eukaryota; kingdom Metazoa; phylum Chordata; class Mammalia; order Rodentia; family Castoridae; genus Castor; species Castor canadensis. The sequence goes on along the minus strand of NC_133405.1, from coordinate 991,475 downwards.
AAGGGGTGACGTGGTGAAAGGGGAGCAGGGTTGGGATCCATAACACCTAGAAGGAGAGGCCAGAGGGTGGTGGGAGTAAGACCAGAGTGGCCTGAGGGGATGGGGGAGGGGCATGGAACACCTGGAAATGCAGAAGGGGGAGGACACTGGGACAAGGAGATGGGCAGGGAAGTAGGGAGACCTGAGGGGACTGAGTGTGAGAGGACTAGAGATCTCCTGAGAGCTACCTTGGGGAAGGTGGGTCTAGAGAGTCAAGAAGGTGTGAAGCGCAGGCAGTCAGGATGGGTTTGTTCCTTAGCTGTTTCTCTGTCAGCACCCTCAGAGTCCCTTTCCTGGCTCCTATACAGGCGGAGATCGCCCGAAGATCCCTGGATCCCTATCAGGAACACCCCTCTGTTCATCGGGAGCTCACAGTGAATGGAAGCTTCCTAGTTGTGTCAGTGCTAGAAGGGGCTGGGTTGGGAGTGTGCCCACAAGACAGTAGGACATTTTAAGAGAGGTGGGAGGCACCTAAGTGCCAGGTCTAAAGAGGGTGTGGTGACTGGGTATGGGCGACTTGAGAGTCCTCAATATTAACTTGATTTTCATTTGATCTGACTTTTAGTAGATGGATTGCTGATGACCCTCACCGCCTCCAGATTTCACTCACCTCCTTTCTTAATCATCTTTCTCAACTGTTGCAGACCATGCAGCGCTTTGGGCCCCTGTCTGTCCCTGTGTCCCTGCTAGGAAAAGGGGGCTGAAGCCCAGCCTTGTGTTCCATGCCACACAGTGCATCCTTCCCCGGGGCATTGATTTCCAGATTAATTGCCACTTTATGCTTGGAACCTAATTTTTCTGCCTACAGTAGTCATTGGGTGCTTGGGGCCCACTTGTTTTGTTTCCTTGTTGCTGGATGATGTAGATGAGTAAATGCTACCACAGAAAATAAAACAGCAATGATTCTGTGCTTCCGTTTCTTCTCAGCTATGCATCTCTGTATTTGCTTGCTCTGGTCGTCAGGTAGGAGGGGGAGGTTCTGGAATATCCGATATTCTAGTAGTACGGGGTGACTGAAGACAATTTAGGAAATGGAAGAAGATGAAAATCAATTGGGTCCTGCCATTCAGCATTAACTACTGTCAACATTTTGGTATCCTTTCCCAGTTTGATTTTGTGGTGGTGGTATTGCATTGCTGGTGATTGAACCCAGGGCCTCACACATGCTAGGCACTCTACTACTGAGCTACATCCCCAGCTCCGTATTCTCCTTGTTTTATAGCTATACTTTATGGGGAAATTATAAAATAATAGGAATTATAACTTTTTAGAAGTTGAGCATTACCTCTTTCCTCACTTTTTTTTTCATTTGCAATATGAGCTTTCTCTCACTATAAACTCATCTTGATCCACACTTACACAGTGACTCTCTAGAAGACACGCCCTCCCACCAGAATTCTAGTTTTTCAACATCCTTACCAACATTGGGTTGACTCCCTTCATAAGTAAAATACCTATGTGAGAAGAGAGAATAACAAACACTAAAACAGGAATGTCGTGGCTTACTTGCCTTCTTTTGTAGCAGTGAAACAAAGTACTGAGATGGTGAGTTTGGGTGAGGGTAGTTAGATACCTCTGAAATACCCCGCAATCTCGCTAAACTGAACGGACGTAGTTCTAGGCACTCTTTCATGGGTTTTGTTTTCTCCATAGACAGTTATTTTGCAGATAAGTTTACTTCTTCCTTTCCGGCATGGGTATCCTTTATTGATTGGTTGTTCTCATGGTGGGTTGGATTTTACTGAATATGTATTTGCAAGCTGGATGACGATTGGATGACAGACATTGCATAGTTTACCTCGGGTGGGTGCTCTTTTTTTTTTTTTAATATTACTCCTGAACACATCCTTGGGCTTGGTTCTTTTTTGTTTTTTAATGGTACTGGTGTTTGAGCTCAGGGCCTCGTGCACACTCTACCTCTTGAGCCACTTCCCCAGCGCCCCGAGGGACTTGGTTCTTGAGTGCCATCAAGAGACCTGGTAACAGTTTGACTCTTGGAAGTCTTGCTTTTAAGATTTTCTAAGTGAGATCAGAGCAGCTTTATATGTAGGATCATCTCCCCCCCCCACCCAACACACACACATTATTGAAGCAAGATCCCTCTGAGTGCCTTTCTGAATGCCTACTGAACTTGTAGATATTTTCCTCTGACAGTGGAGACAGGTACTCTTCCTGGTCTTCCTTGACCCCTGAGTGTGGTTAACCTTTAATCCTGTCTGGTGGTCCTCTCCAGAGCCTGGAGTAGCTTGCTCACAGGTGTTTGCTAGTCAGTGATCTCTGAACACTCCAAGGAGACCTTCTGTAGATATGTGAGTTTCCCTCTATGTGCAGCTCTTGACCTTCTACAGTACACTGTACTTTTATCTGATTGTCCATCCAGCACCCAGCCAGGACCAGAATCTGGTCTGCATTGGCCTCACAGATGAACTGCTGAAGCTGCCGAGCTACTTTAAAACCCAAGTCTGGTTCCGTCACTCCACTGTTCCAAACACTCTTACTCAGAGTCAAAGCCAAAGCCCTATGGTGGCCTGCAAAGTCCAATGCGATTGGGTCCTTTTCCTCTCTGGCCTCTTCCCCTGCCAGTCTCCCCCTGGCTCACTCTGATCTTGCCACATGGGCCTCACCCATCATGAGATATACTAGGCCCACTCCTGCAGTATAGATGGCTTTTAGAACAGTGCCTACCTGGCATAGAATAGCACCAGGCAAGCTTGCTACTAATCAGAACATGATCTGTCTCAGTCATGTATCTTCAAATGCCATTCTCTTGGCCCCAAACCCCTAACTTAATAAGTGGGGTGGGACGGGGGTGGGGCTGTGGTGTTAGCTGCATCATGATGGGAGATACAACCTGGCCAGTAAGGAGTTACAGATTTTAAGGAGCTTAGGGGGAATTAAGCCACTGGGGGTGGAGGCTGGGGGTTGAACAGAGAAGAAACATGATCTTCCATACTACTTGATGGGTGTTCTCCACCTCTCCTGTTGAGGAGAAGCTGAGGTGGGCCAAGGAAGATGGTGATTGAGGCAGGGAACATCCCACAGGGGACACCAAATTATAGATGGAGGTCAAAATGGAGTTGAATTTAATAAACAGGTGGTCAGGGTATAAATAGCAAGGAGGGTGGGGGCTCCCCTAGCACGTGAGCAGGAGGGTGGGGGTATTGCTGCTGTTGTTTGGGTGGGAGGGTCGAGGGGAGGCTTGGTCCCATGGCCCACCCACCCTTGTGGGGCCCAAAGCAAGGCACTAATGAAGGGGGCCCAGGTGTGTTTGGGCATTTTAGCCCACTGTATGTGCATGTGGAGGTGAGGGGTTTACTGGTTCTACTCTGGAGGGTGGCTTTGTACCCTCCTCATAGTCATGATTTTCTTCTTCCAGAGCTGTGTGTGGCGGTGGGGAGTTACTGGATCTACCCTGGAGGGTAGGGGCTTTGTACCCTCTTCTTATTCATAAATTTCTTCTTCTAGAGAGCTTCAGTTCAGTATCAGCAATGTTGTGGACCTCCTCCATGGCAATAGTTGAATTAGTCCCTGGGGTGTGCCACAAGGATGCCGTGGAAATGAGGATCAGGATTCATTTGGGTGTTTTTTTTTTCTTTTTTTTTGGTGACAGAGGCATAGTCAGCAGGAAAGGCATTTTAAAAATATTCTAGTAAATCCTGTAAATGCTCTTAAGCGTGTGACCTAAGCATAACACACTGTAACTACTCTCGGCCCTCACAGGCAACCAAACAATGGGCCTGTATATTGCACAAGGTTATCAATCTTCCACCTGACCTCTTATAGAGCACAATCAACAAGGAAAGAATAAATTGGGCTACATCAAAATTTAAGACTTTTGTTTTGTAAACAGTACCCCTGAGAAAGTGAGAAGATGAGATGTATTTTATGATCTTATACTTCATAAGAAACTTGTATCCCAGAAAAGAACTCTGATGACTCAAAAAGCACACACCTGACAACCTGAAGAACAACTGGGCAAAGCATTGAATAGACACTTCTCCAAAGAAGATACAGAGATAGCCAATAAGCTCATGAAAGGATTGTCAACGTCATTATGATCAGGAAAATGCAGACCAAAAAAACCCACAATGAGATGCCACTTCACAGCCTGTGGGATGGTTGTAGTTGAAGAACCACACAGTAATGAGTGTTGACAACTCTCATACATTGCTGGTGGGAATGTAAAATGAGGGGAATACCTTTCATTGGCTCCTCAACACCGACTTACACGTAGAGTGATCATGTGACCCAACAATTCTACTTCTGGGTATAAATGACAGAGGCATGAAAAGACATGTCTAAGCAAAAACTTGCACCTGAATGTTCAGAGTAGCATTACTCATAACAGCACAAGAGTGGAAATCACTCCATTGTCCATCAGCACAAGGATGGGTTAAATGTGGTCTAGCCATACACTGGAGTGTCACCGAGCTGTACAAAGGAATAAGGTACTGACACATGCTACAACACGAATGGACCTTGAAAACACCATGCTCTGTGAAAGAGGACAGACAAAAAGGGTCCGCACTGTAGGAATCCCTGTCTATGAAACGTCCAGAATAGGCAAATCTAGAGAGATCTAAAGCAGATTAGTGGTTTCCAGGAGCTGGGGTGGAGGAGGTGGGCAGAAGATGGGCATGTTTGCTAATGGGTCTGAGGTTTCTTTGGGGAGAAATTAACATGTTTTAAAATTAGCTTGTGGTGAAATTTAAATGGGTGAATTTTGTGGTACGTGGATTATCTCAGCAGATCTCAATAGGAGACAGAGTGAGATGGCAGTGGAGTAAAATCCTCTAACGATCTTCTCCCCACAGACACACCAATTTGAACAGCTAGTCACACACCAGACTAGTTTCACAAGAGTTAAGGAAGCCAGGCGAAAGACCATACTGCTTGGTCTCAGTATAATAATAAGAAAAGACAGGCCAGGCACCGGTGACTAACACCTGTAATCTTAGCTACTCAGGAGGCAGAGATCAGGAGGATTGTGGTTCGAAGCCAGCCCAGGCAAATAGCTCATGAGACCCTATCTGGAAAAAACCTTTCACAGAAAAAAGGCTGGTGAATGTCTCAAGGTGAGTTCAAACTCCAGTACTGCAAAAAAAAAAAAAAAAAAAAAGACACATTGAAGAAGGCAGAAGGACCGAGTTTCCCACATCCCAGGCGTTAGACTTGAAACCCAGTACCAGGCCCACCACAGTGAAACCCAGTCAGTGCCGAGTAAGGCCCCATGACCCCCGTCCACAAGCCAGTACTGCTGACTCAGCTGCCGGAACTTCCTTAACCAGGTGGCCAGGGGACTTGCTCCACCTCTCCTCCCCCAACCTCAGGTAGCAGAGCAGGGATCCAGATCCCATTGTCTGTGGATAGGACCAGAAACCTAGCACAGGGCTTTGTCTTGGAGCTCAGTACCAGGGCTGTGGGGAGAAACCAAAGGCTCCTAGACCCAGGCCAGAGCTTGCTGATAGAGACTGGATACCTGTCCGGGTAGCCCATGGAGAACTGTGTACCAATGGGACAGACGACTCAAGTTTTGACCTGCATCATTGCCAGCCTTGGGTGGGCCTACCCCCAGCCTCTCCTCCTCCACCTCCCCTGCCAAGACTGGGCAGACTCACGCAATGGTGAGACCTAGCTTCGCATCACCCTTGGTGGCTCCAGTTTATTGGTCTTCTCTTTCAGCCAGCATCAGCTGTGGCAGGTCCACGGGTCCACCTCAGGAGTAGGCATCCTACAGCACTGTAAGTGTTGCTCCTATCCCAGTGCTATGCTGGTCTTAGTGGGCGGTGGGCTTGGGCTGTGACACAGCTTTGTGGTGCTCTTAGCCACAAGCATGGCATAGGAGCCTGGGGCTGGTCCTTCTGCAGTGATTCTGCCCAGAGCCAGACAGAATTTTGCCATACTTGAACACAAGGTGGTGACCGGATGAGGCATCTGGGCCTACCCAACCCCTGGGAGAAGCTTGCGGGTCGGACCTCCGGTGTTACGTTTTTGAAACCCTAGTTCATAGTGAACACACCAGCTGTGGATTTGAGACAAACCTGGACTTGGATCGCCCTCTGGTGCTGAATCAGTGAAACACAACCAGCCAGCCGCAGAGAACCAGACAATCGGGATCTGGGACCCATCCAAGTACTGAAATAGTAGAAGTGACTCCAGGCTCAAGTAAGCAGCCTTCTTGGGATTTCTGAGAAAACAAGCACAAATGAAGCCATATTAGGAAGTCTGGAGCAAATACCTGGCCCTTCAATACCCAGACAACATTGCACACCAACAAGCATCAAGCTTTTTCAGAAAACCAGGACATCACCTAACAGACAAAATAAGGTGCCACAGACCGACCAGATAGTAACCAACGTGGGTGAAGTCTTGGATGGAGAATTTAGGGGTCACAGTCCTGTACTGTGGTCTCAGTGACCAGAAAAACGTTGTTTCAAACATTTTGTCTACTTTGTTGTTGTTGTTCACTGTGCGAGGGCAGGTTCCATATCAGTTACTCCTTCTCAGGCAAAAGTGAAAGTTGTACAGTTGCTTTTTGAAGATAGGGTCATAGCATGCATACCTACATACAATTTGTTGTCACTACTTGACCTCTTTGAAAAACGTGCCAATGATATATCCATCATAGACAAAGTTCTACCTCACTTGAGTAAATAGCTGATTAGTATTTTACAGTATAACTCACAAATTAGTACACAACATCCCCACCTGTACTGAAGATTGGGGTTGTTCCCGACGTGTTTGTGCGTGTGAAAAAAAAATCACTTAACAGCCACAGTATATAGGTTGAGCGAACTTCAATATAGCTAGTTCTATGGCCCTCATGTTGTCACGAGGGATAGAAAAGACATAGATCATCTTTACATTTTTTTTTTCATTTTTCTTTTATTATTCATATGCGCATACAAGGCTTGGTTCATTTCTCCCCCCTGCCCCCACCCCCTCCCTTACCACCCACTCCACCCCCTCCCGCTCCCCCCCTCAATACCCAGCAGAAACTATTTTGCCCTTATCTCTAATTTTGTTGTAGAGAGAGTATAAGCAATAATAGGAAGGAACAAGGGGTTTTGCTGGTTGAGATAAGGATAGCTATACAGGGAGTTGACTCACATTGATTTCCTGTGCGTGGGTGTTACCTTCTAGGTTAATTCTTTTTAATCTAACCTTTTCTCCAGTTCCTGGTCCCCTTTTCCTATTGGCCTCAGTTGCTTTAAGGTATCTGCTTTAGTTTCTCTGCATTAAGGGCAACAAATGCTAGCTAGTTTTTTAGGTGTCTTACCTATCCTCACCCCTCCCTTGTGTGCTCTTGCTTTTATCATGTGCTCATAGTCCAATCCCCTTGTTGTGTTTGCCCTTGATCTAATATCCACATATGAGGGAGAACATACGATTTTTGGTCTTTTGAGCCAGGCTAACCTCACTCAGAATGATGTTCTCCAATTCCATCCATTTACCAGCGAATGATAACATTTCGTTCTTCTTCATGGCTGCATAAAATTCCATTGTGTATAGATACCACATTTTCTTAATCCATTCGTCAGTGCTGGGACATCTTGGCTGTTTCCATAACTTGGCTATTGTGAATAGTGCCGCAATAAACATGGATGTGCAGGTGCCTCTGGAGTAACAGTCTTTTGGGTATATCCCCAAGAGTGGGATTGCTGGATCAAATGGTAGATCGATGTCCATCTTTTTAAGTAGCCTCCAAATTTTTTTCCAGAGTGGTTGTACTAGTCTACATTCCCACCAACAGTGTAAGAGGGTTCCTTTTTCCCCGCATCCTCGCCAACACCTGTTGGTGGTGGTGTTGCTGATGATGGCTATTCTAACAGGGGTGAGGTGGAATCTTAGTGTGGTTTTAATTTGCATTTCCTTTATTGCTAGAGATGGTGAGCATTTTTTCATGTGTTTTCTGGCCATTTGAATTTCTTCTTTTGAGAAAGTTCTGTTTAGTTCACATGCCCATTTCTTTATTGGTTCATTAGTTTTGGGAGAATTTAGTTTTTTAAGTTCCCTGTATATTCTGGTTATCAGTCCTTTGTCTGATGTATAATTGGCAAATATTTTCTCCCACTCTGTGGGTGTTCTCTTCAGTTTAGAGACCATTTCTTTTGATGAACAGAAGCTTTTTAGTTTTATGAGGTCCCATTTATCTATGCTATCTCTTAGTTGCTGTGCTGCTGGGGTTTCATTGAGAAAGTTTTTACCTATACCTACTAACTCCAGAGTATTTCCTACTCTTTCTTGTATCAACTTAAGAGTTTGGGGTCTGATATTAAGATCCTTGATCCATTTTGAGTTAATCTTGGTATAGGGTGATATATATGGATCTAGTTTCAGTTTTTTGCAGACTGCTAACCAGTTTTCCCAGCAGTTTTTGTTGAAGAGGCTGCTATTTCTCCATCGTATATTTTTAGCTCCTTTGTCAAAGATAAGTTGCTCATAGTTGTGTGGCTTCATATCTGGATCCTCTATTCTGTTCCACTGGTCTTCATGTCTGTTTTTGTGCCAGTACCATGCTGTTTTTATTGTTATTGCTTTGTAATATAGTTTGAAGTCAGGTATTGTGATACCTCCTGCATTGTTCTTTTGACTGAGTACTGCCTTGGCTATTCGTGGCCTCTTGTGTTTCCATATAAATTTCACAGTAGATTTTTCAATCTCTTTAATGAATGTCATTGGAATTTTGATGGGAATTGCATTAAACATGTAGATTACTTTGGGGAGTATCGACATTTTTACTATGTTGATTCTACCAATCCATGAGCATGGGAGATCTCTCCACTTTCTATAGTCTTCCTCAATCTCTTTCTTCAGAAGTGTATAGTTTTCCTTGTAGAGGTCTTTCACATCTTTTGTTAGGTTTACACCTAGGTATTTGATTTTTTTTGAGGCTATTGTAAATAGAATTGTTTTCATGCATTCTTTTTCAGTTTGCTCATTGTTAGTGTATAGAAATGCTAATGATTTTTCTATGTTGATTTTATATCCTGCTACTTTGCTATAGCTATTGATGATGTCTAGAAGCTTCTGAGTAGAGTTTTTTGGGTCTTTAAGGTATAGGATCATGTCGTCTGCAAATAGGGATATTTTGACAGTTTCTTTACCTATTTGTATTCCTTTTATTCCTTCTTCTTGCCTAATTGCTCTGGCTAGGAATTCCAGTACTATGTTGAATAGGAGTGGAGATAGTGGGCATCCTTGTCTGGTTCCTGATTTTAGAGGGAACGGTTTTAATTTTTCTCCGTTAAGTATAATGCTGGCTGTAGGTTTGTCATATATAGCTTTTATAATGTTGAGGAACTTTCCTTCTATTCCTAGTTTTCTTAGAGCTTTTATCATGAAATGATGTTGGATCTTATCAAAGGCTTTTTCTGCATCTATTGAGATGATCAAGTGGTTTTTGTCTTTGCTTCTGTTAATGTGGTTTATTACGTTTATTGATTTTCGTATGTTGAACCACCCCTGCATCCCTGGGATGAAGCCTACCTGGTCGTGGTGGATAATCTTTTTGATGTGTTGCTGAATTCGATTTGCCATTATTTTGTTGAGGATTTTTGCATCAATGTTCATTAAGGAGATTGGCCTATAGTTCTCCTTTTTGGAGGTGTCTTTGCCTGGTTTTGGGATAAGTGTAATACTGGCTTCATAAAATGTGTTTGGCAGTTTTCCTTCCCTTTCTATTTCATGGAACAGTTTAAGGAGGGTTGGTATCAGTTCTTCTTTAAAGGTCTGATAGAATTCAGCAGAGAATCCATCAGGTCCTGGACTTTTCTTTTTGGGGAGACTCTTGATTGCTGCTTCAATTTCATTTTGTGTTATAGGTCTATTCAGGTGATTAATTTCCTCTTGGTTCAGTTTTGGATGATCCTATGTATCTAGAAATCTGTCCATTTCTTTTAGATTTTCAAATTTATTTGAATATAGGTTCTCAAAGTAGTCTCTGATGATTTCCTGGACTTCCATGGTGTTTGTTGTTATCTCCCCTTTTGCATTCCTGATTCTACTAATTTGGGTTTTTTTCTCTCCTCATTTTAGTCAGGTTTGCCAGGGGTCTATCGATCTTGTTTATTTTTTCAAAGAACCAACTTTTTGTTTCATTAATTCTTTGTATGGTTTTTTTGGTTTCTATTTCGTTGATTTCAGCTCTTATTTTTATTATTTCTCTCCTTCTATTTGTTTTGGGATTTGCTTGTTCTTGTTTTTCTAGGAGTTTGAGATGTATCATTAGGTCATTGATTTGGGATCTTTCAATCTTTTTAATATATGCACTCATGGCTATAAACTTTCCTCTCAAGACTGCCTTAGCTGTGTCCCATAGGTTCCGGTAGGTTGTGTTTTCATTTTCATTGACTTCTAGGAACTTTTTAATTTCCTCTTTTATTGCATCAATGATCCATTCTTCATTAAGTAATGAGTTATTTAGTTTCCAGCTGTTTGCATGTTTTTTGTCTTTACTTTTGTTGTTGAGTTCTACTTTTACTGCATTGTGGTCAGATAGTATGCACGGTATTATTTCTATTTTCTTATATTTGCTGAGGCTTGCTTTGTGCCCTAGGATATGATCTATTTTGGAGAAGGTTCCATGGGCTGCTGAGAAGAATGTATATTGTGTAGAGGTTGGATGAAATGTTCTATAGACATCTACTAGGTCCACTTGATCTATTGCATATTTTAGATCTTGGATTTCTTTATTGAGTTTTTGTTTGGATGACCTATCTATTGATGATAATGGAGTGTTAAAGTCTCCCACAACCACTGTGTTGGTGTTTATATATGCTTTTAGGTCTTTTAGGGTATGTTTGATGAAATTGGGTGCGTTGACATTGGGTGCGTACAGATTGATGATTATTATTTCCTTTTGGTCTATTTCCCCTTTTATTAGTATGGAATGTCCTTCTTTGTCTCGTTTGATCAGTGTAGGTTTGAAGTCTACTTTGTCAGAGATAAGTGTTGCTACTCCTGCTTGTTTTCGGGGGCCATTAGCTTGGTAAATCTTCTTCCAGCCTTTCATCCTAAGCATATGCTTATTTCTGTCGGTGAGATGAGTCTCCTGTAAGCAACAAATTGTTGGATCTTCTTTTTTAATCCATTTTGTCAAACAGTGTCTTTTGATGGGTGAATTAAGTCCATTGACATTAAGTGTTAGTACTGATAGGTATGTGGTGATTCCTGCCATTTAGTTATCTTAGTTGTTTGAAGGTTTGATTGTGTGTACCTAACTTGATGTTACTCTCTACTGTCTTGCTTTTTCTTATCCTGTGGTTTGGTGCTGCCTGCCTTTTCATGGTTAAGTTGGGTGTCACTTTCTGTGTGCAGGATCCCTTGCAGAATCTTTTGTAATGGTGGCTTTGTGGTCACATATTGTTTTAGTTTCTGCTTATCATGGAAGACTTTTATTGCTCCATCTATTTTGAATGATAGCTTTGCTGGGTAGAGTATCCTGGGGTTGAAGTTATTTTCATTCAGTGCCCGGAAGATCTCACCCCACGCTCTTCTTGCTTTTAATGTTTCTGTTGAGAAGTCTGCTGTGATTTTGATAGGTTTACCTTTGTATGTTACTTGTTTTTTCTCTCTTGCAGCCTTCAATATTCTTTCCTTAGTTTCTGAACTTGTTGTTTTAATGATGATATGTCGTGGAGTAGTTCTATTTTGATCTGGTCTGTTTGGTGTCCTGGAGGCCTCTTGCATTTGTATGGGAATATCTTTCTCTAGATTTGGGAAATTTTCCGTTATTATTTTGTTGAATATATTACGCATTCCCTTCGCTTGCACCTCTTCTCCTTCTTCGATGCCCATGATTCTCAAGTTTGGTCTTTTGATGGAGTCGGTGAGTTCTTGCATTTTCTTTTCACAGGTCTTGAGTTGTTTAATTAATAGTTCTTCGGTTTTTCCTTTAATTACCATTTCATCTTCAAGTTCTGAGATTCTGTCTTCTGTTTGTTCTATTCTGCTGGATTGGCTTTCCGTTTTGTTTTGCAGTTCTGTTTCGTTCTTTTTTCTGAGGTTTTCCATATCCTGGCTGTTTTCTTCTTTATTGTTGTCTATTTTTGTCCTGAGTTCATTTATCCATTTATTCATTGTGTTCTCTCTTTCACTTTGGTGTTTATACAGTGCTTCTATGGTTTCCTTTATTTCTTCTTTTGCTTTTTCAAATTCTCTATTTTTATTGTCTTGGAATTTCTTGAGTGTCTCCTGTACATTTTGGTTGACCCTATCCAGTATCATCTCTATAAAATTCTCATTGAGTACTTGTAGTATGTCTTCTTTTAAATTATTCTTGTAGGCTTCATTGGGTCCTTTGGCATAGTTTATCTTCACTTTGTTGGAGTCTGGCTCTGAGTTTCTGTTCTCTTCATTCCCCTCTGGTTCCTGTACTAATTTTTTGCTGTGGGGAAACTGGTTTCCTTGTTTTTTCTGTCTTCCTGTCATTGTCCTTGGTGTTGTTACTGTCCCTGTACTGTGTGTAATTAAGTATTTTCTAGCTTGTAATAATAACAATGGTAATATTGAGAATGGAAGAGTGAGCTGAGATGGAAAGCAAGAAGTTAAAGAAAAGGGGAAAACAAATATACAGACAAGAGGGAGAAAGCAGAACAAGGTATCAGACAAGAGAGTTTCAAAGGTATAAACAGGGAGTGTTAGTGTACTAATCGACAGTAAGCTGAACAGACAATAGAGAGACAGAGAGAGGATTGAAAATCAAAGATAAAAAAAATAAAAAATAAGTATATGAAAGTAATATCTATTTATAAAAATGAATTAAAATAAAATGGAAAATAGGAAATTAAAAAAAAAAAAAACCAAAAAACTTCCAAGTTTATATGCAATGCAATTTCAGTCTTAATAATTTGGATGTCCGTCTTAATCTCCAGTCCTGGAGTTGGTGCCTCAGATGTTGTTCTGTAGTTGTCTCATCAAAGGGGATGCATAAAGTAGAACAAAACTACACTCACACACACACAGAAGAAAAAAAAAAAAAAAGCCCCACCAAGTGTCCCCAGTTCAAATGCAATACAGTTTCAGTAAGTTTTTCGGCTTGCAGGTGTAATTCGGTTGTTCTCTCATCAAAGGTAGGGAGAAAAAGAAAAAAAAGCGTCTGGAGGCAGTTCTGAGAGTGGTATCTGCAACTGTGGCTCGCCTGCCTGCTGCTCTCCGCCTGTAGCTGGCGGCGTTATTTATGCAGATCTCTGGGGTGAGCTTAGCACTCACCTGGTCCCACAGGCTTTGTTTGCTCAGAGTTCTCCTGTGCGGGGGAGGGGGGCCTCTGCCACAGGCTTTTCCCTTTCCAAGCACTGGGAAAGGCGACACTGCCCCGCGTTGTCAGGCCTGCGTGTTTATTTACAGTTCACGTGGGAAGTGGGTCTTCCCTCCTCTCACAAGCGTCCCCGCTCCTGGTTGCTGGGCGCGCCCCGCTCCCGCCAGAGCCTCTCCGGCCGCCCGGCTCGTTTATTTACAGTCCCGGGAAGGATTCCCTTCCCCCAATCTTCAGCGCTCAGGGCGCCCCACCCTCTTTCCAGCGTGTCTTAACTGTTCTTATTGCTTAGTACTCAGTTTCTCTTTTTTTCCCGGGTGGAGGTCAGTCTGTCCAGGGGGCTATGCTGCTCTGGCCCAGGCTTGTCTGTGGGGGAACCGCGGTACCGCGAAGCTCACCTGGTCCGCGTCTTCCCAAGCCGTATGGGCGCCGGCCACTGGCGGCCCGGGGGCCTCCTCGGTTCTCCGTTTAACGTGAAGTGGAGATTCTCTGCGCCGGCTGGAGATGTGGAGGAGTCAAAGTTATGCCTTTTCTCGGTGATTATGCCTGCAAAGTGTGTCTCCAGCGTCTCTCCAAGATTTCACTATAGGAGGCTCGCTTTCTGCTTCCTACCTCTAGCCGCCATCTTGGAATTCTCCTTTACATTTTGTTAAATGAAGTATGGGTATTATAATTTCTAGAGCAACCACCAAAGATTAGAGAAAATGACATGCTCAAAATCTATTAGAAGGAAATCGGAAATATAAAAAAAATTAGAAGAAATCCAAAAGGAAGATATAAAAGAAGTAAAGCACAGCTATGATAAACAGAAAATCTAAAGAAGGTGGCACAAAATGAGTGCAAATATGTGAGTAATTGCCTTCATTGTAAATGGATGAACTAAGTTGTCAGTTAAAAGCCAAATATTGTGACTCTAGACTGAAAATGCCATCCACACACTCTTTATCAGAGAAATATAAAGTATAAATGAATGCTTAAATCAAAAGGATGAAAAATATATAGCCAACAAATTCCAATGAGAAGAAAAATATCAATGACATTATATCAAGCAAAATAGCTTTTAAGGCAAAAAGTGGTACTTGGCTGATAGATGGTTTGTAAATGTAAGCTTCATGAGGGCAGAGATTTGTTTTCTGCTTTCTTTACTGCACTTAGAGCAGTGCCTGGCATGTAGTAGTTGCCCAACAAATACCTGTCTGATAGCAAGTGCAAGGCCCTGAGAATTTCAAACCCCAGTGCTGGAAATAACAGCACTAAAAAACTCATCAAATAAATGAATCAATACAGTTCACAATGATGAGAGGAAATTTGTATGCAAACCAAAACATGCCTTCAAGATAGATAAAAATGAAAACATTTGACAGGATTGTTGCAAGGGAAAGTTGAACCCACAAGTCAGCTGAGAGATTTTAATATACCTATATAGGAAAGGCATAGAAGGATGAGACAAAACTCTCAGTAGGGTGCAGGTTCTTGAGAATAGACTGTAAGAGGCCAAGATGGAGACAGGGAATGTCAAGTAGTCAGTTGGACATTGAAACCTGGAATTCAGGGAGAGGGAGGCTGGGGGGGGATCATTACAAATGTGGGGTTCGTCAGCATGGAGATGACATCTGAAGTGCTGGGAACTGTTATGGTTTGGATATGAGGTGTCCCCCAAAAGGTTCATGTGTTGAAGACTTGGTCCCCTGCCGGTGCATCCAATCACTGGGAGGCAACTGGGTCATAGAGTTCTGACTTCATCGATGGGTTAGTCCATTCATGGATTCATAATTTCAGTTAATCTGTTCATGGGTTCATAATTTGATGGCATTATTTGGGAGGTAGTGGACACTGTGGAAGGTGGGGCCTGATTGGAGGAAGAGGGTGGCTCAGGACATGCCTCTGAAGGTTGTCTTTTGTCCCCCAGCCTCTTCCTCTCTCTGTCTCTCTGCTTCCCGGCTGCCATGAGGTGAGTAGCTCTACCATGCCACAAGCTGCCTGCCATGGTGTTCTGCCTCACCACCCAGGGGCCCTGAAGCAATGGAGCCATTGACTATGGACCGAAACCTCTGACACTGAGCCAAAAATCAATCTTTCGTTCTTTCAGGTATTTTGTCACAGTGGTGAAAGTCTGACTAACACAGGAATGGGTGTGGTTAAAGTAAGAGAAGATGAAGAAGGGACCCAAGGTGTGAATTCTGGGGCACTGCAGCAGGCAGCACATGGGGAGAAGAGAGGGAAGTCACAAAGGCAGGAGGAGGAGGATCCAAGATGGTGACTAGAGGGCAGAAGCAGACAGCGTGAGCTCTGTAAATCAAAAATTTTGCTGAGATGCTGGAGCCACACTTGGCAGAAAAAAACCACCAAGAAGAATCAAAACTCCAACACCCTGAACCCCAGCTCGTACAAAGCTTCTCCATGCCATGTTACACTGAGAAAACAGGAGGGCTCCCACACCGCTAGATACCGGCTCCAAACCTGCTTGGGAGACGCAGACCAACAGGTGAACAAATAAGCGGCACGTGGTATTCCCATAGCTACCCCTGGGATAAACCAGCATAGCCCCCTGGACAGGCTGACCCCTGCCCCGCAAAAAAAAAAAAAAAAAAAAAAAAAACCAAAAAACCCCAAACTGAATAATAAAGAAGGAACTGAAAAGGAACATGCAGCAGAGGGGGCAGGTGCTCTGAGCACACCGGAGAAGGTGGGGGGAGAAGCAAGGAGCTGATCTCCATGCAAACTTTCAGTAAACAAAGACTGGAAAGGCAGATAGGCGGACAGAGGGCAGGTGATAAACCACTGCACTGGAGAAGCGGGGAGGGGCAAGGAGCTGATCTCTGCACGAGCTCTCAATAAACAAAGACTGGAAAGGCAGAAGGGCTGACAGGGGGCGGGTGATGAGCTGCTGCCTGAAATAGGGCAGATAGCAGTCTGACAAAACTCATCTCCTGAGCCAGTGAGCAACATCCAAAGTCAAATGATGTTGCGAAATTGAAAAGCAGTCAGCAAACCAGCATAACACGCTGACAGCAGAGAGCTGGCTGACGGATCTCTGACACTGCCCCAGAGAAAGGGGTGAGGCAAAGAAGCAAGCCCCCAATAAACCAACTCAGTGAAAACCCAACTCCAAAGCAGGACAGCTAGTGGGCCACAGAGCTGATCTCCGGAACCTGAGGACAAGCCACACCTCACTGAGGGAGGAGCTGACTAAGCAGCTGCCCCTGAAAGACTGGGAAAAAAAACTGGTGAGTCTCCCCAGCCACCTGGCCAGACTAAGACAGAGCTTCTGCTTAAATACCGACACCAGAACTGGATGCTAAAGGAGTAACACCAGAACAACTAAAACTGAAATTCTATTGTTCCTGAACCTGAATTTTTAAAAATTCTGTTCCCTGGAAATTTTGTTCCCTGTTTCTTTGTCCACCACCTCTCCCTGTTGATTTCTTTGGTTCTCGCTTGTTTTTTTTCTTTTTCTTTCTCTTTATTTTTCTTTCTTTCTTTGTGTTATTAGTTTTACTATTGTAAGTTAGCTAATACTAAGTTACACACAGACCAGGGACAGAAACAGCACCAGTGCAGTGATGGGAAGATGAAAAAGGGATGGAAACCATTCCACCCTCCAAAATAAATTAATACAGGATTCAGAGGGAAATGAAGAAAATGGATACCCAGTTCCAGACTCCAACAAAATGAAGATAAACTATGCCAAGGAACCCAACGAAGCCCACAAGAACATTCTGAAAGAAGAAATCCTGCAAGTAATCACTGAGAATTTCATGGAGATGTTACTAGATGTGGTCAACCAAAATGTACAAGAGGCACTCAAGAAATTCCAAGACATCAAAAATAAAGAATACGAGAAGACACAAAAACAAATAAGTGAACTCATAGGAGCCCTAAATAAATGCCAAAGTGAAACAGAGAACACCATAAATAGAGAGATAAATGAATTAAGGATGAAAACTGACAATGTTAAAGAGGAAGTGACCCATGATATGGAAAACCTCAGAAAAAAAATGAAACGGAAATACAAAACACAATGGAAGGCCACTCCAACAGACTAGAACAAGCAGAAAACAGACTCTTAGAACTTGAGGATGAAATGGAAATTAAAGGAAGAGCTGAAGAGCTATTAGTCAAACAACTCAAGACCTGTGAAAAGAAAATGCAAGAACTCACTGACTCCATCAAAAGACCAAACCTGAGAATCATGGGCATCAAAGAAGGAGAAGAGGTGCAAGCGAAGGGAATGCGTAATATATTCAACAAAATAATAATGGAAAATTTCCCAAATCTAGAGAAAGCTATGCCCACTCAGGTACAGGGAGCCTCCAGGACACCAAACAGACTTGACCAAAATAGAACTACCCCACGACATATTATCATTAAAACAACAAGCACAGAGAATAGAGAAAGAATTTTGAAGACTGTATGAGAGAGAAAAAATATAACATACAAAGGTAAACCCATCAAAATCACAGCAGATTTCTCAATGGAAACCTTAAAAGCAAGAAGAGCATGGGGTGAGGTATTCCAGGCACTGAGTGAAAATAACTTCAAACCCAGGATACTCTACCCAGCAAAACTATCATTCAAAATAGATGGAGCAATAAAAGCCTTCCATGATAAGCAGAAACTAAAACAATATGTGACCACCAAGCCACCACTACAAAAGATTCTCCAAGGAATTCTGCACACAGAAAATGAAAGCAAACAAAACCATGAAAGGACAGGAAGCATCAAACCACAGGAGAAGAAAAGGCAAGAAAGTGGAGAGTAACATTGATTCAGCTGCACACAATCAAACCCTTAAACAACAAAGACAACTAATTGACAGGAATCACCACACACCTATCAATACTAACACTGAATGTTAACGGACTTAACTCCCCCATCAAACTTAACTCCCCCATCAAAAGACACCGTTTGGCAAACTGGATTAAAAAGGAAGATTCAACAATCTGTTGCTTACAGGAGACCCATCTCATCGACTGAAACAAACACTGGCTTAGGGTGAAAGGCTGGAAGAAGATTTACCAAGCCAACGGCCCCCGAAAACAGGCAGGACTAGCAATACTTATCTCAGACAAAGTAGACTTCAAACCCACATTGATCAAATGAGATAAAGAAGGACATTCCATACTAATAAAAGGGGAAATAGACCAAAAGGAACTAACAATTATCAACCTATATGCACCCAACGTCAATGCACCCAATTTCATCAAACATACTCTGAAGGACCTAAAAACATATAGACTCCAACACAGTGGTAGTGGGAGACTTTAATACCCCCCATCACCAATAGATAGATCATCCAAGCAAAAAAATCAATAAAGAAATCCTAGATCTAAATCACACCATAGATCAAATGGACCTAGCTGATGTCTGCAGAATATTTCATCCAACTTCTGCACAATATACATTTTTCTCAGCAGCCCATGGAACCTTCTCCAAACTTGATCATATCTTAGGGCACAAAGCAAGCCTCAGAAAATATAAGAATATACAAATAATCCCATGCATTCTATCTGATCACAATGCATTAAAACTAGGACTCAACAACAAAAACAGCAGTAGAAAACATGCAAACAATTGGAAGCTGAAGAACACATTGCTCAACGATCAGTGGGTCATTGATGAAATAAAAGAAGAAATTAAAAGGTTCCTGGAAGGTAATGAAAATGAAAACACGACCTACTAGAACCTATGGGACACAGCAAAGGCACTCCTAAGAGGAAAGTTTACAGCCATGAGTGCATATATTAAAAGGACAGAAAGATCTCCAATCAATGACTTAATGCTACATCTCAAACTCCTAGAAAAACAAGAAAAAGCAAATCCCAAAACAAGCAGAAGGAGAGAAATAATAAAAATATGGGCCAAAATCAATGAAATAGAAACAAACAAACAAACAAAAAAACATACAAAGAATCAACAAAACAAAAAGCTGGTTCTTTGAAAAAAAATAAACAAGATTGACAGAACTCTGGCAATCCTGACTAAAAGGAGGAGAGGAAAAAACCCAAATCAGTAAAATCAGAAAGGCAAAAGGGGAGATAACAACAAACACCACAGAAATCCAGGAAATCATCAGAGACTACTTTGAGATCCTATATTCTAATAAATTTGAAAAATCTTGAAGAAATGGACAGATTTCTAGATACATATGATCATCCAAAATTGAACCAAGAGGACATTAATCACCTGAATAGATCAATAACACTAAGTGAAATTGAAGCAGCAATCAAGAGTCTCCCAAAAAAGAAAAGTCCAGGACTTGATGGATTCTCTGCTGAATTCTATCAGACCTTTAAAGAAGAACTGATACCAACCCTCCTTAAACTGTTTCTTGAAATAGAAAGGGAAGAAACACTGCCTAACTCATTCTAAGAAGCTAGTATTATACTCATCTCAAAACTAGACAAAGACACCTCCAAAAAGGAGAACTATAGGCCAATCTCCTTAATGAACATTGATGCAAAAATCCTCAATAAAATAATGGCAAACCGAATCCAGCAACACATCAGAAAGATCTTTCACCACGACCGGCATCCCAGAGATACAGGGGTGGTTCAACATAGGCAAATCTATAAATGTAATACACCACATTAATACAAGCAAAGACACAAACCACTTGATCATCTCAATAGATACAGAAAAAGCCTTTGACAAGATCCAACACCACTTCATGATAAAAGCTCTAAGAAAACTAGGAATAGAAGGAAAGTTCCTCAACATTATAAAAGCTATATATGACAAACCTACAGCCAACATCATACTTAATGGTGAAAAACTGAAACCATTTCCCCTAAAATCAGGAAGGAGACAAGGATGCCCACTATCCCCACTCCTATTCCACATAGTACTGGAATTCCTAGCCAGAGCAATCAGGCAAGAAGAAGAAATAAAAGGAATACAAATAGGTAAAGAAACTGTCAAAATATCCCTATTTGCAGATGACATGATCCTATACCTTAAAGACCCAAAAAACTCTACCCCAAAACTCCTAGACACCATAAACAGCTGGCAGGATACAAAATCAACTTACAAAAATCATTAGCTTTTCTATACACCAATAACGAACAAACTGAGAAAGAATATATGGAAAAATTCCATTTACAATAGCCTCAAAGAAAATCAAACTTAACAAAGGATGTGAATGCACACAGGAAATCAATGTGAGTCAATGCCCTGTATAGCTATCCTTATCTCAACCAGCAAAACCCCTTGTTCCTTCCTATTATTGCTTATACTCTCTCTACAACAAAATTAGAGATAAGGGCAAAATAGTTTCTGCTGGGTATTGAGGGGGGGAGCGGGAGGGGGTGGAGTGGGTGGTAAGGGAGGGGGTGGGGGCAGGGGGGAGAAATGAACCAAGCCTTGTATGCACATATGAATAATAAAAGAAAAATGAAAAAAAAAAAAAAAAACAAAGGATGTGAATGGCCTCTACAAGGAGAACTACAAACCCCTGAAGAAAGAGATCGAGGAAGACTATAGAAGGTGGAGAGATCTCCCGTGCTCACGGATTGGTAGAATCAACATAGTAAAAATGGCTATACTACCAACAGCAATCTACATGTTTAATGCAGTTCCCATCAAAATCCCAATGACATTCATCACAGAGATTGAAAACTCTACCCTCAGTTCATTTGGAAACACGAGAGATGGAGAATAGCCAAGGCCATACTCAGCAAAAAGAAATGCTGGAAGTATCACAATGCCCGACTTCAAACCATATTACAAAGCAATATCAATAAAAACAGCATGGTACTGGCACAAAAACAGACACGAAGGCCAGTGGAACAGAGTAGAGGACCTGGATATGAATCCACACAGCTATGCTCACCTTATTTTTGACAAAGGCGCCAAAAAAATACGATGGAGAAAAGGCAGCCCATTCAACAAATGCTGCTGGGAAAAGTGGCTATCCGTCTACAAAAAACTGAAACTAGATCCATGTCTGTCACCCTGTACTAGTATCAACTCAAAATGGATCAAGGACCTTAATATCAGACCCGAAACTCTGAAGTTAGTACAGGAATGAGCAGGGAATACCCTGGAAGTAATAGGTATAGGCAAGGACTTCCTCAATAGAACCCCAGCAGCTCAGCAACTAAGAGAAAGGATGGACAAATGGGGCTACATAAAATTAAAAAGCTTCTGCACAACAAAAGAAATGGTGTCTAAACTGAAGAGACCACCCACAGAGTGGGAGAAAATATTTGCCAGCTACACATCAGACAAAGGACTGATAACCAGAATATACAGGGAACTTAAAAAAACTAAACTCTCCCAAAATCAATGAACCAGAAAAGAAATGAGCAAGTGAACTAAACAGAACTTTCTCAAAGGAAGAAATTCAAATGGCCAAAAAACACATGAGAAAATGCTCACCATCTCTAGCCATAAAGGAAATGCAAATCAAAAGTACACTAAGATTCCATCTCACCCCTGTTAGAATAGCCATCATCAAAAACACCACCACCAACAGGTGTTGGTGAGGATGTGGAGAAAAAAGAACCCTCAACCACTGCTGGTGGGAATGCAAGCTAGTGCAACCACTCTGGAAAAAAATATGGAGGCTTCTTAAAAATGTAAATATAGACCTGCCATATGATCCAGCAATCCCACTCCTGGGGATATACCCAAAGGAATGCGACACAGGTTACTTCAGAGGCACCTGCACACCCATGTTTATTGCAGCGCTATTCACAATAGTCAAGTTATGGAAACAGCCAAGATGCCCCACTACTGACGAATGGATTAAGAAAATGTGGTATTTATATGCAATGGAGTTTTACTCAGCCATGAAGAAGAATGAAATCTTATCATTTGCAAGTAAATGGATGGAACTGGAGAACATCATTCTGAGTGAGGTCAGCCAGGCTCAGAAGACCAAAAATCATATGTTCTCCCTCATATGCGGACTTTAGATCTAGGGCAAATGCAGCAATGTGGGTGGACTTGGGTCACACGCTAAGGGGAGAGCACACATGGGAGGTATGGGGATAGGTAGGAAACCTAAAACATGCAAGCATCTGATGTCCCCACTGCAGAGGAGCTAATACAGTAACCT
This sequence comes from Castor canadensis, assembly GCF_047511655.1. NCBI lineage: Eukaryota > Metazoa > Chordata > Mammalia > Rodentia > Castoridae > Castor > Castor canadensis. The sequence continues at coordinate 969,120 of NC_133405.1, read as the reverse complement.
TAAAGCGACAGAGGTTGATATGAGAAGGTGACCGGGAAGTAGTGAAGAGGTCAGGTAGAGATGAATCAATTCGGGTTGTAACACACTTGTACACGGAAGCAATGGTAGGACTCTCTGTGTAGCTATCCTTATCTCAACTAGCAAAAACGCTTTGTCTTTCTTCTTAATTGCTTATGTCTTCTCTTCAGCAAAATTGGAGAAAAGGGCAGAACAGGTTCTGCCTGGAAGCGGGATGGTGGGGGTGGGGGGGGAGAGACGGGGAGGGGGCAGGGGGGAGAAATGGCCCAAACAATGTACGCACATATGAATATATGAATAAAAAATTTAAAAAATAAAGCAAAGGAGGAGGAAACCTAGGTCAGCGTCGTGGTCTGGTAGCCAAGTTGGAAAACGACGCTTCCAGAAGAAGTGACCTGCTATGCCAGAGTCTGCTTGGAGGGTGAGAATAATAAGAAAGGAAAAATTGGTCATTGGATTAAGCAGGATGTAGATCGTTGGCAGCCTTGACAGGTATGGCAGCAGTGCAACACCAGGGGTATGAGCCACGTGGAACCATTGCAGTTTCAAGGGAGAACTGCAGTACAGGAAGTGGAAACCGTAAGAACAGACTTTGGTAGGGGCGGGGGTTGTGTGGTTAAGGATAGAATACGGTTTTCGTTTCCCTAACGTGGAAAAATAACAGTATGTTTGTATGTTAGTGGGAATGATTCAGTTAAGAAGGAAAACTAATTATGGAGGGCGGAGAGGACAGAGTTTCAGGAGGGAACTACTTGAGTTGGTGAGAGAGGACATGGCCCAACCCTTTTGGCAGGTGCCCGGGAGAGTCATGCACACTGCCCAGGAGAGTAGGCAGAGTGTATTGTTCAAGAACAGGTAGATTAGAGGTTTTGATGGTAAGGACAGGTGGGAGGCTCTTCTGATAGCTTCGATTTCTCTCAAGTAAGTAAGAAGTAAGGTCTTCGGCTCTCTTAGAGTGGGCTCTGTGTAATGGGAAAAAACCCCAACTAACAAGCAGTTGTGTGCTACTGTGCATTCTCAGTACAGAAGAGCTCTGTGAGCAAATTGAGTGGGATCCCCCCCTCTCCACGCCCCCTCAACATCCTGTAATTTTTAAATGCCAGCTAGGTTTTCTATAATTGAATTCAGTTCTGCAATTATCTATGTGCACTGAGAGTCAGAGTGCCAAGGTTAAGGGCCCAGTCCGTCAGACCTTTGCACCCCTCCCACACACCCCCACTTCAGACACCGATGGCAAGTCCAGGCTCCCCAAGTACTTCTGACTAACTGGCTATTAAGTGGGGAGTTTCCATGGGCCCCTCTTGGAGTCTATCATTTGCTAGGATGGCTCACAGAACTCAGGGATGGTCCCCGACTTACCATGGCTCGAATTACAATTTTTGACTTTCGGATGGTGCAAAAGCGATATGCAATCGATACAGACCTTGCCTTGAGTTTTAAATCTGAATCCTTTCCCAGACTAGCAATATGTAGGGTGCTCTGTGACAGTGAGCTGCAGCCTCTGGCTACTCTTGCCATCCAGGAGGGGGAGCAACAACACTCTACAGTGTAACATGCTGCTAAGTTGCGATGTTCAGTAGGTTAGGTGTATTGAATGCATTTTTGAATTACAATATCTTTAACTTATGATGATGCGCTTCTCAGGGCATATCTCATCAAAAGTACAGGAGCATCTGTACTTACAATTACCGAGGCATTCTAAAGGATTTTACACAGGATACAGAGCGGCCCAATGAGGGGGTGCATAGGGCAAGGCCCTAGGGGAAGGGGTCCAGAGCTTCCTTGCCTTCTCCAAGCACTTCAAAAACGCAGAAGCTCTTCCGACCCCATAGTTCTGGAGTTTGGGGGAAGTCCTCATCATGTAGGCATGATTGATTGGCCCCTCTCTGCTCTGCAGAGGATGAGGGGAGGGGATGAATGTTCCAAGCCTTTAATAATGTCGTGGTCTTCCCGATGACCAGACCCCGTCCAGGAGCCCACCAAGTACTACCCCATTAGGACACAAGATGCTCCAAGAAATCTCAAGAGAGTAGGAGCTCTGGGTCAGGGGTGGGAGTCAAAGACAAACTAGTGGAAGAAAAGATGCATGTAGCAGCCCTAGTGATAAGTCAGGAAGTTTCAAGGACTTTAGGAGTTCTGTGTCAGGAACTGGGGACAGAGAGCAAAATCACTGTATTTTTTAAATTGTCCACCATGGCATTCCATGTTCCTTCAAAACACACAGTGTCAAGCCGAATGGTTATTGAAGTGTGTGCTCAGAAGAAACTCGCCAGAAGGAAGCGAGCAAGGGTAGACGGTAAGACATAAGGTCCTTGCTGGCAGGGCCTCGGCCAATCCTTCTTGGAACTCAGGAACCTTACAGTCATGGTAGTCCCAAACTGAGATGAGGACGCTGGGATTTCCTATCCCTGCACCAGCCAATCTTTGGTTCTGGACCACCCCCTGAAAGGGGGTATATACCATAGGACTAGTTCCCTGTAGCCAGTGCTAACCACTCTAGCCTACATCTCACAATGGCCATGTGATGCCTTCACTTCCCTTTCCTTTTTCCCCTTCCCTTCCCTTCCTTTTCCCTTTCCCTTGCCTTTCTCCTCCCCTCCCCTTCCCTCTCTCTTCCCCTCCTCTCCCATTTCTTCCCTTTGCTGAAGGCCACTGCTGCTGCCTAGGATGCTGTGCTATTGAGGGGGTCAGAGGTGCCACCCTGTTGTCTTCATCCACAGCAGAATGAAGTCAAGTGCTGCACTTGTACTCTTCCCAAAGATAGGGGCAGAGTCTGAAGGTGGTGGCCTGTTATGTGTAGGGAGAGGTTGAAGGGTCCAGCAGAGGTACAGCCTGAGGAAACAGAAGAAGGAGAGAGGAAACTGAGGGGCCTTGTGGAAGCACCCTAACACAGGGTGTGGGGGGGGCGTCCTTTCCGATGGGACGGGCTGCTGTAGGCGACAGGGCCTGAGGGACTTTGGGTAGCCTAAGTATGGCCTGGGAGGAAGAAGAAGGCTGGGTCACAAAGTTGCCGAAACTGCATTTCCAACAGCGGCCTCTCGGTGCCTTTCTTGGCCTTCATGGATAAAGAGATCACCTGCAGGTCCCTGACCCCAGCTGTGGAGCCCCTAGCAGGGGCGGTCCAGAGGGAGTTCACATGCTCTGCAGTGACCTGGGCATGTAAGTTCTAGCAGGAGCCAGGCTGGATGAGGGCAGCGGGCGGCTGGGCGAGCTTCTGCCTGAGGGGGTGTTCTAGCAGACACGTGGAGATGCCCACGGGTTAGTCTCAGCAAGCTGTGGTGTGCTGGGCCTGTTGGAGCAGGCCGGACCAGGGCGATCAAGCCAGCCCTGGAAGGAGTAGGTCTGCGGGCTACACAGGGGAGGGCCGCAGAGGGCGAGGAGTTAGCAACTTGGGGTGAAGTCTTCCTTTTCTTCCCCTCACCTTTAGACGATTAACTGCTGAAAACTCCAGCCTCTTCCAGATTTCTGTCACCTGCTTGCTCAACCAGCTTTCCATGGTGGTGCAAGGACCCGCAGCGTTTGTGCCCCGATTTTGCACAAGCCTCAATCTAGAAAACGGGGTTGAGTTCTCATCCTGCATCCTCTGACCTTATGCAGTACTTGCTTCCCTAGGGCACTGATTCCGGCAGTAGTCACCACTGTATGCGGGGTGGCGGTAATTGTCTCTCTGCACTGGCCCTCGAGTGTGTAAACGTGTTGACAGAAGGTGAACCGGAACTACATTCTGTGTCTGAGTTTCTTTTCAGCCATTGCTCCTTCAGATTCCCCCGCCCCCTTTGTTGGTTTTAGGAGCCAGTCTGGGATTCAGATAGCGAAGTACTACGAGGAAACTGAGGACAGTTTTGAAAAATGGAAGAAGCTGAAAATCAACTGGGCCAAGTTCTGCAACACCGATCCATCAACAGGTGGAAAAATATTTGTACTTTTAAAGTTGTAGTCATACCGGAAATGTATAGCGATCACATAGGCATGAAAGGTTTCGGTTTACATCAGCCTTCTCCTGAAATTTCTCCGTGCAATATACGACTTTGATCTCTTTCGACAGACCATCTTCAAAAACGTGTTAGGGAAGGGATGCAAAAAAGATGTTACGTCACGGCGCGGTGGCTGACCCGCACCTGTAGTGTCAGCGTCAGGAAGCTGAGGCAGGAGGATTTGTGTGAGTTCCAGGCCAGTCTGGGCTGGGTTGCATAGGGAGACCCTGCCTCCAAAAGGAAAAGAAAGCAGAAGGATGATATACTACGATGTAATTGTTGAGCACTTAAACTGTGTTCAGTAGCAACCTGCCTCTTCGCCACCCCCTCCGCCCCCCAAGCTCGGTCTTCCACGAGGTTCCTAAGAATTCCTGCATATATGTCTCTGCACGAATGGTTGTTGGCTTAACGCGGACTCCACAACACACAATTACTTTCACTTGCTTTCCTAGTTGTTGGGCTTCGGACCTACACTGCAAATTGCTCTCCACAAACTGTGCCCTGCCACCAGAATGCTGGTCTCCTCACATCTTTGTCACTGCTACATCTATTTATCATTAAAAACAATGACGACAACAAAACACTTAGTTTGCCTGGGAAGAACAACCAGTCCAGAAACTCTAGAACAAAGATACTGTGGCTCACTGTCCCTGTTCAGATCAGTGAAGAAAAGTTTTGTTGGGGCAATGGGTAAAGTGTCTTCGGGGAGTGTTGGGAAAACAAAATTAAAGTCACCTGCCACCACAGCCAGAAAGCCTCTGCACATATGTAGAAAACAGTTTTATTATGGAGTGAGCAGTGCACTAGAATGTCATGCTCATGACAGGGGTCTGCTGAGGGACTGCAAAGAGGCCCAAAAGACCTCTCACTCACCCTTTTATATAGCCAAGCAGACACAACTCGTTCCATGTGTGCTCTCAAGAAAAATAACCGGTCCTCAGGAAGGACAGCCTGACAACGCCATCGCTCACACATAGTGCATCTTAAATTTACTTGGTAATCGGGGTGGTCTTATGTAGCTGTGAATTGGTATCAAGGACTAAATGTTCGTGTCCTGTTCCCAAATTTATACGCTCAAGTAATAACCGTCAGTGTGGCTGCATCTGTGGAGATGGGGCCTCTCAGCGAATAATTAAGGTTAAATGGGGTCCTAAGTTTGGAACTCTGACCCAATATGATCGTCATCCTCCCAGGAAAAGATGCCGAGAGCGCTGATGCGCTCTGAGTGCACATGCTCTGAGGAGAGGACATGGCCAGAAGGCGGCTGACAGTAAGCCTGGAGGCGAGGGCTCACCAGAAACTGAATTCAACGGCACCCTGCATCATGGACCTGTAGCCCCCCACCTTTCCACCCCAAACTTTGAGAAAGGAAATCTCTGTTGTTTAAGCCAACTGGTCTGCAGTATTTTGTTATGGCCACCTGAGCAAACTGATACAGTTGGCTTTATCCCAAGGAAATCTAAACTCACAACTTCAGGACAGGGGCTAGTTTCACCCCTTGGGGCCACAATGCCCACTGAAGTTAGGGAGAAACTGGGAGATAGGAGCACTGTCTTTCCCACTGTTTACATTTCAAAGAAATGGTTCCTGGGTCCTGGAAAAAGACCTTCCTGGGTCATAAAGCTGGCAAGAGGCTTTTTGTGGCTTTGAAAACTATTTACATTGTTTTTCAGAGACCAGAAAAGAACCTTCAAGCTCTCTTAAGGAATGCTGGTGGGGGTGGGGGCGGGTGGGGGGAGAATTAGGCCTGCTATTTTTAATTTGCGTCTGTCCTTCCAGTAAGACCTCTCTCTCTAAAAGATTTAGTGCCCTGTGAACATTCTGTGAGCTCGCTAATCTGGGTAGCTGTTTTGTAGTTTCTATCAGATCTTCCACACAGATGATCACGAATGTAAACAAAGGCAGGTTTTTTTCTTCCTTTGCAATGTGGATGCCTTTCATTCATCCACTTCCCTCCCTGCTATGAGCTACATTTTCCTGCTGCTGTGTACTCCCGGTAGCTTTGGTTGGATGTCATTCTGCCTCTTTCCTTGACAGTCACCCTGGGTATTTCTGTACCCTTAGGTGGAGACATGAGCTGTGTTCTAGGATGCTGTTGAGGAGCTTAGAAGGGGTTTGATGCTTTCTTGAGTTGTTGTCCTGCTTTGAGGATGAGCCAGGTGGGATCAGAGCAGCTCTTGGTGTAGGAGAACTTCTTTCTCACCACTGAGGCACGACCCTTCTGATTACTTTGCCCCATGCCTCTCCAATGGTGAGGCTTTCTGTCTTGGGGGTGGGGCAACAGCTGCTGGTCCCTGGCCTGCTTGCGGCCAGGGCAGAGTTACCTGTCATTCTCCCCAGGCCTCCTTCTCAGGCCTCAGGTAGTTCCTTCACACGTTTGTGCTCATCTGTGATGTGCATAGTACTCCAGTGAGACCCACTGGTGATGTTCAGGTGCTTTGCCTCTGCAGCAATCCTCTCTAGTCCTCTGCCCCGAAACCTCTAGCCAGGGACACTTTGTGAATATGAGTTTCATCTCCTAAATGCTGCTATCTGCTTGGCTCTGGCTCTCTCTCTCTCTCTCTCCCTCTCTCTCCCTCTCTCTCTCTCTCTCTCTCTCTCTCCCTTTCTCTCTCTGCCTATCTGTCTCTCCTCTACATTTTGTTTCTTTTGAGGGGGCTCTCCTCTGTCCTCTGTCTCTGTCTCTGTCCCTGTCTCTCTCTCTCTCTCTCTCTGTCCTCTCTTCTGTGTTCTTTTTTGGTGGGCTCTGCTTCTCTCTCCCCCCCCCCACCACGGCTTTGTTTTTGTTTTCAGGTGTGCACCTGAATGCCCAGCTTGTTTCCCAGTTGATTCGTATTTGTTTTATTTTTAATTTTTGTTAGCATATTATAGTTGTATAGAGGGATACGTGTATCATTAACATATTCTTATCATAAACTATTTTACTAGGATATATGGGTGATGGGAGGGACTTGTAGTGACAACTCTGATTAGGCTCATATCGTGCATTGGTCGACCCCCCATCATATTTTATCAGCATTATTTGTTGCTGGCTAGGCAAGAAGTACCTATTTTACAACACTCCCCTGCACCGCTTCCTCTTCTCGTACTCCCGTTATGGTTCTAGTAGATTCTATTCCTTTCTGAGAGATTCCATCCAGGAAAAAAGTCCCTTGTTTTCACCCCTTTGGCTTAGTTTCTGCAATCCCACAGGGTAATATTTTAAAGCATCTCTTTGTCCTCTGTCCTCTTCTGTCACTCACTGCGTCTTTCTGGGCTGACTGACTGCGGAGGTGATGTTGTGAGTGTTGTCCTGAGCTGGAATCCCCGTCCTGCTTCACATGTAGTTCTTTCTTCCTTTTTTTACTTACTTTTGTATTAACTAAGGTTATTCACATTTACCTAGGGTAAAAATCACCTGTTTTGGGTGTCCTGGCAAAGGAAGTTCGGCAGGTGCATACAGTCGGTCACCACCACCACAATTGTGATGTGGAATGTTTTAATCACCCTCAACGTTCCCTCATGCATCTGTGTAGTCAACTCCTCCCCAAGTTCCTGGCCTGGGCCACACCAAGAATCCGATGACACACGCTGATGACAGCCCTTTTGCTCTCCCTCCCGGAGGCAGTGCCAAAGGTACCACGGACAGACAAAATTCACTGGGATGAAAGACCATGTTGCTGTTGCCGGCATGGGCTACCTTGACCCGGTGTGCCGGTCGTGGTCCTCATGCCCACTGGCGATCTGGGTATTGGGGCATTGTTCAGTGAGCAGTTTAAAATGCCACCATGCTCTCTTGCTGCCAATCAGCTACTTTGTCTCTTTTCATAGTCTTTTCTATTTTTTTCTGCTGCTGCTGAAACCCAAGGCCTCTCCCATCCCAATGCATGCCCTATCACTAAGCCCTGCCACGGCAGCACTTTGTTTCTTCCCCAATCTTCCCTGCCGGTAGTAAAGTTTGCCTCAGATTCTGGCATTTTGTACAAGTTGATTCTGACAGTTTTTACCAGCCCATTTACTGCTTTTGTAGAAGAGTCAATTGCAGAAGTCCTATAGTAAGCTGGCTTTGGCGTGGTGGTCCTGAACACCATAGAGAAGTTGCCAGTTCTAGCACTGACATTAAATCCCCTGTCTCAAAATCCAAGTAGAGACAGGTCAGAATGCTGACTGGTATTGCTGTGGGGCTCCCTGGACCCCAGCCTTGCCCCTGGCTTTCTTCAGGGAGGAGCTCTGGCTCTGAGGAATCGAATGGGGATAGGCAGCTTTGGGCTGCCCTCCTTTCTGAGCTCTGGGCATGCCTGCAGTATGGGGCTTGTGGCCTGTGTGGCCACCAGCTCAACTGGGAGCCTTAATGGGGAGGGAGCCTCAGGGCCCTTCTGAGCAGCCTGGCCCCCCAGATCGTGTACTTCACTGCGACATTCCCCTACGTGGTCCTCGTTGTGCTGCTGGTGCGTGGAGTGCTGCTGCCTGGAGCCTTGGACGGCATCATCTACTATCTCAAGCCTGACTGGTCGAAGCTGGGGTCCCCTCAGGTGAGGGGCACACGGCCGTGCAAGCAGAAGTGTTGATGCAGTTCGGTGGAAACACTGCAGGCAGGTCAGATGATCGCTATGTTTGTCACAGAGCACCTGTGTGCAGAGTAGTCTGGACAGGCAGTGGGAGGCTGAGATGGAGTAGGCAGCAGTGCTGTTGAGCTGCTTCTATAAAGAAGATGACATTTCAGGTGATGAAGAGTACTGGATGCACAGTGGACTCCAGGAGACAATTCTGAAGCAGTAGGATGTAGTGTTGGGCCCTTCTGTCTCCAGCAGGTGGGGTCCATTTGCATGGCTGGCGAGGTTTCAGGGCAGAAACTTTTACAGGATGTTGGTGCCGCTGCAGGAGAGGAGCACAGCTGGGTTTCTTAGAGCCTCCCTACCTCCCTCTCTCCCTTTTCCCTCCCTCTCTCCCTCCTTCACTTCCTTCCTTTCAATATTCTACTATTTTGGGGTGCTGTTTATCATGTATGTGTGTTGTGTGTAGTTGGTTTATATTGCAAAGGCAGTGCTAAGAAAGAAGATCAACACTATGAACTCTTACATTTAAAATCAGAGCATTCCCAAATAAATTACCTCATGAAGCACCCCAAGCTCTTAGGGAAAAGATGGAGAATAACAAACCAATATGAATAAATGAACAAAGAGTTAATTCTTTAAAAAGATAAATATTATTAGCAAACCCTTAGCCAAACCAACCAAAAGAAAGTGGGAGAGGACCCAATTAACAAATTTACACATAAGAAAGGGGATATCACAATAAATACCAGTGAAATTTGGCTGATCAGAGAAGTTATAGAACAGACAATGGGAAAATCTAGAAAAAATGGATAAACTTCTAGATGCAGATGATATACCAATATTGAACGAGGAAGATACAAATCACATAAACACAGCTACACCAAACTGATACTGACACAGCAGTAAAGTGTCTTCCAATGAAGAAAGTCCCAGGACCGGATGGATTCCCTGATTAAATCTACCAAACTTTTAAGCAGAAACTAACACCGGTGTTCCTCAAACTACTACTACATAACATAGAAAGGGTAGGAAAGCTTCCAAACTCGTTCTGTGAATGTGGAATCATCGTGAAACCATAACCAGGTAAGGACACCACACACACACACACACACACACACACACACACACACACAGAGAGAGAAATATCAAAGACCAATGACTTTGATGAACACGCAAAAATTCTCAATAAAATTCTTGCAAACTGAATTCAACAGCACATTAAAAAGATCATACACATAGTTGGTCTCATTCCAGGGATGCAAGCATCACTGAACATATACAAATCAATGAATGTAATACAGCAAGAACATAAAGGAAATAAAGAAGAAACCCCACAGGATCATCTCGGTACATGCAGCCAAACACTGAAAAATTCAGCATCCCTTTCTGATGAAAACCATGAAAAATCTGGGCATAGAGAGAACATACCTCAATATAATAAAGACTGCTGTGATAAGCTTCTCCCCAACATCAAACTGAATGGGGAAATGAAATCATTTTCCTAAATCAGGATTCCATTCTTATTCCATATAATACTGGATGTCCTAGCCAGAGCATTAAGGAGGGAGAAAGAAACAACTTGGATACAAATAGGAAAGGAAGAAGCCAAAGTATTCCTATTTGTAGATTACATGACCCTGCATTTCAGGGACCTTAAGGAGGCCACCAAAAAGAGTGACTAAACCTTGGAACAAGATTTGATTTGAAGCACTTTTATGTAATAATGGTATAGCCACTTCAGTGGTCTTTTGGTTATTATCTGAACAGACTTTTTTCCATCTTCTAAATTTCAACTCTTGTGTCTTTAGATCACTCTAGAGTGCATGTTGTGTGGACCTTACATGGTTGAGTTATGTCTTTTTGTAAACCCATTTTGCCAATCTCTGACTTTTCATTGGCGAGAGTTCCCATTTACATTTACAGGTGCAAGTTGTGAGGAAGGTCTTCCTTTAATCATTTGCTATTCATTTTCTCTGTGTTATATCTTTTTTAACCTCACTGCTCCCATTACTGCCCACTTTTGTAGTAGGTGGATATTTCCTAGTTGTCATTTTGATCCCTTCAACATTTCCTTTGCTACTTATTTTCATATGTTTACTCTCAGGATTGCCTGACCATCTTTTACTGATGACAATGTACTTAGAAGTAATTTGAACTTTGTTCCAGTCCCACACAAAACGTCTGCTCCTGTGCAGCTCCACCCCTCTCAATGTTAGTGGACCCAATGCTGTATGCTTGCTGTTGGAAAGCCAATTCTTTGGAGATGAGAGTTGGTGGGAAGGACATTGGGTTTATTCAAGGGCCGGCAGCCTGACAAGAGGGTGGTGGAGTATCAACCCCAGAAAAGATCATCATGGGAAATGCAGGTGCATGAAAGGGCTTTATGGGGAGGGGAAAAAGGTGATTTGGCACAATGGCAGGAAGGCTATGTGCTGAGCAGGTTCTTAATCATTCATCCAGGGCATGTGTTTTTTCCTTTGCCAGAACAGCAAATCAACCTTGACCCTTCAGGGTGAGTTCCTCTAACTGTTAGACAAACATGTAGTTTTTCTGCAAGTTGTGTAGTATCATGCTACAAGTTCTGGTGTTATGTGACGGTCACCAGATCGCTGGGTTCTGTAACTCTCAAGAAAGATTTCTCAGCAATTAGCACTGCTAAATATGTAGTATAGTAGCTAAAAATTAGCAGTGTAAATATGGCACCCCGCTTCCTTCCAGTGTCCATGGATTCAGAGAAGGAATAATCAGTGTTCTTGGGGGTCCCATGTATGTGACGAGTTGCTTGCCTCGTCTTTTAATGGAATAATTGTAGCGTGCGTTGGTGTGGATCTCTTTTGTTCATCTTACTCGTAGTTCACTGGGCTGCTTGGGTGTATAGAGTGGTGTCTCTCATCACATTTGGGAAGTTTGACGGGCATTATTTCTTCAAAAATCCTTTCTACCCTTTCTCTGTTTTCTCCTTCTGAGACCCCCCCCACAATGTACAGGTTCTTCTGCTATGTAATGTCCACAGGTCTCTTACACTGTGTTCATTTTCTTTGTTCTCACTCTCCTCTCAGACGCAATAACTTCGATTTACCTAACTTCAGGTTTGATGGTTATTTCCTCTGCGTGCTCAAATCTGGTAGTAAAACTTTACAATGAATTATTCATGGCAATATTGTACTTTTTACCTTTACAATTTCTCTTTCATTACTTTTGACAACTTGTACTGCATTGTTGATATTATTGATTCTTCCAGTCTTTGTACTCTTGCCTTCCTATTTCCTTTGATTGAGGCTTCCTATACCTTTGTGAACAGATTCATGAGAGTTAATTTAAGGCCTTGTCTACTAAATCCAATGTCTGTGCCTCCTCATGAATAATATCTGCTACATTCCTTTCTTCCTGTGAGTGGGTCATATTTACTTGCTTCTTTCCATTATTCATGATTTTTTCATTGAAAAGTGGATATTTTGAATGTTATACTGTGGTGGAACTTGGCATATGGTCTCTGGAGTCTCTTTTTATTCATGGGCAGTTAGTGGTTTCACAGATTTCCTTTTCTTTCTTTCTTTCTTTCTTTTTTTTTTTTGTAGAGATACTGGAGTTTGAACTCAAGGCCTAACCAGGAGCCACTCTACCTACCCTTTTTAAAAAAATGTTTCTTTTATTCATATGTGCATACAATGTTTGGGTTATTTCTCCCCCATTCCTCCCACCCCCTCCCTTAACCCCCCCTTTACCTCCCTTACCCCTCACTACCCGGTAGAAACTATTCTGCCCTTATCTCTTAATTGTGTTGAAGAGAGAGTATAAGCAATAATAGGAAGGAACAAGGGTTTTTGCTAGTTGAGATAGGATAGCTATACAGGGAGTTGACTCGCATTGGTTTCCTGTGCATGTGTGTTACCTTCTAAGTTAATTCTTCTCAAACTATCCTTTTCTCTAGTTCCTGGTCCCCTTCTCCTATTGGCCTCAGTTTGGGTCTTTTTTTGAGGTAGGGTCTCACAAACTATTTGTGTAGGCTGGCTTCAAACTGTGATCCTCCTGATCTCTGTCTCCTGAGTATTTAGGATACAGGTGTGGACCACTAGCACCAGGCTCACAGAGGTTTTCTTAAATGCAAGAGTCAAAAATTGAAAGAATGAAAATAAAAAGGCTCTATGTGGGTCAAACCCCTGTAATTCCAACTATTCTACAGACAGAGATAGAAGACTGACTTTGAGGCCAGGTCAGGCAGAAAATAACTGAGACCCCATGGCAACCACGAAGCCTATTATGGTGGCACTTTCTTCAGAGCCCCGCTACACGGCTATCACGGTCTGAAGCTGGACCTGAGCACAATTGCTGGACCATATCCAAAATAAGACTTAAAGAGAAAAAGTTCTGAGAGTATGCTTCAAGTGGCAGAGTGCCTTCTTAACAAGTGAGAGGGTGAATGTTCAAACCCCTAAGTACCTCAAAAAAAGGGGGAGAAAGAGAGAGAGAGAGAGAGAACATCTGGTCTTTGTAGATTGGTGTTTGTGCTGGGGACACCCTTTCCATGCTTGGCCAGTCTGTTTAAAGTCAACCTTCATCATCTTCACTACCTATTTCCTCTGAGCCTAAATACCAGTTGGTGGTGAAAGCTTATAGTATTCTCAGGTCTTTTCTGAGCATCCATCCATCCATCCCTGGGCACGCACCTACCCTTCTAGAGTCTCCATTACAAGCGGGAACTTTTCAAAGCTCATATTCTCCAGATCAACTCTCTCTTTAGTTTTTCCTGCAAGGCACATGGCATGTCTCTTGCTTGTGTTAAGTGGCAATGGGCTGTTTATTGTTTTCAAGGAACACCTTCCACATAGCTGCTTTTCTGCCCTGACAGAGTACTGGGTTAAGTTGAACAAAAGCCAGTGCTCGTGTCAGTCCTTCACGGAATCTCAAGGTGGATCTAAGTAAACACTATTTCTCAGGAGCCAAGTCCACTCTCTTCCAACCCAAACCAAGTGCCACCCTTGAAATTTAGGGTGACCTCTTTAAGACTGTTGTTGTGCTGGGGAGGGATGTGCAATATGCTAACATAAAACACCAGAATTCTTCTACTCTGTTTCAGCCCCAGGGTCCAACCAAGCTCCTCATTGCTATGTCTGTCATTTCATCTGAATTTCAGATTTATGTGCCTAGCTATGTCTATCTTGTACATAAACACCACATGGCATGTATCCTTTGTGGATACATGACCGTTAGAAGGTGAAACAAAGACACCAGACCATGACTTCTACACCCACTTTGTTTTGGAGTTGCTGGGATTTACCCAGTACCTTGTGCATGGTTGGCAAACACTCCATCACTGAGATACTTCCTGAACCCCTTGATACTGGATCACTGTTCTGAAGTTCGTGTCTGGGCAAGGCGGACGATTGAAGATACAGGTTCAGAGTTAAGAGTAAAGCAGCACAAGGCTTACTGAGAAAACAGCAAAGCTCCCACATGGAAGGAGCTCAGGAAACACTGTGCTGTAGTATAGCTGGATCTAGGAGTGATATGAGGCTCTTCTGGGCTTAGGTCCAGCTATTCTACCTTGAAACTACATTTGTGATTTTTGACATCCAGTCACCTTTCCACCAATCCCAGCCACCTGTCCATCCCTGTCCTTATCAAAGAGAACATTCTGAGAAAGTCTGGAGAGCTCATCCACGCCTTGGGGCTTGCTACCCACACCTTGCAGAGCCATACCGTTTTTCTTGGTTGCGAGCAAAGAAGGGAGGGGACTGTACAGAAGACCTATCTGACAGGTGACAACTTGTGCTTCTGAGCAAGGAAGCCTCCATGTTGGAGGGGACTATTCAGAAGACCCATCTGACTGACAGGTGTCCAACTGGGTCCGACATTTTTACTGTCTTTGTCTTCATCTGTTCATTCAGCTAACACTTCCTGAGTAATTCTGACGTGACAGGCCCTGGGGAAGCACCATGTTTGTGTGGGGACTTAATTTTCAATCCACTCTGTATGTTCTTCCCCACCCCACTGAAACCCACCGGTCCTTAAATTTTTACATGTTCACTTAATGTGCACATTGCCATGGGGCTGGGGTTCCTCTTGCCATCTCCACTGAGAAGCAAGAAGACACAAAGTGGAAGGAATGATATTCCCAACTCCTACTGGTGGAGGAGTTGTTCCTTGGATGGAGCTGAAGAGGCTCCTCTCACTTCTCAATAACACAGTCTGCAATGAGGCGCTCCTGTTACCAGAAGACAGTGGATACACGGATTCTGGCCTCACGGCCCAATCACTGGACTTGTAAGCCAAGAGCACAGGTGCCCTTTCAGCACTCCCAGGTGGATGGTGGTATGTCTTGCTTTTATCCACGTCATCAACTTACTTCCCAAAGGACATTCCAAGGTGAAGGGAAGGAATGCATTGATGGCCACTTGTAGACAAGCACATGTGGTAATAACAACTGCGTGACTGAGTCTTTCCAGGGATAGGCACAATGGGCCCATCCTACCAGTGCTTCTACAGGATGGCCTTGAGGGACTCCTGTGAGAGTCGGGGTATGCATCCCCTCCCCTTGACTCAGAGGGACTGTTTCTGCCAATGGGAGTCCTGTTATATGATCTATTAGGACTGGAGCATCTAGATTACTCCCTGGAGCACTTGCCCTGAGACTCCCGCCCCCCCATGCTGCCCACATGAAGTCAGATTGTCCCAGGGACCACCATGCTGTGTGTAAGACAAGCTCTGTGGTGAGTCCCCGGGTGGGGAGGTGCTCTGGTCCACAGGACTCTGCCTTAGAGTCCAACCACCCAGGCAGGAGACCTGTGAGTGAATGTCCCCTCAGATGATTTGCCCTCCTCTGCTAGAGACCCTCCCACTGAAGCCACAGACATCACTCAGCATGGACAATACGTCCCCACCATGCCCTCTCTTAGTTCCTGACCCACTGCGTCTGTGGGCCAAACCTGTGGCTGTTTCAATCCACCCACGTTTGGAGGCAGCACCTCCTGACCCAGTGCAAAGGAAAGGCAGGCCGCAGTCCACAGGATCCTAGACACTTGGAGTCAGGGACGCCCTTCAGACCTTCAGCACAACTATACAAACCCCAGATGCTGAGCGAGTGGTGGTCTTGTCTCAGGGCCGCAACCACAACACCTCAACAAAGAGGTGAGAAGCATCTCAGATGAAAACAATGATACGAGTTACAAACAGCCTCCATGAAACTCAGTGTTTGCTCTGGGCATGATGCTCCATGACGTTAAGGCAATTTCTCCCAAGGGTAACCTCCTGCTGTCCTGCATGCCCAAGACCACTGGAGCAGGAGTAAAGACCAACGGAGACCAGGCCGAAGTGAGAGCTGCACTGCACAGTAGGAAGACAGAACTGGGGCAGGGCAGAGGAGGGCAGCCAGAAGCAGGAGGGAAGGCGTGTGCACGGTACAGCACAGTCTGGAACCAAGCAGTCTTTCCTGACCCCAGACCAACCCCGCTCAATGCCTCCTCCTTTCCAGAGTCCTGGCATGTATGAGCATGGACACACACACACACACACACACACACACACACTGGGCTTCACTGGTTTTTCTTTTCTAAAACCAACACTGCTCACCATACCATGGGCAATTGCATGATACACAAGCACACATGGCAGAAATAGTGACGCACAGACGTCCCCTTCCCACAATCCTACCGTGTGTGAGGGAGGGAGATGGAAATGCCAACTGCCACAACTTGTTGACCTCACACTGTGTACTACAAGGGTGTTACTGCACTGTGCCCCACACGTATGATCAAATACCATGCATCAACTGAAACAGAAAACTGGGGACAACTGTAGGTATTCTCTTTGTCGACGCTACATCTATGGTGTGTTTTGAGGCTGGCCTCTCAAAACCAATTCCAAAAAAGTATGTCTCCTCAAACCATCCTCCAGCTCTCCCCAAAACACAAGGGTACAATAATGGTGATAAAAGTTTCTGCATTTTCTCAAGTCAAACCATGTGAATTCCAGTGATGCTGCCATGCTTTTCCAAGGATAGCAATGTGTTAAGTGAAGAGCAAAATTCTACTGACTGGTAATCAAATGGTCACTGATCACATACTTCATATTAGCCACCTGAGTAGGACTGTGCACGAAGAGGGAGTAGATAGAGAGTGAAACAAGCACATACCATTTAAGAAGAGATAAAAGTGAGTCCATCAAACCCCTTCTAAGCTGCTCAGAAGGGCCCTGAGGCTCCTGCCCCATTAAGGCTCCCAGTTGAGCTGGTGGCCACACAGGCCACAAGCCCCATACTGGCAGGAATGCCCAGAGCTCAGAAAGGAGGGCAGCCCAAAGCTGCCTATCCCCATTCGATTCCTCAGAGCCAGAGCCCCTCCCTGAAGAAAGCCAGGGGCAAGGCTGGGGTCCAGGGAGCCCCACAGCAATACCAGTCAGCTAGAGGGAGGGGAGAGACAGGGCCACTGCTCCCTCAGGTGAGGGCCCTAGGCATGGCTCCTGTTGAACAGGGAAGGGTGTTCACGGGGAAGGGGGTGTAAGCCCACGTGAGCTCTGCTGAGTGGCAACGTTGGGGCAGCTTTCTAGGGTGTGTTCATGTAGGGAAGAGACAGTGTGAGGCACATGGGGAGATGAAGGCTTGAAGGACAAGGACAGTCTGTGTGACAGTGAGGCAAGCACATGTCTGTCTCAGAGCCCTGCGGCCCAAAACTCCAGGTCATCCAAGGTATAGAGCTGGGGTCCTTAGCAGTTGGGGATTCTAAGTGGGTCAGACAGACAGAGGCAAGGGAAACAGGGACAGGGTTGGGGAATGCCTCCTTGCCCAACATGCAAGCTCTGGGGACCCTGCTGGGAAGGAGACGTGACACACTGTAGTCTTGTCCTCCAGGGACCTGGCAATGTCCCACAGCTCAACTGTCTTACTATTATGTGTCAGTTCACACATCTGTGTCCATAACTCAACAGGGAGACCCTGAGGGAGGGATGTGTGGAGACTTCCCTCTGGGGCCTCAGGGTCAGAGAGGCAGTGGACAGAGCCCCTGAGAGACAAGACCACCAAGACCGTCAAGCTGACTGAGGGAATGAGAGAGGAATACAGAAAGGGAGAGGCAGTCAGAGGGCAGAGCTGGGAGTGATGGACACAGGGAAGGGCCAGCTCCTGCCTGGATCCAGAAAGGGACGGGTGAGAATAATGAGTCTGCATGGAAGGACAGGCCCCTCCGGTGTAGCCCAGGTCCAGTCACTTGCTGGGTCCATAGTGACCCTTGTAGAGGCACACACATTCCAGGCCATGCCGCCCTCACCCCCCTGCCCAACACCAGCCACACCTTTCCTGTTGACTTGACCCTTTTCCACACATAGAAGTAGACTGGTACCCAGCAAACCAGGAGGCACAGGGTCACTTCCCAGTTGAGAGCCCCTGGCTCCTACAGCCCTGCAGAGAGCTGTAAGACTTTGTGCCTGGTGCAGTGAAGGTACCTGAGGACCATTTCCATACAGGGTGGAAGAGCTTGGATGTGCCCCATGGTTGGTGGCTCCCTTCTGCCCTCAGCCTGAAACCAGGTTCCTCTGCTTTATGCCTGCATCGTGGACACCCGTAGCCAATGGAGCTGCCATGCCAACCATGGCCATCACTGTCACCCACACCCAATGTACACAGCAGCAGATAGGCCACAATGGCACGATGGTGAGAAATACAAGTGAAGGTGGAAGGCCACCCACCCCGGCCCCAGTGACAGGCCTGGATACTCCAGGATGACCGGGATGGGGACAGGCAGGGTTTGGGAGAAGCAGCTCTTCTGCATCCCTTGCTGAGTGTCCCCAGGGCTGGACCACTTGTGGGAGACATGAGCGGTGGGATGTTAATGCAGCAATACTGCAGGACGGAACTCAGAGCCGCCCTTCCAATGCAAGGACAAAGAAAGAAAAAATTGCGACGTAGGCACTGAACAGAAACTCAGACGCAGCTCACTAGCCTGGTTTTATTTTCCGTGGTAACAAACATTGACACACTCCTCCCTTCCTCCTCCAGCAAAAAGGAAAAAGCATTCCAAGACAGCAGATCGTTAGGCCCTCATAATAACTGTGCGGTCCCATCTCCTAGGGAAGGCTGCGTGACCTAGGAAGGGGCGCCAGGTGAGACTCAGCCCCCTTTTCCTGTCACTGGCCTAGAAAAAGGGGTGGCAGAAAGCCCTACATGAGCTGCTGAAACACGGAAAGATATTCCAGACAGGAGTCAAGGCAAATTTCCAGAAGGACAGGGTCCTCAGCACTCATTTGCCTAAAAGAGAGGGAGAAAGTTCAAGGTGCTTAGTGTACCTGTCTTTCTCGTGCCACCCTCCTGGTGACGGACCCAATGCCCCAGGCCCCTCTTTTTAGGCCCCAGCCCCTGATGTTCCCGTTTACCAGAGTGAAGGAAGCTGATCCCAGCCACGTGCCACCATGCCCCAACCCCCCAGGCCCCTTGTGCTACTCACACAACCACTATATTGCCATGGACAGAGAGGACCTTCTCAACTGCAGGGTGCAAGGTCTGGACATGTTGGGCCAGGGACTGCAAAGCCATCTCTGCTTGCAGGCCAGACAGAAAGGGCGCTCTGAGGACGCTGGTGGAGGGCTGGTTAAGGCAGCATCTCACACAGACTTTGCCTGTGTCCCAGGCCTCCTGTCTCTTTGAGCCCTGCTTTCACCCAGCCTGCTGTGGGGCCGTGTGACCCATTTCACTCCTCCTCCCCCCACCCCCGCCGTGTCCATCAGGACACCCGTTCCTCTGTCTGAGCGGGGTTCCCACTGTTTCCCTTGCTCCACTGCCTGGTGACCCCTCTGTGCCCCGCCTCAGTCCCTTCTGCAACCAGCTACCCCCTCGCCCCCAACTCCCACCTCCCCCCACCCCAGTTACTGAACGGAGTAGGATACACATAACTCAGTGGCCTTCCTGGATTTGTCCCTGCCTGGAAAGGACATCCATGCAGCCCTGGAATGGCCTGTCTAGGACACCATCCTCTGAAGTGTCCAACCAGAGCTGGTGGAGGAAGCCCAGCCAGCCGAGGGACGCTGTTTCCTCCAGGACCGTGCTCGGGGCGGCCACGTGGGCGAGGAGCACGTGGTGCCTGTGCTACCTGTGGTGCCCGAGCACCTGCATCTCCCGCCTGTCCTGCTCCTCCAGGTCCGTTCCGGCCAGCAGGGCCGCGCTGGCCTGCAGCACGTGCACCTTGGTCTGCGGACTGCATGTTTGCTGAGCCCAGACCTCAGCGTGGTGCTCACCACGACAGAGGCGGCCTCCCGAATGAGCGCAGGGCGTGGTCTATGACGTAACCTGGGGCGTCTGTGCGCATGCGCAGACTTGCCTCGGGGTGGGACCCTGGAACGCCTCAGCATGGCGTGTGGTCACGTGACACCTTCTGACCAACCAGATCCGCCCACCAACTAAGCCCCAACGAAACTCTGCCCCGTGGCGCGCACGCGGTCAACTGAGCCCGCGCAAGCGCATCTCCTCCTCCTGAGTTCCTCGTCAAGGGCCTTGCGTCAGCCCTGTACACCCAGGGGAGGCTGGATCCTCTGGCAGGGTGTTCCACCAGATCAATCACACCTGCCCATAGTGCAACCCCAGCCTGGATGTGAAGGGCTTGGACTGCAGGCATCTGCTTCCCTCCCATCCCTGACCGACAGGGGACAGGCCAGCAGGTGGTCACTGATGAGGTTGCCCCTTCTGGACCTGGGCATGTCTTCTTCCCAAACCTCAGGGTTTCTACTGCCATGGGGATTGCAGTGATTAGGGGGTGTGCGCGCCAGCTCTGAGGGTACCGACCACATAGCGGCGGACTTGCACAGCCCACTGCGTGGCCCCGCCTCTTCGTGGGTGGAGCTAAGCCAGGAAGCGCCCACTGGCTTGGCAAACAAGTCCTCCAGGGTTCACACAGGAGTGCCTTTGCTGGGAAGCACCCATTGGCGTGGCAACCGAGCACCACCCTGGCCTACGGGCGCAGGTGCTCTGGGACAGGCCACCCGTTGACATGGGAGGAGCTTTGAGAGGAAGCAGCCCTTGACTTGGCAATCGAATAAATCTCTAAGGTCCTATTGGTTCATTCACGCAAGCAACCTGGCGTAGGCTACGCTGGCCACACTGACTTTTCCTGCCTTGGCAGCAAAGAGGTCACCCAGGACCTATGGGAGAGCCCAGCTGCCTAGAACCAATCATCTAGGCGTCCATTCGGGAAGCCCAGTGGGGCGGCACCCATGTCCATATGGGAGGAGCTTTGTGAGGAAGCGCGCTTTGGCTCAACAACCACAGAAGTACCAGAGGTTCTATGCGCCCATTTGCACAAGCAGTGTGGCAGCCCGAAATGCTTAGGGAGGACGTTTGCGAGGAGACAGCTGTTAGCTTTGGAGCTGGAGCAGCACCTCCCACCCCCTCCAACCACTCCCTCTGGCCTCTCACCTAGGCAAGGGCGCACGGGGTAGAGCGGACAGTAGTGTCGTGGGAGGGTCCGATGTCCAGGAGGGCTCAGGAGGTGCGCATCAAGTGGAGGGCAGTGCGAGTGTGCCAGGTGGCCCTGAGGGGCTTTCGGTCCCTGCAGCCTGGGAAGACAGTGGAGCAGAGGGTGCTGCGCCAAGTGTGCTGCCCAGGTCCAGGGGGGCACAGATGCCACCTCTTTGTCCTCATCCTTACCTTCCTCCTCTTCCTGAGCACAAAGTGCGGGAAGCCAAGAGCTGCCGTTGGATCCTTTCCAAAGGACCACTTTGGCAGGGCGAGTGGGGGTACAAGGAGGCTACAAAAGTCCAGGCAAGGCTGCAAGGAGGGCGCAGTGCAGGGAGGTTGACGACAGTGTGGGCAAGGGACAGAGGAGTGCGCCGTGGGCAATCGGGCATCGGGGGAGGGCACCCTGGCAAGGCAGGGGGACGTCGATGCCTGAGAGGTCTGCAGGCTGGGCAAGAAGCCTGGAGCACTGGGGAGGAGACTCCCCTAGGCCGCGTGGACGGGGGGAGGGGTAGCTCATGCAGAAGCAAAGGGAGCTGTAGATGTGCCTTCAGCACACCTTCCCCAGGTCGCTCACCTTGCCCTTCCAATCCCCTCTGTAGACAGAGACGGTCTGCAGGTCCCTGGCTACGTATTTCCAACTCTGCAAGTGAATAGCAGTGGCCTGGCCATGTAATATCTGGAAGATTCTGAGGTGGGGGTGGGGGCAGTTGCTGGGAGGAAGACTGTCTACACTCTTGGGGTGCTGCAACGTGAACACTGAAATCACTGATGTTTAGGTGTACGTGGGGGAGGGGCGTGGTACCCTGCACCTGTACTGAGTTTTCATCTTTGACCTGATGATCCCTCCCCCCCTTTCAGTAGCACAAGTGAAGACCTTGTTCTCCTCTGAAGTTTGTCAAAACTTGTCTTGACCAGCTTACCCTGGTGACAAGAAACATCTAGGTCCTAGGAACCCAGCTCTGTCAATACATGGACAGGGAAACAGATGTCAATCCTAACGTGTTTCCCCTAGGACAGAAGGCATAGACGTCCGGGGTGACTGCCACTTTAGCATCCGAGTGTAATTTTGACTCCAGGTGCCCCTGCTCTCTCTTGTTGGGCCTCTTTGACAAGGCTAAGGAAGAGGATGGTTAAACATTTGCACCTGAAGATAATAAAACTGAGCTCCTGCGGTGTCCCTTTGCAAAACATGGGAGAGAAGGAGGACGAGAGCCACTGTGCAAGGTGCTGGTGGCTGTGATGTGAGGACAATGAAGACTGTCACTGAATGCACGCAGGGCTGCACTGACTACAGTAAAGCCTCCCCTTTTTTTTAAATTGCTTGGCAATACGGGGGTTTGACTCTGGGCTCGGCTTGCGTGTCAGGTGCTCTCCTGCTGAGCCTCACTTCCAGCCCTTTTGGATCTGGTCATTTTTCTCCTAGGGTCTCACATTTTCACCAAGCACCCATGAATCCATGGTCCTCCTGATCTCAGACTGTCATGTAGCTGGGATGACACGTGCCCAGCTCTTTTTCTTTCTTTTTGTGACTTTCCTTTCCTTGTCTCTCTCTCTTTCCCTCTCCTTTGAATGCTTTATTATACTTCCTGATTCATATTTTATTGGCATTATTTCTTGATGGATAGGTGAGAAGTATCTATTTTACATCACCAACCCCCCTCCTCTGCTCCTCTTTTCATTCTCCCGTTATGGTTCTAGTAGATTCTATTAGTTTCTGAGAGATTCCATCCAGGAAAAAAGTCCCTTGTTTTCACCCCTTTGGCTTAGTTTCTGCAATCCCACAGGGTAATATTTTAAAGCATCTCTTTGTCCTCTGTCCTCTTCTGTCACTCACTGCGTCTTTCTGGGCTGACTGACTGCGGAGGTGATGTTGTGGGTGTTGTCCTGAGCTGGAATCCCCGTCCTGCTTCACATGTAGTTCTTTCTTCCTTTTTTTACTTACTTTTGTATTAACTAAGGTTATTCACATTTACCTAGGGTAAAAATCACCTGTTTTGGGTGTCCTGGCAAAGGAAGTTCGGCAGGTGCATACAGTCGGTCACCACCACCACAATTGTGATGTGGAATGTTTTAATCACCCTCAACGTTCCCTCATGCATCTGTGTAGTCAACTCCTCCCCAAGTTCCTGGCCTGGGCCACACCAAGAATCCGATGACACACGCTGATGACAGCCCTTTTGCTGTCTCTTCAGGGAGCCATCCAACAGGTTGAAACAGATAGCCAAAATTGACTGTTAAGAGCCGTTGTGGTTGTTGGAGCTACGAGCATAAAAGAAGAAAACACTGAGGAATAATGTGAGTGTGATACAACACCCAGAAGCCATGGAGGAATTAGTGGGAATGAATGTGTGAATATAAAGAAATTCCAAGTATATTTATGGCTGAAAATGCCGTGCAATCCTGAAAGTGCAAACTAAGTGGGGAAATTATTTGTAAGTCAAATAGTGACAAAACAATACAAAATCTAGAAACCAAAAAAGGTAAAATCACAGCATAATAGCACAAGAAATGTTACTCTGTCATGGAAGAAATCATAATACATAAAGTAAATAGACAAGGAAAGGTTGAAAGATTTGTAACCTAAATTCTAAACTAAGATGTAACTAACTTTTAGCGATCAATATATAAAAGACAAACAACCCAGTATAAAAAGGAAGCTGGATTTGCTTATTGCATTCTGGGCATGTATATTCAAATCTCTCACTGAACCCCACTCATATGTACAATTAACACATGTTAATGAAAAGTATCTTTAAAACTTGGAGAAACATTGCACAACTGAGTGGGACATGGAATAGATGGAATAAGAATGATTTAAAAAATGACTGTGTCGGTGGTATGAGTCTACAAGAAATATGATCAACGCAGATTAGTATATCCTAAGAAAAAAGTCTGCCAGACTGCATATAAGGCCGTTCGTAGTGCAGAGATTATTTCATGAGAAATTTTTGCTTTGTAGCAACATGCCTTTGTGTAAAGCATGGATGATTTTTTTGGTGGGACTAGAGTTTGAACTCAAGGCTTTACACATGCAAAGCAGACGCTCTACCACTTGAACCACAGCTCCAGTCCATTTTGCTCTGGTTATCTTGCAAACTATTTGCCCAGGCTGTCCTTGAGCTGTAATCCTCCTGAACTCACCCTCCCAAGTAGCTAGGATTACCGACCTGAGCCACCATTGCCCAGCCTGAATGAGTTTTTATTAGTGAATATTAATTGTACAAAAATGTGCTTCATAATGACATTTCATACACACATACAATGTACTTGATCATATTCACCTTCCCCTATTATCCTCACTTATCACCTCTTCCACGTCCCCAGACCTCCTTCCTTTTTCCTAATTTCCCCTCTCTGCTTTCATGACCCATTTTCTTCTCTATATTCCACATGTGAGAGAAAGCATGCACTACTTGTCTTTTTGAGTCTGGCTTATTTCACTTAACATGATGATGTCCAGCTGCATCCATTTTCCCGCAAATGACAGGATTCTGTTCTTCTTTATGGCTGAATAAAGAATCTCTGTGTGTGTGTGTGTGTGTGTTTGTGTGTGTGTGTGTCGTGTGTCATTGAATGGTGCGCACCATTTGCTTTATCCATTTGATGGACACCTAGGCTGATTTCATAGCTTGGCTATTATGAGTAGTGCAGTAATAAACATGGATGTCAGGTGTCTCTATTGTATTCTGACTTACATTCTTTCATATATATGCCTAGGAGTTGAACAGCAGGATTATGTGGTAGCTCCACTTACAGCTTTTTGAGGCACCTCCATCCTGATTTCCATAGTGTCTGCAGTAATTTATATTCCCACCAGTAGTGCAATTGCACAACTTAACTGATGATCATATTTTACTTTTTTTGAGCTAAAAGCATAAAGCAGAGGCCAGTGGTTTAAAAGTAAATATGCAACAGAAATATTGAATGTTTTCTGCAAGGGTGGAAAGCCTGGCACACAAAATCAGTCTCTCAATGGATCTTCTTCATTGGATTTCAAACTCTCATAGGATTAGATTCACTCACAGGGCATCAGACACATGGCAGGCTCACCATGGAGGAGCGTAGACTTGATTTGACATGACCAATGCCTAGCAGACCCTCTCTTTCCCAAGGGCCTTGAAGAAAGCCCTCTTCACTTTCTTGTTCCGCATGCTGTCGATGACTGGGTTGAGCATGGGAGTGAGGACCGTGTACAGCACTGAGAGCAGCCGGTCTCGTACGCCAGAATATGCAGAGCTGGGTAGGACGTGGCGGAGTACTGAAGTGAGGTAGAAAATACACACCATGGTGACGTGAGCACCACAGGTGGAGAAAGCTTTTCTTTGACCCTCAGTGGAGCGAATCCCGAGAACAGTCACAATATGTACATAGGAGATTGTGACCGGGGGCACAGGGTGTAAGAGCCACTAGAAAGCTGAAGAAAACCAGAGCAAGTTCATTGGCCTGCGTGCTGGAGCAAGAGAGCTTCAGCAAGGGTGGGAGGTCACAAAAGAAGTGGGTGATGAGACGAGGCCCACAGAACTGAAGTTGGGCTGCAAGGATGGTATGCATGAGTGCATTAGCTAAGGCAAGCAGGCAGGAGATTGAAGCCAGTCCTGCCCGAGTCTGTTGACCCATGAGGACTAGGTAGTGCAGTGGCTGGCAGACGGCTGCATAGCGATCATAGGCCATGGCTGTGAGCAAGAAGCACTCCCAGGGTGCCAGGAAGAGGAGAAAGAATACCTGAGTAAGACAAGCGTGACAGGGCATGATCTGCACTGGAGCCAGCAGATGCACTAGCACCTGAGGTACTGTATTGGAGCTACAAGCAGTGTCTAGCAGTGAAAGGTGACCCAAGAAGAAATACATGGGAGTGTGGAGTCGGGAGTCCATGACAATGAGGCTGGCCATGCCCAGGTTCCCAACCACAGCCAGAAGAGACTGGGACACTGGTGCCCCATTCCCCAGCTGTATGGAACCACACGCAGAAGCCTGCACCTGTAGAGTCCAACTCAGAGTCAGATGGGGGTCTAGGCATGGCATTCCAACTCTTAAGGGGTAGTAAAGGTGGAGGGAAGTCAGATTTTAGAGTTAAAGAAATAAGACTCGGAATTGGAGGAATGAAGTTAAGCTCAGGAGACCGAGTATGGAAGAAGTTAGGAAGATGGAAATGGTAACCCCATCAATCCCCACACCAAGAAGTGCACGGAATTTGAAGTTACAGGGCATGACCCTGCTCCTGTGACGAGATCAAGCACAATCCATCAACACCTCCCATAAGGTTAGCGGACCCTGTCCTGGTAAGTATCTATCTGACATGGCCCTATGATTTCACTGTCGCCAACCCAGGAGAACTCGACCTCAGGATCAGGAGGTCCCATCTTTCTGCTCAGAACCTCTTATGCCTCCCATCTCTGTCAGGGCCAAATTCAAAGTCCCCATCATGGCCTACATGATGCACCCTGTCCTTCCCTCTCCTCTTTTATCATCAAGCTAGAGTATGTGAGCTGCCCTATCCATGCTGCATCTTCAGACACATCCACAACATCGAACATTCCTTCCCAAGTCAGCCTTGGTGGCAGAGACCCCACCCTCCTATCCAACCCAGGCCAATTTTTCCTTGCACTCTCTTCATCTCACTCCTTGAGATCATTTCACACATGAACGCGCTAAAATTCTACCAACTTGTTTACTTTACAACGGTTTCTTTCTTGTTATATCCGTTTCCCCTCAATAAAAAAGAAGACAAAGTACTTTTTCAGACATCTCAAAGCTGAGATATATTGTTGTAAACATGAAACCTTCCCTACACAAAAGTAAGGATCATTCTTCACAAGGAAAGATAACACCAGATGGAAACGTGGATTGACAGAAAGAGATGAAGAGTTCCAGAATGGAAAATATGTAGGTAAATGTAAAATTTTTTTCCTCATTTAAAAATTCCTTTAAAACATAGTAAACTGTTTAAAGAAAAAATAACACATTGTAGAGTTTATAACTGCTGTAGAAGTAAAATTCATGAAAAATAATTCAAAGGACATGATGGGATAATTGGAAGTTTTGTCAGAATGTTCTTAAAATTGTTTGAAGGTCAGCTACAATAAGGTAAAGTATGTATTAGAAACTCTAGATCTAGGGCTGGGGTGTGGCTCAAGGGATAGAGTACCTGCCAAGTAAGTGTGAGACCTTGAGATCAAACCCCTGTATTAGAGGGGGTGGGGGGAGGGAGGGAGAAAGAGAGGGAGACACAGAGAGAGAGAGAGAGAGAGAGAGAGAGAACAAAAAAGAAAGAAAAGAGGGACTAGATTTAATAAAAGGTGTAGTAGAGATACTGGAAAGAGGAACAAAGAAGAAAGAGAAAATAACAAATGGGATGTTAGAATTAAATTCAGTCATATTACTACATTAATTTTAAATGGTCCAGACAACTCTAATTAAAAAGCAGAAATTGTCAGGCTGAATAAAAAGGCAGAGCAAAACTACATGCTAAGTGTTAGAAACTCATTCTAAGAGGTTGGAGTGTGACTCAGTGGTACAGCACTTTCCTGGCATGCATAAGTCCCTGAGTTTCATCCCTAGAGCTGCAACAAAAAGAAAAGAAAGTCACTCTAAATGGAAAGAACAAGTAAAAAGATGGAAAAATACACACCGTGTAAATCTGAACCATAAGAAAGCTTGGGTTGGCTCTATTAATAGCTGCCAAAATATATTTCAAGACAAGGAAGGTGATGGGATGAAGGATGTTTGCTAATGATAAAGGAGTCAATTTATGGAACAGGTATGTATGTATTGTATCTATGCATGTATATATGTATTATGCATTCAAAATACATGAAGTAGAACTCACAGAAAAGAGAAACAAATAAGTGTGCAGAGATGAATATTGAGCAGTCTACTTTTAGTAATTGATACAATAATATCAAAGGAAATCAGATATAGACCAGCAAGTTAGAGGGAGAGAGAGGATGGGGGAGGGGGTCTGGGGGGAGAAATGACCCAAACAATGTACGCACATGTGAATAAATGAATAATAATAATAAAAAGAACAGCAAGTTAAAATCTAAATATTTAATAGGAAAGAAATAATGAATATAAGAAACGAGTAAAATGTAAAATAAACAAACAGTACAGAAAAATCCATCAGTCTTAAAGCTTTTTAAGATGCAAATAAAACCACCAAAATAACCAGTGAATATTAAGAACAGCATTTGCAAATAAAGTTGCCAATTTATAAGAAATGAATACATTCCCTGAATGACACAAATTACCAAAACTGACTTGGGAAGAAATAGAAAAACTTAAATCTGTGAAACATAAGGAGCGTCTAAGGTCCATGTGGCTTTCCTGCTGAATCCTATCAAACATTTAAAGGAAAAATATTAAGAGTCCTATACAAGTTCTTTCAGAAAGCAGAGGAGGGAAGAACACTCCCCAAGTCATTTTATGAGGCCACCATTATACAATAATGAAAACAGATGAAGACATTGCAAGAAAAGAAGGTCTCAGACCGTCTGGGGGTAGAGTTCAGTACTAGGGCACTTGATTTGCCTGCAGAAGGCCCTTAGTTCCATCCCCAGCACCACAAAATTAAAAAAGCAACAAGCGCAGTACCCCTCATGAAGTTATACTGCACACACAAAAGCCTGCATAAAATGTTAGCAAGTTGAATTCAGCACTATATAAAGAAGCTAGTACATCATTACCAGGTGGGAGTTAGCCCAAGAACAAAAGGTTAGTTTTGTAGTTTGCTCTGTATTAAGGAAATAAAGGGAAATACGGTCATTTCGTTAGATTTAGAAAAGGCATTTGACAATATTCAACAAACATTCATAGCAAAACCTCTTGAAAAACTAGGACTACAAGGAAACTTTCTGGACCAAATAAAGGGAGTCTACAAAAGTCACACTGTGAACATCATACTTAATGGTGAAAGGCAGAATTTCCTCCCTTAAATGTGGATACAAAGCATGTATGTTCGCTTTCACCACTATAGCGACCACTGTTCCGGAGATGCTAGACAATACGCGAGGCAAGAAAGGGAAATAAAAGTGATACAGATTGAAAAAACAAAGAAGTAGAACCATCTTTTTTCAGAGATGACAGGTTTGTGTATGTGGAAATCCTAAATAGTCTGCCAAAACTAAAAGAAAAGTGAAATTTAAAAATCACTTATCAATCATAATACTATCCCAAAATATGACACATTCAGAAAAGCATCTAATAAAATACGTGTGAAGCCTTTACAGTGAAAACCATCAACTGTTCAAAAGGGAATCTAAAGGAGACTTACAGACATGGGGAAATGTTACGTGCACATAGACGGAAAGATAGTGCAGTGTCCATTCTCTCCATACAACCTATAAATAAATGTAATCTCCCCAAATCTTGGGTGTTTTTCTTTGTAACAAATTAAGAAGCTGGTTCCAAGATGGATTTGGAAACACAAAGGATTTAAAATAGGTAAATGAAACTTGAAAAAGAAGAATGAAAGCTGGAAGACGGGCTCAAAGAAGATGCAGACGAAACTCATACGTGGCTTGTAGCAATGCAGATGGGTACAGCCATATTGGAAAATAGTTTCTTATAAAGCTGAATGTATTTGCTACCCGGCAACCCCACTTTTATCATTTGCCCAAGAGAATTAAAAATGCACGTCCACACAAAGACTTGCACATAAACTTTCATATCAACTTTATTAATGATAACTGCAATTTGAAAACAATCCAAATGCCCACAAACAGGTGAATCATCATGGACGTATAGATGAGTAGAAACCCACAAACAGATGGTCACAGACACCCACACAGCTCGGTCTCACTCTGCAAACAGCTCTGGTTCTCCCTCTCCCTCCCCTCTCCAGCTCAAGGACTCACCTCTCTGAGTGTCTGCATGGCATCCTCAACCATTGCCCCTCCTCACCACTCTTAGTGCCCTGTGAGCAGCCCCGTTTGCGTGTTAAATTGAGGACATCTTTCAGTAGAAGGCACATCTGTCCTCTCCAGACCCCAGGGAGACCTCCTCCCCTCTGGCTTCCCCTCCAGGGCTCCCGATACGACTGTTGGGAACAAAAAGGCAGCATAAAAATAAAGAAGAAACATCTTTGGGAGGAATGATGCAAGAGACAAGCCAAACAAAGGACACTCTGGGAACCTAAGATGATAGTTAAGTGCAGTGGGTGGAGTGGGGGTCCAGGTCCCAGGCGATTTCCATGGCATATTGCAGACAAGTGGTTATTTAGCTCCTAAGTGAGGAAATAAAGAGGCAGCTCAAGTTAAAGAAGGCCTACCCTCCGGAGACTAGCCACTGAGTCACTCCAGGGGCCTCCCTAAAGCACCTATGACATTTCTACCATAGGCAGCTGACAAGCACGTCTACCAGACAGTTTCTATTCTCCTGGCTTTTGGTATTTGCTCCCTAGGCTTTATGCTCTAGTGCCCGTGAACTTGGGTGCTTGAGTCATCTGTTCAGTCTGACTTCAGTTTTGTAGGAGCGGTTCTGGCTGTAATGCACTGGACTTGTGGATCGGCAGACACACCCACAAGTGTGCTTTACTAACTTCCTAGACATGTGATTTACTTCAGAGTGGAAAGTGCAAAGCCTTGTCTCCTAGGGAGAATTCTAGCTGACTAGCCTACTAAGAAAAAAAGTCAAAAAAGTTAAAAGGGATGGTTTGTCTAAGAGTGCATTCTGAATTAATATAACTGTTTTTACGTGTCCTTCTGTGTACGTCTGTTAGTCCTGATAGTGTAAGTGACTCTATCATGAGTCACTTGGAGGAGATTAAAAAATTCTGATGGCTGCAGCAACAGTCCTATTAGAGACTTACTCTTGCTTCAGCCAAGCCAAGAGTAAGTCTCTTGGCTTTTTTTGTTGAGTGAAGAACAGCATTAGGTACAGCTCAATCTGCTCCCAAAGTTCCTAGAAATAACTGGTCAATGTACTTGTGACCACCAAGGTTTTGCATTTTTAGTTCCTCTTATGTAAATTGACATTTTTGACATACCTAATTTAAAACTTTTTTGCGCATGCATGCGTAAACATCTTTAGGATGATTCCTTTTGTAGAGTTAAGACAGAGGAGCTGTTTCCTCTGTTTCTCTCTCTCTCTGTCTCTGTCTCTCTCTCTTCTCTCTCTCCTCTCTCTCTCTTCTCTCTCTATCTCTCTTCTCTGTCTTCTATCTCACTCTCTTTTCTCTCTTCTCTCCCTCTTCTGTCTCTCTCTCTTCTCTCTCTATCTCTCTTCTCTCTCTTCTATCTCGCTCTCCTCTCTCTCTGTCTTCTCTCTCTGTCTTCTCTCTCTCTCTTCTGTCTCTCTCTCTTCTCTTTCTCTATCTCTCTTCTCTCTCTTCTCTATCTCTCTTCTGTCTCTTCTGTCCCCCTCTTCTTTCTCTTCTCTCTCTCTCTCTCTCCCCCGCCTAGGGTTTGAAGTCAGAGCTTCTTGCTTGTTAGGCAGGCAAGTTACTACTTAAGCCACACCTCCAGCTTGATGTTAGCCTTCTGTAAGCTTGTGTCCACGTGTGTTTCTAACTGTAACAAAGAAGAATTTGTCCATGCTGGTATAATGCTGTCAATCATAATTATTATCCTAAAATGAAAATAACTAGACTCTTCTGTCAATTGCTAAACTTTTTTTTTCAAAATTTTGACCATGGCGATTCTAAGTTTTTTCTGCCATCTACCATTCCTTCTCTGTAGAATCTGAAGTAGGGCTCATACAGCCCTTCAAGTACTTGGAGTTTTATTCTTTTTTATTTATTTATTTATTTTTTATTATTCATATGTGCATACAATGCTTGGGTCATTTCTCCCCCCTGCCCCCACCCCCTCCCTTACCACCCACCCAGCCCCCTCCCTCTGACCCCCCACCCACTCAATGCCCAGCAGAAACTATTTTGCCCTTATCTCTAATTTTGTTGAAGAGAGAGTATAAGCCATAATAGGAAGGAACAAGGGGTTTTGCTGGTTGAGATAAGGATAGCTATACAGGGCATTGACTCACATTGATTTCCTGTGCGTGGGTGTTACCTTCTAGGTTAATTCTTTTTGATCTCACCTTTTCTCTAGTTCCTGTCTCCTTCTCCTATTGGCCTCAGTTGCTTTAAGGTATCTGCTTTAGTTTCTCTGCGTTGAGGGCAACAAATGCTAGCTAATTTTTAGGTGTCTTACCTATCCTCACCCCTCCCTTGTGTGCTCTCGCTTTTATCATGTGCTCATAGTCCAATCCCACTGTTGTGTTTGCCCTTGAACTAATGTCCACATATGAGGGAGAACATACGATTTTTGGCCTTTGAGGCCAGGCTAACCTCACTCAGAATGATGTTCTCCAATTTCATCCATTTACCAGCGAATGATAACATTTCGTTCTTCTTCATGGCTGCATAAAATTCCATTGTGTATAGATACCACATTTTCTTAATCCATTCGTCAGTGGTGGGGCATCTTGGCTGTTTCCATAACTTGGCTATCGTGAATAGTGCTGCAATAAACATGGGACGCACACAGATTTCTTAAGGACTGGCATCCACTTACTGTTTGGTCCGTAACGTCCGTCATGGTGCACCTAACTACACCTTAACCCTCACACTTGTAAGTGATGCAGGAGGGGAGTAGGTAGTGTGCGATTTAAATAGGGTGGCCTAGCAAGCCTTTGCTGAGGGAGACACTTCAGTGAGGCAGAGGGAAAGCTGGGGAAGACAGCTGCAGAGACCAAAGCTGGTGCAAAGGCCCTGAGGCAGGAGTGGACCTGGTGTGGTTTATGGAGGGTAAGGGAACTAGTATGGCCTGCTCAGACTGCATAAACTGGATGGGAGCAGAGAAGGCCTGAGAGGGAGCAGGCCTGATCACAGAGGACTCCGCAGGCCACTGTGCTGTGCTGGGTGTGAAACCCAGGGTCTCAGGATGATCGCTAGGCTGGCACTCTACCACTGAGCTGCATACAGCGCAGCCTCACAGCTTTGCTTTGACTTACTGAGAGGGGAGCCCATCACAGGAGGGCTCAGAATGGAGCATGAGGGGACCTGACTTGAGTTTAAAACCACTGGGCAGCCTTGCAAGCCCATTCATGGGGCCGAGTAGATTGTGGTGCTGCTGACCGGCTACACGGACCTGCTGACCTGCACAGGACTTTACACCAAACTGTGTCAATTTTACACCGAGTGTGAACATTCTGAGTTAACCCAGAGGTAAGTTAAAAAAGTGGAAAGAACTACATGTGAAGCTGGACAGGGAGTCCAGCTCAGGACAAATCCTAGGATGGCGCCTGGGCAGTCTGTCAGTCCAGAAAGACACAGTGAGTGACAGAAGACGACAGAGGACAAGGCAGATCACTTAACATATTCCCTTGCGAGATCACACAAACTAAGGCAAAGAGATGAAAACAAGGGAAATTTTTCCCGAGTGGAATCTCTCAGAAATGAATAGAATCTACTAGAATTTTAATGGGAGGAGGAGATGCAACAGAGGTAGCAGGAGTCTTGTAAAGCAGGTACTTCTCCTCTAGCCATCAACAAATAATGTCTATAAAATAGGTGTCAGGAAGGAAAACAGAGTAGAGAAAAAAAAAGAAAAAAGAGGTAGAGAGAGTGAAAGAGAAGAAGGAGGAGACAAAGGAAGGAAAAAGAGCTGGGTGTCTGTCATCCCTGCTACATGACAGGCTGAGATCAGGAGGATCATGGTTCCAGGGCTGCCTGGGCAAAAAATTTCAGAGAGCCCATCTCAATGGACAAAAGATGGGCATTTTGGTGTGTGCCTGTCACCCCAGTGATGTTGGGAACTGAAAAATATAGGATCAAATCCTGGATGGCCTGGTGAAAATGTGAGACCCTATGTGAAAAATGACCAGATCCAAAAGGGCTGGAAGTGAGGCTCAGCAGGAGAGCACCTGACACGCAAGCCGAGCCCAGAGTCAAACCCCCGTATTGCCAAGCAATTTAAAAAAAAGGGGAGGCTTTACTGTAGTCAGTGCAGCCCTGCGTGCATTCAGTGACAGTCTTCATTGTCCTCACATCACAGCCACCAGCACCTTGCACAGTGGCTCTCGTCCTCCTTCTCTCCCATGTTTTGCAAAGGGACACCGCAGGAGCTCAGTTTTATTATCTTCAGGTGCAAATGTTTAACCATCCTCTTCCTTAGCCTTGTCAAAGAGGCCCAACAAGAGAGAGCAGGGGCACCTGGAGTCAAAATTACACTCGGATGCTAAAGTGGCAGTCACCCCGGACGTCTATGCCTTCTGTCCTAGGGGAAACACGTTAGGATTGACATCTGTTTCCCTGTCCATGTATTGACAGAGCTGGGTTCCTAGGACCTAGATGTTTCTTGTCACCAGGGTAAGCTGGTCAAGACAAGTTTTGACAAACTTCAGAGGAGAACAAGGTCTTCACTTGTGCTACTGAAAGGGGGGGAGGGATCATCAGGTCAAAGATGAAAACTCAGTGCAGGTGCCCCTCCCCCACGTACACCTAAACATCAGTGATTTCAGTGTTCACGTTGCAGCACCCCAAGAGTGTAGACAGTCTTCCTCCCAGCAACTGCCCCCACCCCCACCTCAGAATCTTCCAGATATTACATGGCCAGGCCACTGCTATTCACTTGCAGAGTTGGAAATACGTAGCCAGGGACCTGCAGACCGTCTCTGTCTACAGAGGGGATTGGAAGGGCAAGGTGAGCGACCTGGGGAAGGTGTGCTGAAGGCACATCTACAGCTCCCTTTGCTTCTGCATGAGCTACCCCTCCCCCCGTCCACGCGGCCTAGGGGAGTCTCCTCCCCAGTGCTCCAGGCTTCTTGCCCAGCCTGCAGACCTCTCAGGCATCGACGTCCCCCTGCCTTGCCAGGGTGCCCTCCCCGGATGCCCGATTGCCCACGGCGCACTCCTCTGTCCCTTGCCCACACTGTCGTCAACCTCCCTGCACTGCGCCCTCCTTGCAGCCTTGCCTGGACTTTTGTAGCCTCCTTGTACCCCCACTCGCCCTGCCAAAGTGGTCCTTTGGAAAGGATCCAACGGCAGCTCTTGGCTTCCCGCACTTTGTGCTCAGGAAGAGGAGGAAGGTAAGGATGAGGACAAAGAGGTGGCATCTGTGCCCCCCTGGACCTGGGCAGCACACTTGGCGCAGCACCCTCTGCTCCACTGTCTTCCCAGGCTGCAGGGACCGAAAGCCCCTCAGGGCCACCTGGCACACTCGCACTGCCCTCCACTTGATGCGCACCTCCTGAGCCCTCCTGGACATCGGACCCTCCCACGACACTACTGTCCGCTCTACCCCGTGCGCCCTTGCCTAGGTGAGAGGCCAGAGGGAGTGGTTGGAGGGGGTGGGAGGTGCTGCTCCAGCTCCAAAGCTAACAGCTGTCTCCCCGCAAACGTCCTCCCTAAGCATTTCGGGCTGCCACACTGCTTGTGCAAATGGGCGCATAGAACCTCTGGTACTTCTGTGGTTGTTGAGCCAAAGCGCGCTTCCTCACAAAGCTCCTCCCATATGGACATGGGTGCCGCCCCACTGGGCTTCCCGAATGGACGCCTAGATGATTGGTTCTAGGCAGCTGGGCTCTCCCATAGGTCCTGGGTGACCTCTTTGCTGCCAAGGCAGGAAAAGTCAGTGTGGCCAGCGTAGCCTACGCCAGGTTGCTTGCGTGAATGAACCAATAGGACCTTAGAGATTTATTCGATTGCCAAGTCAAGGGCTGCTTCCTCTCAAAGCTCCTCCCATGTCAACGGGTGGCCTGTCCCAGAGCACCTGCGCCCGTAGGCCAGGGTGGTGCTCGGTTGCCACGCCAATGGGTGCTTCCCAGCAAAGGCACTCCTGTGTGAACCCTGGAGGACTTGTTTGCCAAGCCAGTGGGCGCTTCCTGGCTTAGCTCCACCCATGAAGAGGCGGGGCCACGCAGTGGGCTGTGCAAGTCCGCCGCTATATGGTCGGTACCCTCAGAGCTGGCGCGCACACCCCCTAATCACTGCAATCCCCATGGCAGTAGAAACCCTGAGGTTTGGGAAGAAGACATGCCCAGGTCCAGAAGGGGCAACCTCATCAGTGACCACCTGCTGGCCTGTCCCCTGTCGGTCAGGGATGGGAGGGAAGCAGATGCCTGCAGTCCAAGCCCTTCACATCCAGGCTGGGGTTGCACTATGGGCAGGTGTGATTGATCTGGTGGAACACCCTGCCAGAGGATCCAGCCTCCCCTGGGTGTACAGGGCTGACGCAAGGCCCTTGACGAGGAACTCAGGAGGAGGAGATGCGCTTGCGCGGGCTCAGTTGACCGCGTGCGCGCCACGGGGCAGAGTTTCGTTGGGGCTTAGTTGGTGGGCGGATCTGGTTGGTCAGAAGGTGTCACGTGACCACACGCCATGCTGAGGCGTTCCAGGGTCCCACCCCGAGGCAAGTCTGCGCATGCGCACAGACGCCCCAGGTTACGTCATAGACCACGCCCTGCGCTCATTCGGGAGGCCGCCTCTGTCGTGGTGAGCACCACGCTGAGGTCTGGGCTCAGCAAACATGCAGTCCGCAGACCAAGGTGCACGTGCTGCAGGCCAGCGCGGCCCTGCTGGCCGGAACGGACCTGGAGGAGCAGGACAGGCGGGAGATGCAGGTGCTCGGGCACCACAGGTAGCACAGGCACCACGTGCTCCTCGCCCACGTGGCCGCCCCGAGCACGGTCCTGGAGGAAACAGCGTCCCTCGGCTGGCTGGGCTTCCTCCACCAGCTCTGCTTGGACACGTCAGAGGATGGTGTCCTAGACAGGCCATTCCAGGGCTGCATGGATGTCCTTTCCAGGCAGGGACAAATCCAGGAAGGCCACTGAGTTATGTGTATCCTACTCCGTTCAGTAACTGGGGTGGGGGGAGGTGGGAGTTGGGGGCGAGGGGGTAGCTGGTTGCAGAAGGGACTGAGGCGGGGCACAGAGGGGTCACCAGGCAGTGGAGCAAGGGAAACAGTGGGAACCCCGCTCAGACAGAGGAACGGGTGTCCTGATGGACACGGCAGGGGTGGGGGGAGGAGGAGTGAAATGGGTCACACGGCCCCACAGCAGGCTGGGTGAAAGCAGGGCTCAAAGAGACAGGAGGCCTGGGACACAGGCAAAGTCTGTGTGAGATGCTGCCTTAACCAGCCCTCCACCAGCGTCCTCAGAGCGCCCTTTCTGTCTGGCCTGCAAGCAGAGATGGCTTTGCAGTCCCTGGCCCAACATGTCCAGACCTTGCACCCTGCAGTTGAGAAGGTCCTCTCTGTCCATGGCAATATAGTGGTTGTGTGAGTAGCACAAGGGGCCTGGGGGGTTGGGGCATGGTGGCACGTGGCTGGGATCAGCTTCCTTCACTCTGGTAAACGGGAACATCAGGGGCTGGGGCCTAAAAAGAGGGGCCTGGGGCATTGGGTCCGTCACCAGGAGGGTGGCACGAGAAAGACAGGTACACTAAGCACCTTGAACTTTCTCCCTCTCTTTTAGGCAAATGAGTGCTGAGGACCCTGTCCTTCTGGAAATTTGCCTTGACTCCTGTCTGGAATATCTTTCCGTGTTTCAGCAGCTCATGTAGGGCTTTCTGCCACCCCTTTTTCTAGGCCAGTGACAGGAAAAGGGGGCTGAGTCTCACCTGGCGTCCCTTCCTAGGTCACGCAGCCTTCCCTAGGAGATGGGACCGCACAGTTATTATGAGGGCCTAACGATCTGCTGTCTTGGAATGCTTTTTCCTTTTTGCTGGAGGAGGAAGGGAGGAGTGTGTCAATGTTTGTTACCACGGAAAATAAAACCAGGCTAGTGAGCTGCGTCTGAGTTTCTGTTCAGTGCCTACGTCGCAATTTTTTCTTTCTTTGTCCTTGCATTGGAAGGGCGGCTCTGAGTTCCGTCCTGCAGTATTGCTGCATTAACATCCCACCGCTCATGTCTCCCACAAGTGGTCCAGCCCTGGGGACACTCAGCAAGGGATGCAGAAGAGCTGCTTCTCCCAAACCCTGCCTGTCCCCATCCCGGTCATCCTGGAGTATCCAGGCCTGTCACTGGGGCCGGGGTGGGTGGCCTTCCACCTTCACTTGTATTTCTCACCATCGTGCCATTGTGGCCTATCTGCTGCTGTGTACATTGGGTGTGGGTGACAGTGATGGCCATGGTTGGCATGGCAGCTCCATTGGCTACTGGTGTCCACGATGCAGGCATAAAGCAGAGGAACCTGGTTTCAGGCTGAGGGCAGAAGGGAGCCACCAACCATGGGGCACATCCAAGCTCTTCCACCCTGTATGGAAATGGTCCTCAGGTACCTTCACTGCACCAGGCACAAAGTCTTACAGCTCTCTGCAGGGCTGTAGGAGCCAGGGGCTGTCAACTGGGAAGTGACCCTGTGCCTCCTGGTTTGCTGGGTACCAGTCTACTTCTATGTGTGGAAAAGGGTCAAGTCAACAGGAAAGGTGTGGCTGGTGTTGGGCAGGGGGGTGAGGGCGGCATGGCCTGGAATGTGTGTGCCTCTACAAGGGTCACTATGGACCCAGCAAGTGACTGGACCTGGGCTACACCGGAGGGGCCTGTCCTTCCATGCAGACTCATTATTCTCACCCGTCCCTTTCTGGATCCAGGCAGGAGCTGGCCCTTCCCTGTGTCCATCACTCCCAGCTCTGCCCTCTGACTGCCTCTCCCTTTCTGTATTCCTCTCTCATTCCCTCAGTCAGCTTGACGGTCTTGGTGGTCTTGTCTCTCAGGGGCTCTGTCCACTGCCTCTCTGACCCTGAGGCCCCAGAGGGAAGTCTCCACACATCCCTCCCTCAGGGTCTCCCTGTTGAGTTATGGACACAGATGTGTGAACTGACACATAATAGTAAGACAGTTGAGCTGTGGGACATTGCCAGGTCCCTGGAGGACAAGACTACAGTGTGTCACGTCTCCTTCCCAGCAGGGTCCCCAGAGCTTGCATGTTGGGCAAGGAGGCATTCCCCAACCCTGTCCCTGTTTCCCTTGCCTCTGTCTGTCTGACCCACTTAGAATCCCCAACTGCTAAGGACCTCAGCTCTGTACCTTGGATGACCTGGAGTTTTGGGCTGCTGGGCTCTGAGACAGACATGTGCTTGCCACACTGTCACACAGACTGTCCTTGTCCTTCAAGCCTTCATCTCCCCATGTGCCTCACACTGTCTCTTCCCTACATGAACACACCCTAGAAAGCTGCCCCAACGTTGCCACTCAGCAGAGCTCACGTGGGCTTACACCCCCTTCCCCGTGAACACCCTTCCCTGTTCAACAGGAGCCATGCCTAGGGCCCCTGACCTGAGGGAGCAGTGGCCCTGTCTCTCCCCTCCCTCTAGCTGACTTGTATTTCTGTGGGGCTCCCTGGACCCCAGCCTTGCCCCTGGCTTTCTTCAGGGAGGGGCTCTGGCTCTGAGGAATCGAATAGGGATAGGCAGCTTTGGGCTGCCCTCCTTTCTGAGCTCTGGGCATTCCTGCCAGTATGGGGCTTGTGGCCTGTGTGGCCACCAGCTCAACTGGGAGCCTTAATGGGGAGGGAGCCTCACGGCCCTTCTGAGCAGCCTGGCCCCCCAGATCGTGTACTTCACTGCGACATTCCCCTACGTGGTCCTCGTTGTGCTGCTGGTGCGTGGAGTGCTGCTGCCTGGAGCCTTGGACGGCATCATCTACTATCTCAAGCCTGACTGGTCGAAGCTGGGGTCCCCTCGGGTGAGGGGCACATGGCCATGCAAGCAGCATGGGGTGGGAGATATGGACCTGTCAGGCTGGGCCCTTCAAGCCCCTTGTCTCCTGGCCTTGCACAGAACAGCCCTGTCTAAATTATTCAAGGTGCTCATCCTACCTTGCCCCACCTCCTCCAGGTGTGTATAGATGTTGGGACTCAGATTTTCTGAAAAAATTGCATCTGTACTAAACATGTACAGACTTTTTCTTGTCATCGTTCCCTAAATGATCCAGTATAACAACAGCTAGTAAGCTAGAGATCATTTAAAGTGTATGGGGAGATTCCAAGCTGGTGGGTAGAGGGAGGAAGCAGAAAGCGTGCCTCCTAAAGTAAAATCTTGTAGAGATGCTGGAGATACACCTTACAGGAAAAACCACTGAGAAGAGGCAAAACTTTGACTCCTCCACACCTCCAGCCAGCGCAGGGCATCTCCACATTAAACGGAGAAACCAGGAGGGCTCCCACGCTGCCACCAGATGCTTGCACCCAGGCGGCTTGGGAAGACGCGGACCACAAGGTGAGCTAAGGGGTACATGGTACTCTCACAGACAACCCTGG
This sequence comes from Castor canadensis, assembly GCF_047511655.1. Classification (NCBI taxonomy): domain Eukaryota; kingdom Metazoa; phylum Chordata; class Mammalia; order Rodentia; family Castoridae; genus Castor; species Castor canadensis. The sequence goes on along the minus strand of NC_133405.1, from coordinate 928,962 downwards.
GCCAGATCAGCATAGCCCCCTGGACAGACCCCCCAGGGAAAAAAGAAAAAATACTGAATAATAAGAAATAAAAAAGACACGTAGCAAAGACGACGGGGTGCCCTGAGCACCGAAGAGGTGGGGAGGGGAAATTCCTCACAACAACCTGGCTGGAGAAGGCAGGAGCACCGGCACACGCCCAGCAACCAGTAGTGGGAAATCTTGTAAAAATGGCAGTGGGAGGAAAACTCCACAGGAGAGGGGGGAGGACCCACTTCCCACGTGAACTGTAACTAAACATGCAGGCCTGAGAAAGCGGGTGCAGTGTCACCTCCCCCAGTGTGCTTGGAAAGGGGAAAGCTTGTAGCAGAGGCTCACGCACAGGAGAACTCTGAGCAAACAAAGCCTGCAGGGCCAGGTGAGTGCTAAGCTCACCCCTGAGATCTGCATAAATAACGCCTGCAGCAACAGCAGGCTGACAGCAGCAGGCAGGTGAGCTACAGCCTCAGATACCATTCTCAGAACTGTCTCCAGACTCTTTTTTTTCCTTTCTCCCTACCTTTGATGAGAAAACAACCAAACTACACTACACCTGCATGCTGAAAAACTTACTGCATGGCCCACTGTATGCACATATGAATAAATGAATAAAAAAACTTTTCGTTTTGAAATAAAAGTAATATTGACTTTCACAAACCCCTCATGCAGTTTCTCTTTCCTTTCCATTTTTTGATGGTGCTGGAGTTTAAACTCTGAGCCTCATGCTTGTAAGGCTCTACCACTCTGCCAGCCCTTTTTGTGTGGGTTATTCTTAGATAAGGTCTCGCTTTGTGCCTGGGATGGCCTGCACTGTGATCCTCCTATTTTTGCTTCCCTGTGTACCTGGGATGACAGGCCCATGCCACCACATCCAGCCATTGGTTGAGATGAGGTCTAGTGAACTTCTGGCCTGGGCTGGCCTCAAACTGCAATTCTCCTGATCTCAGCCTACCACATAGCTAGGATTACAGGCATGAGCCACCAGTGCCCACTCCCCATTTCTATTAACTTATATTACTTGCACAAAGGGGTTTCATTATGATATTTCCACATATGAATACAATGTACCCCAATTAAATACACCCCCCTGTATCACTGCTCCTTCACCTCTCTTCCCCTTCTTAAAACAATTTCAACAGGATTCATTGTTCTATTTTCATACATATGTATAAAGTAGTTTGACAATATTCATCTTCCTCTACCCTTTCCTTTCACCCACCTCCCTCTTACTAGAACCCATCCCAAGCAGAACCTCTTTTACATTCCTGTCATTCAGTTTTAAGGACTAAATTCCACCTATGAAGAGAACATGCAATATTTGTCTTTCTCAGTCTTGTTTATTTCACTTAATGTGGTGATCTCTAGTTCCATCCATTTCCTGTAAATGACACAATTTCATTTTCTTTTATGGCTGAATAATACTCCATTGTGTAAATATACTGCATTTTCTTTTGTAAATTTTTTCATTTTATTTTATTTTTCCATTTTTATTAGTATATATTTGTTGTACAGGGGGGATTCATTGTGACAGTTATGAATAGCCTTACATTGTACATTGGTTAGATCGCTCCACCATCTCCCCCCCCACACAAATCCCTCCCTGTCCTACTTAAAGCAATTACAAGAAGCTTCATTGTGCTATTTCCTATATGTATATGAAGCCCATCAACAATATTCCTTCACCTTCTTCTCCTCTCTTCACCCTCTCCTTCTCACAAGTAACCCCCGCACACACACACTGTACCTATTTTACAGTTCTGTCTTTCAAATTAATTTCAAAGCCAATGTTCAAAGGGGTTCCTCAATGTATCCCTACTGTGAGTGTACTTTACTTTGGTCAGCTCAACCTCTTCCATTACTCTCTCTTACCCCTTTACCTCTGAGATCAGGAGGATCACAGTTCAAAGCCTGCCCTGGCAAATAGATCACAAGACCCTATCTCAAAAAAACCCACCACAGAGAGAGACCAAAATGGTGGATAGTTGACCCTGGGACCTTGACCTGCACAACTTCAAAGAAATACTCCGGATTTTCATGGCAGCAAGGACTGGGCAAGCCTGCATTTTCTGCCAACCAAGATACTGCCAACACTTTGGGGGGTACATAATAACATTGGCCTACCCTTAAACTAGCTTTTTATAGTGCATTACAGCCAGGCATAGGGTCAGGCAGCCGCCAGCCCACTTTTCTATTCACCGGCTGGGAACAAGTCAAACCCAATGCAGAGAAGTGCAGAAAGAGAACTGCAAGCATCTGGGAAGACCTGGACCCACCAAACACATGTGGACACAAAACCTCTGTCTGATGCCTGCCTGTGCTGCCCTGTAGTTGACCCAATTTCACCTGAGCAAGTCTGAAAACCTGCCAGGTGAGCACAACACACTGTTTTGGAGGGGAGGGAACCACATATTCTAACGCAGCTGGGGAGCCAATTGCACCCCACCCCGGACAAAAAGTAGTGGCCAAACCCACAGAGGGATCATTTCCCCTCTGCCTGAGGGGGGAGGGGCAGAACATGGAGCTGAAAAAGCCCATGCAGAGATGGGGTGAGTCAGCAGCACTGTGGGGAAAACCAGGCATTGCACTGCCTTGAAGAAACCGGGAGCAAGCTGAAACTGACAGACTCACCAAGAGAAAAGCTCATCTCTAACTCACCGGCTTGCCCTGTGAGTGGAAGGGGCTGGTGACTGCTCATTTACCAGTCCCTCATGGGACCACTTCTAAGAACCTGCCTTGCCAGAAGGCCTATCCCACTAAGGAAGCCCAGGCATAAACACCCAGAGCCTAGCCCCCCCAAAGCTGTCCAATAAGGAGGGGCAAGATTCATTGCCACACAATCCCACTTACCAACCTCAAGAGGGGCAATGTCTTGGTCAAAGGCCCTGTAAAAAAGCATCACCACCTGAACCTGAAATGAGAGGAAAGAGTCTAGAACATTTATTGAACTGATATTATATAGTTTTTTTTTATCATTTTTACTTTTAATTTTCTTCATTTCTCTTCCATCTTACCGTTACCTACCTTCCTACTCCATTCTGTCCAAACACTAATTTGCTCAGCCCTCTACTGCTCCACTTTCCTTTCTCCCCCACAATTTTTTCTTTCTCTTCTCTTTCCTTTTTCTCTCTCTTCCTTACCTTCCTCTCCTCTCCCTCCCTCTTCCCCCACTACCCTAACCTCCTCAATATGCACCACCCACTGAATAACCTCTTATGCTAACTTTACACATCACCCCATCCTTCCTATCTGACCACAATTCCCAACAACAGCACTCTCTCCCACAATGACTGAACTACACTTAAACACACACTAAGAACTTAGTACCCTAGATTCCCCATGCCTCACACCTTTCCCTCTCACCCCATCCCCCCTTTCTGCCCTTTCTTCTAGCATCAACTCTTTAAAGACCTAAACAGATACCTCTATCCAAATAACCTTTATTGCCTTCCCAGTCTCCATGGCTTATACATAATATCATCAAGGAACTCTGTACATGCTTTGTAAATAACTGGTCTGGCACTGAATCTGTGAATCTGTTATTGATAAGTTATACCTCCAGATCAGGGAGCAGAAATAGCACATCAACCTAGCTAATGACTAAGCCAGACGTAGCACAGTAATTGAGTCAAGGGGAAGATAACAGGTGATTAAAATCCCCAAGTAGCCACTCAATAAAATAGGAGCACCGCACATCATAGAACATGGGGAGAAAAAGAAGGCAAGGAAACAAAACCCCTGAAAGGACTACCAATATAATAGAGGATTCAGCGGAAAATGAAGAAAATGAACACCCACTTGCTGAAACCAGTAGAATGACGATAAGTATGTCTAATGAGTCCAATGAGGTCCATAAAGACATGCTGAAAGAGCTCAAAAATGAACTCATAGAAATACTCATGAAGGAGCTTGACAAGAAGCTCAAGGAGAACATACAAAAACAACTCAAAGAATATCAAGACAGCACAAATAAAAGACTTGAGAAGACATAGAAACACTAAAGGAACTCAGAGAGGACTTCAACAAACACCAAAACGAAACTAAGAAGATTATGAAAAAAAAGATAAATGAAACAGAGAAGACAACACAAGATAGGAATGAGGAATTTAACAAAGATATGGAACTTCAAAAGAAAGAATCAAAAAGAAATCCTGGAAATGTAAAGTTAGTTCCTTAAATAAAATAAAAAATACAGTTGAAAGCCACTCCAGCAGACTAGACCAAGTGGAAGACAGAATTTCAGGGACTGAAGACAAAATATAGATATTAATGGAAAAACAGAGGAGTCCTTAGACAAAAGACTCAAGAGCTGCAAAAGGAACATGCAAGAACTCAGCAATTCCATTAAAAGATCAAACCTGCAAATCATGGGCATTGAAGAAGGAGAAGGGGTGCAAGTCAAAGGTGTACATAATATAATATATGCAACAAAATAATGACAGGAAATTTCCCAAATCTCAAGAACGTTATGCACACCCAGGTACCGGAAGCCTTTGGGACACCAAACAGACATGACCAAACTAGAGCTTCCCCACAGCATATTATCACTAAAACAACTAGCACAGAGAACAGGGAAAGGATACTGAAGACTCTAAGAGAGAAAAATCAAATAACATATAAAGATAAACCCATCAAAATAACACCAGATTTCTCAACAAAAACCTTAAAAGCAAGAAGGGCATGGAGTGAGGAATTTCAAGCACTGAAAGAAAACAATTACAGCCTTAGGATACCCTACCCAGCAGAGCTACATTCAAAACTGATAGAGGAATAAAAGTCTTCCATGAAAAAGAGAAACTAAAACAATATATAACCATCAAACCACCACTACAGAAGATTCTACACAGAGAAAGGAATCCTACACAGAGAAGATGAAAACTAACATAACCACAAAAGGATGGGAAATATTAAACCTCAAGAGAAGAACAGAAATGTCATCAGAGAATAGCATAGAATTGGCTGCTTACACACAAATCCCTAAACAACAAAGCAACTAAATGGCAAGAATCACCATATATCTTTCAATATTAACACTGAATGTTAATAGACTCAACTCCCCCATCAAAACACACTGTTTGACAAACTGGATTAGAAAGGAAGACCTCACAATCTGTTGTTTACAAGAAAGCCATCTTATTGACAGAAACAAACACTGTCACAGGGGTGAAAGGGTAGTAGAAGATTTACCAAGCTAAGGGTCCCTGAACACAGGCAGGTGTAGCAATACTTATATCAGATAAAGTGGACTTCAAACCTAAATTAGTCAGAAGGGACAAGGAAGGACACTCACTTCATACTAATAAAAGGAGCAATGCCTCAAGAGGAAATATCAGTTTTCAACTTATACGTGCTCAACATCAGTGCACCCAGCTTCATTGAGCATACACTAATGGACTTAAAATCACAGGTAGATCCCAACACAGTGGCAGTGGGAGACTTTAATACTCATCTGTTACCAATAGATAGGTCACCTAGACAAAAAAGTCAATAAAGAAACTCTAGAATTGAAAAACACCATAGACCTAATGGACCTGACAGATGTCCACAGAGTATTGCACCCTGTAACAGCACTATATACATTCTTCTCAGCAGCCCATGGAACTTTCTCCAAAATATAACACACCCTAGGGCACAAAGCAAGTCTCAACAAATATAAGGAAATCCAAATAACCCCCTGCATACTGTCTGACCACAGTGCAATAAAACTAGAACTCAAGAACAAAAGAAGGAGTAGAAAATATACAAACAATGGGAGGCTGAACAACACATTGCTCAATGATCAGTGGGTCATAGAAGAAATTAGGGAGGAAATCGAAAAGTTCCTAAATGTAACGAAAATAAAAACACAACCTTTCAGAACCTGTGGGACAGAGCAAAGAGGAGTTGCTTCTGTTGACAAGGAGATTCAGTAGGGACTTGAGGATTCAATGTTCAACAGAGATGTGGAGAAGCGCTGTATTAATCAAAACTGTGTACCTTCTTGTTCAAAACAAGTAATTAATAAATACCCTCATATAACACAGCGTTTTAACTTACTCGGAATTGTCTCACAGGAATTTTTCAAGCCTGTTCAAAATGTGTTTTCGAATTTTTAAAAAAAACTTTTCCCTTTGGAAACAAAAGAAAAAGAAAGAAATTGAAACCCCAGTTCACTCCCTCCAACCTCCCGTATGCTCAGTCTCCGCTACAAGGTTCTGCAGTCTGCTCCATCATCCACGGGAATTGGTGCTGCTCATCAGTACCTCAACGGCAAGACTATTTGTATGCCAACTCACTGTGACTCCTCGCACTGCTTCAGAACATCTAAACTTTGCAAATCCCCAGGTACTTAGGTCTCATTTGAGGCGCCTTTCTTTGAAAGTGTCAAGTTTATATCTGAAGTCTCTTCCTTTCTGCTCTCCTCTTTGGGCCCCATGTTGGGGTATTTCTGGTACTGAAGCTGTCTGCTCCAAGAGCCCCACAGTCTCCACGAACAAGTGCTCTCAGCTTCTAGGCCAGGTCCTCTCCCTTACGCTCCGGTGGGTTTCTGCTGTTTTCTGACTCAACTTAGGAAGACTCAGTGACTCTGTAACCAGCCTGCATGATTCCTGCATACAGGGCAAGATCACATCTCAGAGTTTTTCCCAAAGCTTGTCCCATGGCCTCTGAGTCCACTAAAGCACGATCTTTAGTTTTAGAAACTTCAGTCAAGGGGAGAGAGGAGCGAGAGGGGAAGAAAGAAGAATAAGAAAATGGAGTGGCCAGAAAAGTGCCATGTTCCTACCTTGGAATGTTGGGATCCCCTCTGGGAGTGCAGGCAGAAGCAGAAACTGGGATAATTCCAGGGGAATTGCGTATGGTTCTAAGTTCAAACAGGGCTGTTTAGTGTCCATGTTTCCTGTTGTAGTGTGCGCAGAGAAGCTGGGAAGAAAGCCTTCTCCCTACTGCTGCCTAGACCCCAACACTGTGCTGGCCCTCCCAGAAGAGGAAACTTCCAAAACATTACAATACCTTTAGCTCGTTATTAGATAGCGGGTTAGGCAGATGAGTAGTGCCATTCTCAAGGTTCCATATTCTTATCCCCCATGCCACTCAATGAAGTAAGCCACTTTGATGACTCTGCATTTGCAGAATAAAAGTGGAGGCTCTGAGAGCCCTTATGCCCGCCCCCCTCCCAGTAATTACACAGAACCACAGAATCTGAGTGGGGGAGAGGGGCCTTAAGTGTCCGCCAGTCTCAGGTTCCATTACTCGTTTTTCAGTCCTCTCTGGCAAGATTCAGTGATCACCAGATTCAACCTGGGACAAACTTGGATGTTTTCACCTCTTGAGTCAGCCCAAAGACCATTCACATAGTGGTAACTGGACAACAGGGGCTACAGTTTGAGCAGATCTGACTTAAACAACATTATGAAGACCTGTAGTAGATCCAAGGTTTGCGAATAAAACAATAGTCATTGGGGTTTGGGTTTGGACTCAGCTCTGTGACCTGGGGAAGGTATTTTCCCCTTGGTTGGTGGATGCTGGTATAGCTTCCTTCCTGACCTCTCCTAGGACTTCTTGAGTCCTGCCTTCGCCACTATGTAAAGCAAGTTACAGGCCATGGCAACTCCTCTAAGGACACACTCTTCCTATGAGCCATTAGCAATACTTTTGAGGACTGTTCCCCGTGGTCCAGATAGGCTAGAAAGCCACTGTCTGGGCTCTGAGAAGCTGCGCTGCTGGGTCCAGGCCACTCTGCCTCTAATGCTCCCTGAGGATGGACTTTTCATCCTTCTTAGGTTCCCTAACAGCAGATGGTAACAGCAGAAGATCCAACAGGCTACTCCTCAGGTTTCTACTTCAGGCACCAATCTGGCCCTTGCAGGTAACCTTAGACCTCTTCTCTAGGGCTGTGTAGGGATGTGAGGAAAGAGCAGGAACGGGTACCCTAGCAACCTTCACAGCCTGGCCACTGCTCTGTGCTCTACCCTGTGATACACTTTGTAGCAGGGAGTGTAATAAGAAAAAGCAGCAAACCACTTCCATGTCAAAGTAATAGCAGACTGATGAGATTTTATTTAGTTTTGTTTACATATTATTGTGTTATCAGTATTTCATTTATTAATTTATAACTCATTAAATTGTAGTTGATCTATGCTAAGTAATGCAGCAGTGAAAAAGAGTGAAGTAAACCACTCCCAGATGTATTATTCAGGCACATATTACTACAGTAAGGGCAGTGAATGGTTGTATACTATCATCTCATGTGATATTTTCACGTATGAATGTGGTTGTTGCTTGTGTGTGTGTGTGTGTGTGTGTATGACTGTGTGTATGTGTATTTGTGAGTATGTGCAGGAGTGTACGTGTATATATGCGTGTATCTCAGTATGCAAAGGTGTGGGTGTGTGTTTTGAGACAGGGTCTCACTCTGTAGCTCAGGCTGCTCTCAAATTTGTGATCTTCCTGCTCAGCTTCTCAAGTGCTAGGATTACAGGTGTGAACCAGTACACCCCGCCGAGTGTGTTTTTATATGCACAAGATAAAGCAAGGAAAGAAATGTTAGGAATGGCTCACTCTGGAGAGTATGGGGAAGACTGAAGAATCAGAAATTTTCACATTGATTTTCATGTCTTACTTTTTAAGTGCTTTGATCATGTCTGACTTCTACTTTCGTTTTTGTGTTTTTCAATATTTTTAAGGTTTAGGGCTCAATTAAACAAAGCAATCCCTCTATCACTGCAGCACTGACATGAGAGAAAAGAGTAGAAATGACTGTGTGTGGCAAAGCTAAAGCCAAGGACACAAGTCCAAGAAAGACGAACATGGACTGAGAAGCACAATCTCACTCAGAGTTTCAAGGGGTGACAGAGGAGCTCATGGGAAGGCTCAGCATGCAGAGTGGTAGGAGGCTGGGCTTGTCACAGGAGGGGGTTAAGCTCAAGCTGTTGGTTGACCCTGTCTGGAAGGCGACTGGTCACTCTGGCTTCTGTCGGGCTCCCGTGACAGTAGGGGAGGATATGGCTGGGAGGTGGGCAGTCTGGGCTGGGATAGGCTCCATCAGCACAGAGGACTTCGGGCAGGAGCTTATTGTGATGTCTGAGGCAGGGTCAGTGATAAGGGCAGGAGCAAGGGGTAAGTCACCCGGGGTAGAAAGCTTTGTGATCATCTGCTTTGAAGTGAAGAGTTGGCACGCTGCCCTGTAGGGACCCGTAGCTCAAAGACTCCACGTGCCTGTTGGGTAAATCAAAACCAAAATACTACTCAGTATAACACACAAGTGGCTGCGAAACTAGAATTGCAACCACATCTATGCCAAATGGTCTATAATCAAAATGAATTTTCTGGTTTCATTTTTCTGACTTTGACTTCAGTGGTCCCAGGAAAATGGCATGTCCGTAAGAAATGAGTGCCTTTCGGTGGCAGTGAGCCCTTAATTCATATTGATTCACTAAATATCTAGGATCTTTAGAAACCTTTGTCTTTCTTTTCTTCATTGCTGTGATGGAGGATGCACAGGGAAAACCGGGAGACTGACAACAAGTCAGTCCTGCTTGTAATTTGGGACCTACAAAGGCAAGGAGGAATTAAACTTCCCTGACGTTGAGGAAGCAACTCAGCCAAGGGTATGGCTCATTCAGCCCCCCATTTTCCCTTGCTGTCCTAACTCTGTCCTGAGACCTGGCCCAGTCCTTTGCCCTCTGCTCTTCTCACTCTGGTGAGACTCTGCCTGACCTGGTACTTACTGTGGAGAATGTAGAAATGAGCAATAGGCATTCACTCAATAAACATTTATTGATACTTCTGACATGTGCCAGCCACTCTTTGAGAGACCAGCCTGGGACTCAGGATGCTTAGACAGACAGAGAAATAGTCAGAGAATTACAGGTGTCAGTGGTAAACATGACTGTGGAAGCCTGGAGTGCTGTGGGAGCATAGGGAATGGAATAACCCAGCCGAGAGGGCCAGAGGAGGTGTCTGGAAGAGGTAACACGGGAGAGGCAGAAGCTACTGTGGGTTGTGTGACCTTCTGCTCTAGCACCCTGTTCACAGCTCATTGGCTGCAGGGATCCTGGAAATTGGAGGCGACAATATAGGTAATGTGCAAAGTCAAAATTGTCTAAGATTACCTTGCTAGATCTTCCCTCCCCAGGAAGTCCCTCTAGCAACATCAACAACTCTGCAGGCCCAGTCTCTTCAAAACGTGGAAAAGCTCCACCGGAAACACTGCCTTTAGGTTTCTGAAAAACAACTTCATATTTAGGATTCTTTTATCTTGGTTCGTCTTTCTAATAACTCAACAGGTCAACTGCTGTGACTCACATCAATGGCTCTTCATTGTCTGTGAACACAGGGCAGAATTCACAAAGCTAATAGAGTGAGGGTAAGACCTACGTCTAGAAAAGCTGGCTCCACTCTGATCAGTGGAAAGGGCCTCAGGGTCACCCACAGATTGAATTGCTAGCAAAATGTCCTCTCCAGCCCAGGAGCTCGACAAAGGAAAATATGGGATGGGCCCATTGAAGAGAAACCACACCTCAAGCTCTGAGTTTATTATCTTCGGCTTTGGGGACCTGGCTAGGCTGCAGATCCTCTTTTTTGGACTCTTTCTAATCGTGCACCTCATCACCCTAGCAGGACACACAACTGTTGTGCTCATCACTCTCATTGACACCTGCCTCCAGACCCCCATGTATTTCTTCCTCCGGAACCTGTCCATCATTGAAATTTGCTATATATTAGTCATTGTCCCCAACATGCTGGACAATTTCCTTTCCAGGAACCAGAAGATGCCCTTCCTGGGATGTGCCCTGCAAATGCATCTCTTCATTGCTCTGGGTGGGGCAGAGTGTTTCCTCCTGACTGCAATGGCCTATGACCGCTTTGTAGCCATCTGCAACCCCCTGCGCTATACACTCATCATCACCAGGGCCTTCTGCCTGCAGATGTTGGCGCTGGCATGTGTCAGTGGCTTTGCATTGTCACTTGCCCTCACCACACTGATATTCCTCCTGCCCTTCTGTCAGTCCCATGTGATCGATCATTTTTTCTGTGACATCCCTGCTGTTCTATACCTGGCCTGCTCAGACACACAGGTCAATGAGATTGCAGTGTTCCTGGTCTGCACATTCATCCTGTTGATTCCCTTCTTGCTGATCCTGTTCTCCTATGGATTCATTATCACTGCCATCCTCAGAATCCACTCGGCTGAGGGCAGGAGCAAAGCCTTCTCTACCTGTGCAGGCCACCTGCTGGTCTCCCTTCTACACTATGGCTGTGCAATATTCATCTACATTCGCCCCAAGTCCTGTTACACGCCAGAACAGGACAAAATTGTATCCTTAGTCTATACGAATGTAACTCCCATGCTTTACCCTGTGATCTATAGTCTGAGGAACAAGGAAGTCAAGGGAGCCCTCAGGAGACTCCTGGCAAGCCACCGCTGATGAGGCAGCATCTCAACACAAGTTGCAGCAGAAGAAATGGCCCAACATGACTGGCAAGGCCCTTTTTCAGTGGTCTATGGTCACCTCACTACCCACTCTGTGGCCCCACACCTCCCTTTGACAGCTCTCATTTTGTATGCTGGGAAAGATGGAACGAATCCAAAGGTTTTCTGGGATATGGCATTACTGACTGCAGTGTTTGTGGATGTTTTTCTGCCTTCTTGTGAACAATTCCATCCATCAACTGGTGCACTGTCAGAGATCTGGTCACGGACAAGCAGAAGGTCACAAGATGATCCAAATGAAACTCTTCTCACCAGAGAGCCAGGATGGATAGAAAGAGCTCACAGATACAAAATAAGTCAAGTGAAGAGGAGAAAGGCACCATTCCAGAACCTGAATTTCTGCACCACCAGAAAACAGTCTAGTTATTACTTGAGATACAACCATGCAAACTGAAGCAGCAGCACCAGCATTCACGGCAGCAATGTCGAAGGCCTGTGACCTGCCCACACCACGTTCCTCTTCAGCCCTTCACCATCCTCACCAGGGCATTCCAGGATCTGCCTCATGCCAACCTCTGGGTCAGCTGATTCCTCCTCCTCCTTCAAATCTCTGCTAAAGGACCACTTGATCTCCAAGGCCCATGTAGGCTGCCCGTCAGTGACCCAGCAGGATGATTGAGGTGCCCCTGCTCTGTGGCCCTATGTGCTTGCATCATTTAGTGTCAAAATGGTTTGTGTGCCTCCCTGGTTGGCCTGGATGCTCCCTGAAGGTGAGAGCTATGCTTAATCTCTGTCACCTCAGCACCGAGGACATGACGGTCATTGAAATGAGCTGCGTTAGTCCCCATGAGCTCTGGCACAGGGATATGTCTTCAGTTGCTAATGGAATGAAACTTTTCATAACCTATCTGCCTGAGACCTCTGTGATTCAGGGACAAAGTCAGTATACTGATCATGAGAAAGTGTTTGCTGAGGCCCCCTCCCTCCCCACAGACTAGAAGAAGTGGCTATGGGTCCCCGTGTTTCCCTCTACCACAGCACTCGATGGGAGGGTTCTTTTTTCTTTTTTTGTGGTACTGAGGTTTGAACTCAGGGCCTTGCACTTTCTTGGCAAGCACTCAACCACTGAACCATTGCCCCCAGCCCTTTTGTGTTTGGTTTATTTACAGGGAGGGTCTCATACATTGTTGTCTGGGCCAGACTCAGACCACGATCCTTCCATCTCCTCCTGTATATCTGGGATTATACACATGTGCCATCACACCCAGACTTTTATTTTTTTATTTTTTTAATTAATTCATTTATTTTTTATTCATATGTGCATACAGTGTTTGGGTCACTTCTCCTCCCTCCCCCACCTCCCTTACTCCCCTCGCCCCTCCCTCTCCCCCCACTCCCCCGATACCCGGCAGAAACTATTCTGCCCTTATCTCTAATTTTGTTGTAGAGAGAGTATAAGCCATAATAGGAAGGAATAAGGGGTTTTGCTGGTTGAGATAAGGATAGCTATACAGGGCATTGACTCACATTGATTTCCTGTGCGTGGGTGTTACCTTCTAGGTTAATTCTTCTTGATCTCACCTTTTCTCTAGTTCCTGGTCCCCTTCTCCTATTGGCCTCAGTTGCTTTTAAGGTATCTGCTTTAGTTTCTCTGCGTTAAGGGCAACAAATGCTAGCTAGTTTTTTAGGTGTCTTGCCTATCCTCACCCCTCCCTTGTGTGCTAAAGCTTTTATCATGTGCTCATAGTCCAATCCCCTTGTTGTGTTTGCCCTTGATCTAATGTCCGCATATGAGGGAGAACATACGATTTTTGGTCTTTTGACACCCAGTTATTTTTTAAAGATAGGGTCTTGCTGACTTTGTTGCGCAGGCTGATCTCAAACCCCAATCCTCCCATAGCTGCCTCCCTCATAACTGGGATTACAGGTATAGGTCAGGAAGGAGTGAGCTTGGAACCTTGATGGACCCTTAATTGAGCAAATAAAGACCAAGGCCACCTCCCTCCCAACTTTGCATTCAACAATGTGGACTGAACCCTTATGGACTGAAGCCAAAAAGCATTCCTAAATGAGGCATGAGGCACGAGGCAACAGCAAGCCCATAAACATCAACCATTTCCAATTTATCCCTCCTATCACTTCAGTGCCATCGGGGGATGCTCTTAGGTGGAAGAGGTAGATCGTGAAGAGCGGGAACCATGTCGACTTGCAGGAAACATAGTCCTCTGAATCCTAGCCAAAGCAATACCACTTTGTAGCAGGCCAACGTCGAGTTGTTCTGTGTGGTGAGGCTATATGCCAGACTGCAGCAAAACAAAACCATCTTTCCCACAGTCTGACAAATGTTCACTGAAACCTTCAAATTTTATCATAAGGACAAGGATGGAGTGCACCCAAACATTTAGCTCCTCTCTAGGTCTGGTTTTCTTCTTCCTTCTGCTGGGCACCACATGAACTTAGAGCTCTATAAATAGGGCTTAGCCATGCACCAGCGGATCATGCCTGTAATCCTAGTACTCGGGAGGCAGAGATCAGGAGGATCGCGGTTCCAAGTCAGCCCGGGCAAAACAGTTTGTGAGACATTATCTCAAAAATCCCATCACAAAATAAAGGACTGGTGAAGTGGCTCAAGTGGTTGCAGCTACTGCCCAGCAAGCGTGAGGCCCTGAGTTCAAACCCCAGTACCACCAAAACCCAGGATCTTGATTGATAAGGAAGAGGTGACTTGGTGAGTGCAGCTGTCTATAAGCCACCCATTGCTCTGGAAATGACCTTCGATAAACTCATTTCCTTGTCCAGCCAGCCTTGTTTGAGTCATTCTTTGGTCTGTCTGTGTCATCCCCATTCAGAGGCGCGTGTTTATTTTACACTTCCCTGAGAAATTCACACAGCACAGGCCCAACAGACCCAAAGGTGAGCCAGGGGGGAGTATCCACGGGGGCGTGGGGGGCACCTCCTCCATGTGGTATGGACTGGCATGCCTCCTTCATGAGTGTCGTCTGCTGTGTGAGTACCTCTAATGGACTAGAAAATGCACTGCAATCCCCGAAAGTAGTATGTATGCACGGGATTGCTGGAGAGCTGTGAGTGAGGTTGCGTGGCCCCTGCTACGGGTGACACAACGTGCTACAAGGCTGAGTTACCTGCCCACAGGGAAACTGCTCACTTGAAAGAGGAACTCCCGCTAGAAAGAGATATGCAAGTAGAGTCTTCTGCATTCACCTCTTACTTGGCAAGAAAGTTATTTAAAAGGGAGGGTTGTGGAGAAGACAAGGCTCTTGGTCCAGCCTGCCACTACAGGTCCTACTGGTGAGTTCCCTCCATTATCCACCCATCCAGGCTGGGCCACACTGGATACTCCATCCCCCTTATCCTCTAGGGAAAAGTAGCCATTTTTTATCTTCCCCTGTTGTCCTGCAGAACAGATGCCTTTTGGCAGCACTGGGGTTTGAAGTCAGGGCATCATGCTTGCTAGGCAGGCGTTCTACCACTTGAGCCACTCCGCCAGCCTGAACAGATGCCTTTTGTATACTAAAAATTAACTTCAGTTATAGGGTTAACATAAAAAGATTTTGGATTGTCTGTTTTCTCTCCCTTCTGCCTTTGTGCTTGTACTAAGATCATTTTGTTACTCAAAGTCAACTGGAAGTTTTATCTCAGCCCCAGCTGGAATGTAACAGCCTGTGATTCCTAGACTCATGAAAGACAAAGGGGAGAAAATGTGAAAGAGCCTTCTTGTAATCCAAGAGGCGGTAAAGTCTGCATAGTATCCATAGCAAATAAGAACCGAATTATTGTTTAGCTGTGTGTGGACAGCTGATCTTAATTTATTCCATTCTGTCTTAGGTGTAATTTGGATTCAACTCTCTCTTAATAAATTGATGGATTTATTTCATTATACTTCTCTGCTTCACGACTACTTCTTTAGTATAAAGTATTATTATTACATCAAGGAAGGGAAACATGGTAGAAAGGAACCAGTAAGTAAGAGATAGACAGATATAAAGAAACTTAAAAGTAAGAGAACATTTTGTCTAGATAAGAAAGATTTTGTATGTTAAAATAAGGTTTTGTCCCAAAGTGAGAAAACGAATGGAATTTGAAAGAAAGGGCACAGTTAAAAGGTTAAAAGCATATCGCAGAAGGACTGTGGCAGGATTTGTGCCATGCCGGCATGCCACGAGGTTACAAATGGTAGGAAACCCAATGCCACCTTGGTAAATTTATGGGAGGCTCTGAAGCCAGAACAGCAATTCGCCAAGGCAGAGGAGGGTGAGGAGGTACATGTCGTATCCAGGGTGCCCTATGCATCAGAAGCAGAGGACCTCATGGGGTGAGTGCTCTCCCAGAAGTTCTGTGACACAGTAGCCAAGGTTGCCTGCAAGTGAGGACCATACAGGGTGACCGGAGGCCCCACGTTGATCTGTGAATATATTGGTCCCCTACTAATGTTGGTTCTCTATTGGAACCCCCTACATGGGTTCTGGCAGACACTGGGACAGAGTGCACCTTAATTTATGGTAATCCCCTAAAACATACTGGGCAATGGACAGCTGTAGATTGATGTGGAGATAGAACAGTAAATCTTACCCTGCAGGGGGACAACTACTCTCCTTGGGAGTTTAGATCTCTCCCGTTCAAGAAAACAAACTAGGGGTGGCTGTGCCTCCGTGGCCCACTCTGAACACCATAGCCACGGAATTTCACCTGAGAGTGTGAACAGTAAAGGTGATGGATGACATGTTTGAGGGCAATGGACGCTGATAAAGATATCTGGCCCACACAGGGTGGTTAATACCAAATAGTATAGACAGCCATGGAAATATGAAGAAATCATGGCTGCCATCAGGGAATTGGAGATGGTAGAAATCATTTTCCCAGCAGATGGCTCCTGGAGGATGTCTGAGGATTATAGAGAGTTAAATAGGGTAGCACCTCCTATCTGTGCTGCCGTACCCAACATTGTCCTTTGACTGAACAACTGATACAGGTGATGGGATCTTATCCTCTGCTCTAGATCTTCTTATGCTTCTATACGTATTCCTTTAGTCACTAAGTCCTGAGACAAATTCGCTTTCACCTGGAACATGCAGCAATGGACCTTTAGAGTACTACCCCAAGGGTATCGCACAGTCCCACCATTTGCCAAGGGATGGGGACTCAGGACCATGGTTTGTTAGCCTACCCACCCACTGTGAAAATGTTTTTTAGATAAATGATATCATGTTAACCTCTGAGTGTCTTTCAGACTTAGAAGAAAACATCTGGAGGAAAAATGATTACACCTGAAGGAGCAGGAATGAGAGATCAATCTCCACAAAGTGCAAGGGCCTGGCACAGCTGTAAAATTTTGGGGAGTCTTATAGTTGAGTTAGACATCCCTGATATCTGAAAAGGTCATAGAAAACACTTGCAACAGCCCGTACTAATTAATGTGAAGCAACTAGAGATGTTTCTAGCACTCCTAAATACTGGCATATCTTTCCACCCTGCTTTGCTCAAGTCAACCATCCCTTATATAACCTGATAAAAGGGAGCCATGTGGAATTGGGATAGAAATACCGAAGAGGATTCCAAACAAAGCTATGATTCTTATAGAGCAGGCTAAACAGTTGTGTGCCCCAGTGCCCCGATGTTCATTGGTTTTAGAGCTTACCAGGAGCCCCAAGGTTTACAGGTGGGGGCCATGGGAGGAAAGAACTTGGACAGTTCCAATAGAGTTGTGGTTCCAGTCATAGAAAGGGGTGGGAGCCCAGTACGCAACACTAGTGCAGCAATTGCTAGTCATATCTAAAGCCCTGAAGCAGGTGGATTGCATCGCTGGACAACTTCAACAATGGTGAAAACAGTATCCAGTAAAGGGCTGGGCTGAAGTACTTTTAACCAAGCCCCTGCATGAGATGGCACACAATCAGACTGCACATAAGTGGCATGCATACTTGCAGCAAACCTTGTGCTGGCCCTGTGACAAATGCCATGCAGGCCATATTGGGATCAGTATCCTCCCAAGCTACTGAACCATCCCCAGTGATTGAACCAACAAGGCCAGATAACGTGCTAGAAAGGTCACCATCCATCCCTCAAGTTTCTTGGTACACTGATGGCACTAGCCAAAGCACAAAACAAGAATGGGTAGCAGTAGCAATACAAATGAATACAGATATGATCTGACTGGGGAGAAAGGAAGGGAAAAGGGAGAATGGGCTGAATTAAGAGCAAAATAGATAGTGATGTCATGAGGAACGGCTACTGACTCTCTATACAGTTAGCCGGGCTGTCTTTAGGGGTTTGACCCTATGGGTGACACAATGGGAAAGAACACTAGCAAGGGCTTGGAAGGCCACTATGGGGACAAGTGCTGTGCAGGGGAGTTTATGAAAGAAGACAAAATGAATCGGAGCCACTAGCAGTCGTGCAATTGGCTGCCCTTAGACTACTAACGGCACGTCCCCATAACCAGAAGGCCGACATCCTCACAGAGAGGTGAGTCATTTGCCTTCAGACACCTGAGGAAGCTGCACATTGTGTGCATGTGAAACAGGGACACAGGACAAGAACTAGAAACTAGCGTGGGATGCAGGCATTCCCATGAAGTATTCTGACAGCTGACATGCTGCATAAACATGTGCGGCCTCTTCCTGGCTATGGTTGCAAAGGTTGGTTAGCTATGCGAACATTACACATCAGTATGCAAGGAAGAGATTGGCAGATGGATTGTACGGGTCCCATGCACCTGAGGGAGAGAGAGCAAGTATGACCTCACTGTGTGGACACTGACATGTTCCTCCTGCAAGAGTCCCCTACGAATGGGGCACTGCTGGAGCTGCTATTAGAGGTATCAGCTGGTATTACGTATGGGTGTTCACAGTATTGCATTAGCAGGACTGCCCATTTCACAAACATGATGTGCAAACTTGGGCTAGGAACCCAGTTTAGTTGTATTTTCACCTATGTGTAACCCCATAGGGGCTGGGTGGATTAAAACAAAAACAGACTGTTAAACAACAGCTAAAGAGTTTCAATGAAGACACCCTGCAAGGGTGGGAAAAGGTGCTCCCAGAAACCACAGGATATTGAATGAAACTCCAAAGGCCAGGGATGGGCAATTTCCGGAGTTGTTGGCCAGATAGGACCCAAGACCCCTGACACCATGCAGGCAATTACCACTTCAGGTGGTTGCACTCCAGGATTTCTGAGGATTTGAGAGGAACCAAGGCCAGGACCAATCCATCAGTGAATCCTGGTGGCTCTAGCAGAATCTGCTCACTTCCTCTTGTTTCCACTGTCCTCACGCAGACACGAGGTGCCATTTACCTCTTCCCTGGATGCCAGCCTCTCCTTCTGCCCTGGCCCCCTTCAGCTATCGTTGGTGTGGGAGGCAGTGGGGTCCTGTGGAGGTATAAGGCATAGGATGTGCCTACTGTGCTCAAGGCCCCCCAGTGGTTTCCACCGCACACAGATTTCTTAAGGCCTGGCATCCACTTACTGTTTGGTCCGTAACGCCCGTCATGGTGCACCTAACTACACCTTAACCCTCACACTTGTAAGTGATGCAGGAGGGGAGTAGGTAGTGTGCGATTTAAATAGGGTGGCCTAGCAAGCCTTTGCTGAGGGAGACACTTCAGTGAGGCAGAGGGAAAGCTGGGGAAGACAGCTGCAGAGACCAAAGCTGGTGCAAAGGCCCTGAGGCAGGAGTGGACCTGGTGTGGTTTATGGAGGGTAAGGGAACTAGTATGGCCTGCTCAGACTGCATAAACTGGATGGGAGCAGAGAAGGCCTGAGAGGGAGCAGGCCTGATCACAGAGGACTCCGCAGGCCACTGTGCTGTGCTGGGTGTGAAACCCAGGGTCTCAGGATGATCGCTAGGCTGGCACTCTACCACTGAGCTGCATACAGCGCAGCCTCACAGCTTTGCTTTGACTTACTGAGAGGGGAGCCCATCACAGGAGGGCTCAGAATGGAGCATGAGGGGACCTGACTTGAGTTTAAAACCACTGGGCAGCCTTGCAAGCCCATTCATGGGGCCGAGTAGATTGTGGTGCTGGTGACCGGCTACACGGACCTGCTGACCTGCACAGGACTTTACACCAAACTGTGTCAATTTTACACCGAGTGTGAACATTCTGAGTTAACCCAGAGGTAAGTTAAAAAAGTGGAAAGAACTACATGTGAAGCTGGACAGGGAGTCCAGCTCAGGACAAATCCTAGGATGGCGCCTGGGCAGTCTGTCAGTCCAGAAAGACACAGTGAGTGACAGAAGACGACAGAGGACAAGGCAGATCACTTAACATATTCCCTTGCGAGATCACACAAACTAAGGCAAAGAGATGAAAACAAGGGAAATTTTTCCCGAGTGGAATCTCTCAGAAATGAATAGAATCTACTAGAATTTTAATGGGAGGAGGAGATGCAACAGAGGTAGCAGGAGTCTTGTAAAGCAGGTACTTCTCCTCTAGCCATCAACAAATAATGTCTATAAAATAGGTGTCAGGAAGGAAAACAGAGTAGAGAAAAAAAAAGAAAAAAGAGGTAGAGAGAGTGAAAGAGAAGAAGGAGGAGACAAAGGAAGGAAAAAGAGCTGGGTGTCTGTCATCCCTGCTACATGACAGGCTGAGATCAGGAGGATCATGGTTCCAGGGCTGCCTGGGCAAAAAATTTCAGAGAGCCCATCTCAATGGACAAAAGATGGGCATTTTGGTGTGTGCCTGTCACCCCAGTGATGTTGGGAACTGAAAAATATAGGCTCAAATCCTGGATGGCCTGGTGAAAATGTGAGACCCTATGTGAAAAATGACCAGATCCAAAAGGGCTGGAAGTGAGGCTCAGCAGGAGAGCACCTGACACGCAAGCCGAGCCCAGAGTCAAACCCCCGTATTGCCAAGCAATTTAAAAAAAAGGGGAGGCTTTACTGTAGTCAGTGCAGCCCTGCGTGCATTCAGTGACAGTCTTCATTGTCCTCACATCACAGCCACCAGCACCTTGCACAGTGGCTCTCGTCCTCCTTCTCTCCCATGTTTTGCAAAGGGACACCGCAGGAGCTCAGTTTTATTATCTTCAGGTGCAAATGTTTAACCATCCTCTTCCTTAGCCTTGTCAAAGAGGCCCAACAAGAGAGAGCAGGGGCACCTGGAGTCAAAATTACACTCGGATGCTAAAGTGGCAGTCACCCCGGACGCCTATGCCTTCTGTCCTAGGGGAAACACGTTAGGATTGACATCTGTTTCCCTGTCCATGTATTGACAGAGCTGGGTTCCTAGGACCTAGATGTTTCTTGTCACCAGGGTAAGCTGGTCAAGACAAGTTTTGACAAACTTCAGAGGAGAACAAGGTCTTCACTTGTGCTACTGAAAGGGGGGGAGGGATCATCAGGTCAAAGATGAAAACTCAGTGCAGGTGCAGGGTACCACGCCCCTCCCCCACGTACACCTAAACATCAGTGATTTCAGTGTTCACGTTGCAGCACCCCAAGAGTGTAGACAGTCTTCCTCCCAGCAACTGCCCCCACCCCCACCTCAGAATCTTCCAGATATTACATGGCCAGGCCACTGCTATTCACTTGCA
The DNA here is from genome assembly GCF_047511655.1 of Castor canadensis. Classification (NCBI taxonomy): domain Eukaryota; kingdom Metazoa; phylum Chordata; class Mammalia; order Rodentia; family Castoridae; genus Castor; species Castor canadensis. The sequence continues at coordinate 907,973 of NC_133405.1, read as the reverse complement.
GAGTTGGAAATACGTAGCCAGGGACCTGCAGACCGTCTCTGTCTACAGAGGGGATTGGAAGGGCAAGGTGAGCGACCTGGGGAAGGTGCGCTGAAGGCACATCTACAGCTCCCTTTGCTTCTGCATGAGCTACCCCTCCCCCCGTCCACGCGGCCTAGGGGAGTCTCCTCCCCAGTGCTCCAGGCTTCTTGCCCAGCCTGCAGACCTCTCAGGCATCGACGTCCCCCTGCCTTGCCAGGGTGCCCTCCCCGGATGCCCGATTGCCCACGGCGCACTCCTCTGTCCCTTGCCCACACTGTCGTCAACCTCCCTGCACTGCGCCCTCCTTGCAGCCTTGCCTGGACTTTTGTAGCCTCCTTGTACCCCCACTCGCCCTGCCAAAGTGGTCCTTTGGAAAGGATCCAACGGCAGCTCTTGGCTTCCCGCACTTTGTGCTCAGGAAGAGGAGGAAGGTAAGGATGAGGACAAAGAGGTGGCATCTGTGCCCCCCTGGACCTGGGCAGCACACTTGGCGCAGCACCCTCTGCTCCACTGTCTTCCCAGGCTGCAGGGACCGAAAGCCCCTCAGGGCCACCTGGCACACTCGCACTGCCCTCCACTTGATGCGCACCTCCTGAGCCCTCCTGGACATCGGACCCTCCCACGACACTACTGTCCGCTCTACCCCGTGCGCCCTTGCCTAGGTGAGAGGCCAGAGGGAGTGGTTGGAGGGGGTGGGAGGTGCTGCTCCAGCTCCAAAGCTAACAGCTGTCTCCCCGCAAACGTCCTCCCTAAGCATTTCGGGCTGCCACACTGCTTGTGCAAATGGGCGCATAGAACCTCTGGTACTTCTGTGGTTGTTGAGCCAAAGCGCGCTTCCTCACAAAGCTCCTCCCATATGGACATGGGTGCCGCCCCACTGGGCTTCCCGAATGGACGCCTAGATGATTGGTTCTAAGCAGCTGGGCTCTCCCATAGGTCCTGGGTGACCTCTTTGCTGCCAAGGCAGGAAAAGTCAGTGTGGCCAGCGTAGCCTACGCCAGGTTGCTTGCGTGAATGAACCAATAGGACCTTAGAGATTTATTCGATTGCCAAGTCAAGGGCTGCTTCCTCTCAAAGCTCCTCCCATGTCAACGGGTGGCCTGTCCCAGAGCACCTGCGCCCGTAGGCCAGGGTGGTGCTCGGTTGCCACGCCAATGGGTGCTTCCCAGCAAAGGCACTCCTGTGTGAACCCTGGAGGACTTGTTTGCCAAGCCAGTGGGCGCTTCCTGGCTTAGCTCCACCCACGAAGAGGCGGGGCCACGCAGTGGGCTGTGCAAGTCCGCCGCTATATGGTCGGTACCCTCAGAGCTGGCGCGCACACCCCCTAATCACTGCAATCCCCATGGCAGTAGAAACCCTGAGGTTTGGGAAGAAGACATGCCCAGGTCCAGAAGGGGCAACCTCATCAGTGACCACCTGCTGGCCTGTCCCCTGTCGGTCAGGGATGGGAGGGAAGCAGATGCCTGCAGTCCAAGCCCTTCACATCCAGGCTGGGGTTGCACTATGGGCAGGTGTGATTGATCTGGTGGAACACCCTGCCAGAGGATCCAGCCTCCCCTGGGTGTACAGGGCTGACGCAAGGCCCTTGACGAGGAACTCAGGAGGAGGAGATGCGCTTGCGCGGGCTCAGTTGACCGCGTGCGCGCCACGGGGCAGAGTTTCGTTGGGGCTTAGTTGGTGGGCGGATCTGGTTGGTCAGAAGGTGTCACGTGACCACACGCCATGCTGAGGCGTTCCAGGGTCCCACCCCGAGGCAAGTCTGCGCATGCGCACAGACGCCCCAGGTTACGTCATAGACCACGCCCTGCGCTCATTCGGGAGGCCGCCTCTGTCGTGGTGAGCACCACGCTGAGGTCTGGGCTCAGCAAACATGCAGTCCGCAGACCAAGGTGCACGTGCTGCAGGCCAGCGCGGCCCTGCTGGCCGGAACGGACCTGGAGGAGCAGGACAGGCGGGAGATGCAGGTGCTCGGGCACCACAGGTAGCACAGGCACCACGTGCTCCTCGCCCACGTGGCCGCCCCGAGCACGGTCCTGGAGGAAACAGCGTCCCTCGGCTGGCTGGGCTTCCTCCACCAGCTCTGCTTGGACACTTCAGAGGATGGTGTCCTAGACAGGCCATTCCAGGGCTGCATGGATGTCCTTTCCAGGCAGGGACAAATCCAGGAAGGCCACTGAGTTATGTGTATCCTACTCCGTTCAGTAACTGGGGTGGGGAGAGGTGGGAGTTGGGGGCGAGGGGGTAGCTGGTTGCAGAAGGGACTGAGGCGGGGCACAGAGGGGTCACCAGGCAGTGGAGCAAGGGAAACAGTGGGAACCCCGCTCAGACAGAGGAACGGGTGTCCTGATGGACACGGCGGGGGTGGGGGGAGGAGGCGTGAAATGGGTCACACGGCCCCACAGCAGGCTGGGTGAAAGCAGGGCTCAAAGAGACAGGAGGCCTGGGACACAGGCAAAGTCTGTGTGAGATGCTGCCTTAACCAGCCCTCCACCAGCGTCCTCAGAGCGCCCTTTCTGTCTGGCCTGCAAGCAGAGATGGCTTTGCAGTCCCTGGCCCAACATGTCCAGACCTTGCACCCTGCAGTTGAGAAGGTCCTCTCTGTCCATGGCAATATAGTGGTTGTGTGAGTAGCACAAGGGGCCTGGGGGGTTGGGGCATGGTGGCACGTGGCTGGGATCAGCTTCCTTCACTCTGGTAAACGGGAACATCAGGGGCTGGGGCCTAAAAAGAGGGGCCTGGGGCATTGGGTCCGTCACCAGGAGGGTGGCACGAGAAAGACAGGTACACTAAGCACCTTGAACTTTCTCCCTCTCTTTTAGGCAAATGAGTGCTGAGGACCCTGTCCTTCTGGAAATTTGCCTTGACTCCTGTCTGGAATATCTTTCCGTGTTTCAGCAGCTCATGTAGGGCTTTCTGCCACCCCTTTTTCTAGGCCAGTGACAGGAAAAGGGGGCTGAGTCTCACCTGGCGTCCCTTCCTAGGTCACGCAGCCTTCCCTAGGAGATGGGACCGCACAGTTATTATGAGGGCCTAACGATCTGCTGTCTTGGAATGCTTTTTCCTTTTTGCTGGAGGAGGAAGGGAGGAGTGTGTCAATGTTTGTTACCACGGAAAATAAAACCAGGCTAGTGAGCTGCGTCTGAGTTTCTTTTCAGTGCCTACGTCACAATTTTTTCTTTCTTTGTCCTTGCATTGGAAGGGCGGCTCCGAGTTCCGTCCTGCAGTATTGCTGCATTAACATCCCACCGCTCATGTCTCCCACAAGTGGTCCAGCCCTGGGGACACTCAGCAAGGGATGCAGAAGAGCTGCTTCTCCCAAACCCTGCCTGTCCCCATCCCGGTCATCCTGGAGTATCCAGGCCTGTCACTGGGGCCGGGGTGGGTGGCCTTCCACCTTCACTTGTATTTCTCACCATCGTGCCATTGTGGCCTATCTGCTGCTGTGTACATTGGGTGTGGGTGACAGTGATGGCCATGGTTGGCATGGCAGCTCCATTGGCTACGGGTGTCCACGATGCAGGCATAAAGCAGAGGAACCTGGTTTCAGGCTGAGGGCAGAAGGGAGCCACCAACCATGGGGCACATCCAAGCTCTTCCACCCTGTATGGAAATGGTCCTCAGGTACCTTCACTGCACCAGGCACAAAGTCTTACAGCTCTCTGCAGGGCTGTAGGAGCCAGGGGCTGTCAACTGGGAAGTGACCCTGTGCCTCCTGGTTTGCTGGGTACCAGTCTACTTCTATGTGTGGAAAAGGGTCAAGTCAACAGGAAAGGTGTGGCTGGTGTTGGGCAGGGGGGTGAGGGCGGCATGGCCTGGAATGTGTGTGCCTCTACAAGGGTCACTATGGACCCAGCAAGTGACTGGACCTGGGCTACACCGGAGGGGCCTGTCCTTCCATGCAGACTCATTATTCTCACCTGTCCCTTTCTGGATCCAGGCAGGAGCTGGCCCTTCCCTGTGTCCATCACTCCCAGCTCTGCCCTCTGACTGCCTCTCCCTTTCTGTATTCCTCTCTCATTCCCTCAGTCAGCTTGACGGTCTTGGTGGTCTTGTCTCTCAGGGGCTCTGTCCACTGCCTCTCTGACCCTGAGGCCCCAGAGGGAAGTCTCCACACATCCCTCCCTCAGGGTCTCCCTGTTGAGTTATGGACACAGATGTGTGAACTGACACATAATAGTAAGACAGTTGAGCTGTGGGACATTGCCAGGTCCCTGGAGGACAAGACTACAGTGTATCACGTCTCCTTCCCAGCAGGGTCCCCAGAGCTTGCATGTTGGGCAAGGAGGCATTCCCCAACCCTGTCCCTGTTTCCCTTGCCTCTGTCTGTCTGATCCACTTAGAATCCCCAACTGCTAAGGACCTCAGCTCTGTACCTTGGATGACCTGGAGTTTTGGGCCGCAGGGCTCTGAGACAGACATGTGCTTGCCACACTGTCACACAGACTGTCCTTGTCCTTCAAGCCTTCATCTCCCCATGTGCCTCACACCGTCTCTTCCCTACATGAACACACCCTAGAAAGCTGCCCCAACGTTGCCACTCAGCAGAGCTCACGTGGGCTTACACCCCCTTCCCCGTGAACACCCTTCCCTGTTCAACAGGAGCCATGCCTAGGGCCCTCACCTGAGGGAGCAGTGGCCCTGTCTCTCCCCTCCCTCTAGCTGACTGGTATTGCTGTGGGGCTCCCTGGACCCCAGCCTTGCCCCTGGCTTTCTTCAGGGAGGGGCTCTGGCTCTGAGGAATCGAATAGGGATAGGCAGCTTTGGGCTGCCCTCCTTTCTGAGCTCTGGGCATTCCTGCCAGTATGGGGCTTGTGGCCTGTGTGGCCACCAGCTCAACTGGGAGCCTTAATGGGGCAGGAGCCTCAGGGCCCTTCTGAGCAGCCTGGCCCCCCAGATCGTGTACTTCACTGCGACATTCCCCTACGTGGTCCTCGTTGTGCTGCTGGTGCGTGGAGTGCTGCTGCCTGGAGCCTTGGACGGCATCGTCTACTATCTCAAGCCTGACTGGTCGAAGCTGGGGTCCCCTCGGGTGAGGGGCACATGGCCATGCAAGCAGCATGGGGTGGGAGATATGGACCTGTCAGGCTGGGCCCTTCAAGCCCCTTGTCTCCTGGCCTTGCACAGAACAGCCCTGTCTAAATTATTCAAGGTGCTTATCCTACCTTGCCCCACCTCCTCCAGGTGTGTATAGATGTTGGGACTCAGATTTTCTGAAAAAATTGCATCTGTACTAAACATGTACAGACTTTTTCTTGTCATCGTTCCCTAAATGATCCAGTATAACAACAGCTAGTAAGCTAGAGATCATTTAAAGTGTATGGGGAGATTCCAAGCTGGTGGGTAGAGGGAGGAAGCAGAAAGCGTGCCTCCTAAAGTAAAATCTTGTAGAGATGCTGGAGATACACCTTACAGGAAAAACCACTGAGAAGAGGCAAAACTTTGACTCCTCCACACCTCCAGCCAGCGCAGGGCATCTCCACATTAAACGGAGAAACCAGGAGGGCTCCCACGCTGCCACCAGATGCTTGCACCCAGGCGGCTTGGGAAGACGCGGACCACAAGGTGAGCTAAGGGGTACATGGTACTCTCACAGACAACCCTGGGCCAGATCAGCATAGCCCCCTGGACAGACCCCCCAGGGAAAAAAGAAAAAATACTGAATAATAAGAAATAAAAAAGACACGTAGCAAAGACGACGGGGTGCCCTGAGCACCGAAGAGGTGGGGAGGGGAAATTCCTCACAACAACCTGGCTGGAGAAGGCAGGAGCACCGGCACACGCCCAGCAACCAGTAGTGGGAAATCTTGTAAAAATGGCAGTGGGAGGAAAACTCCACAGGAGAGGGGGGAGGACCCACTTCCCACGTGAACTGTAACTAAACATGCAGGCCTGAGAAAGCGGGTGCAGTGTCACCTCCCCCAGTGTGCTTGGAAAGGGGAAAGCTTGTAGCAGAGGCTCACGCACAGGAGAACTCTGAGCAAACAAAGCCTGCAGGGCCAGGTGAGTGCTAAGCTCACCCCTGAGATCTGCATAAATAACGCCTGCAGCAACAGCAGGCTGACAGCAGCAGGCAGGTGAGCTACAGCCTCAGATACCATTCTCAGAACTGTCTCCAGACTCTTTTTTTTCCTTTCTCCCTACCTTTGATGAGAAAACAACCAAACTACACTACACCTGCATGCTGAAAAACTTACTGAAACTGTGTTGCATTTTAACTTGGGACACTTGGTGGTGTTTTTTGTTTTGTTTTGTTTTGTTTTGTTTTGATTTGTTTTCTTTTGCTTTGTTTTTTTAAGGTTTTTTCCCGTTTGATGAGACAATGACAGAACTACTTCTCAGACACCATCTCCAGGACTGGAGGCTGTGGGACAAACACCAAAATTAATAAGACTGAAACTTTATTGTGTTTGAACTTTGAGATTTTTTTTCATTTATTTTATTTTTTTTCGATCCTCTGTCTCTCTAATGCCTGTTCAGCTTACTGTTGATTAGTACACTATCTCTCCCTGTTTATATCTTTGAAACGTTTTTTGTTGTTTGTTTTTTTCTACTTGTTTATTTGTTTTTCCCTTTTTCTTTAAGTTCTTTGCTTTCCATCTCCTCTCACCTTTCCATTCTAAATATCACCATTGTTATTATTACAAGCTAGAAAATACTTAATTGCACACAGTACAGGGACAATAACAACACCAAGGGCAATGATGGGAAGACAGAAAAAACAGGGAAACCAGTTTCCCCACAGCAAAAAATTAGTACAGGAACCAGAGGGGAATGAAGAAAACAGATACTCAGATCCAGACTCCAACAAAATGAAGATAAACTATGCCAAAGAACCCAATGAAGCCCACAAGAACACTCTAAAAGAAGAAATACTACAGGTAATCAATGAGAATTTTATAGAGTTGATACTGGATATGGTCAACCAAAATGTACAGGAGACACTCAAGAAATTCCAAGACAACAAAAATAGAGAATTTGAAAAAGCACAAGAAGAAATAAAAAAAACCATAGAAGGCTGTATAAACACCAAAGTGAAATAAAGAACATGATTAATAAACAGATAAATGAACTCAGAACAAAAAGAGACAACATTAAAGAGGAAGTGGCTCAGGAAATGGAAAACCTCAGAAAAAAGAACAAAAAGGAATTGCAAAACATAATGGAAGGCCAATCCAGCAGAATAGAACAAACAGAAGACAGAATCTCAGAACATGAAGATTAAATGGTAATTAAAGGAAAAACCAAAGAATTAGTTTAACAACTCAAGACCTGTGAAAAGAAAATGCAAGAACTCACTGACTCCATCAAAAGACCAAACCTGAGAATCATGGGTATCGAAGAAGGAGAAGAGGTGCAAGCAAAGGGAATGCGTAATATATTCAACAAAATAATAACAGAAAATTTCCCAAATCTAGAGGAAGGTATTCCCATACAGATGCAAGAGGGCTCCAGAACACCAAACAGACCAGATCAAAATAGAACTACCCCATGGCATATTATCATTAAAACAACAAGTACAGAGACCCGAGAAAGTACATTGAAGGCTGTGAGAGAGTAAAAACAAATAACATCCTAAGGTAAACCCATCAAAATCACAGCAGACTTCTCAGCAGAAACATTAAAAGCAAGAAGAGCGTGGGGTGAGATCTTCTGGGCACTGAATGAAAATAACTTCAACCCCAGGATACTCTACCCAGCAAAACTATCATTCAAAATAGATGGAGCAATAAAAGTCGTCCATGATAAGCAGAAACTAAAACAATATGTGACCACAAAGCCATCACTACAAAAGATTCTGCAAGGGATTCTGCACACAGAAAGTGAAACCCAACATAACCATGAAAGGACAGGCAGCACCAAACTACAGGAAAAGAAAAAGCAAGAAAGTAGAGCATAACCTCAACTTAGACAACTAACACAACTAAATGACAGGAACCACCACACACTTACCAGTACTAACACTTAATGTTAATGGACTTAATTCCCCCATCAAAAGGAACCATTTGACAAACTGGATTAAAAAGGAAGTTCCAACAATTTGTTGCTTAAGGAGACCCATCTCACCGACAGAAATAAACATAGGCTTAGGATGAAAGGCTGGAAGATTTACCAAGCCAATGGCCCCCGAAAACAGACAGGAGTAGCAATACTTATCTCTGACAAAGTAGACTTCAAAGCTACATTGATCAAACGAATGTAGAAGGACATTCCATACTAATAAAAGGGGAAGCAGACCAAAAGGAAATAACAGTTGTCAACCAATATGCACCCAATGTCAACGCACCCAATTTCATCAAACATACCCTGAAGGACCTAAAAGCATATATTAACTCCAACACAGTGGTTGTGGGAGATTTTAACACCCCATTATCATCAATAGATAGGTCATCTAAACAAAAAATCAATAAAGAAATCCAAGATCTAAAATATGCAATAGATCAAATGGACGTAGTTGATGTCTACAGAACATTTCATCCAACTTCTACACAATGTACATTCTTCTGAGCAGCCCATGGAACCTTCTCCAAAATAGATCATATCCTAGGGCACAAAGCAAGTCTCAGCAAATATAAGAAAATAGAAATTATACCATGCATTCTATCTGATCACAATGCAATAAAACTAGGACTCAACAACAAAAGTAAAGACAAAAAACATGCAAACAGCTGGAAACTGAATAACTCATTGCTTAATGAACAATGGGTCATTGATGAAATAAAAGAGGAAATTAAAAAGTTCCTAGAAGTCAATGAAAATGAAAACACAACCTACCAGAACCTATGGGACACAGCTAAGGCAGTCCTGAGAGGAAAGTTTATAGCCATGAGTGCATATATTAAAAAGACTGAAAGATCCCAAATCAATGACCTAATGATACATCTCAAACTCCTAGAAATACAAGAACAAGCACATCTCAAAACAAATAGAAGGAGAGAAATAATAAAATTTAGAGCTGAAATCAATGAAATAGAAACCAAAAAAACCATACAAAGAATTAATGAAACAAAAGTTGGTTCTTTGAAAAAATAAACAATATTGACATACCCCTGGCAAACCTGACTAAAATGAGGAGAGAAAAAACCCAAATTAGAAAAATCAGAAATTCAAAAGGGGAGATAACAACAAACACCATAGAGGTCCAGGAAATCATCAGAGACTTTTCGTGAACCTATATTCAAATAAATTCGAAAATCTTTAAGAAATGGACAGATTTCTAGATACATATGTTCATCCAAAACTGAACCAAGAGGAAATTAATCACCTGAATAGACCTATAACACAAAATGAAATTGAAGCAGCAATCAAGAGTCTCCCCAAAAAGAAAAGTCCAGGACCTGATGGATTCTCTGCTGAATTCTATCAGACCTTTAAAGAAGAACTGATACCAACCCTCCTTAAACTGTTCCACGAAATAGAAAGGGAAGGAAAACTACCAAACACATTTTATGAAGCCAGTATTACACTTATCCCAAAACCAGGCAAAGACACCTCCAAAAAGGAGAACTATAGGCCAATCTCCTTAATGAACACTGATGCAAAAATCCTCAATAAAATAATGGCAAACCGAATTCTACAACACATCAGAAAGATCATTCACCACAACCAAGTAGGCTTCATCCCAGGGATGCAGGGGTGGTTCAACATACGAAAATCAATAAACGTAATAAAGCACATTAACAGAAGCAAAGACAAAAACCACTTGATCATCTCGATAGATGCAGAAAAGTCTTTGATAAGATCCAACACCATTTCATGATAAAAGCTCTAAGAAAACTAGGAATAGAAGGAAAGTTCCTCAACATTATAAAAGCTATACATGACAAACCTACAGCCAGCATGATACTTAACGGAGAAAAATTGAAACCATTCCCTCTAAAATCAGGAACCAGACAAGGATGCCCACTATCTCCACTCCTATTCAACATAGTACTGGAATTCCTAGCCAGAGCAATTAGGCAAGAAGAAGGAATAAAAGGAATACAAATAGGTAAAGAAACTGTCAAAATATCCCTATTTGCAGATGACAAGATCCTATACCTTAAAGACCCAAAAAACTCTACTCAGAAGCTTCTAGACATCATCAATAGCTACAGCAATGTAGCAGGATATAAAATCCTCCACCAGGTCTGGTTGGACACGTCAGAGGATGGTGTCCTAGACAGGCCATTCCAGGGCTGCATGGATGTCCTTTCCAGGCAGGGACAAATCCAGGAAGGCCACTGAGTCATGTGTATCCTACTCCGTTCAGTAACTGGGGTGGGGAGAGGTGGGAGTTGGGGGCGAGGGGGTAGCTGGTTGCAGAAGGGACTGAGGCGGGGCACAGAGGGGTCACCAGGCAGTGGAGCAAGGGAAACAGTGGGAACCCCGCTCAGACAGAGGAACGGGTGTCCTGATGGACACGGCGGGGGTGGGGGGAGGAGGCGTGAAATGGGTCACACGGCCCCACAGCAGGCTGGGTGAAAGCAGGGCTCAAAGAGACAGGAGGCCTGGGACACAGGCAAAGTCTGTGTGAGATGCTGCCTTAACCAGCCCTCCACCAGCGTCCTCAGAGCGCCCTTTCTGTCTGCCCTGCAAGCAGAGATGGCTTTGCAGTCCCTGGCCCTCCTCCTCCACGTGTGGATAGACGCTGGGACCCAGATTTTCTTTTCTTATGCCATCGGCCTGGGAGCCCTCACTGCCCTGGGCAGCTACAACCGCTTCAACAACAACTGCTACAAGTAGGCACCACCCTCCTCTGCCCTACCTGCCCTGTCCTGCCCTGGAGCAGTGGGTGGCCTAACCAGTATACTGTCCCTCCACCCCCAGGGATGCCATCATTTTGGCACTCATTAACAGCGGGACCAGCTTCTTTGCTGGCTTTGTGGTCTTCTCCATCTTAGGTACAAGTGACTGTTGAATGAATGGCATGACTTGGATGAATAGAAATAGGAGTGCATAAATAAACGCTTCTTATTAAGCTGTTGTAAGTCTCAGTGGAAGCGCTAGAGGGTGTATATGAATGAATATTATATAGGGAGATATGCCTAAATTATATGAATTGTTTATAATGAGAATGTGTGTGCCTAACATATACAAGTGAGACCAAAAATTCTAAAATACAATTAGATGAAGTTTATTTGGGCTTTGGATGGAGAAAACTTTCCTGTCCCTGCTAGTCCTGGGATAACAACAACCAATTGCATCCAGTAGGGGTTATCGTGTTCCGGTCACCATCCTAAGCAGTAAACAAGAATCAACTCATTGATTAAAAAATACCACACATTTCATTGTGCTCATCTTTAGTGGTGAGATGTTGGTTGGTTTTTATTTCCTTTTCCAAACTTGAACATATTTTCTCCTTCTTATGGTGCACATATATTGCACATGTAAGCAAAAAAAGTTAAGAAAGTTATTTTTCAATTGTTGAGAAATACTTGTAATTAGTTCCCAAGTGAACTGCTTTGCTGGAGTTCTAATTATCCTGTACAATTCATTGGAGGCTGATGCTCTCCTCTGAAAGTTCTTCTAATTGGCACCTCTTCTTGATGCAGTAAGGAGGACTATGTTATAATGAAGTCCCTGAGCCTCAGGGTCCAGGCTATACACCATGGGGCCAAGCTGTGCAGCTGTCCCTGTCTCTGTGGCTTTGAGATGCTTGCACAGAACAGCCCTGTGTAAATTCTCCAAGGTGCTCATCCTACTTTGAAACTTATCCCTCAAGAGAGCAACCAATAGCTTGTTTCACCAACATTTCATCAATATTATACAATGAGAATTTTTTCCTTCTGCCCTTTCCACGTATTCTTAAATAGACACACGTGTCTTTGAACACAGAAAGGAGGTGCTCAGCAAATCACCACCCCTCCTTTCCACCATGCCAGCCTTAGTCTAAACACTCTGACACTCATGGCCTTTGTGTTTATGGACCAGGGAAGACTTGTTTGGAGTGTAACAAATATATTTTTATTTTGTCGTTCTTACTTTTCTCACAAGTGTATACATCAGGCCACCTCACTGCAAATATATTTTACAATGCATCAGGCAAATCTGTAATGACTATGCCAGAGAAAGGATGGGGAAAAAAAGTATAATTTTGATGAAAGTGGTAAACAAATATCTCGTTGCCAGACATTCAAGATATTTCTGGAATTCCTGAGATTCAAATGAGTTTAATTATCCCAACTCTGAGTGAAGTATCGGTTACAGGACCCCTTCAGATAGCAAAGTCCTCATGCACTCAAGTCCTTCATGTAAAATATCACTTTACTATTAATGATGACAAAGCATTTTAAGTGGCACTTATTTATTTATTTACTTTGGGTTTTTGAGACAGGGTGTACCTATGCAGCCCAGGCTGGACTTGAACTTACAACCCTTCTGCCTCCTCCTTTCCAGTGCTGGCATACAGGCAAGTACCACCGCATCCAATTAAAACAGCACATATTTCTCATAACCTATGCCTATTCTTCCGTACACGATCTGGGGGGCCAGGCTGCTCAGAAGGGCCCTGAGGCTCCCTCCCCATTAAGGCTCCCAGTTGAGCTGGTGGCCACACAGGCCACAAGCCCCATACTGGCAGGAATGCCCAGAGCTCAGAAAGGAGGGCAGCCCAAAGCTGCCTATCCCTATTTGATTCCTCAGAGCCAGAGCCCCTCCCTGAAGAAAGCCAGGGGCAAGGCTGGGGTCCAGGGAGCCCCACAGCAATACCAGTCAGCTAGAGGGAGGGGAGAGACAGGGCCACTGCTCCCTCAGGTCAGGGGCCCTAGGCATGGCTCCTGTTGAACAGGGAATGGTGTTCACGGGGAAGGGGGTGTAAGCCCATGTGAGCTCTGCTGAGTGGCAACGTTGGGGCAGCTTTCTAGGGTGTGTTCATGTAGGGAAGAGACGGTGTGAGGCACATGGGGAGATGAAGGCTTGAAGGACAAGGACAGTCTGTGTGACAGTGTGGCAAGCACATGCCTGTCTCAGAGCCCTGTGGCCCAAAACTCCAGGTCATCCAAGGTACAGAGCTGAGGTCCTTAGCAGTTGGGGATTCTAAGTGGATCAGACAGACAGAGGCAAGGGAAACAGGGACAGGGTTGGGGAATGCCTCCTTGCCCAACATGCAAGCTCTGGGGACCCTGCTGGGAAGGAGACGTGACACACTGTAGTCTTGTCCTCCAGGGACCTGGCAATGTCCCACAGCTCAACTGTCTTACTATTATGTGTCAGTTCACACATCTGTGTCCATAACTCAACAGGGAGACCCTGAGGGAGGGATGTGTGGAGACTTCCCTCTGGGGCCTCAGGGTCAGAGAGGCAGTGGACAGAGCCCCTGAGAGACAAGACCACCAAGACCGTCAAGCTGACTGAGGGAATGAGAGAGGAATACAGAAAGGGAGAGGCAGTCAGAGGGCAGAGCTGGGAGTGATGGACACAGGGAAGGGCCAGCTCCTGCCTGGATCCAGAAAGGGACGGGTGAGAATAATGAGTCTGCATGGAAGGACAGGCCCCTCCGGTGTAGCCCAGGTCCAGTCACTTGCTGGGTCCATAGTGACCCTTGTAGAGACACACACATTCCAGGCCATGCCGCCCTCACCCCCCTGCCCAACTCCAGCCACACCTTTCCTGTTGACTTGACCCTTTTCCACACATAGAAGTAGACTGGTACCCAGCAAACCAGGAGGCACAGGGTCACTTCCCAGTTGAGAGCCCCTGGCTCCTACAGCCCTGCAGAGAGCTGTAAGACTTTGTGCCTGGTGCAGTGAAGGTACCTGAGGACCATTTCCATACAGGGTGGAAGAGCTTGGATGTGCCCCATGGTTGGTGGCTCCCTTCTGCCCTCAGCCTGAAACCAGGTTCCTCTGCTTTATGCCTGCATCGTGGACACCCGTAGCCAATGGAGCTGCCATGCCAACCATGGCCATCACTGTCACCCACACCCAATGTACACAGCAGCAGATAGGCCACAATGGCACGATGGTGAGAAATACAAGTGAAGGTGGAAGGCCACCCACCCCGGCCCCAGTGACAGGCCTGGATACTCCAGGATGACCGGGATGGGGACAGGCAGGGTTTGGGAGAAGCAGCTCTTCTGCATCCCTTGCTGAGTGTCCCCAGGGCTGGACCACTTGTGGGAGACATGAGCGGTGGGATGTTAATGCAGCAATACTGCAGGACGGAACTCAGAGCCGCCCTTCCAATGCAAGGACAAAGAAAGAAAAAATTGCGACGTAGGCACTGAACAGAAACTCAGACGCAGCTCACTAGCCTGGTTTTATTTTCCGTGGTAACAAACATTGACACACTCCTCCCTTCCTCCTCCAGCAAAAAGGAAAAAGCATTCCAAGACAGCAGATCGTTAGGCCCTCATAATAACTGTGCGGTCCCATCTCCTAGGGAAGGCTGCGTGACCTAGGAAGGGGCGCCAGGTGAGACTCAGCCCCCTTTTCCTGTCACTGGCCTAGAAAAAGGGGTGGCAGAAAGCCCTACATGAGCTGCTGAAACACGGAAAGATATTCCAGACAGGAGTCAAGGCAAATTTCCAGAAGGACAGGGTCCTCAGCACTCATTTGCCTAAAAGAGAGGGAGAAAGTTCAAGGTGCTTAGTGTACCTGTCTTTCTCGTGCCACCCTCCTGGTGACGGACCCAATGCCCCAGGCCCCTCTTTTTAGGCCCCAGCCCCTGATGTTCCCGTTTACCAGAGTGAAGGAAGCTGATCCCAGCCACGTGCCACCATGCCCCAACCCCCCAGGCCCCTTGTGCTACTCACACAACCACTATATTGCCATGGACAGAGAGGACCTTCTCAACTGCAGGGTGCAAGGTCTGGACATGTTGGGCCAGGGACTGCAAAGCCATCTCTGCTTGCAGGCCAGACAGAAAGGGCGCTCTGAGGACGCTGGTGGAGGGCTGGTTAAGGCAGCATCTCACACAGACTTTGCCTGTGTCCCAGGCCTCCTGTCTCTTTGAGCCCTGCTTTCACCCAGCCTGCTGTGGGGCCGTGTGACCCATTTCACGCCTCCTCCCCCCACCCCCGCCGTGTCCATCAGGACACCCGTTCCTCTGTCTGAGCGGGGTTCCCACTGTTTCCCTTGCTCCACTGCCTGGTGACCCCTCTGTGCCCCGCCTCAGTCCCTTCTGCAACCAGCTACCCCCTCGCCCCCAACTCCCACCTCTCCCCACCCCAGTTACTGAACGGAGTAGGATACACATAACTCAGTGGCCTTCCTGGATTTGTCCCTGCCTGGAAAGGACATCCATGCAGCCCTGGAATGGCCTGTCTAGGACACCATCCTCTGAAGTGTCCAAGCAGAGCTGGTGGAGGAAGCCCAGCCAGCCGAGGGACGCTGTTTCCTCCAGGACCGTGCTCGGGGCGGCCACGTGGGCGAGGAGCACGTGGTGCCTGTGCTACCTGTGGTGCCCGAGCACCTGCATCTCCCGCCTGTCCTGCTCCTCCAGGTCCGTTCCGGCCAGCAGGGCCGCGCTGGCCTGCAGCACGTGCACCTTGGTCTGCGGACTGCATGTTTGCTGAGCCCAGACCTCAGCGTGGTGCTCACCACGACAGAGGCGGCCTCCCGAATGAGCGCAGGGCGTGGTCTATGACGTAACCTGGGGCGTCTGTGCGCATGCGCAGACTTGCCTCGGGGTGGGACCCTGGAACGCCTCAGCATGGCGTGTGGTCACGTGACACCTTCTGACCAACCAGATCCGCCCACCAACTAAGCCCCAACGAAACTCTGCCCCGTGGCGCGCACGCGGTCAACTGAGCCCGCGCAAGCGCATCTCCTCCTCCTGAGTTCCTCGTCAAGGGCCTTGCGTCAGCCCTGTACACCCAGGGGAGGCTGGATCCTCTGGCAGGGTGTTCCACCAGATCAATCACACCTGCCCATAGTGCAACCCCAGCCTGGATGTGAAGGGCTTGGACTGCAGGCATCTGCTTCCCTCCCATCCCTGACCGACAGGGGACAGGCCAGCAGGTGGTCACTGATGAGGTTGCCCCTTCTGGACCTGGGCATGTCTTCTTCCCAAACCTCAGGGTTTCTACTGCCATGGGGATTGCAGTGATTAGGGGGTGTGCGCGCCAGCTCTGAGGGTACCGACCATATAGCGGCGGACTTGCACAGCCCACTGCGTGGCCCCGCCTCTTCATGGGTGGAGCTAAGCCAGGAAGCGCCCACTGGCTTGGCAAACAAGTCCTCCAGGGTTCACACAGGAGTGCCTTTGCTGGGAAGCACCCATTGGCGTGGCAACCGAGCACCACCCTGGCCTACGGGCGCAGGTGCTCTGGGACAGGCCACCCGTTGACATGGGAGGAGCTTTGAGAGGAAGCAGCCCTTGACTTGGCAATCGAATAAATCTCTAAGGTCCTATTGGTTCATTCACGCAAGCAACCTGGCGTAGGCTACGCTGGCCACACTGACTTTTCCTGCCTTGGCAGCAAAGAGGTCACCCAGGACCTATGGGAGAGCCCAGCTGCCTAGAACCAATCATCTAGGCGTCCATTCGGGAAGCCCAGTGGGGCGGCACCCATGTCCATATGGGAGGAGCTTTGTGAGGAAGCGCGCTTTGGCTCAACAACCACAGAAGTACCAGAGGTTCTATGCGCCCATTTGCACAAGCAGTGTGGCAGCCCGAAATGCTTAGGGAGGACGTTTGCGGGGAGACAGCTGTTAGCTTTGGAGCTGGAGCAGCACCTCCCACCCCCTCCAACCACTCCCTCTGGCCTCTCACCTAGGCAAGGGCGCACGGGGTAGAGCGGACAGTAGTGTCGTGGGAGGGTCCGATGTCCAGGAGGGCTCAGGAGGTGCGCATCAAGTGGAGGGCAGTGCGAGTGTGCCAGGTGGCCCTGAGGGGCTTTCGGTCCCTGCAGCCTGGGAAGACAGTGGAGCAGAGGGTGCTGCGCCAAGTGTGCTGCCCAGGTCCAGGGGGGCACAGATGCCACCTCTTTGTCCTCATCCTTACCTTCCTCCTCTTCCTGAGCACAAAGTGCGGGAAGCCAAGAGCTGCCGTTGGATCCTTTCCAAAGGACCACTTTGGCAGGGCGAGTGGGGGTACAAGGAGGCTACAAAAGTCCAGGCAAGGCTGCAAGGAGGGCGCAGTGCAGGGAGGTTGACGACAGTGTGGGCAAGGGACAGAGGAGTGCGCCGTGGGCAATCGGGCATCCGGGGAGGGCACCCTGGCAAGGCAGGGGGACGTCGATGCCTGAGAGGTCTGCAGGCTGGGCAAGAAGCCTGGAGCACTGGGGAGGAGACTCCCCTAGGCCGCGTGGACGGGGGGAGGGGTAGCTCATGCAGAAGCAAAGGGAGCTGTAGATGTGCCTTCAGCACACCTTCCCCAGGTCGCTCACCTTGCCCTTCCAATCCCCTCTGTAGACAGAGACGGTCTGCAGGTCCCTGGCTACGTATTTCCAACTCTGCAAGTGAATAGCAGTGGCCTGGCCATGTAATATCTGGAAGATTCTGAGGTGGGGGTGGGGGCAGTTGCTGGGAGGAAGACTGTCTACACTCTTGGGGTGCTGCAACGTGAACACTGAAATCACTGATGTTTAGGTGTACGTGGGGGAGGGGCGTGGTACCCTGCACCTGCACTGAGTTTTCATCTTTGACCTGATGATCCCTCCCCCCCTTTCAGTAGCACAAGTGAAGACCTTGTTCTCCTCTGAAGTTTGTCAAAACTTGTCTTGACCAGCTTACCCTGGTGACAAGAAACATCTAGGTCCTAGGAACCCAGCTCTGTCAATACATGGACAGGGAAACAGATGTCAATCCTAACGTGTTTCCCCTAGGACAGAAGGCATAGGCGTCCGGGGTGACTGCCACTTTAGCATCCGAGTGTAATTTTGACTCCAGGTGCCCCTGCTCTCTCTTGTTGGGCCTCTTTGACAAGGCTAAGGAAGAGGATGGTTAAACATTTGCACCTGAAGATAATAAAACTGAGCTCCTGCGGTGTCCCTTTGCAAAACATGGGAGAGAAGGAGGACGAGAGCCACTGTGCAAGGTGCTGGTGGCTGTGATGTGAGGACAGTGAAGACTGTCACTGAATGCACGCAGAGCTGCACTGACTACAGTAAAGCCTCCCCTTTTTTTTAAATTGCTTGGCAATACGGGGGTTTGACTCTGGGCTCGGCTTGCGTGTCAGGTGCTCTCCTGCTGAGCCTCACTTCCAGCCCTTTTGGATCTGGTCATTTTTCACATAGGGTCTCACATTTTCACCAGGCCATCCAGGATTTGAGCCTATATTTTTCAGTTCCCAACATCACTGGGGTGACAGGCACACACCAAAATGCCCATCTTTTGTCCATTGAGATGGGCTCTCTGAAATTTTTTGCCCAGGCAGCCCTGGAACCATGATCCTCCTGATCTCAGCCTGTCATGTAGCAGGGATGACAGACACCCAGCTCTTTTTCCTTCCTTTGTCTCCTCCTTCTTCTCTTTCACTCTCTCTACCTCTTTTTTCTTTTTTTTTCTCTACTCTTTTCCTTCCTGACACCTATTTTATAGACATTATTTGTTGATGGCTAGAGGAGAAGTACCTGCTTTACAAGACTCCTGCTACCTCTGTTGCATCTCCTCCTCCCATTAAAATTCTAGTAGATTCTATTCATTTCTGAGAGATTCCACTCGGGAAAAATTTCCCTTGTTTTCATCTCTTTGCCTTAGTTTGTGTGATCTCGCAAGGGAATATGTTAAGTGATCTGCCTTGTCCTCTGTCGTCTTCTGTCACTCACTGTGTCTTTCTGGACTGACAGACTGCCCAGGTGCCATCCTAGGATTTGTCCTGAGCTGGACTCCCTGTCCAGCTTCACATGTAGTTCTTTCCACTTTTTTAACTTACCTCTGGGTTAATTCAGAATGTTCACACTCGGTGTAAAATTGACACAGTTTGGTGTAAAGTCCTGTGCAGGTCAGCAGGTCCGTGTAGCCGGTCACCAGCACCACAATCTACTCGGCCCCATGAATGGGCTTGCAAGGCTGCCCAGTGGTTTTAAACTCAAGTCAGGTCCCCTCATGCTCCATTCTGAGCCCTCCTGTGATGGGCTCCCCTCTCAGTAAGTCAAAGCAAAGCTGTGAGGCTGCGCTGTATGCAGCTCAGTGGTAGAGTGCCAGCCTAGCGATCATCCTGAGACCCTGGGTTTCACACCCAGCACAGCACAGTGGCCTGCGGAGTCCTCTGTGATCAGGCCTGCTCCCTCTCAGGCCTTCTCTGCTCCCATCCAGTTTATGCAGTCTGAGCAGGCCATACTAGTTCCCTTACCCTCCATAAACCACACCAGGTCCACTCCTGCCTCAGGGCCTTTGCACCAGCTTTGGTCTCTGCAGCTGTCTTCCCCAGCTTTCCCTCTGCCTCACTGAAGTGTCTCCCTCAGCAAAGGCTTGCTAGGCCACCCTATTTAAATCGCACACTACCTACTCCCCTCCTGCATCACTTACAAGTGTGAGGGTTAAGGTGTAGTTAGGTGCACCATGACGGGCGTTACGGACCAAACAGTAAGTGGATGCCAGGCCTTAAGAAATCTGTGTGCGGTGGAAACCACTGGGGGGCCTTGAGCACAGTAGGCACATCCTATGCCTTATACCTCCACAGGACCCCACTGCCTCCCACACCAACGATAGCTGAAGGGGGCCAGGGCAGAAGGAGAGGCTGGCATCCAGGGAAGAGGTAAATGGCACCTCGTGTCTGCGTGAGGACAGTGGAAACAAGAGGAAGTGAGCAGATTCTGCTAGAGCCACCAGGATTCACTGATGGATTGGTCCTGGCCTTGGTTCCTCTCAAATCCTCAGAAATCCTGGAGTGCAACCACCTGAAGTGGTAATTGCCTGCATGGTGTCAGGGGTCTTGGGTCCTATCTGGCCAACAACTCCGGAAATTGCCCATCCCTGGCCTTTGGAGTTTCATTCAATATCCTGTGGTTTCTGGAAGCACCTTTTCCCTCCCTTGCAGGGTGTCTTCATTGAAACTCTTTAGCTGTTGTTTAACAGTCTGTTTTTGTTTTAATCCACCCAGCCCCTATGGGGTTACACATAGGTGAAAATACAACTAAACTGGGTTCCTAGCCCAAGTTTGCACATCATGTTTGTGAAATGGGCAGTCCTGCTAATGCAATACTGTGAACACCCATACGTAATACCAGCTGATACCTCTAATAGCAGCTCCAGCAGTGCCCCATTCGTAGGGGACTCTTGCAGGAGGAACATGTCAGTGTCCACACAGTGAGGTCATACTTGCTCTCTCTCCCTCAGGTGCATGGGACCCGTACAATCCATCTGCCAATCTCTTCCTTGCATACTGATGTGTAATGTTCGCATAGCTAACCAACCTTTGCAACCATAGCCAGGAAGAGGCCGCACATGTTTATGCAGCATGTCAGCTGTCAGAATACTTCATGGGAATGCCTGCATCCCACGCTAGTTTCTAGTTCTTGTCCTGTGTCCCTGTTTCACATGCACACAATGTGCAGCTTCCTCAGGTGTCTGAAGGCAAATGACTCACCTCTCTGTGAGGATGTCGGCCTTCTGGTTATGGGGACGTGCCGTTAGTAGTCTAAGGGCAGCCAATTGCACGACTGCTAGTGGCTCCGATTCATTTTGTCTTCTTTCATAAACTCCCCTGCACCGCACTTGTCCCCATAGTGGCCTTCCAAGCCCTTGCTAGTGTTCTTTCCCATTGTGTCACCCATAGGGTCAAACCCCTAAAGACAGCCCGGCTAACTGTATAGAGAGTCAGTAGCCGTTCCTCATGACATCACTATCTATTTTGCTCTTAATTCAGCCCATTCTCCCTTTTCCCTTCCTTTCTCCCCAGTCAGATCATATCTGTATTCATTTGTATTGCTACTGCTACCCATTCTTGTTTTGTGCTTTGGCTAGTGCCATCAGTGTACCAAGAAACTTGAGGGATGGATGGTGACCTTTCTAGCACGTTATCTGGCCTTGTTGGTTCAATCACTGGGGATGGTTCAGTAGCTTGGGAGGATACTGATCCCAATATGGCCTGCATGGCATTTGTCACAGGGCCAGCACAAGGTTTGCTGCAAGTATGCATGCCACTTATGTGCAGTCTGATTGTGTGCCATCTCATGCAGGGGCTTGGTTAAAAGTACTTCAGCCCAGCCCTTTACTGGATACTGTTTTCACCATTGTTGAAGTTGTCCAGCGATGCAATCCACCTGCTTCAGGGCTTTAGATATGACTAGCAATTGCTGCACTAGTGTTGCGTACTGGGCTCCCACCCCTTTCTATGACTGGAACCACAACTCTATTGGAACTGTCCAAGTTCTTTCCTCCCATGGCCCCCACCTGTAAACCTTGGGGCTCCTGGTAAGCTCTAAAACCAATGAACATCGGGGCACTGGGGCACACAACTGTTTAGCCTGCTCTATAAGAATCATAGCTTTGTTTGGAATCCTCTTCGGTATTTCTATCCCAATTCCACATGGCTCCCTTTTATCAGGTTATATAAGGGATGGTTGACTTGAGCAAAGCAGGGTGGAAAGATATGCCAGTATTTAGGAGTGCTAGAAACATCTCTAGTTGCTTCACATTAATTAGTACGGGCTGTTGCAAGTGTTTTCTATGACCTTTTCAGATATCAGGGATGTCTAACTCAACTATAAGACTCCCCAAAATTTTACAGCTGTGCCAGGCCCTTGCACTTTGTGGAGATTGATCTCTCATTCCTGCTCCTTCAGGTGTAATCATTTTTCCTCCAGATGTTTTCTTCTAAGTCTGAAAGACACTCAGAGGTTAACATGATATCATTTATCTAAAAAACATTTTCACAGTGGGTGGGTAGGCTAACAAACCATGGTCCTGAGTCCCCATCCCTTGGCAAATGGTGGGACTGTGCGATACCCTTGGGGTAGTACTCTAAAGGTCCATTGCTGCATGTTCCAGGTGAAAGCGAATTTGTCTCAGGACTTAGTGACTAAAGGAATACGTATAGAAGCATAAGAAGATCTAGAGCAGAGGATAAGATCCCATCACCTGTATCAGTTGTTCAGTCAAAGGACAATGTTGGGTACGGCAGCACAGATAGGAGGTGCTACCCTATTTAACTCTCTATAATCCTCAGACATCCTCCAGGAGCCATCTGCTGGGAAAATGATTTCTACCATCTCCAATTCCCTGATGGCAGCCATGATTTCTTCATATTTCCATGGCTGTCTATACTATTTGGTATTAACCACCCTGTGTGGGCCAGATATCTTTATCAGCGTCCATTGCCCTCAAACATGTCATCCATCACCTTTACTGTTCACACTCTCAGGTGAAATTCCGTGGCTATGGTGTTCAGAGTGGGCCACGGAGGCACAGCCACCCCTAGTTTGTTTTCTTGAACGGGAGAGATCTAAACTCCCAAGGAGAGTAGTTGTCCCCCTGCAGGGTAAGATTTACTGTTCTATCTCCACATCAATCTACAGCTGTCCATTGCCCAGTATGTTTTAGGGGATTACCATAAATTAAGGTGCACTCTGTCCCAGTGTCTGCCAGAACCCATGTAGGGGGTTCCAATAGAGAACCAACATTAGTAGGGGACCAATATATTCACAGATCAACGTGGGGCCTCCGGTCACCCTGTATGGTCCTCACTTGCAGGCAACCTTGGCTACTGTGTCACAGAACTTCTGGGAGAGCACTCACCCCATGAGGTCCTCTGCTTCTGATGCATAGGGCACCCTGGATACGACATGTACCTCCTCACCCTCCTCTGCCTTGGCGAATTGCTGTTCTGGCTTCAGAGCCTCCCATAAATTTACCAAGGTGGCATTGGGTTTCCTACCATTTGTAACCTCGTGGCATGCCGGCATGGCACAAATCCTGCCACAGTCCTTCTGCGATATGCTTTTAACCTTTTAACTGTGCCCTTTCTTTCAAATTCCATTCGTTTTCTCACTTTGGGACAAAACCTTATTTTAACATACAAAATCTTTCTTATCTAGACAAAATGTTCTCTTACTTTTAAGTTTCTTTATATCTGTCTATCTCTTACTTACTGGTTCCTTTCTACCATGTTTCCCTTCCTTGATGTAATAATAATACTTTATACTAAAGAAGTAGTCGTGAAGCAGAGAAGTATAATGAAATAAATCCATCAATTTATTAAGAGAGAGTTGAATCCAAATTACACCTAAGACAGAATGGAATAAATTAAGATCAGCTGTCCACACACAGCTAAACAATAATTCGGTTCTTATTTGCTATGGATACTATGCAGACTTTACCGCCTCTTGGATTACAAGAAGGCTCTTTCACATTTTCTCCCCTTTGTCTTTCATGAGTCTAGGAATCACAGGCTGTTACATTCCAGCTGGGGCTGAGATAAAACTTCCAGTTGACTTTGAGTAACAAAATGATCTTAGTACAAGCACAAAGGCAGAAGGGAGAGAAAACAGACAATCCAAAATCTTTTTATGTTAACCCTATAACTGAAGTTAATTTTTAGTATACAAAAGGCATCTGTTCAGGCTGGCGGAGTGGCTCAAGTGGTAGAACGCCTGCCTAGCAAGCATGATGCCCTGACTTCAAACCCCAGTGCTGCCAAAAGGCATCTGTTCTGCAGGACAACAGGGGAAGATAAAAAATGGCTACTTTTCCCTAGAGGATAAGGGGGATGGAGTATCCAGTGTGGCCCAGCCTGGATGGGTGGATAATGGAGGGAACTCACCAGTAGGACCTGTAGTGGCAGGCTGGACCAAGAGCCTTGTCTTCTCCACAACCCTCCCTTTTAAATAACTTTCTTGCCAAGTAAGAGGTGAATGCAGAAGACTCTACTTGCATATCTCTTTCTAGCGGGAGTTCCTCTTTCAAGTGAGCAGTTTCCCTGTGGGCAGGTAACTCAGCCTTGTAGCACGTTGTGTCACCCGTAGCAGGGGCCACGCAACCTCACTCACAGCTCTCCAGCAATCCCGTGCATACATACTACTTTCGGGGATTGCAGTGCATTTTCTAGTCCATTAGAGGTACTCACACAGCAGACGACACTCATGAAGGAGGCATGCCAGTCCATACCACATGGAGGAGGTGCCCCCCACGCCCCCGTGGATACTCCCCCCTGGCTCACCTTTGGGTCTGTTGGGCCTGTGCTGTGTGAATTTCTCAGGGAAGTGTAAAATAAACACGCGCCTCTGAATGGGGATGACACAGACAGACCAAAGAATGACTCAAACAAGGCTGGCTGGACAAGGAAATGAGTTTATCGAAGGTCATTTCCAGAGCAATGGGTGGCTTATAGACAGCTGCACTCACCAAGTCACCTCTTCCTTATCAATCAAGATCCTGGGTTTTGGTGGTACTGGGGTTTGAACTCAGGGCCTCACGCTTGCTGGGCAGTAGCTGCAACCACTTGAGCCACTTCACCAGTCCTTTATTTTGTGATGGGATTTTTGAGATAATGTCTCACAAACTGTTTTGCCCGGGCTGACTTGGAACCGCGATCCTCCTGATCTCTGCCTCCCGAGTACTAGGATTACAGGCATGATCCGCTGGTGCATGGCTAAGCCCTATTTATAGAGCTCTAAGTTCATGTGGTGCCCAGCAGAAGGAAGAAGAAAACCAGACCTAGAGAGGAGCTAAATGTTTGGGTGCACTCCATCCTTGTCCTTATGATAAAATTTGAAGGTTTCAGTGAACATTTGTCAGACTGTGGGAAAGATGGTTTTGTTTTGCTGCAGTCTGGCATATAGCCTCACCACACAGAACAACTCGACGTTGGCCTGCTACAAAGTGGTATTGCTTTGGCTAGGATTCAGAGGACTATGTTTCCTGCAAGTCGACATGGTTCCCGCTCTTCACGATCTACCTCTTCCACCTAAGAGCATCCCCCGATGGCACTGAAGTGATAGGAGGGATAAATTGGAAATGGTTGATGTTTATGGGCTTGCTGTTGCCTCGTGCCTCATGCCTCATTTAGGAATGCTTTTTGGCTTCAGTCCATAAGGGTTCAGTCCACATTGTTGAATGCAAAGTTGGGAGGGAGGTGGCCTTGGTCTTTATTTGCTCAATTAAGGGTCCATCAAGGTTCCAAGCTCACTCCTTCCTGACCTATACCTGTAATCCCAGTTATGAGGGAGGCAGCTATGGGAGGATTGGGGTTTGAGATCAGCCTGCGCAACAAAGTCAGCAAGACCCTATCTTTAAAAAATAACTGGGTGTCAAAAGACCAAAAATCGTATGTTCTCCCTCATATGCGGACATTAGATCAAGGGCAAACACAACAAGGGGATTGGACTATGAGCACATGATAAAAGCTTTAGCACACAAGGGAGGGGTGAGGATAGGCAAGACACCTAAAAAACTAGCTAGCATTTGTTGCCCTTAACGCAGAGAAACTAAAGCAGATACCTTAAAAGCAACTGAGGCCAATAGGAGAAGGGGACCAGGAACTAGAGAAAAGGTGAGATCAAGAAGAATTAACCTAGAAGGTAACACCCACGCACAGGAAATCAATGTGAGTCAATGCCCTGTATAGCTATCCTTATCTCAACCAGCAAAACCCCTTATTCCTTCCTATTATGGCTTATACTCTCTCTACAACAAAATTAGAGATAAGGGCAGAATAGTTTCTGCCGGGTATCGGGGGAGTGGGGGGAGAGGGAGGGGCGAGGGGAGTAAGGGAGGTGGGGGAGGGAGGAGAAGTGACCCAAACAC
This sequence comes from Castor canadensis, assembly GCF_047511655.1. Taxonomy (NCBI): domain Eukaryota; kingdom Metazoa; phylum Chordata; class Mammalia; order Rodentia; family Castoridae; genus Castor; species Castor canadensis. Next base: position 882,345 of record NC_133405.1, on the reverse strand, counting down.
TGTATGCACATATGAATAAAAAATAAATGAATTAATTAAAAAAATAAAAAAATAAAAGTCTGGGTGTGATGGCACATGTGTATAATCCCAGATATACAGGAGGAGATGGAAGGATCGTGGTCTGAGTCTGGCCCAGACAACAATGTATGAGACCCTCCCTGTAAATAAACCAAACACAAAAGGGCTGGGGGCAATGGTTCAGTGGTTGAGTGCTTGCCAAGAAAGTGCAAGGCCCTGAGTTCAAACCTCAGTACCACAAAAAAAGAAAAAAGAACCCTCCCATCGAGTGCTGTGGTAGAGGGAAACACGGGGACCCATAGCCACTTCTTCTAGTCTGTGGGGAGGGAGGGGGCCTCAGCAAACACTTTCTCATGATCAGTATACTGACTTTGTCCCTGAATCACAGAGGTCTCAGGCAGATAGGTTATGAAAAGTTTCATTCCATTAGCAACTGAAGACATATCCCTGTGCCAGAGCTCATGGGGACTAACGCAGCTCATTTCAATGACCGTCATGTCCTCGGTGCTGAGGTGACAGAGATTAAGCATAGCTCTCACCTTCAGGGAGCATCCAGGCCAACCAGGGAGGCACACAAACCATTTTGACACTAAATGATGCAAGCACATAGGGCCACAGAGCAGGGGCACCTCAATCATCCTGCTGGGTCACTGACGGGCAGCCTACATGGGCCTTGGAGATCAAGTGGTCCTTTAGCAGAGATTTGAAGGAGGAGGAGGAATCAGCTGACCCAGAGGTTGGCATGAGGCAGATCCTGGAATGCCCTGGTGAGGATGGTGAAGGGCTGAAGAGGAACGTGGTGTGGGCAGGTCACAGGCCTTCGACATTGCTGCCGTGAATGCTGGTGCTGCTGCTTCAGTTTGCATGGTTGTATCTCAAGTAATAACTAGACTGTTTTCTGGTGGTGCAGAAATTCAGGTTCTGGAATGGTGCCTTTCTCCTCTTCACTTGACTTATTTTGTATCTGTGAGCTCTTTCTATCCATCCTGGCTCTCTGGTGAGAAGAGTTTCATTTGGATCATCTTGTGACCTTCTGCTTGTCCGTGACCAGATCTCTGACAGTGCACCAGTTGATGGATGGAATTGTTCACAAGAAGGCAGAAAAACATCCACAAACACTGCAGTCAGTAATGCCATATCCCAGAAAACCTTTGGATTCGTTCCATCTTTCCCAGCATACAAAATGAGAGCTGTCAAAGGGAGGTGTGGGGCCACAGAGTGGGTAGTGAGGTGACCATAGACCACTGAAAAAGGGCCTTGCCAGTCATGTTGGGCCATTTCTTCTGCTGCAACTTGTGTTGAGATGCTGCCTCATCAGCGGTGGCTTGCCAGGAGTCTCCTGAGGGCTCCCTTGACTTCCTTGTTCCTCAGACTATAGATCACAGGGTAAAGCATGGGAGTTACATTCGTATAGACTAAGGATACAATTTTGTCCTGTTCTGGCGTGTAACAGGACTTGGGGCGAATGTAGATGAATATTGCACAGCCATAGTGTAGAAGGGAGACCAGCAGGTGGCCTGCACAGGTAGAGAAGGCTTTGCTCCTGCCCTCAGCCGAGTGGATTCTGAGGATGGCAGTGATAATGAATCCATAGGAGAACAGGATCAGCAAGAAGGGAATCAACAGGATGAATGTGCAGACCAGGAACACTGCAATCTCATTGACCTGTGTGTCTGAGCAGGCCAGGTATAGAACAGCAGGGATGTCACAGAAAAAATGATCGATCACATGGGACTGACAGAAGGGCAGGAGGAATATCAGTGTGGTGAGGGCAAGTGACAATGCAAAGCCACTGACACATGCCAGCGCCAACATCTGCAGGCAGAAGGCCCTGGTGATGATGAGTGTATAGCGCAGGGGGTTGCAGATGGCTACAAAGCGGTCATAGGCCATTGCAGTCAGGAGGAAACACTCTGCCCCACCCAGAGCAATGAAGAGATGCATTTGCAGGGCACATCCCAGGAAGGGCATCTTCTGGTTCCTGGAAAGGAAATTGTCCAGCATGTTGGGGACAATGACTAATATATAGCAAATTTCAATGATGGACAGGTTCCGGAGGAAGAAATACATGGGGGTCTGGAGGCAGGTGTCAATGAGAGTGATGAGCACAACAGTTGTGTGTCCTGCTAGGGTGATGAGGTGCACGATTAGAAAGAGTCCAAAAAAGAGGATCTGCAGCCTAGCCAGGTCCCCAAAGCCGAAGATAATAAACTCAGAGCTTGAGGTGTGGTTTCTCTTCAATGGGCCCATCCCATATTTTCCTTTGTCGAGCTCCTGGGCTGGAGAGGACATTTTGCTAGCAATTCAATCTGTGGGTGACCCTGAGGCCCTTTCCACTGATCAGAGTGGAGCCAGCTTTTCTAGACGTAGGTCTTACCCTCACTCTATTAGCTTTGTGAATTCTGCCCTGTGTTCACAGACAATGAAGAGCCATTGATGTGAGTCACAGCAGTTGACCTGTTGAGTTATTAGAAAGACGAACCAAGATAAAAGAATCCTAAATATGAAGTTGTTTTTCAGAAACCTAAAGGCAGTGTTTCCGGTGGAGCTTTTCCACGTTTTGAAGAGACTGGGCCTGCAGAGTTGTTGATGTTGCTAGAGGGACTTCCTGGGGAGGGAAGATCTAGCAAGGTAATCTTAGACAATTTTGACTTTGCACATTACCTATATTGTCGCCTCCAATTTCCAGGATCCCTGCAGCCAATGAGCTGTGAACAGGGTGCTAGAGCAGAAGGTCACACAACCCACAGTAGCTTCTGCCTCTCCCGTGTTACCTCTTCCAGACACCTCCTCTGGCCCTCTCGGCTGGGTTATTCCATTCCCTATGCTCCCACAGCACTCCAGGCTTCCACAGTCATGTTTACCACTGACACCTGTAATTCTCTGACTATTTCTCTGTCTGTCTAAGCATCCTGAGTCCCAGGCTGGTCTCTCAAAGAGTGGCTGGCACATGTCAGAAGTATCAATAAATGTTTATTGAGTGAATGCCTATTGCTCATTTCTACATTCTCCACAGTAAGTACCAGGTCAGGCAGAGTCTCACCAGAGTGAGAAGAGCAGAGGGCAAAGGACTGGGCCAGGTCTCAGGACAGAGTTAGGACAGCAAGGGAAAATGGGGGGCTGAATGAGCCATACCCTTGGCTGAGTTGCTTCCTCAACGTCAGGGAAGTTTAATTCCTCCTTGCCTTTGTAGGTCCCAAATTACAAGCAGGACTGACTTGTTGTCAGTCTCCCGGTTTTCCCTGTGCATCCTCCATCACAGCAATGAAGAAAAGAAAGACAAAGGTTTCTAAAGATCCTAGATATTTAGTGAATCAATATGAATTAAGGGCTCACTGCCACCGAAAGGCACTCATTTCTTACGGACATGCCATTTTCCTGGGACCACTGAAGTCAAAGTCAGAAAAATGAAACCAGAAAATTCATTTTGATTATAGACCATTTGGCATAGATGTGGTTGCAATTCTAGTTTCGCAGCCACTTGTGTGTTATACTGAGTAGTATTTTGGTTTTGATTTACCCAACAGGCACGTGGAGTCTTTGAGCTACGGGTCCCTACAGGGCAGCGTGCCAACTCTTCACTTCAAAGCAGATGATCACAAAGCTTTCTACCCCGGGTGACTTACCCCTTGCTCCTGCCCTTATCACTGACCCTGCCTCAGACATCACAATAAGCTCCTGCCCGAAGTCCTCTGTGCTGATGGAGCCTATCCCAGCCCAGACTGCCCACCTCCCAGCCATATCCTCCCCTACTGTCACGGGAGCCCGACAGAAGCCAGAGTGACCAGTCGCCTTCCAGACAGGGTCAACCAACAGCTTGAGCTTAACCCCCTCCTGTGACAAGCCCAGCCTCCTACCACTCTGCATGCTGAGCCTTCCCATGAGCTCCTCTGTCACCCCTTGAAACTCTGAGTGAGATTGTGCTTCTCAGTCCATGTTCGTCTTTCTTGGACTTGTGTCCTTGGCTTTAGCTTTGCCACACACAGTCATTTCTACTCTTTTCTCTCATGTCAGTGCTGCAGTGATAGAGGGATTGCTTTGTTTAATTGAGCCCTAAACCTTAAAAATATTGAAAAACACAAAAACGAAAGTAGAAGTCAGACATGATCAAAGCACTTAAAAAGTAAGACATGAAAATCAATGTGAAAATTTCTGATTCTTCAGTCTTCCCCATACTCTCCAGAGTGAGCCATTCCTAACATTTCTTTCCTTGCTTTATCTTGTGCATATAAAAACACACTCGGCGGGGTGTACTGGTTCACACCTGTAATCCTAGCACTTGAGAAGCTGAGCAGGAAGATCACAAATTTGAGAGCAGCCTGAGCTACAGAGTGAGACCCTGTCTCAAAACACACACCCACACCTTTGCATACTGAGATACACGCATATATACACGTACACTCCTGCACATACTCACAAATACACATACACACAGTCATACACACACACACACACACACACAAGCAACAACCACATTCATACGTGAAAATATCACATGAGATGATAGTATACAACCATTCACTGCCCTTACTGTAGTAATATGTGCCTGAATAATACATCTGGGAGTGGTTTACTTCACTCTTTTTCACTGCTGCATTACTTAGCATAGATCAACTACAATTTAATGAGTTATAAATTAATAAATGAAATACTGATAACACAATAATATGTAAACAAAACTAAATAAAATCTCATCAGTCTGCTATTACTTTGACATGGAAGTGGTTTGCTGCTTTTTCTTATTACACTCCCTGCTACAAAGTGTATCACAGGGTAGAGCACAGAGCAGTGGCCAGGCTGTGAAGGTTGCTAGGGTACCCGTTCCTGCTCTTTCCTCACATCCCTACACAGCCCTAGAGAAGAGGTCTAAGGTTACCTGCAAGGGCCAGATTGGTGCCTGAAGTAGAAACCTGAGGAGTAGCCTGTTGGATCTTCTGCTGTTACCATCTGCTGTTAGGGAACCTAAGAAGGATGAAAAGTCCATCCTCAGGGAGCATTAGAGGCAGAGTGGCCTGGACCCAGCAGCGCAGCTTCTCAGAGCCCAGACAGTGGCTTTCTAGCCTATCTGGACCACGGGGAACAGTCCTCAAAAGTATTGCTAATGGCTCATAGGAAGAGTGTGTCCTTAGAGGAGTTGCCATGGCCTGTAACTTGCTTTACATAGTGGCGAAGGCAGGACTCAAGAAGTCCTAGGAGAGGTCAGGAAGGAAGCTATACCAGCATCCACCAACCAAGGGGAAAATACCTTCCCCAGGTCACAGAGCTGAGTCCAAACCCAAACCCCAATGACTATTGTTTTATTCGCAAACCTTGGATCTACTACAGGTCTTCATAATGTTGTTTAAGTCAGATCTGCTCAAACTGTAGCCCCTGTTGTCCAGTTACCACTATGTGAATGGTCTTTGGGCTGACTCAAGAGGTGAAAACATCCAAGTTTGTCCCAGGTTGAATCTGGTGATCACTGAATCTTGCCAGAGAGGACTGAAAAACGAGTAATGGAACCTGAGACTGGCGGACACTTAAGGCCCCTCTCCCCCACTCAGATTCTGTGGTTCTGTGTAATTACTGGGAGGGGGGCGGGCATAAGGGCTCTCAGAGCCTCCACTTTTATTCTGCAAATGCAGAGTCATCAAAGTGGCTTACTTCATTGAGTGGCATGGGGGATAAGAATATGGAACCTTGAGAATGGCACTACTCATCTGCCTAACCCGCTATCTAATAACGAGCTAAAGGTATTGTAATGTTTTGGAAGTTTCCTCTTCTGGGAGGGCCAGCACAGTGTTGGGGTCTAGGCAGCAGTAGGGAGAAGGCTTTCTTCCCAGCTTCTCTGCGCACACTACAACAGGAAACATGGACACTAAACAGCCCTGTTTGAACTTAGAACCATACGCAATTCCCCTGGAATTATCCCAGTTTCTGCTTCTGCCTGCACTCCCAGAGGGGATCCCAACATTCCAAGGTAGGAACATGGCACTTTTCTGGCCACTCCATTTTCTTATTCTTCTTTCTTCCCCTCTCGCTCCTCTCTCCCCTTGACTGAAGTTTCTAAAACTAAAGATCGTGCTTTAGTGGACTCAGAGGCCATGGGACAAGCTTTGGGAAAAACTCTGAGATGTGATCTTGCCCTGTATGCAGGAATCATGCAGGCTGGTTACAGAGTCACTGAGTCTTCCTAAGTTGAGTCAGAAAACAGCAGAAACCCACCGGAGCGTAAGGGAGAGGACCTGGCCTAGAAGCTGAGAGCACTTGTTCGTGGAGACTGTGGGGCTCTTGGAGCAGACAGCTTCAGTACCAGAAATACCCCAACATGGGGCCCAAAGAGGAGAGCAGAAAGGAAGAGACTTCAGATATAAACTTGACACTTTCAAAGAAAGGCGCCTCAAATGAGACCTAAGTACCTGGGGATTTGCAAAGTTTAGATGTTCTGAAGCAGTGCGAGGAGTCACAGTGAGTTGGCATACAAATAGTCTTGCCGTTGAGGTACTGATGAGCAGCACCAATTCCCGTGGATGATGGAGCAGACTGCAGAACCTTGTAGCGGAGACTGAGCATACGGGAGGTTGGAGGGAGTGAACTGGGGTTTCAATTTCTTTCTTTTTCTTTTGTTTCCAAAGGGAAAAGTTTTTTTTAAAAATTCGAAAACACATTTTGAACAGGCTTGAAAAATTCCTGTGAGACAATTCCGAGTAAGTTAAAACGCTGTGTTATATGAGGGTATTTATTAATTACTTGTTTTGAACAAGAAGGTACACAGTTTTGATTAATACAGCGCTTCTCCACATCTCTGTTGAACATTGAATCCTCAAGTCCCTACTGAATCTCCTTGTCAACAGAAGCAACTCCTCTTTGCTCTGTCCCACAGGTTCTGAAAGGTTGTGTTTTTATTTTCGTTACATTTAGGAACTTTTCGATTTCCTCCCTAATTTCTTCTATGACCCACTGATCATTGAGCAATGTGTTGTTCAGCCTCCCATTGTTTGTATATTTTCTACTCCTTCTTTTGTTCTTGAGTTCTAGTTTTATTGCACTGTGGTCAGACAGTATGCAGGGGGTTATTTGGATTTCCTTATATTTGTTGAGACTTGCTTTGTGCCCTAGGGTGTGTTATATTTTGGAGAAAGTTCCATGGGCTGCTGAGAAGAATGTATATAGTGCTGTTACAGGGTGCAATACTCTGTGGACATCTGTCAGGTCCATTAGGTCTATGGTGTTTTTCAATTCTAGAGTTTCTTTATTGACTTTTTTGTCTAGGTGACCTATCTATTGGTAACAGATGAGTATTAAAGTCTCCCACTGCCACTGTGTTGGGATCTACCTGTGATTTTAAGTCCATTAGTGTATGCTCAATGAAGCTGGGTGCACTGATGTTGAGCACGTATAAGTTGAAAACTGATATTTCCTCTTGAGGCATTGCTCCTTTTATTAGTATGAAGTGAGTGTCCTTCCTTGTCCCTTCTGACTAATTTAGGTTTGAAGTCCACTTTATCTGATATAAGTATTGCTACACCTGCCTGTGTTCAGGGACCCTTAGCTTGGTAAATCTTCTACTACCCTTTCACCCCTGTGACAGTGTTTGTTTCTGTCAATAAGATGGCTTTCTTGTAAACAACAGATTGTGAGGTCTTCCTTTCTAATCCAGTTTGTCAAACAGTGTGTTTTGATGGGGGAGTTGAGTCTATTAACATTCAGTGTTAATATTGAAAGATATATGGTGATTCTTGCCATTTAGTTGCTTTGTTGTTTAGGGATTTGTGTGTAAGCAGCCAATTCTATGCTATTCTCTGATGACATTTCTGTTCTTCTCTTGAGGTTTAATATTTCCCATCCTTTTGTGGTTATGTTAGTTTTCATCTTCTCTGTGTAGGATTCCTTTCTCTGTGTAGAATCTTCTGTAGTGGTGGTTTGATGGTTATATATTGTTTTAGTTTCTCTTTTTCATGGAAGACTTTTATTCCTCTATCAGTTTTGAATGTAGCTCTGCTGGGTAGGGTATCCTAAGGCTGTAATTGTTTTCTTTCAGTGCTTGAAATTCCTCACTCCATGCCCTTCTTGCTTTTAAGGTTTTTGTTGAGAAATCTGGTGTTATTTTGATGGGTTTATCTTTATATGTTATTTGATTTTTCTCTCTTAGAGTCTTCAGTATCCTTTCCCTGTTCTCTGTGCTAGCTGTTTTAGTGATAATATGCTGTGGGGAAGCTCTAGTTTGGTCATGTCTGTTTGGTGTCCCAAAGGCTTCCGTTACCTGGATGTGCATAACGTTCTTGAGATTTGGGAAATTTCCTGTCATTATTTTGTTGCATATATTATATTATGTACACCTTTGACTTGCACCCCTTCTCCTTCTTCAATGCCCATGATTTGCAGGTTTGATCTTTTAATGGAATTGCTGAGTTCTTGCATGTTCCTTTTGCAGCTCTTGAGTCTTTTGTCTAAGGACTCCTCTGTTTTTCCATTAATATCTATATTTTGTCTTCAGTCCCTGAAATTCTGTCTTCCACTTGGTCTAGTCTGCTGGAGTGGCTTTCAACTGTATTTTTTATTTTATTTAAGGAACTAACTTTACATTTCCAGGATTTCTTTTTGATTCTTTCTTTTGAAGTTCCATATCTTTGTTAAATTCCTCATTCCTATCTTGTGTTGTCTTCTCTGTTTCATTTATCTTTTTTTTCATAATCTTCTTAGTTTCGTTTTGGTGTTTGTTGAAGTCCTCTCTGAGTTCCTTTAGTGTTTCTATGTCTTCTCAAGTCTTTTATTTGTGCTGTCTTGATATTCTTTGAGTTGTTTTTGTATGTTCTCCTTGAGCTTCTCGTCAAGCTCCTTCATGAGTATTTCTATGAGTTCATTTTTGAGCTCTTTCAGCATGTCTTTATGGACCTCATTGGACTCATTAGACATACTTATCGTCATTCTACTGGTTTCAGCCCACTACTGATGAATGGATCAACAAAATGTGGTATCTATACACAATGCAATTTTACTCAGCCATGAAGAAGAATGAAATCTTATCACTCGCAAGTAAATGGATGGAATTGGAGAACATCATTCTGAGCAAGGTTAGCCAGGCTCAGGAGACCAAAAATGTACCACTGTAGAAGGCTAGCCTTGGTATGAAAAAACATTCTGTCACTCTCCTCATCTCCGAGACTTACAGCAAGATGCTTTCTTGGGTGAGTATATATTGTTTAAGACTGAGCTCTGGGGGCTTGAAAACAAAGAAGAATCTTGATTCAGGGAGTCTTGGGAAACCCTGCCACAGTGTCTGGGTGGGTGATGGACATGAAAGGTGGTTGTGGAGAGGGAGAGGGTCTGATGTGGTCCTGCAGAAAAGTACAAGCACTGGGGGCTCTGGTACTGAAGAGTACCATGTTCAGAGGACCCATCTTCCCTGGTAAGGAGCAAGTCCCATTGCCTCAGAGTTGTGGTAGAAACAAAGAACAAAGCCTGTGGGTAGTTTAGTTTTTGGCCTCCAGATTCTTCCTACTGACTGCATGTTAGCTATTAGGAGGATCAGGGGACCTTAGACAAAGCCCCCCAAGTTACATGATATTGATACATAGCCTCCTCCCTCACACAAGTAGTACTGCCAACAGTGTCTGAAAGCTTTCAGCAGTGTCTGAAAGCACTAAGGTCCACCTCCAGGAACTACATCCTGGCACGTGTCTGCTGCCAAGTAGTATGAGGGGCTCCAGCCCATGCCTGCTGAATCATGTGACTTCCACAGCCTCCTCTGCTGCACAGGGGGGCTGAACTGTTGGGTGCGGTCTGAAAGCACTAAGGCCCACCTCCAGGAACTTTGAATCAGCATGTATTTGCTTCTAAGCAGGACTGAGGTCTCCAAGTCCAGAACTTCTGAAACACAAGACTTCCACAGCCTTCTCCTCTCCACAGAGAGGTGAATTGTTATACAGGGGCTGTAAGCATTAAGACCAGTAGGCATTAACTAGATCCCTCTGTTCTCCACCAGCCCATGCAAAACTATGTTTATTTGCCCCTATTTTCCTTTTTTTCTTTATTCATATATTCATATATGCATACATTGTTTGGGTCATTTCTCCCCCCTGACCCCCACCCCACCCTTTTATCCCACCCCCTCTCTTCCAGGCAGAATGTGTTCTGCCCTTTTCTCCAATTTTGTTGAAGAGAAGACGTAAGCAATTAAGAAGAAAGACAAAGCATTTTTGCTAGTTGAGATAAGGATAGCTACACAGAGAGAGTCCTACCATTGCTTCCATGTACAAGTGTGTTACAACCCGAATTGATTCATCTCTACCTGACCTCTTCACTACTTCCTGGTCACCTTCTCATATTGACCTCTGTCACTCTAAGGTTTCTGTATTAGCTCCTCTGCAGTGGGGACATCAGACACTTTCATGTTTTGGGTTTCCTACCTATCCCCATTCCTTCCGTATGTGCTGTCCCCTTATCATGTGACCCAAGTCCAACCACATTCCTGTATTTGCCCTAGATCTAAAGTCTGCATATGAGGGAGAACATATGATTTTTGGTCCTCTGAGCCTGGCTAACCTCACTCAGAATGATGTTCTCCAATTTCATCCATTTACCAGTGAATGATAACATTTCGTTCTTCATGGCTGCATAAAATTCCATTGTATATAGATACCACATTTTCTTAATCCATTCGTCAGTGGTGGGGCATCTTGGCTGTTTCCATAACTTGGCTATTGTGAATAGTGCTGCAATAAACATGGATGTGCAGGTGCCTCTGGAGTAACAGTCTTTTGGGTATATCCCCAAGAGTGGTATTGCTGGATCAAATGGTAGATCGATGTCCAGCTTTTTAAGTAGCCTCCAAATTTTTTTCCAGAGTGGTTGTACTAGTCTACATTCCCACCAGCAGTGTAAGAGGGTTCCTTTTTCCCCGCATCCTCGCCAACACCTGTTGTTGGTGGTGTTGCTGATGATGGCTATTCTAACAGGGGTGAGGTGGAATCTTAGCGTGGTTTTAATTTGCATTTCCTTTATTGCTAGAGATGGTGAGCATTTTTTCATGTGTGTTTGGCCATTTGAATTTCTTCTTTTGAGAAAGTTCTGTTTAGTTCACTTGCCCATTTCTTTATGGGTTCATTAGTTTTGGGAGAATTTAGTTTTTTAAGTTCCCTATATATTCTGGTTATCAGTCCTTTGTCTGATGTGTAGCTGGCAAATATTTTCTCCCACTCTGTGGGTGTTCTCTTCAGTTTAGAGACCATTTCTTTTGATGAACAGAAGCTTTTTAGTTTTATGAAGTCCCATTTATCTATGCTATCTCTTAGTTGCTGTGCTGCTGGGGTTTCATTGAGAAAGTTCTTACCTATACCTACTAACTCCAGAGTATTTCCTACTCTTTCTTGTATCAACTTTAGAGTTTGGGGTCTGATATTAAGATCCTTGATCCATTTTGAGTTAATTTTGGTATAGGGTGATATACATGGATCTAGTTTCAGTTTTTTGCAGACTGCTAACCAGTTTTCCCAGCAGTTTTTGTTGAAGAGGCTGCTATTTCTCCATCGTATATTTTTAGCTCCTTTCTCAAAGACAAGTTGGTTATAGTTGTGTAGCTTCATATCTGGGTCCTCTATTCTGTTCCACTGGTCTTCATGTCTGTTTTTGTGCCAGTACCATGCTGTTTTTATCGCTACTGCTTTGTAATATAGTTTGAAGTCAGGTATTGTGATACCTCCAGCATTGTTCTTTTCACTGAGTATTGCCTTGGCTATTCATGGCCTCTTGTGTTTCCATATAAATTTAACAGTAGATTTTTCAATCTCTTTAATGAATGTCATTGGAATTTTGATTGGAATTGCATTAAACACTTAGATTACTTTTGGGAGTATCAACATTTTTACTATGTTGATTCTACCAATCCTTCTATTTGTTTTGGGATTTGCTTGTTCTTGTATTTCTAGGAGTTTGAGATGTATTATTAGGTCATTGATTTGGGATCTTTCAGTCTTTTTAATATATGCACTCATGGCTATAAACTTTCCTCTCAGACTGCCTTAGCTGTGTCCCATAGGTTCCAGTAGGTTGTGTTTTCATTTTCATTGACTTCCAGGAACTTTTTAATTTCCTCTTGTATTTCATCAATGATCCATTGTTCATTAAGTAATGAGTTATTCAGTTTCCAGCTGTTTGCATGTTTTTTGTCTTTACTTTTGTTGTTGAGTTCTAGTTTTATTGCATTGTGATCAGATAGAATGCATGGTATAATTTCTATTTTCTTATATTTGCTGAGACTTGCTTTGTGCCCTAGGATATGATCTATTTTGGAGAAGGTTCCATGGGCTGCTGAGAAGAATGTATATTGTGTAGAAGTTGGATGAAATGTTCTGTAGACATCAAGTAGGTTCATTTGATCTATTGTATATTTTAGATCTTGGATTTCTTTATTGATTTTTTTGTTTGGATGACCTATCTATTGATGATAATGGGGTATTAAAGTCTCCCACAACCACTGTGTTGGAGTTAATATATGCTTTTAGGTCTTTCAGGGTATGTTTGATGAAATTGGGTGCGTTGACATTGGGTGCATACAGATTGATGATTATTATTTCCTTTTGGTCTATTTCCCCTTTTATTAGTATGGAATGTCCTTCTTTATCTCGTTTGATCAATGTAGGTTTGAAGTCTACTTTGTCAGAGATAAGTATTGCTACTCCTGCTTGTTTTCAGGGGCCATTGGCTTGGTAAATCTTCTTCCAGCCTTTCATCCTAAGCCTATGCTTATTTCTGTCGGTGAGATGGGTCTCCTGTAAGCAACAAATTGTTGGACCTTCCTTTTTAATCCAGTTCATCAAATGGTGCCTTTTGATGGGTGAATTAAGTCCGTTAACATTAAGTGTTAGTACTGATAGGTATGTGGTGATTCCTGTCATTTAGTTGTCTTAGTTGTTTGAAGGTTTGATTGTGTGTACCTAAGTTGGGGTTACTCTCTACTGTCTTGCTTTTTCTTTTCCTGTAGTTTGGTGCTGCCTGTCTTTTCATGGTTAAGTTGGGTGTCACTTTCTGTGTGCAGAATCCCTTGAAGAATCTTTTGTAATGGTGGCTTTGTGGTCACATATTGTTTTAGTTTCTGCTTATCATGGAAGACTTTTATTGCTCCATCTATTTTGAATGATAGTTTTGCTGGGTAGAGTATCCTGGGGTTGAAGTTTTTTTCATTCAGTGCCCAGAAGATCTCACCTCACGCTCTTCTTGCTTTTAATGTTTCTGTTGAGAAGTCTGCTGTGATTTTGATGGGTTTACTTTTGTATGTTATTTGTTTTTTCTCTCTTACAGCCTTCAATATTCTTTCCCTGGTTTCTGAACTTGTTGTTTTAATGATGATATGTTGTGGGGTAGTTCTATTTTGATCTGGTCTGTTTGGTGTCCTGGAGGTCTCTTGCATCTGTATGGGAATAGATTTCTCTAGATTTGGGAATTTTTCTGTTATTATTTTGTTGAATATATTACACATTCCCTTTGCTGCACCTCTTCTCCTTCTTCAATGCCTGTGATTCTCAAGTTTGGTCTTTTGATGGAGTCAGTGAGTTCTTGCATTTTCTTTTCATAGGTCTTGAGTTGTTTAATTAATAATTCTTCGGTTTTTTCCTTTAATTACCATTTCACCTTCGAGTTCTGAGATTCTTCTGTTTGTTCTATTCTGCTGGATTGGCCTTCAATTTTGTTTTGCAGTTCTGTTTTGTTCTTTTTTCTGAGGTTTTCCATATCCTGGCTGGTTTCCTCTTTGATGTTGTCTATTTTTGTCCTGAGTTCATTTATCTGTTATTTGTTGTCTTGGAATTTCTTGAGTGTCTCCTGTACATTTTGGTTGACCATATCCAATGTCATCTCTATAAAATTCTCATTGAGTACCTGTAGTATGTCTTCTTTTAAATTATTCTTGTGGGCTTCATTGGGTCCTTTGGCATAGTTTATCTTCATTTTGTTGGAGTCTGGATCTGAGTATCTGTTTTCTTCATTTCCCTGTGGTTCCTGTACTAATTTTTTGCTGTGGGGAAACTGGTTTCCCTCTTTTTTCTGTCTTCCCATCATTGCCCTTGGTGTTGTTACTGTCCCTGTACTGTGTGTGATTAAGTATTTTCTACCTTGTAATAATAACAATGGTGATATTTAGAATGGAATGGTGAGAGGAGATGGAAAGCAAAAAGTTAAAGGAAAAGGGAAAAACAAATAAACAGACAAGTAGGAAAAAACAAAACAAAGAATCAAACAAAAAAGTTTCAAAGATATAAACTGTACTAATCGACAGTAAGCTAAACAGGCATTAGAGAGACAGAGAGATGATTGAAAATAAAAAATAAGTATAAAGATAAGAATAAATAAAAAGTAAGTAAATGAAAGAAAAAAATTATATATATAAAATAAAACAAAATGAAAAATAGAAAATTAAAAAAAACCTCAAAGTTCAAATGCAATGAAGTTTCAGTCTTAATAATTTTGGTGTCCATCTCAGCCTCCAATCCTGGAGATGATGCCTCAGATGTTGTTCTGTAGTTGTCTCATCAAAGGGGTAACATAAAATAGAACAAAACTGCACAAAACAAGAAAAAAAACCCCACAAAGTGTCCCAAGTTCAAATGCAATACAGTTTCAGTAAGTTTTTCAGCATGCACGTGTAGTTTGGTTGTTTTCTCATCACAGGTAGGGAGAGAGAAAAAAAAAGAGTCAGGAGACAGTTCTGTGAATGGCTATCTGAGGCTGTGGCTATCCTGCTCGCTGCTGTCAGCCTGCTGTTGCTGGAGGCATTGTTTATGCAGATCTCTGGGGTGAGCTTAGCACTCACCTGGCCCCGCAGGCTTTGTTTGCTCAGAGTTCTCCTGTGCGTGAGCCTCTGCTACAAGCTTTCCCCTTTCCAAGCACACTGGGGGAGGTGACACTGCACCCGCTTTCTCAGGCCTGCATGTTTAGTTACAGTTCACGTGGGAAGTGGGTCTTCCCCCCTCTCCTGTGGAGTTTTCCTCCCCCCGTCACTCTCACCAGCTTTCCCGCTCCTGGTTGCTGGGCGCACGCCCCCGCTCCCACTGGAGCCTCTCTGGCCAGGCCCGGCCTGTTTATTTATAGTTCTGGGAGGGATTCCCTCCTCCACTCTTCGGCACTCAGTGCGCCCTACCCTCTTTGCAACGTGTCTTTATTGTTCTTATTGCTTATTATTCAGTTTCTCTTTTTTCCCTGGGTGGAGATCTGTCTGTCCAGGGGGCTATGCTGATCTGGCCCAGGGTTTTCTATGGAAGTACTGTGTACCACTTAGCTCACCTTGTGGTCTGCATCTTCCCAAGCCATCTGGATGTGGGTGACCGGCGGTGGCCCGGGGGCCCTCCTGGTTTCTCCATTTAATGTGAAGTGGAGATGCTCTGCGCAGGCTGGAGGTGTGGAGGGGTCAAAGTTTTGCCTCTTCTCTGTGGTTTTGCCTGCAAGGTGTGTCTCCAGCATCTCTCCAAGATTTCACTATAGCAGGCTCGCTTTCTGCTTCCTCCCTCTAGCCACCATCTTCAGATAATACTCCTTAGTGTGGTTTTGATTTGCATTTCCTTTATGGCTAGAGATAGTGAGCATTTTTTTTCATGTGGTTTTTTGGCCGTTTGAGTTTCTTCTTTTAAGAAAGTTCTGTTTAGTTCAATTTCCCATTTCTTTATTGGTTCATTGATTTTCAAAGAGTTTAGTTTTATGAGTTCCTTGTATATTCTGGTTATCAGTCCTTTTTCTGATGTATAGCTGGCATTTTCTCCTACTCTGTGGGTGATCTCTTCAGTTTAGAGACCATTTCTTTTATTGTGCAGAAGCTTTGTAGCTTTATGAAGTCCCATTTGTTCATACTTTCTCTTAGTTGCCAAGCTGCTGGGTTTCTATTAAGGAAGTCTTTGCCTATACCTATTACTTCCAGGGTGTTTCTTACTCTTTCCTGTACCAACTACAGAATTTCAGGTCTGATATTAAGTTCCTTGATTAATTTTGAGTTGATACTAGTGCAGGGTGATAAACATGGATCTAGTTTCAGTTTTTTGCAGGCTGATAACCACTTTTCCCAACAACATTTGTTGAAGAGGCTGTCTTTTCTCCATCATATATTTTTAGTGCCTTTGTCAAAGATAAGTTGGGCATAGCTATGTGGGTTCATATCCAGGTCCCCTATTCTGTTCCATTGGTCTTCATGTCTGTTTTTGTGCCAGTACCATGCTGTTTGTATTGCTATTGCTTTGTAATATAGTTTGAAGTCAGGTGTCGTGATACCTCCACCATTGTTCTTTTGACTGAGTATTGCCTTGGCTATTCGTGGCCTCTTGTGTTTCCATATGAATTTAACTGTAGATTTTTCAATCTCTTTAATGAATGTCATTGGAATTTTGATGGGAATTGCATTAAACATGTAGATTTTTTTTGGTAATATAAACATTTTTACTATGTTGATTCTACCAATCCATGAACATGGGAGATCTCTCCACTTTCTATAGTCTTCCTCGATCTCTTTCTTCAGAAGTTTATAGTTTTCCTTGTAAAGGTCTTTCACATCTTTTGTTAGGTTTACACCTAGGTATTTGATTTTTTTTGAGGCTATTGTAAATAGAAATGTTTCCATATATTCCTTCTCAGTTTGTTTGTTATTGGTGTATAGAAAAGCTAAGATTTTTGTAAGTTAATTTTGTATCCTGCTACCTTGCTGTAGCTGATTATGGTGTCTAGGAGTTTTGGGGTGGAGTTTTTTGGTCTTTAAGATAAAGGATCATGTCGTCTGCAAATAGGGATATTTTGACAGTTTCTTTACCTATTTGTATTCCTTTTATTCCTTCTTTTTGCCTAATTGCTCTGGCTAGGAATTCCAGTGCTATGTGGAATAGGAGTGGAGATAGTGGAAACCCTTGTCTCGTTCCTGATTTTAGGGGAAATGGTTTCAATTTTTCATCATTAAGTATGAGGTTGGCTGTAGGTTTGTCATATATAGCCTTTACAATGTGGAGGTACATTCTTTCTAGTCCTAGCTTTCTTAATACTTTTATCATAAAGTGGTGTTGGATCTTATCAAAGGATTTTTCTGCATCTATTGAGATATCAGGTGGTTTTTGTCTTTGCTTCCATTGATGTGCTGTATTACATTTATAGATTTGCATATGTTAAACCATCCCTGCATCCCTGGGATGAAGCCAACTTTATCGTGGTCAAAGATCTTTCTGATGTGTTGTTGGATTTGGTTTGCTAATATTTTATTGAGGATTTTTGCATCAATGTTCATTAAGGAGATTGGCCTATAGTTCTCCTTTTTGTAGGTGTCTTTGTCTAGTTTTGGGATGAGTGTAATACTGGCTTCATAGAATGAGTTAGGCAGTTTTTCTTCCCTTTCTATTTCATGGAACAGTTTAAGGAGGGTTGGTATTAGTTCTTCTTTATAGGTCTAATAGAATTCAGCAGAGAATCCATCAGGTTCTGGACTTTTCTTTTTTGGGAAACTCTTTATTGCTGCCTCAATTTCATTTTGTGTTATAGATCTATTCAAGTAGTAAATTTCCTCTTGGTTCAATCTAGGATGATGATAAGTGTCTAGAAATCTGTCCATTTCTTCAAGATTTTCAAATTTATTAGATACAGGCTCTCAAAATAGTCTCTGATGATTTCCGTGGTGTTTGTTGGCATCTCCCCTTTTGCATTTCTGATTTTACTGATTTGGGTTCTTTCTCTCTTCATTTTATTCAGGTTTGTCAAGGGTCTGGCAATTTTATTTATTTTTTCAAAGAACTAACTTTTTGTTTCATTGCTTCTTTGTATGGTTTTTTTTATTTCTGTTTCATTGATTTTAGCCTTTATTTTAATTATTTCTCTCCTGCTGCTTGTTTTGGGATTTGCTTGTTTTTGTTTTTCTAGGAGTTTGAGATGTATCATTAGGTCATTGATTTGAGATCTTTCTGTCTTTTTAATATATGTAGTCATGGCTATAAATTTTCCTGTTAGGAGTGCCTTTGCTGTGTCCCATAGGTTCCAGTAGGTCATGTTTCCATTTTCATTAACTTCCAGGAACCTTTTAATTTCCTCTTTTACTTCATCAATGACCCATTGATCATTGAGCAATGTGTTTTTCAGCTTCCAATTGTTTGCATGTTTTTACTGTTGTTTTGTTGTTGAGTTCTAGTTTTAATGCATTGTAGTCAGATAGAATGCATGGGATTATTTCTATTTTCTTATATTTGCTGAGGCTTGCTTTGTGCCCTAAGATATGATGAATTTTGGAGAAAGTTCCATGGGCTGCTGAGAAGAATGTATATTGTGCAGAGGTTGGATGAAATATTCTGTAGACATAGGCTAGGTCCATTTGATCTATGGTGTGATTTCATTCTAGGATTTCTGTATTGATTTTTTTGTTTGGATGACCTATCTATTGGTGATGGGGGTAGTAAAGTCTCCCACTATCACTGTGTTAGAATTTGTATATGTTTTTAGGTCCTTCAGAGTATGTTTGATAAAATTGGGTGCATTGACGTTGGGTGCATATAGGTTGATAATTATTATTTCCTTTCATGTATTTCCCCTTTTATTAGTATGGAATGTCCTTCTTTATCTCATTTGATCAGTGTAAGTTTGAAGTCTACTTTGTCGGAGATAAGTATTGCTACTCCTGCCTGTTTTCTGGGGCCATTAGCTTAGTAAATCTTCTTCCAGCCTTTCACCCTAAGCCAGTGTTTGTTTCAGTCAATGAGATGGGTCTCCTGTAAACAACAGATTGTTGGATCTTCCTTTTTAATCCAGTTTGCCAAACGGTGTCTTTTGATGGGGGAGTTAAGTCCATTAACATTCAGTGTTATTATTGATAGGTATGTGGTGATTCCTGTCAATTAGTTGTCTTTGTTGTTTAAGGGTTTGATTGTGTGGAGTTAAGTTAATATTACGCTCTACTTTCTTGCCTTTTCTTCTCCTCTGGTTTGGTACTGCCTGTCCTTTCATAGTTTTTTATGCTTTCATTTTCCGTATGCAGAATTCCTTGCAGAATCTTTTGTAGTGGTGGCTTAGTGGTCATGTATTGTTTTAGTTTCTGCTTCTCATGGAAGACTTTTATTGCTCCATCTATTTTGAATGATAGTTTTGCTGGGTAGGGTATCCTAGAGTTATTTTCATTCAGTGCCCAGAAAACCTCACTCCATGCTCTTCTTGCTTTTAAGATTTCTGATAAGAAATCTGCTGTGATTTTGATGGGTTTACCTTTGTATGTTATTTGTTTTTTCTCTCTTACAGCCTTCAATATTCTTTCTCTATTCTCTGTGCTTGTTGTTTTAATAATAACATGTCATGGTGTACTTCTATTTTGGTCAAGTCTGTTTGGTGTCCTGGAGGCTTCCTGTACCTGAATTGGCATAGTTTTCTCTAGATTTGGGAAATTTTCTGTTAGTATTTTGTTGAATATATTATGAATCCCTTTTGCTTGTGCCTCTTTTCCTTCTTCAATGCCCATGATTCTCAAGTTTGGTTTTTTAATAGAGTCAGTGAATTCTTGCATATTCCTTTCATAGGTCTTGAGTTGTTTGAGTAATTTCTCTTCAGTTTTTCCTTTAATTTCCATTTCATCTTCAAGTTCTGAGATTATGTCTTCTGCTTGTTCAATTCTGCTGGAGTAGCCTGCCATTGTGTTTTGTATTTCTGTTTTTTTCCCCCCGAGGTTTTTCATATCATGGGTCACTTCCTCTTTAATATTATCAATTTTCATCCTTAATTTATTTATTTCTCCATTTATTGTGTTCTCTGTTTCACTTTGGTATTTATTTACAGCTCCTATGAGTTCACTTATTTGTTTTTATGTCTTTTCATATTCTCTGTTTTTGTTGTCTTGGAATTTCTTGAGTGCTTCCCGTACATTTTGGTTGACTTTGTCTAGTAGCATCTCCATGAAATTCTCAGTGATTTCTTCTTTCACGTGTTCTTGTGGACTTTGTTGGGTTCCTTAGGATAGTTTGTCTTTGTTTTGTTGGGGTCTGGGACTGTGTATCTGTTTTCTTCATTTCCCTCTGTATCCTGTACTGAATTAGGAGAATTGTTTCCATTCCTTTTTTGTCTTCCTATCATTCCACTTGGTGCTATTTCTAACACTGTTCTGTGTGTAATTTAGTATTGGCTAACTTACAATATTAAAACTAATAAAATCAGGAAGGGAAGAGAAAAAAGAAAGAGCAAGAGAGAAGAAAAAGAAATCAACAGGGACAGATGATGGACTAACAAGCAGTGAACAAGATAAGTACTTAGAGAGAGAGAAAAAAGGAAAATAAGAAAGAGAAAAAAGAAAAAAAAAGGAATACCAAAGAAATCTACAGGGTGAGATGGTGAACTAATACACAGTGAACAAGACAAGCACTTAGAGAGAAAGAGGAAGAAAAGAAAAATTCCAGGTTCAGGAGCAATGGTACTTCAGTCTTTGTAGTTATGGTGTTACTCCAAGCTCGGCAGCCGGGTGCTCCTGCAGGCTGCTTGCTGAAAGTTCCTGTGGGGAGCTGCCCCTCCCCTCTTCTCCAGTAAGCTCAAAGCACCCCGCCCTTTCTGCTGTGTGTCCTTTTCAATTTCCAGTTTATTGTTTAGTTTTTTTTTCCTTTTTGCAGGGTGGGGGTCAGCCTGTCCAGGGAGCTATGCTGACTTTTCCCAGGGGTGACTGTGGGAATACCATGTGCTGCTTACCCGCTCACCTGTTGGTCCACATCTCCCAAGCAGGTTTGGAGCCGGCAACTGGCAGCGTGGAAGCCCTCCTCTTTTCTCAATGTAATGTGGCATAGAGAAGCCCTGTAAGGGCTGGGGGTTCAGGGTGTCTGAGTTTTGCTTATTCTTGGTGGTTTTTTTCTGCCAAGTGTGGGTCCAGCGTCCTAGCAAGATTCCAGATTTACAGAGTTTATGCTGCCAGCTACTTCCCTCTAGTCACCATCTTGAAAAAAAATTGGCATACTTTCTGACTGGATCTTCATCTTCCCTCCCACTGCTAGGGAACTGGACAAAGGGCTAGAAACTATTTGCTGCTTTTCTCTGTTGTCTCAGTTTCTCTGTGTTTTTCTGCTGCCCTGACACCTCTTTCATGATTCCCAATACTCTTCTATTTCTTTCTCCAGAATATAGTCTTTCCTTTTTACCTGATTCTTCTTATTCATGGAATCAAGACAGTAGATACTTCTAATTCACCATCTTGACCCAAATCCAATACTCACAATACCATTATTTGTAATGACTGAGCAAAGCTCACTGTGCTTATATACCACCTTTTCTTTTTCATTATTCTATTGTCATACACATACACCAAGTACATGTATTATAGTCACCCTTCTTCACCCTCTCTGTTTACCTTCCCCCCTTCCACTGGTACCCAACCCCAGACAGAACATATTTTACCTTCCTGTCCTTCATCTTTTACGTGAATATTGATTGTTGAAGGTGGTTTCGCCTTGGTATTTCACACAAGTACATGTCATACTCTAGTCAGATTAACCCCTGCTATTACTTCCTCTTTCTCTATTGCCCTCCTCCCCTATTCATTTAGTGCATTTTATTATACTATCTTCATACACAGATTCAATCTATTTCAATATTATTCATTTTCTATCATTCACTTTTCCTCTTCTGCCTCTCCTTTCTTCCCTCAGACAGACTCACTATTAAAATTATGTTCTCTCTCTTTATGTTCTCTCTCTCCCTCCCTTCCCCCTCTGTCTGTATGTAAGATCATATATATATATACATATATTTATGTATGCATTTATCTTATAGGTCTAGCTTCCACCTATGAAGGAAAACATGTGACCTTTGTCCTTCTGAGCCTGGCTTACTTTGCTAACACAAGTCTCCAGTTCCATCCATTTACCTGCAAACAACATAATTTCATTCGTCTTTATGACTGAATAATGCTCCACTGTGTGTCTATACCACATTTTCTTAATCCATTCATCAGTGGTAGGGCATCTGGGATATTTCTAAAGCTTGGCTATTGTAAATAGTGCTACAATAAACATGGGTGTGCAAGTGGCTCTATCATATCTTGGCATGCATTTCTTTGGGTATTTGCTCAAGAGTGGTATCATTGGATTTTACTGTGTTCTATTTTTAGTTTTTTGGGGAACCTCCATACTGCTTTCTACAGTGGTTGTATTCATTTGCATTCCCACAAACAGTGGATAGTGTTTCTTTTTCTCTACATCTTTGCCAGCATTTGTTGTTGCATTATTGATGATAGCCCTTCTGACTGGAGGCAAAATCTTAATGTACTTTTGATTTGCATTTCTTTTATGGCTAGGGATGTTGAGCATTTCTTCATGTATTTATGGTCATTTGTATTTCTTCTTTTGAGAATTAGCTATTGAGTTCATTTGCCTATTTATTTAGTGGGTTGTTCATTCTTTGCAGGGTTAATTTTTTGAGCTCCTTATATATTCTGGTTATTGATTTCTTGTCAGATGTATAACTGGCAAAGATTTTCTCCCATTCTGTAGGAGGACTCTTCAGTCCAGTGATTGTTTTCTTTGCTGTGCAGAAGCTTTTTAGTTTGATGCAGTCCCATTTGTCAATCTTTTTTCTTAATTGCTGACCTATTGGAGTTTGATTCATGAAGTTATTACCTATTCCTATACATTACAGTGTATTCCCTATTCTTTTCTGTAGTAGTTTCACAGCTTCAGATCTTGCATTAAAATGATATTTGTACAGGGTGAGAGAGTGGAATCTAGTTTCAATATTTTACAGGTGGTTCTCTAGTTCTCCCAGCACCATTTTTTGAAGAGATTCTTTTCTCCAACACTTTTTGGGCTCCTTTGTCAAAAATCAAATGGGTGTAGTTGAGTGGGTTTGTGTCTAGGTCTATTCTGTTCCATTGGTCTTCATGTCTGTTTTTGTGCCAGTACCATGCTGTGCTTTACATCTTAATTACTCATTCATCTGTCCATTGCTTGATTCCATAATTTGGCCATTGTGAATGGTGTCACAATTAACATGAATATACAGGTATCTCTATAGTAAGCTTACTTTGATGCATTTGGGTATATATCCAAAAGTGTTTGGATCATATGAGAGTTCAATTTTTAATTTTTGAGGAACTTCCATATTGGTTTCCAGAGTTGCTGGAGTAATGGACATTCCCTCCAGCAGTGTCTGGGGTACCATTTTCCTCTGTATGCTCTCCAATATTTGTTATTATTTGTTTTCTTAATGATAGCCATTCTTATGTGGATAAGGTATAATCTTAATGTAGTTTTGATTTGCATTTCCCTGGTGGTTAAGGATGTTAAACATGTTTTTTCATGTATTTATAGGCTATTTGTACTTCACTATTTAAAAAGTGTCTGTTCAGTTTGTTTGCCACTTACTAGCTTGATTGTTCTTTTGGTGTTTAATTTTTGGAGCTTTTTAAATACTCTTTATCTTATGAATATCTAGCAAAGGTAGCATTCTGTAGGCTGTCTCTTCATTCTCATGATGGTTTTGCTGTGTAGATGTTTTATAATTTGATACAATCCCACTTTTTGATCTCATTTCCTGAGCTCCTGGAGTTCTGTTCAGGGAGTCCTTGTCTATGTTGATATCTTAAAATGCTTCCCCAATGTTTTCCTATAGTAGTTTCAAAGTTTCAGGTCTTACATTAAGGTCTTTGATCCATTTTGAGTTGATTTTTGTACTGGGTGAGAGATAGGGATCTAGCTTCACCAGATGGATTCACTGTGAATTCTACCAGACTTTAAAGAATTAACACCAATGTTCCTCAAACTTTTTGACAAAATACAAAGGAAGCAACACTTCCAAACTCATTCTCTTATCTTGATACCAAAACCAGATAAGGTCATAACAAAAAGCAATAGTACAAGCTAATTTCCTTGATGATAAGTGCAAAATCCTCAATAAAATATTTGCACACTAAATGCAAGAACACATTAAAGAGATCATTCATATGATCAAGTTGGCTTAATTCCAGGAATGCAGGGACAGTGAAATATATGCAAATGTTGATAAACTTAATATAGCATATAAACATAAAAATAGAGAAGGATCACATAATCATCTCAATAGATGCAGAAAAATCCTTTGACAAAATCCAACATCCTCTCACAATAAATCTCTGAAGAAACTAAGAATAAAAGATTCATACCTCAGTATAATAAAGACTACATATGGAAAACCCATAGCCAACTCCATAGTAAATGAGGGAAAGCTGAAATATTTTCCTCTAAAATCAAGACTGAGACAAGGGTGTCCATTATGACAATTCTTACTCAATATATTTCTTGAATTCTTAACTAGAGTGATAAGGCATGAGAAAGAAATAAAAGGAATACAAATAGAAAAGGAAGAAGTCATACTATCCCTCTTTGTAGATGGTTCTATACTTAAAAGATCCTAAAGACTCCACCAAAACACACTTAGATCTGATATACACTCTCAGCGAAGTAGCAGGATACAAAAATCCATCTACAAAAACCAGTAGCTCTTCTATACATCAACAACAAACTTGCTGAACAAGTAATAAGGAAAGCAATGCCATTCACAATAGCCTAAAATATATCTAGGCATAAACTTAACGAGATATGTTTAAGATCTCTACAAAGTAAACTAAAAAGCACTGAACTAAAATTGAAGAAAACACTAGAAGATGGAAAGACCTCTCATGTTCATGGATCAGCAGCATAAATATTGTTAAAATGGCCATACTTCCAAAAGTGATATACACATGCAATGCAATCCACATCAAAATTCCAATGACATTCTTCACAGAAACAGAAACGTAATCCTAAAAGGCATATGGAAACACAAAAGACCCTGAGTAATCAAAGCAATCATATTATGATATGTTAGTATCATAATAGCGGACTTCAAACTGTACTATAGACACATAATAACAAAAACAGCATGGCAAAGACACAAAAGCAGACATGTATACCAATGAAACAGAATAGAAGACCCTCATATCCTTCAAGTCTGCCCAAGTCTCATCTTACCTGCCCTTTTCCAACATGCAGCTGGTGCCCCACAGATTGTCATGCAGTCAATCCCTCCTCACACTGCTCTTTTTCTGTTTATCATACTAGCCATATTCTAAAATATTTTATAGCATATAACTTGTATGTGCTTCATATGTCACCTATCTTCAGCAGATGGTCTAGTAATTATTGTGACACAACAGACCACCTCCAAATTTAGCGACTCAGTAACAATCATTTGCTTTACACATGCATCTCCACTTTGGGCAGGCACTAGGGGTTAGCTTTGTCTGCTCCATGTGTCATTGGCTCACATGGGTAAACTAAGGGCTGGAAGAATCTACTTCTAAAAAGTCTTACATGGTGAGAAATTTTGTGCTGTATGCAAGCTGGGATCACTCAGTAGAGTCTGAGGGAAGTGTCTCTTCACATGGCCTATGCTTCCTCAAAGCATAATGGGTGGGTTCAAAAGGTATGGAGAAAGAGAGAGAGAGACAGAGAGAGAGAACAAACCAGGAGGAAGCTGTACCTTGTATGACCCTGCCTCAGGTTCTAGAGAAGACACTGAGGCTGAGAAGGAGTACATCAAACAGGAAAGAGGTCCCAGAGGATTTGGGTAGTGTACTAACAGTGCCCTATCAACATCTTGCCAGAATGTAAAATCCAAAATAAAAGATATCTTTATTTCACTTATTTATGTATCTACAGTGCCCACAACAGTACCTGTTACATAGTAGCAGGTGATCATTAAAATATTTGTTGAATTGAATGGAAATAAGTATTTCTTTTTTCTGTTTTTTATGCCTTGTTGCTGAAAGTCTTCCACATCCAAGATAAAAAATTTTCCTGTATCTTTTATAGTTACTTACTTACATTAACTTTTTGATGCCCCTGGAGTTTCTTTTTCCTTTCATACTAACTGGTTTACATGCAGGGAATGTACAAATATTAAATTTATGGATCAATAATTTTTTGTATATGTATATACCCATGTAACCACTACCCAGAATGAGATACAGAACATTTGCATCATTCCAGAAAGTTCTTTCATGTCCTTTTCCAATCAATAATTATCTCTCCAATATAGGTAATCACTATCTTCACTTTTGTCACCATAGAGTATGAAAGTGCATCAAAAATCTCAAATTTAGGATCAAAATGGTTTAAATTTTGAAGAGAAACAGTGTAACAATTTGAAATTTCAACATAAATGCAGGTTTTGTTCTTTCATACAAAGGCAAATGAAAGTTAAAACTAATTAGAGATTTTGACCATGAAATAAAGACTAAAACAGAAGGGTGAATAAAAAATGTGTCCAACAAAACAGAGGGAACATGTATAGCTTATTGTTCTGCCTTTCCCACTGAGCTCCAACTGGAACTGGTGTTCATACATAACTGCATAGTAGGCCACCTGGAGTGCCATCCAGAGATGTCACACCTTGTGTTGGAGAGGCTGTCCTGTCCCTATAACTCTCCGGCACCCCTCTGTCATAAATGAAGTGCCCTGTATGTGAGGGTCTGAGTCTAGGCTCTGCTTTTATCTCATGGTGTTCAGCTTACACCAATTCCATACTCTTAGTTGCAAAAAATAAAATCAAACTTATAAAAACAAAGGACACAATGAAAAAAAGGAAGTGATAAAAATGCAATTTAAAATTAATGGAAATAAATATTAACTATGGAGCTGGAAACTTAAGGAAGTGAATAAACGGGCCAGAGCACAAGGGTCCAGGGTTCAAAGACTCTTTCCCTTAGGCTTTGAGCCCCTTCTTCTCTGTTCAGCTTTGCGGGTCAACATGCTCTTTTTTGAGTCTGGGGCCTGGTCTGGGACAAGTGCATGTGAAAAAAGTATTTACAGTTGGCCTCATACTGCACCTGTGGCCTAAGATCCTCTGGGCTGTCTTCTCTCTACCTTTACCATGTTTCCTCCAAACCTGTGCCAGCTTTCTGCCCTGCTTTGATTGTCCCTGCCTTGCTTCATGGCCAGTGAACTAGCACCCAGCACTGCTGGAGAAAAGGGAAGTGGTGGTAAAAGAGGCTGTTGGTGGGGAGAGGCAGGCCCAGGGCTATTGCTTTTGTGCTGTAAGAAATGGCAAAGGTCATGTTATACACAGTAACAGAAAGAGCAGTTGATTTTACTGCCAAATGTCAAAACGAGTTTCTGAAGAAGAAAAAGATGTCACGATACGGTTTGGCTGAGCAGAAGCAGTACTAATTCCAGCCACCTGCTCAACTGTTTACAGCAAAATAATACATGCAGGTCATTGCACATGAGTCCAGTTGAGTTTGTTGTTCTTGAAAAGAGTAATGAAGCCTATTTTCAAATACTCAGCTTTCTAAACAGGTTTCTCCTCATTTACATCAGATGTCATCATTGAAAACAAATAAAAGAGGTGTCACTGCATCATACGGAAGTTCTAGCTTTACCTTTTTGAGGAATCACCGTACTGCTTTCCGTAATGGTTATACTAATTTGCATTCTCACCAACAGTGGTAAGGATGTCTCACTGCATCCTTACCAGCATTTGATGTTGTTATTGCCCTTGAATATGGCCATTTCAACTGGGGTGAGATGAAATCTAAGGTTTGTTATGATTTGCATGTCTTTTATAGCCAGGGAAGTTGAGTACTTCTTCATGTATTTACTGGCCATTTGTACCTCTTCCTTTGAGAATTCCTTGTTTAATTCATGTGCCCATTTCTTCATGGGGATGTTGATTCTTTGGAGGCTGAGTTTTTTGAGTTACCTGTAGACTCTGAATATTAGTCCCTTATCAGATGAGTAGCTGGCAAAGATTTTCTCCCATTCTGTGGGCTGTCTCTTGAGTCTGGGAGCTTCTTTGCTGTGCAGAAGCTCTTTAGTTTGATGCACTCCCATTTGTTCATTCTTTCTCTTAGATACTAAGCCTTTTGAGTTCTACTTAAGAAGTCGTTCCCTATACCTATATGTTCCAGTGTATTTCCAACTAATTCTTGTAGTTGTTTCAGAATTTCAGGCCTTATATTAAGGTCTTTGATCCACTTTGAGTTGATTTTAGTACAGGGTGCAAGACAGGGATCTAGTTTCAGTCTTCAACATGTGGATATCCAATTTTCCCAGAAACATTTGTTGAAGAGGCTGTCTTTTCTCCATTGTGTGTTTTGGGTTCCTTTGTCAAAGAGCAGTTGGCTATAGCTGCATAGGTTTGTCTGGTTCTTCTATTCTAATCCATTGATCTTCATGTCTACTTTTGTGCCAATACCATGCTGTTTATTGTATGGCTCTGTAGTATAGTTTGAAGTCAGGTATTGAGATACCTCCTATTGGACTTTTTGCTCAGAATTGCTTTAGCTATTCGAGGTCTTTTGTGTTTCCATATGTATTGTTTGGATTGATTTTTTTATCTCTGTGAATAATATCATTGGGATTTTGATAGGGATTTCACTGAACATGTAAATTGCTTTTGATATTAAGGCCATTTTCACAATGCTGATTCTACCAATCCACAAGCACTGGGGCTCTTTCCATCCTCTGATGCCTTTTTTGATTTCTCTCTTCGGTGGTTTATAGTTTTCATTGAAAAGTTCTTTGGTTTACTTCATTCCAAGGTACTTTATTCTTTTTGAGGATATTGTAAATGGGATTGTCTCCCTGATTTCTATCTCAGTCTGTTCACTGTTAGTATATAAGAAGCTACTTATTTCTGTATGTTAATTTTTTCTGCCAAATGATTCAGTGATACTGTCCCCGGGTATCTACCCAAAGGAACATAAGTCAGGATACAATAGAGACACCTGTACACCAATGTTCATTGCAGCACTATTTACAACAGCTAAGCTACGAAAACAACCCAGATACCTACAACTGATGAATGGATCAAGAAAATGTGGTATATATACACAATGGAGTTTTATCTGGTCATAAAGAATAATGACAACATGTGCTCTGAAGGTAAATGGATGCAATTGGAGGACATCATGGTAAGTCAGGCTGAGAAAGACAAAGGCTGCATGTTTTCTCTCATATGTGAAAGATAGATCCAAAAGATAAACACAGACACAAAAATAAACATTATCACATTCAAACTCAGATGTAGAACATGTTTGTAACAGTGGAACTATTCTATGGATCTCGGGGAAGGAGAAAGAAAGGAAAAGAAAATGATAGAGCATCAACAATATTATAAAGCATAACATCTGAGAAGGTACAGGATATAAGGATATGTATTGAAAGCTGTGGGAAAATGGGAGTGGGAGGGAAGTGGTAAGGGAAAGTAACAGAAGGGGCTGAACAGACCAAAGTAAAGTATACCCACAGCAGGATACACTGAGAAACCCCTTCAGACATCAATTTAGGTGTTCATAAAGAAAGACCGGACTGTAACATAGGTACAGTGGGGGAGGGTACTTATGGGAGGAGGGAGGATGAGTGGAGGAGATTAAAGTGATGGAATAGGTTGATGGACTTCATATAACTATATGAAATAGAACAAAGAAACTTCTTGCAAATGCTTTACATGGAGTGGGGAGGGGGTTAACGGGTGAGACAGTAGGGGTGACCTAACCAATGTACAATATAAGCCTATTTGGAATTGTCACAATGAATCCCAACAAATATATCCTAATAAAAATTTAAAAAAACAAAAAAATAAGAGAGAACTTAAGTCATGATTCCATGTTATAAGACTTTTATTAACTCCAGAAATCAAACAGTAAAATGCAAAGTGAATTTGAAAAATCAGCGTGATTGTAAGTACAGATATAATATGAATGGGGGCTGAAGAGACCATTAAGAAAAGGAAGGGAGTCCTGAAGGAGTGCTCAGTTTGGGCTCGGGCCTATTGGCCATGATGATTCAGCTAACCCCTGCTCCACAGTGCAGTGGCCCATACAGTGACTCCAACTGGATTGCTTTGTGCTGTTATAGCCAGACTGTGTGCTGCACCCAAGGACTACTGGCTCCTTAAGGAAAGCTGAAATCCTCAGCATTCCTGGGTTTGTGACCTTCCCAACTTGCACGCTTGAGACCCTCCTCTGTGCCCCATCCTGCACCAGGAATGAAAGAAAAAGGAGCAACAGAAAACAATGTTGGATTATCACAGCATTGCCCAGTCATATTGATTCCCAAGTCTTTCAGATGTGCTAGGTGCACTTGACTCAAAGGTCTGTACTACCCTTTCTGTCATAAACACCAGGCCCTTGGTCCAAAGCACAGCCCTCTCTTACATATACATTGCTTATTTCCACCAGAAGACAAGATTTTGTTGGCATCATTTTCTCGTAAAGGTGCCATTCTCAGGAGAATATGCTGCTGTCAGCTCAAAAACCCATGCTTTGTTTCATTGATGCTGTGCTTTTGCACAGCGATCCTTTAGCAGTTTTATCAAAGCAAGACATAACTGCATATACCCTGGAAATGAGTGATGATACCAACTTTAAAAAATTAACTTATTCTGATCTCTATTGCCGTCCATACCTTTAATGTAGACGGTGCCTATTTAGACCATTCTTGTTTTTAGCCACATCCAAATAGGTCATACTATTCATGTGTGTAATGCTTCATGGCACATTAATACATTCTTAGAAATGTTTCGTAGGAGATCTCCCTTTTTTCTTTGCCTTCTTTTTTTGTCAGTTGAGTGACATTTCACTACTGATCAGTTCTATCTTCAATCTGTGTGGTTCTTGACCATTGTGGCTACAACTTTTCTGCACCAGCCTTTATCAGGCATCAAGGATTTAAACACAAGTACCTCACACATGGGGAAGCTACATCAATGGGAAATGGCAGTCTGCACCCTGGTTTCTTGCCTGAGATTCTGTGACTGTCAGTCACAAGGGGAAAAAGGCACCCCTCACAGGTTCTGGCCCCTGTGCTGTGACATGGGGATGGCTATGAGGTGCAGGGATCAAGAAGCCTTCTCCTTGCTCCATTCAGGCTCATGAAGGACCCTGAACTCAGTTTAAAGTGCTTTGCAACTTCTCCCACTTTGTCCCATCAAGAACATGATGTAACCTGAATCTTTTGCTTTGAAAATCAAAATGACTTTCTTGTATGGTCTGAAAAACCAAGATATTGGCATTTACTTACCTTTGGGGGAAGTTTGAAACTCTGAAATTCTATAGCAAAGTGTACAACTGCCAGAGCTACACTGACTGTCATAGGGCTGTTTTTTGATCCATCCTCATATCTAAGACATACTATCTGTTTATTTCCCAGTTGTTGAGACATGTCACCTGCCTATAGATGCTCTGAAGGTTTCAAGAAGTGACATTAAATAAAACTCTATGTCTAACCGAGACCTTCATGCTGGGTCTCCTGGACCTCAGAACCCATAAAGGAAGAGGTTCCAATATTCCTATTACAAAGCAGGATAGTTTACTCTCTGAGGACATCATCATTTCTCAAGCAGAAGAGAAAAACTGGCTAGGAAACCTGATAGTAGAGCTCATTGTTAATTTCTTTTCTGATCATTTCCATCACTTTGAAGCTTAGACCCATCACAGGATATCTTCCCTTAGGTGGTAAGAATTCCTCTACCAGTATTAGTCAGCTCACAGGCAGGGAAACACATTGACTGTATAGGAGACCATGTGGTCCAGAATGGATTTCAGACTGATCACCAGGAGGTATTTCTAATTCTAATTACTGATGATGTTAGAGTTCCGGTGGAACATTACACAGAGACCCTTGCTGGATATCTTTCAAATATAAAAGCACATGCTCAAATCCCTATGAAAGGAAGAAGGGATGATGGCTTATCTTGTGTTTTCAAGGTCTTCAAGGCTGACCCAATTGATTGATTGTGTCAGCATCCTCAGAGGAAGTATGAGATAGTGGAATGAGCTTGTAATTAGCACACTGGACAACTCTAAGCCTGATTCCGTGTCTCAGTTCTGTGGGTGATCTTGGGCAATGTTCCCTTTTCTGGTTCTCAGTTTTCTTCTCTTCAAAGTGAGAGCAACAGTCTCTACCATGCCTAGCTTCTGAGGTCTTTTAGAGGAAGAGATGAGAAGATGAACGCAAAAGCAAGCAGAGAAAAGGCCAACGGCAGAATGCTAAACTCAAACATGATGTCCTTAGTGCCAGCAGCCATGCAATATGCTCATCGTGGAGCCTGGGATCCATTGATCATTGCTTGAATTTTATCTCTTTGGGAACAGAAATGTTTGGCCTGATTAAGTCTTTAAGTAGGAAGTACAGGTTCTGCCACCATTGCTAGATTTGATCACCTCAACTGTCTTCAAGGGCTATGACAAGACAGTCTCCAGGGGCCCCTTTGTGAGGATAATTTATGATTCTGATCCAAGTACAGGAGGAAGGACATAATTTCAGGTACTGAAGGCAAATAATGCTATCCTATTGATAGCAATACTGGTTCTAACATTTGGTTCAAATACTCTATTTTAAATATTTTACACAGAATATTTAGAAAAGTGTTCTCTCAGTTTTTTTTATTGTTCCTGCCCTGCTTGAATGAATGGTATTTTTACATCTCGTCCTCTTATAACTGTGGAGCCTGAGGCAGGAGAAATGAATGAGGCTCCAGTGTTTGGGGTTACAGGGTTTTAGACTCCTTCAGATACCTTCAGGAGGAAACCTTACCCTTCTTTTCTCCATTCAATGCATAAACAGGTTCCCTCTCCCAAAGGTTTTTGCCAAGACTACAAAAACTACACATTCCCTCTTGGTTTGACCTGGGTTAACCACTGGTGTGTTTTTAGTGAAAAAATGCAAACCAATCCTCACACTTCCCTGTTTCATACTTGGCCCAAGCCCACACCCCTCACACTTTGGATTGCCTTTCATCTGTCCACTCCTGTTTAGTGTTCTGGAGAGCTTGTGTCTTCTGTTCATCCACTTGGACATAGTCTACTCTTTGCTCTTCTGAAAGAAGTTTCTGGAGGGAGACAACAAAAGGTTTTCATTACATCTTAATTTCAAGATTCAGGAAAATCTACCCTTCTTTAGTAGATTACATTGTCATTAAATATTTGCTGGCCCTTCCTTCCTGCAAAAGCATTATACTGTATGTATTTATGTATGTGTGTATGTGTGTGTGTGTCTGTGTGTGTGTGAAAACATCTCTTTACTCTAGATATTTGACTTGCTTTGACAAATAGAATGTGAATGAAAGCAACATATGCCAATCCTAAGGAGAAAAGAGGCATTTTATAATCCTGCAATCTCTTCCCTGTGCCAAAAGCCCTGGACTAAAGATGACCTGGAACACAAAGGCCCGGCCTGAAAGTCTTTCTCAGGAGCAACAACTGAAAGAGCCTTTGTTTCTGTAAGCAACTGAGAGTTGTGGGTTATTTTGAGTGCATAGTCTATTCAAACTGTCTAATGTGCCTTTTGTCCTTGTTACTCCTACCCTTCTGGCCAGCATTTCTTCAGTACCAGTTTAAGTTTTTGGAATGTAAACAAACACATAAATTGAATCATACTGTACATTTGGTTCAGAAGATGCTTTTTCCCATGTAACAATACACTGTTTGGAGGGAGCTATTTTTCCTCCTTTGTCGGAGCAAACTTTCTCCCTCCCTTGTTATTACTGAACCTAACTGAGGCTAACTGGGGGTGACTGGAGATTCAGAAAAGACACAGAATAGACAGACAGAAAGAAAGTGGGGTCAAGTGTGTTGGGTGCTCTGGTGGAGATGCACAACCCTCATTGCTTTCTCTGTCTTTATTCTTTAAGGCCTTACTCCTTGCAGTTCTGTAAAACCTTGCTTCTGAAGTCTTCTTTAAAACCTTGCTTAAAACCTCTTTCCTTAGGCTCGCACTGTCCCATGTTTGCTCTCAGGTACTCTTTAGTTTAATCGCTCTTAAAGTCTTTTGCCCCCAGGCTTGCACTGTCCCATCTCTCTTTAGCTTCCTTAAAGCCTCTGTGCTCAGACTTACAAACAACAGCCACTTAAAAACTGCATATGCATTAAAGTCTTGGTCCTTAGACTTGCACTGTCCCATGTTTTATTTGGCTTTTCTTTAGCTTAGCTTTTCTAAAGCCTATGTATAAAGTTCTTTCTTTAGCTTACTTTTTCTAAGGCTTATGTTAAAGTTCTCGGTACAGAGTTTCTATCAACCCCTCTTCAGCAATCTTTTCCCTTCAGCAATTTCCCTTTAGCAATTCTTTTCCAGCAAATCTTTTCCCTTCCAAAAGCCTCCCACACCAAAAAGCCCAAAGTCAAAGCCAAAAGCCAAAAGCCAAAAGCAAAAACCCAAGACAAAAGGTAAAAGCCCTCTTCTTCCTTCAGGGGGTCTTTTATAAACAGTGGTAAATGGGGTGGAGCAGTGGCTCTCGGGGAGGGGTGTGACATTGTAACAAGAGAAACCTGTGTTCCTGCTTCTCTGAATGTAAACATCTTAGGAGATGCTTTTCCCTGTTTGTGACCAGGGCTGTGCCTATCTCAGCCTACAGGTAACAGCAATTAAGCTGCATCTCGCCTTGCTTATGTCCAGTTCTCACAGGTTTCTCATAATCCACTCTCCACAACTGTTAGACATTGCTTGGATTGTGAGCATCCCTTTCTCACTAATTTACTCATTCCATGACTTACACTGTAAAGTGGATGATATTAGCAAATGGTTAGAATCTCTTACTGGGACTAATCCCATCAGTCCTCACAATGGCCCTTGGTTATTATTTCTGCTCCTTACTTTGCAAATGAGAATACTACACAAAGAAGTTGTAACTGCCCAACCTGATATTCAAGGACCTTTACTGATGAGTTTCACTTCAACTTAGAGCTCTTTTCTAGGCTGTTATGTATTGCCTAAACCAGCCCTTCCTGTGTCTGGAGAGCCTTGTGCCCTACCCTCATCTCTGCCTGAGGATTTTTTCTATAACTTTTAGGGTCCAAAATTGAATAGCATGAATATAACACCTATCTATATACATGCACCCAAAGAATATATCCCAGAAAAAAATACACCAAGATTTCATTGTCTATGGGAAGCAAGATTAAGGTGAATTTTAATATTCTTCATTACACAATACCTAAAGAGAACACGCTTGCTTTGGTAATGAGAAAAGTCTAAGCAGAAGTGGAATCACCTGGGAATTCTGAGACCGAAAGTCCTTCTTACCTGCTGTACAGGAGCTGGTGATGCTGAGTTGAAGTCCAGGGCCAAATAATCCAGGCTGAATTTCTTTGTCCAGGTAAGAGCACCACTGCTTAGGGAGTTGATTGTTCTGTGCTCCTCCTAGGAATCAACATTCATAGGTCTCTGGTTAATGATGTCTAACCATGCTGCCCCTGGGAAAGAGGGCACATTTAGCTTCATCTGAGCAGCTGCCATCAGATCATAAGACCGTAATCTGATGAGACGTGAGCATACCTGTTCACATATATGATTGAGAGCTGGCATTTCAAAAATAATACAGCTAGTTCAGCCTTCACCATGAAACTATATCATTACTAGAGATGGTTTGCCAAAATCATCCCCCAAAGTATTAATTTTGTGGATCTGACATGCCCATGATACTTCAGGGCTTAACTCTTGAGAACCTCAAATATACTTAGGAAAGGTATTCCCAGTGACCTGGCTGCTCCTCATCTCAGCTAATACTTTGTATTGTTGGGCCTTTCAACTCTTTTCCAACCTGTGATGGGTGAAGCAATACCTTTTTTGATTTTCCATTTTCCTTATTATTAACTACCTTGAGCACATTTTTATATGTTGAAGAGACATTTATTATTTTCTCCTCTGTGGAGTGCCTATTATGTTTCTGGCTTCATTTTGCTTGTTTTTGGCTCATTTTTGTAATGAAGTGTTTATACTTGTCTTAGTTTTCCTGAATACTTCCTCATGTATCTTGATGAGTAAATATGCATTGGTCACATAATTTTCAGACAGCCATTGCAGTCTATGGCTTGCCTTTTCATGCTATTTCTTAAATGAGGAGAGGTTCTTGCACTTGCATTTTCTTCAGAGACTCTCTGTGCTGAGGTCACGATTTATTTTCCCACATTGTCTCCTAAAATTATAAAGTTTTAACCTTCACATTAAGTAATAATCTCACTTAAATTGATTTCAATGTATGTTGATGAGATAGAGGTACACTTTGTTCCTTTCTAAATTTTAATATTTTTGAGACAGGGTCTCTGTATCTTAGGCTGACCTCCTACTTCAGTCTCCTGCATGCTGGGATTATAGGTGTGAGCCACCACACCTGGCTTTAACGTGTTCCTTTGTTGTTACTTCATGTTGAGAACTGTCCTTTCTCCAGTAATATAGCCTCTTTCCATCCACAGATCAAGATCCATTATTAGTTTGGGTGTGTTTCTGGGCTTTCTCTTCTATTCTGTTGGTATATAGGTCTACCCTTGTAGCAAGACTACTCTGTTGCCTATTGTTGGTGTTAACTAGTACAAAATATTTCATCTTCTTTGTTCTTCCTGAATCTCTTGGGTATTCTTAGCCCTTTGATCTTATATATACATTTTCAAATCAGCTATAAAGTTTCTCAAAAACTTTTATAATATATTTTGGTAAGATAATACATTTTGTTTTACATATTAACAACACTTTTTATTTATATATAGTTTTACAGTTTAAGAAAATATTCTATATTCTTTAAAAACATTTTATTAGCATATATTAGTTGTATGAGGGAATTCATTGTAATATTTTTGTACATGCTTACAATATACCTTAGGTAGATTTACCCCCTCTCTTATTCTCCCTCATCCCTCTTCCACCATACTTAAAGCAATTTCAGTGCTTTCATTGTTCTATTACATATAAGTATCCTAAGTACATTGACCATATTCATCCTCCTTTACTCATTCACCCTCCCCCTCCTAGTAGTAGTCCTGTCTAACAAGACCTGTTTTACAATTCTGTCCTTCATTTTAAAGTACATAGTCATTGATCACGATGATATTTTACCTGTGAATATGCTGTAATTTAATCAGATTAACCCGTTTTATTACTCTCCCTTCCCCTTTCCTGCCTACCCTCTATTACTCAACAGTTTTCATTGTTTTTCTTCCTACACAGATGAAATATATTTTGATATTGTTCATTCTCTATCCTCTTTTCCTCTCCTTCCTGCTCCTACTCCTATTGAACAGTTCCACTATTGCAAACATGGTTTTATATATACACACAGGTGTGTGTATGTGTGTGATCATGTTTGTATTTGTGTATACATTTATCTTTTGGATCTTCCACATATGAGAGAAAACATGTGGCCTTTGTCTTTCTGAACCTGGCTTACTTCACTTAACATGATGTCCTCTAATTCCATCCATTATATATATATATATATATATATATATATATATATATATATATATATACTACACTTTCTTAATCCATTCATCAGTTGTAGGGCATCTGGGCTTTCTCCATAGCTTGGCTATTGTTAATAGTGCTGCAATAAACATGGGTGTGCAAGTGTCTATATTGTATCCTGACTTACATTTCTTCAGATATATGCCCAGAAGAATTGCTGGATCATACAGTAGTTTTATGTTTAGTTTTTTTGAGTAATTATTATACTGCTTTCTATACTGGTTGTACAATTTACTTCCCCACCAACTGTGTATGAGGGTTTATTTTTCCCTGCATCTTTGCCAGCATTTCTTATTGTTTGTGCTCTTGATGATATCCATTTTAACACAAGTGAAGTGGAATCTTAATGTGGCTTTAATTTTTATTTCCTTTATGTCCAGAGCTGGACAGATTCACTGCT
Organism: Castor canadensis; assembly: GCF_047511655.1. Lineage (NCBI taxonomy): Eukaryota > Metazoa > Chordata > Mammalia > Rodentia > Castoridae > Castor > Castor canadensis. The sequence continues at coordinate 844,731 of NC_133405.1, read as the reverse complement.
GAACTCCAACAAACCTTTAAAGGACTAATACCAACGCTCCCCAAACTATAGAGAAGGGAAGAATGCTTCCAAACTGATTTTACAAAGATAATACTACCCTGGAATGAAAAGCTGATAAGGAGAGAACAAAAAAGAAAACCGTAGGCCAATATCCTTGATGAATATGATGCAAAAATCCTCAGCAAAATACTTGCAACCTATATCCAAGAACACATTGAAAAGAGCATACACCATGATTAAGATGGCTTCATTTCAGGGATGCAAGAATGCTTCAACATATGCAAATGAATGAACATTATACAGCACATAAATAGAATCAGGAATAAAAATCACATGATCATCTCAATAGATTCAGAAAAACATTTGACAAAATTCAACTTTCCTTAATGATAAGGGCTCTGAAAAAACAAGGTATAGAAGGATTTTACCAAACACATATGTTGGTGATAACAAATGATGCTGGATAAAGTGAATATCTCCATGTAGAAGAGTAAAACTAGCTGGATGCTGTGGCTCACACCTGTCATCCTAGTTAATTGGGAGGCTGAGATTGGGAGGATTGCAGTTGGAGGCCAGCCTGGGCAAAGAGTTCACAAAACTCCATCTCCAAAATAACCAGAGCAAAATGGACTGGAGGTGTAGCTCAAGTGATAGAGTGCCTGCTTTGCAAGTGCAAAGTTCTGAGTTCAAACCCCAGTCCCACCAGAAAAAAAGATTAAAACTAGATCCCTATGTCTCACACTGTTCAAAAACTCAACTCAAAATGCATCAAAGACTTTAATATAAGACTTGAAACAAACCATTAGGGGAAAACACCAAGATATTGACTCAGGCATGATGCATTAATGATTATAATAAAAATACCATTTAGAATAGCACCAGAATGTAAATATTTTTACTTAGGTAAAAATCTAATAAAACATATATAAGATCTATATGTTAGGCTAGACATAGTGATCATGTCCAGGCAGAGATCAGGAGGATCATGGTTCATGGCCACCCTTGGCCAAAAGTTAGCAAGACCCCCATCTCAACCAATAAAGCTGGGTGTGGTGGTGTACACCTATCATCCCAGCTACTGTGGGATGTAAATAGGAGGATCACAGTCCACTGGAGGTGCCCAGGCAAAAATGCAACACTATTCGAAGAATGAAAGCCAAAAGGTCTGGGTGTGTATCTGAAGTGATAGAGCACTTGACTAGCAAACATGAGGCCCAGAGTTCAAACCCTACTACCAACAAAAAAAATCTGTAATGTTAACATTCTAAAATTCTGAGGAAAGAAATCAAAGAAAATATGAATAAATGAAGAAATATACTTCTTTGTTCACAAACTGAAAATTTCAGCATAGCAAAGATGTACATTTTCCTTAAACTTATTTTTAGATTTAATGCAATTTCAATTAAAAAATTTCATGAGGATTTTTTTATGGATAAGAAAAGCTGATTCTAAAATTTATATGGAAATACATAAGAAGCAGAATAACAAAACTATTTTAAAAATACAAATGAGTTGGAAAAAATACACTTTCTGATTTTAAGACTTACTATAGGGCTGGAGTCATGGCTCAAGTGGTAGAGAGTCTGCCTAGCAAGTACAAAACCCTGAGTTCAAACCCTAGTACCACCAAAAAAAAAAGTACCTCAACTTACTCTACAATATACAATAATCAAGACCATTTGGCATAAGCAAAGGGGTAGACAATGAATCAGAATAGAGAATATACACAAATACACCCAGCTAATTTTTACAAAGGTGTAATTCAATAAAGAAAGTACTGTCTTTTCAACAGATCATACTGAACTATTTGGACATCCATATGCAAAAAAAAATCACCATTGACTATTTTACATATTATACAAGAATTAACTTAAAATGTATCATAGACCTAAATGCAAAATCTAAAACAAAAATACTTTCAAAAGAAAATATAGGAGAAAATCCTAATGAACTATGATTAGACATGATAACGATTCATGAAATAAATAAAATTAGTAAGTTGGATTTAAATTTTACAATGTTTTCTTTCCAAAAGACAGAAGAGAATTGACAAACTCTAGAATCAGAGAAAATATTTGCAAATCATATATTCATTGGAGGTCTTATCTGCAGAATATATAAAGAATTCCCAAAGCTCAATGTAAGGAAACAAACAACCTGATTTAAAATTGGAAAAAATATTGAACAGATACCAAAGAAAATATATGGATAAAAAGAAAGCACATGAAAAGATGTTTAACATAATTTGCTATTAAAGATGCACAAATATATATGCACACTGTGATAACACTACACACCTATTAAAATGTCTAAATTTAAAAGCTGGTAATACCAAGCATGTGGACAAAGATGTGGAACAACTGGAACCTTCATTAATTGTTGGTACAAAATGGTACAGTCACTATGTAATACTTTTCCCCAAATATTTTATAAAGTATGCTTTAGAAAGTACCTTATAAAGTATAAATATAGATACTTTACATAGAATCTCATAAAGTTAAATATACACCCTGATGACCTAGTTAAACATATAGTTTATGACTAGCAATCCCAATTCTGGGTATTTATCCTATGACTCAGTTTCTCAACAGCAGCAAATTGACATTTGAGGGTAGATAGTTCTTTGTCGTGAGGTTCCACTGGACACACAAGAAACAAGTAACACTACCCATTCTGCCTCAGTCTGTATCGCTAACCATTTCCAAATGTTCCTTAAAGGACAAAAATCATCCCTGATTCCGAACCACTGTCCTAGAAAAATGAAAACTTATGTCTACACAAAAACCTGTAAAAGATTCCTAAGGTCAGGAACAACACAACGATACCCATTTTTGCTATTTTTATTTAACAAAATATTGGAAGCACTAGACAAAGCAGTAAGACAAGAAAGAGAAGTAAAATATACTCAAATTGGAAAAGAAGAAATAAAATTATCTCTATTTGCTAATAAGACTTTATGTACAGAAAACCCTAAACATCCTCCACAGAAACAATAAAAAATTAAAAATAAAATTAGCAAATTTGCAGGATAAAATATCAACACCAAAAATTCATTTGGGTTGCACTTCTAACAATGAACAATCTCAAAAGGAAATTTAAAAATAATTTCATTTATAATAGCATCAAAAAATAAAATAGTTTAAAATAAAATTAAGCAAGGTGGGCTGGGCTATAGCTCAGTGGTAGAGCACTTACCTGGCATGCACGAGGCCCTGGGTTTGATCCCAGCACCAAAAAAGAAAAGACAAAAAAAATTAACCAAGGAGACAGACTGAAAATTACAAAACATCATTGAGGAAAGAAAAGAAACTAACAAAAATAAATGGAAAGACATGTATGTTCATGGATTGGAATACTTTATATAAGATGACAATATTACTCAAAATAATTTACAAACTCAAGGTATTACCTATCACAATCCCAATGGAATGTTTTTGCAGAAATATAAAAAAAAAGTCCTGAAATTCACATTGAATCTTAAAGGGCCCTGAGTCACCAAGTTAATCTTGAAAAAGAAAAACAAATTTGGAGGTCACATTTTTTAATTTTAAAAATTATTACAAAGAAGCAGGAATTAAAACACTGTAGCACTGGCATAAAGATAGACATATAAATATAGATGCATATAATAGAGCTCAGAAATAAACCCCTGCATATGTGGTCAACTGCGTTTCAACAATGGTGCCAAGATTATTCAATGGGGCAAGGACATTCTTTTTAACAAATGGTGCTGGGAAAACTGGAAGCTCAATCCAAAAGGACAAAGTTAAATTCAAGTCTTATTCCAATACAAAATTAACTAAAAACTATCAACAACCTAAAGATAAAAGCTACAGCTATAAAACTCTTAAAAGAAAACGTAGGAGAAAATCTTCATGATATTGGATTTGACAATGATTTCCTGGCTGTGACACCAAAGGCAAGGCAAAAAAAGAAAAAAAGATAAAATTGACTTCATCAAATAAAAAATTTGTGCATCATAAAGGAAATGCAAATTAAAACCATGCTAAGATTCCACCTCACCCCTGTTAGAATAGCCATCATCAGCAACACCACCACCAACAGGTGTTGGCGAGGATGCAGGGAAAAAGGAACCCTCTTACACTGCTGGTGGGAATGTAAACTAGTACAACCACTCTGGAAAAAAATTTGGAGGCTACTTAAAAAGCTGGACATTGATCTACCATTTGATCCAGCAATACCACTCTTGGGGACATACCCAAAAGACTGTGACACAGGTTACTCCAGAGGCATCTGCACACCCATGTTTATTGCAGCACTATTCACAATAGCCAAGTTATGGAAACAGCCAAGATGCCCCACCACTGACGAATGGATTAAGAAAATGTGGTATCTATACACAATGGAATTTTATGCAGCCATGAAGAAGAACAAAATGTTATCATTCACTGGTAAATGGATGGAATTGGAGAACATCATTCTGAGTGAGGTTAGCCTGGCCCAAAAGACCAAAAATCGTATGTTCTCCCACATATGTGGACATTAGATCAAGGGCAAACACAACAAGGGGATTGGACTATGAGCACATGATAAAAGCGAGAGCACACAAGGGAGGGGTGAGGATAGGTAAGACACCTAAAAAACTAGCTAGCATTTGTTGCCCTTAACGCAGAGAAACTAAAGCAGATACCTTAAAAGCAACTGAGGCCAATAGGAAAAGGGGAACAGGTACTAGAGAAAAGGTTAGATCAAAAAGAATTAACCTAGAAGGTAACACCCACGCACAGGAAATTAATGTGAGTCAACTTCTTGTATAGCTATCCTTATCTCAACCAGCAAAAACCCTCGTTCCTTCCTATTATTGCTTATACTCTCTCTACAACAAAATTAGAAATAAGGGCAAAATAGTTTCTGCTGGGTATTGAGGGGGTGGGGGGGAGAGGGAGGGGGCGGAGTGGGTGGTAAGGGAGGGGGTGGGGGCAGGGGGGAGAAATGACCCAAGCCTTGTATGCATATATGAATAATAAAATTAAAAAAAATTTGTGCATCAACGGACAGTATCAAGACAGGGAAACACAACCTAAAGAGTGATAAAATATTTACAAATCATACATCTGATAAGGGATTAATATTCATACTATACATAAGAAACGCCTAAAAACAATACAATGCAAGCCAATTAAAAATAGACAAAATACTTGAATAGACAATTCTCCAAAGAAGATAAACAAATGGCCAACAAGCACGTGAAAAGATGCTGAATATCAGTAATCATTAGAGAAATGCAAATGATAACCACATTGACATACTAGTTCATATTGACAGATGACTATGATAAAGGTTGGAGGAGAATAAGAAGTATTGGTAAGGATATAGAGAAACTGGAATCCTTGTGTATTGCTGACAGGAATGTAAAATGGTGCAGCCAGTATAGAAGACAAGTTTTGTGGTTCTTTAAAAAATTGAACATAGAGACTTGGCACTGGTGGCTCATGTCTATACTCCTAGCTACTTGGGAGGCAGAGATCAGAAGGATCATGATTTGAGGCCAATCTGGGTAAAAAATGAGACACTATCTCAAAAGAAATACCCAGCACAAAACAGGAGTGACTCAAGTGGTGGAGTACCTGCCTAGCAAGTGTGAGGCCTGAGTTCAAACCCCAGTATTGCCAAAAAAATTAAACATAGAGACACCATATAATCCACAAGTTTAGTTTCCAGGTATATATTAAAAAGAATTGAAAGCAGGAATTCAAATATGTACTTGTACCCCCATATTTATAGTGCCATTATTCCTAACAGTCAAAAGTTAAAAACAACTCAAATGTCCATCAAGTGGATAGATAAACAAAATGTGGTATATCCATACAATTAAATATTATTCAGCCATAAAGAATGAAATTCTTATATATGATACAATATGGATTGCTCTTAAAATCAGTATGCTAAATGAAATAAGGCAAACACAAAAGGACAAATATTGTGGAATTACATTTTTTATAAGGGACCCAGAATAGGCAATTCACAGAGATAGAAAGTACAACAGAGGTTACCAGAGGCTTGAGGGAAGAGGAAGGAGAGTTAGTGTTTAATGGGGTCAGAGTTTCTGTTTGAGATAATGAGAAATTTCTTGAAAATTGATAGTGGTGAGGACTATACAACATTGGAATATATTTAATGCCACTGAATTGTACACTGAAAATGGTTAAAATGGTAAATTAACTAAAAACTATCAACATATATTTTACTGTAATACATATTTCTTAAATACTGTAAAAGAATTAGTTAATAACAGTTCTAATTGTCCCAAAACTTGAAAAAATCTAAGTGTCTTTCAATGGGTGAATGGAAAAACAAAATGTGATATATACAAAAAATGGAATACTACTCAGCAATAAATCAGAAAGAACTATTGATACATTTACCAATTTAGATGAATTTCAGACATTATTCTAAATAAAATAGCCAGCCTCAAAGGTGTTATATGATTCCCCATATTCCCTGAAAAGAAAAACTACAGTGATAAGGAACAAGTCAGTGGTTACCAGGGACCAGGGGTGGAGAGAGAGTGTGACTATAAAGAGGTAGCATAAGGGAATATTTGGGAGTGATGGAACTGTTCAGTATGCTGACTGTGGTGGTCACAGAAATATATATACATATATGCATATATATGTGTGTGTGTGTGTGTGTGTATACATTCAAACTCATGAAACTGAACACCAAGAGAGTAATTTCACTGTGTGATTAAAAAGTTTAAAAACATAAAATACCATAATAAAAATTAACATGAGGTTTAAGAGTTTAGACTTCTACTATAAAAACCTCACAAAACTGTTGAAATTATAGGGCTTAAAAAACTGATAAAGAAGAAATCACACATTAAAATTATGTTTATTCTTCTCAGTTTTCTATAATTTCACAAATATTTAAAAGATCTATATCAAAACTTGTACAGCAATAAAACAAAACTTTTATTTAAACCCCTGCCTTAATTTTTAATAATCAGATCAGAAATTTTCCTCAAAGAGAAAAAATTAATGTATATGATTATGTGCAAAATCAAAATCAAAGCATACTAGTTCTGACTACCATATTGGGCTGTTGTGTGGCACAAGGTGAAATAACATAAATCAAAGTCATTTGAGACTATTTGTTTCTGAAGTTAAGTAAGCACAATTAAATGAGATAAGATACCCTTAAACATTTTTACATGGCACATCCCTCATAACTACCTTCAGCACAAGTTCCTGGCTCATCAACTGCTGTGTCATGTTTCTCAGTAATTCACGCGGTCATTGACCACAAATTATCAACGTAGTCAAGCAATCAATTCTTAACTGTATTGCTAATGAAATGCCTGGTCTTTCTCACAATCTCAAAGATAGAAGTAAACTGTTGGTGTCTGGAATGACTCTGCACTTGCTTCCATTATGTTTTAGGTTCATTTCCCTTTTCTATTCTCTGGAGACAAAGCACAGCTGTTCAGTATCCTTTACAGGAGTGTTTTCTTCTAGAAGTTTCCCAAGGGCCATTACTAAGTGTAAGATTTGTATATGAGTCACTTTCCATCTGCATATGGTTACAGCACAATTTCTATCAAATAAGAAGACAAAATGAAGCATTTAATTATTGCTTTCATGGAGATTACAGTTTTTAAGATTTCCAATTGCATTTTACCCTCATGTATAGGAGAATATGATTGTCTTCTCAAGAGTATACATTCACAGTGCCTTGTACATCATCTTCCTTTCAAAATGTTAAGTTCATACTGAAGTTTTCTCTAAAGTTTCTATAGTTCTACAGAATACCATTTGTATATTTTTATTATATTATTGTTGTACTGGGGGTACACTGTGACATTTACAAAAGTGCTTACAATATATCATAGGGTAGAGATAGGTCTCTATCCCCCCACAGATCTACAGAAAGACCCTATAGCAGGAGTCTCCAGAGGCTACGACACACTAGAAAGATTCAGAGGCAGATATTCTTATAAATGTGAGCTTCCAATATGTGTGTTTTCACAGTCTAAACTCTGGACATCCAAGGAATTACATACCTATTGGGATCAAACAGGACACCATAGCCTTGATGGAAAGAATTGCTAGCATTCCATTTTCCCATAACACAGGCCTCAGCCCTGGGTTCTCCTGAAATACTATGGTCTCAAAATGGTATGAAGAGTTTAATATTGCAGGAAAGGAAACCAGCTTTAAATTGATTCACACTTAATCTAGAAAAGCTGTGACCTGGTTTTACAATCAAGTGAATGTTTTAAGCTTGCACAGAGATTTCTGGGGGATGTGTTTTCTTTATAATGAATTCACAAGACTATAGATTGGGAGAAGAAAAAGAATGTGAAAATATAGCATTACCATTTGGATGTAGCTTTCTTCCTCTTCTCTGGTAACAGGATTGGCAAAAAATCTTGCAGAATTAATATCATTTCTTTCTGGAGAGAGAAAGCTGGTTCGATTGCTAAGAACAAAAATATAAAAAATATAGATGAGGTCAAAGCAATGTCTTACAGCTGCTATGAAAAGGAGCCAGGAACTGACATGGCCCCATGGGGATTGAGCCCTCCTCTTCCAGACACAACTTCCTTCCGGCCCAAGCAATTCCTGAAGAAACAGAGACTTCCTTCCCAGCAGCTCTGTCCCACTCTGGAACAAATGGCTCCCAATTGTTTTTTTTTCCCGGGCCCTCCATCCATGTGATACAACTAAGAGCTTTCTAGAAACAGAGAATTTACCAAAACAAAAACAAACGAAAACACTTATCATTTAGCAAAGAAAATACTTCTTTCCAGTCTTTTTGTTTTCAAAGTAACCAGGAAAAGATAAGACAGTGTGATCATTACTGTGATAGGATAAGAATAAGACTGAGGATCAATTTCCATCCTACTCCTGAGACCAAAGCACAGGCTGAGTGTCTCTACAGCTTTTCCTGGAAATTCAGTCACTGCAGAATTCTGTTTTACAAAGTTATTGTGTCCTGTGACATTTGGAGTGAATCACAAAAACTCCCAGGCCAGCCTTATGATTCTGAAAATGCAACTTCTAAGTGTTAAGGTGAGGGGTTCAGATACATTTTTGGGTTTGTCTGCCCATACCATGAACTATCCTTTCATCTATGAAAGCTCCATTTTCTTGCCCTGTTCACAAAGTTGGACTTCTGGAAGCCCAGCCTCTGGTACTGACCCTGCCTCCTGGGCCATAGCTTATTCCACTCTGACAGAATTACACAACTCTGTCTTCCCAGGAAATCTGAGTTGGGATTGAACAGGAGCCCATCTTTGTTGGCATTGGCATTGAAGCATATAAACAAGCTTGGGAGCTATGGTACAGCTATGTTTGGCCATGAGGTAAAGAGTTCTGAAAAGAGCAGATGTGAAGGCAGAGCAGACATGACAGAAGGACAGAAAAGATGACTTGACTTCCCAACAGTGCTTCACTTCTTGGTTCCAGAATCCTAGAAAAACCCAGTCATATTCCTTCCTTTGTGCTCTATAACCCACTTCTGGCTCTCACTAATAATCCCAGCTACTCCTTTGGCTTAAACAAGATCAAGTACGCTTCAACCACAAGAGGTCTAACTAAGACCAGAGGTGTCAGTCAGAGGTTTACCAAGGCACAGTGCAGGTCCTAGTTAGAGATGTGTGTTCCCGGATGGTAGAGAGGTTCCTCAGGTCTAGGGGAGGTGGCCGTGCTGCAAGACAATGAACAGTATCCAGTATAGTTAGTTCTCAGGAGTTCAGGGCCAGAATCTGGAGTCTGTAAAATCACAACATTCCATTGATTAGCATACCAGCCCCAAATTTAATAAAAGGAAGCACTGGTGATGAGTGTGAATTTCACCGTCCTACTTTTCCCTGCCTCCCTGGTAGTAATGGTCTTGTTACCTGCTGGAGGTAACAAAAACAAGGCCATACATTTAGTCAACACACATTTATTGAGAATTCACTGCCTGACAAGCATAGTTCTAGGTATTGGAGATATAGTATGAACCAAACAGACAAAAGTCTCTGACCCTGAGAAATACAAATGCCTTCCAGACACTCCATTCATCTAAGAGTCAGAGATGGTCAGCCGGTTCTAAACTATCTACCTCCAGACCACTGTGTGCCGAAAATATTCTTCCACATGTCTCCATTTATTCATCTTCACAACTCAGCTCAATCCCCTCAGTGGCATATCTACTTCCTCCCCTAGGTTACATGGGTAGAGACTTCCTAATTCCTGTCCATGTCACCAGATCCTAGGACAATGAGATTCCTACCACACAATTGTTTTCCCAGGTGCTTTGGGCCTGGGCAAGTGGCTAAGCTGGAAAGGGCACATGAGTCATTCAGTTCCTGAAGAGAAGGTCTCTCCTGGCAGCACAACACTCTGTTATCAGACTTACCCAACTACCTCCAGGCTTTACCACCTGCTCTCTCCTGCCTGGACCCTAGTATTCATCCCAGAACCCAACCCTCCTTACACCCACCTGTTAAATGTCCAGCGCTAAGTCCATCAAATACCTTTCTTTTGGGTCATATACAGCTGCACTTTTCAAAAATAGTGACCACTAGCCACATATGGCTATTTTTACATTTACATACACTCAAATGCATTGAAATTAAATAACAATAAGATTAAAGCTCCTCAGTCACATTGGTCACATTTCAAATGTTCAGTAGCAAAACAGCCCCCTATGAAATTGTTTCTGACCAGTACAGACAGTTCTTTCCTCTGTACTTCCTAAGACAGAGTCTGTTCTTCTATTTAGTACTTGCTTCATAATTCTTTTTTTCCAGGTGTTTTTTATATGTCTTCCTCCCCATCACACTGAATAACTCTCCTTGCTACCTCATGTTTGCATATCACACAATGACTAGCATAGCACTACACATAGAACCAATACTCTTAAAATGTGGTCTGATTCAAACTCAAGGCATGTGACTGAAGTGGACCACACATGAGTAGAGGACTTAGTTAGCAGCCCTGGGTCTGGCCATCTGAAGTGGCAGATCACATGGAGTGTCAGAGATCATGGCTATTATAGTAAATGCTTTCTTGTAATCACACAGCCTACTGGGAAGTTGTGGGTGGGCAAGAATAAGAAGTCACATTGACCTGCCCTTTCTCTTTCCCTCTTCTATCTCTTTGTCCGTTCATGATGCCTAGCAGACCAGAAAGGCTGGCTGGCAGTAATAGCACAGAAGTTAAAAGTTGCCCTGTGTGCGTAGGAGACAAGGTGTTCGTTGCTGAAGTCCTCTAGCATCCCCAATCACTTCTGCTGATGGACATGTATAGAAAAGTAAGTGATACATTGTACTTGACTATGTAGGACATTAAAGAATTAGTATCAAAGGCCATTCTTGGCTGCCTTCCAGAAGGCTGGCACTGTGATTACATTCAAGTGTTGTTTAAATGAGGAGATGCTGGGTGGGATCCATTCTGATTCACCATCACTTTTTCCTGAATGTGGAAGCAGCCAAAGATGAGCCCTCTGGAATGAACTTGGCTTTGTAGGCTGTACTTTCAGGTCCACGGTACCTCAAAGTCCCTGACTTCTTTCATCATGACAATCTGGGAGAGCAGTGTGCCCCCAGCCCTTCCCATTCTAGCTCAGTCACTTCTTTCTTCTACTTTACAGCTGTTGGGATGGTTTCTCTAGCACTTCCTTCCTAAGTACAGTTAGGAGGGAATCTTTCTCCCTTCCCCAGCACAGCAGGCTTGGTTAAGTGACTTACCTTTCCTTTGAGGCTTGAGATCTCTATTCACTGGGGGAGGCTCCAAGTCTGCAGGTAACTCAGGAAGCAGGCTTGAGATGCTTCCTGAGCTCATTGGAATATAGTCATCCTGACTGCAGGGTGGTGCAAGACCAGAGGCAGTGGACTTGGGGCTCATGGGCACATAGCCATCTTCTGCACTGGTTGAAGCTGTGGGGTACATCGGGGAAAATCTGGATGGCTGCAAGAGAACAGGTACAAGTTAGGAACTACAAACCCATCATAGAAATTGCTATCAGTAGGCACCAAGGTTGTGCATATAATTTCAGTTCCAAATTACTCAAGAATAATGTTGAACTTCCTCAAGAAAGTCAGACAAGCCTCTAGCTAAAGTTCTTCCTGTGGGTATAGGTGACAACTCTTCTAGATCTGATCCTGGAAAACTGAATGTTTTTAATTTGTGCAAATGTGTTAAGTATAATGTGGTACATTAATTAGCTGCCCAAGTAGGCAGAGGTGAAGACTATTAGAACTCATAGGGTCCTTATGGAACACCAAGTCCAGTAGTTCCCAAACCAGTTAAAGTCTTAAGAGGAGACTGGAAGAGCCCTCAGAAATTCAGGGTGCTGCAAGGGAGGGGTGAGGATAGGTAAGACACCTAAAAAATTAGCTAGCATTTGTTGCCTTAACGCAGAGAAACTAAAGCAGATACCTTAAAAGCAACTGAGGCCAATAGGAAAAGGGGACCAGGAACTAGAGAAAAGGTTAGATCAAAAAGAATTAACCTAGAAGGTAACACACATGCACAGGAAATCAATGTGAGTCAACTCCCTGTATAGCTATCCTTATCTCAACCAGCAAAAACCCTTGTTCCTTCCTATTATTGCTTATACTCTCTCTACAACAAAATTAGAGATAAGGGCAAAATAGTTTCTGCTGGGTATTGAGGGTGTGGGGGGGAGAGGGAGGGGGTGGAGTGGGTGGTAAGGGAGGGGGTGGGGGCAGGGGGGAGAAATGACCCAAGCCTTGTATGCACATATGAATAACAAAAGAAAAAAATTAAAATTAAAAAAATAATAATAAAAGTTAACTTACTTCTCACTGTTTAAAAAAAAAAAGAAATTCAGGGTGCTGAATTCGAAAGGATTTGAAGGGCTAGGCTATTTTTCGGTCAAACTGAAACTTAAAGCAACCCAAGTGCCAAACTTACCAGATTTAAACTAAGCCGCTTGTCTCGGTGTCTTAAGGATTGGCCTTCTACGTCAGCTGCAAGAAACAAGCTAGAGTGGTGAGAACTGCAGGACATATCAATTGAAACTAGGGCCCAAGTCCCTATATTCTCAAGGCCTGTGCTCAGCTCCAGAGATGCAGACAAACAACATAATTTCCATGTGTATAGCTGAGCAGTAAGAACCCAACAGATGGAAAATCAGACCAGATTTTGAAGAAGTTTCTATCTGATGGCTTTGGTTCTCTTGGTCAGTCAGGAAGAGATATAGCAAGTAATAAACATATGCTTGTTGAATTTATTATATGAATCTTCTGAGCTTAGAGATACCGTGGAGGTAGAGCTGGGGATTTGAAGAGAGGAGAGAAGGCTTGAAAAATATCCCTTGCAGTGAGAACAAGTTGAACAGAGGAGGCACATCGTCGTGGGGAGCACTAAGGGCCCTGTTGAGATCTGTGACCATAAATCAGTGAATATTATTTTCTACAGAAATAGTCAATGACTCAGGCACAGACATGTAAAGACAGAATAGTTAGACTAATCCAGTACTAGAACTTTGTCAGATGGGTGCAAAAATAAGACATGAAATTTAGAATAGTTTGTCAATTGAAAGAAGAAATGTCCAGAAGGCACACCGAATACTCCGTAACTCGTACAGCTGAAATTACTTTAACACCAAAGCCAAAGACATTATAAGAAAGAAAACTACAGAACAATATATTTCCTGAAAATAGATGTGAACTTCCCCAACAAATTTTTTTCTCAACAAAGTATTAATAAATTGAATCTAACAACACATAAAAGGAATTAGATATACAAGGCTGGTACACCATTTGAAAATCAATTCACATAGCTCATCACATCAAAAGGCTAATGAAGAAAACTCCTATGATCATATCAATAGATGCAGAAGGAGCCTTGAACAAAATCCAACTTCCATTCATGATGAAAAAAACTCTCGGTAAAGTAGGAATAGAGAGAAATGTTCTCAACTTGCTAAATACAATCTTCAAAAAACTTATAGCCATTAACATAGTTACAAGTGAGGAACTAACTCAAAGGTTTCCTCCCTAATATCAAGAACAAAGCAAGGATGTCCCTTCCTACCACTGCTTTTTAACATTACTGGAAGTACTAGCTAATGCAACAAGATGAGGAAATTAAACATATACAGATAAGGAAGAAATGAGACTGTCTTTGTTCACACTTGATATGATTATCTATATAGAAAATTTGAAAGGATCAACAAAAAATTTCCTGTAATTATAAGCTATTATTACAAGGTTTCAGAATATAAAGTTAATATCAAAAATTCAAAATTTTTATACAACAGCAATGAAGAAGTGGAATTTGGAATTAAAAACATAATACATTTACATTGGCATACCTCAAAAATGAAATATATTTATTTAGGTATAAACCTAACAAAATGCTACAAGATCTATATAAGGAAAACTACAAAACTCTGATTAAACAAATCAAAGAATTAAATAAATGGAGTCATATTCCATATTCATGGACCAGAGGACTCAATATCATCAAGATGTCAGTTTTCCCCAACTTTATCTATAAATTGAATGTAATTCCAATTGAAATACATCAAGCTTTTTTGTGTATATGAATAGTTTCTAAAGTTTATATGGAGAGACAAAACATACACAATTTGAAAGAGAACAAAGTTGGGCAACTGACACTAACTGACTCCAAGACTCACTCTACAATGACAGTGCAATCAAGACAGTAGGGGATTGAAGGAGAGCTCAGTCACTGATTCTATTTTGGACCTCCCTGGCTCTATTTTGTCTCTCTAACCTGTTTTCCTCCTGAGTCAGTCTCTTCTGCAGTTACCTTGGATTCCAGGAACAATAAGTCTGATCAATAAACATCTTTATGACAAAGCACCAAAACTAACCCCAAGCAATGGTGAGCCTTTCAGAACAGATCAACCCATGATGAGATCATCCTAAAATGGGGGGAATGATGGGAACTCTGGCTGCACCCTTAGAGCAGGAGTAATCATCTCAGGGAAACTAGATTGCACTCTTCAAGTGATGACTATGGTAACGACTTCTCCAGAACCACTTTGCAAAGCCAGAACTGAGGTAATGATCAATCAAGCCAGTTGTCTGACACTGATTAAACTTCTTTTCTCTGCCCCTTACTACTGCTTGTCACTTTTGTTGTCATATTCAGATAGGTAACCCAACCTAGTCCATTAGGACCCCAGGGAGACTTATGAACAATGCCTACCTTTCAGCTTTTTTCCATTAGTATCCTGCATACGTGGGATGACCAGTGCACACCAACATGTGAAGCTATTTGTTGAGATGGGATCTTGTGAACTTTTTGCCCAGCCTCGCCTTAAACCACAATTCTTCTGCTCTCCACCTCCTAAGTAGCTAGGAGTATAAGCATGAGTCACCTTGCCTGGATATTTAAAGTTAATTTCTATATGACAAGGACCTGATTTCATTCTTTTCTATGTTGTTGTTCAGTTTTCCCAAAGCCATTTATAGACAATATTTACCTTTCTATTGTGTATTCTTGGCACCCTTGTCAAAGATCAGTTGACCATGTATTTGTGGGCTTATTTTTGGACTCTCTGTTCTGTTCCTTTGGTTGATGTGCCTGTTTTTTATGCATGTTATATATAGGTCTTATTTGAATTCTGTGTATAATGTTTTATAGTTTTTAGTGTAGAAGTCTTACATATCTCTTATTAGTGTATTCTCATGTATTTACTATTTTTGTGTTACTGTCAATGGCATTTTAATTTGACTTGTTTTTGTTGTTGCATGAAGTTTAAATTGTTTTGTATTTTGATTTGCATCCAGTTTTTCTAAGCTATAGATTATTTTATATTTTCTTTGTGTACAGTCATATCATCTAGAAATAATAATAGTATATGAACAGCTGATTAAAAACAAAACTGCTCAACATCACTGGAATCATAGAAATGCACACTAATTCAAACCACAATAAGAGACAGGCACCAGTGGCTCCTGCCTGTAGTCCTAGCTACTTGAGAAGGTGAGATTAGAAGGATCATGGTTTGAGGCAAGCCTAGCCAAACAGTTCACCTGGGCATAGTGGCACTCACCTGTCATCCCAATGATGGCAAGAAACTTAAAATAGGAGGATCTTGGTCCAGGCCAGCCTGGGCAAAAAGTGAGATCCTATCTCCAAAATAATCAAAGCAAAAGGGCTGGAGGTATAACTCAAGTGGTAGAGCGTCTGCCTCGCAAGCACAAAGCCCTGAGTTCAAAACCCAGTATCACCAAAAAATTTAACTCTAAATGGATAAAAACCTAAATGTGAGATCTGAAATCATCAAAATACTAGAAGCACACATAGAGGAAAAGCTCTTTTTGACATTGGCCTTGGCAATAATTTTTTTGGACATAACACCAAAAGATCAGACAACAAAATCAAAAATAGACCAGTAAGATTATATCAAACTAAACAGCTTCTACACAGCAAAGTAAACAAATCAACAGTGACAAAGCAACCTACAGAATTGTAGAACATATGTGTAAGCAATTATTCAGCCATAAAGAAGAATGAAATTATGGCATTTGCAGGAAAATGGATGGAACGGGAGATCATCATCATGTTAAGAGAAGTAAGCCAAGTTCAGAGGACAAAGTTGTCTCTTCCACATGCAGAATCAGGACCTTTATATATACATGGCAGTAATTGAGGGACTGTCTGAGGAGGTTAAAAGAGGGAAAGAGAATGATGGGGGATATATGTAAAAGCTGTTGAAAAATATAGGGAAGGGAGGATGGGAAAAAGAGAGCACAATAGAGGAGATTAATCTGACCAATGTACAATATATGCATGTATTAAATACCATGGGTAACTCCCTCTGTACAATTAATATACACTAATAAAAACAGAAAATATGTGTAAACCATATATATGGTAAGAGGTTAATATACAGAATATATAAAGAACTCAAAGACTCAACAACAAATAAAAGTGGCCCAATTTAAAAAATGACTGATAGACCTAAATTCACATTTCTAAGAAGACATATTAATGGCCAGCAAATGTGTGAAAAAGTTCTCAATATCACTAATCATCAGAGAAATTCAAATCAAAACAAAATGAGATATCATCTCACTTCAGTTAAAATAACTATCATCAAAGTGACAAAAAAAAGCAAAAAGTAATGAGAATGTGGAGAAAAGGGAACTCTTACACAGTATTAGTAGGAATGTAAATTAGTACAGCAATTACGGAAAACAACATGAAGTTTCCTCAAAAAATTAAAAAATAGAACTACCATGTGATCCAGCAATGCCAGTAAAGAATATATCCAAAGGAAATGAAATCAGTCTTTCAGAGACATCTGCTGCAGCACTATACATAGCAATCAAGATATGGAATCAACCAATATATTCATAGATAAATGGATAAAATGTATTATGTATATATACATATACATACACACATACACACAATTTTATATATACATATATATGCGATTATATATATATGTATATAATGGAATGCTAGTCAGACATAAAAAGAAGGAACTCTTGTATGTGACAAAATGTATGAGCTTGGAGAATATTATGTAAAGAGAAAAAAACAAGACAAAGAAAAATAAAATACTACATGATCTCACTTACATGTTGAATCTAAAAATGTCAAAATTATAAAAACAGAGAGTAACATGGTGGTTGCCAAGAAATTGGGACTCTGAGGAAACAAGCTGTTGATTATAGGATAAAAACTTTGAACTGTAAGAGGAGCTAGTTCTGGGGATCTAATATACAGCATGAGTGGTGATGTATGTGCTAACTAATTTATGATCATCATTACACAGTGTATATAAATATGCAATCATCACATCATATACCTTGAACATATACAATCTTTGTCCATTAAATATTTTAAATTGTAAAAGATCTACATAAATGGAAGGATATTTGATATCACATCTTCACAAATTAATCTATAGCTATGATGCAATACTGCTCAAACCACCCACATATTTGAGTATCTGTATCTGAAATTTGACCAATTGACTAAAACTGACTCTAGAATCGGCAAGGCACTCTTCAAAAACAAGTGAGAGAATTTCCTCCACTGAATATTAAGCTAGAAATACATACTAATTAAAAGAGTGTGAGCTGGGTTCCAGTGGACAGCCTGGGCAAATAGTTCACAAGAACTCATTTCCAAAACCCAGAGCAAAATTGACTAGAGGTGTGATTCAAGCAGTAGAGTGCCTGGTTTGCAAGTGCGAAGTCCTGAGTTCAAACTCCAGTCATATCAAAGAGAGAGAGAGAGAGAGAGAGAGAGAGAGAGAGAGAGAGAGAGAGAAATTAGTGATAGAAAAAAGAGCCTAGACTCAGACCCTCACATACAGAGCACTCATTTATGACAGAAGGGTGCTGGAGAGTCATAGAGACATCACAGGGTGTGACATCTCTGGATGGCACTCCAGGTGGCCTACTATGCAGTTATGTATGAACACCAGTTCCAGTCGGAGCTCAGTGGGAAAGGCAGAACAATAAGCTATACATGTTCCCTCTGTTTTGTTGGACACATTTTCTATTCAACACTGTCACTTTGGTCTTTGTTTTATGGTCAAAATCTCTATTTTAATTAGTTTTAACTTTTGTTTGCCTTACTGTGAAGGAACACAATTTGGCTGTTTTGTGTTTGTCTTGAAATTTCAACTTATTTTAATTATTTTGTTCTTAGAGATTTTCGATCCATTTTCAAACTCTATTATTCTATTGGTTTTACTCAGTTCACTTTCTAAAATCTTCTTACCTGCTTTAATGTTTCCCTTTTTGTCACACATGAAGCAACATGCATATGGAAGTCACATCACTCTTTGCTGGAGTGATTTTATTTCCTAGTCATATGAGAGATTTGAAAAATTTGTATCCCTTACACTTTCAATAATTATTTAAAAATATTTCCTTACTAGATAAGGATTATTAGTTGTTTTACATATATATATATGTATACATCTATAGATATATAAAGAGAGAATATGAATTAATTTTTGTGTCTGTCTGAGACATACTGGCTGACATAAGAGAGAAGAGTAAAATGCTTAGGTTGGTCAGCTCGTGGCAAAAAAGATGAGGAGACCCATGAACCAAAACTGATGGGGTAGGTTACAATTATGTTTATGGGCACAGCTTGATAAAAAGCCACATAAATAGTGTATAGACAGAATCTGGAAAGAATGCAGCAGATGGAATGATGAGTGAGGCTGATAGGATTGTTAGAAAATAGAAGGAGCTATGCTCTACAATTTCAGGGCTCACTATGCATGTGAGAGTCAAGGGAGGGAATGGGGCCAAGCTGAATCAAAAGATATCACCCTCTGTGCCAAGTGTATCTCTGAGTGACTCCAAACAAACATTAGCAGCTCAGTCTCAGGTGGGGAGACTACTACATGGGCAAGAACACACATAGGCAAACCCATCACAAGGAGCCAGGGCTCCTGTTTCCTGCAGCATCCATAGCAACCTAAGTATCTCTGGTGGCCAGGTGTAAAGGAAGGGTGGAGTCACTCAAGAGCAGGGGAGTGCTGCCTTCAGGCTTTGTGCTTTCATCAAGGAACCAGCCCCACCAGGAGGACTGGACTGATTTAAGCAAGGAACATGAATGAAGTCCTCATGTGGATTCAAGGTGTGAAGAGGAGCCAGGAAGGGCAGTCCTTGTCCAGGCTTCTCTCTGTACCTGAATTATCACATCTAACACTTACCTTTCCAGGTTCTCATGTGATCTAAACCAGAGAGAGAGATTCTTCTTGGCACTAGAGTGCATTCTGGCTTCTTGCTGCTTCTGTACCCATGCCATAAGAGCTGCTCATCTTGGCGCCTTTCAGAGAGATGCCTTGGCTTAGGGGGCCGTGGAGGTGGACTGTTGGATATAATGTCTAGTTCTTTTGCCCCACAGGGCAAGGAAACTTGGTTTTTATCCACATGAATAGTGGGATTTAAGGAAGTTTCCAACAATGGTGAAGAACACAAGTGGTCCCTGGATGGACCATTGATTTCTCTATTCCAGATCAGAGCAGCCTGAGGCCTCATGGAAGGCATCTCCTGAGATCCATTCCCATGGCGTGAGGGGTGGACCAAGTTACTGGAGGGTAGTGGCTGCAGGCCTTCAACAAAAACATCATCAGATGAAGTCTGTTCCAATGAGCGGTCTGAGTTTGACCAGCTATCACATCTGGTGGGAAGACTAAAGGAAGAGAAGCATATAAATTTGACTGCTATGCAGCCATCCACCCACCAAAAAATCCATACTAGCCTCATTCCCATTCCTCCAATACCACTTTTTTGTTCTACTTATGGAACTGTGTTCCCTCTACTACCCTCAGTTACACCAATCCATTGGTATAGGGGAAGAAAAAGGTTGTTGATTTTTTTCATCCTATAAGCATCAGATGCATATGAAGATGTAAGGCTAAAAATGAAAGCCACAATGCCAAAAAATACATGACTCATTTTGTTTAGTATACTGCTTCATCTTTCATAGTGGTTGATAGTGATCTGTCACCAGATCACTGGAAGGATCTTGGCAGGAAGAGAGGTGACAGCAGACACACCCGCTTAGAAAACACTCTTGCTGAACAACTGATTTAGTCAGGCACACTGAGCACATACCAGAAACAAACTATGCAGGAGGAGACAGTGTGAGTTCTGAGAACATAGGAAAGCATGCTAGAAGGCCCAGCTCAGACAATATCAGGCATAAGCATACCTGGCATGGTGCAGTCTTCCAGTCTCACAGTTGGACAGAACCAGATAATCAGGAAGGAAGAGAAACTCTGACTCACTTCTGGTTTCTTCAGTGGCTATGGTATTAGTGTTTAGGTCACCTCTTGCCAAGGTTGAGCTGGCAGCATGGGCAGTATGAAGGGAGCTGGCAGGAGATGGCTGGAGGGAGGTGAGCATGTGAGGGAGGCTTTCCATGGAATCTGCTGGAGAAATCATTTCCCAAGTTAGTGTTTTAAGAATGGTTATAACACTCACTCAAAATTTTCAAACAGCATGCAAAAAGCCAAATAGAAGATGCAAATCACAGCTGGTGTTTGTACTGATGGAGGCGACCATTTCCCCAAGCTATAAACAATGTCTGGGAAAGAAGGCCAGTGTTCCAAGAGTGAAGTGTTGAATCAATTAAGAGTAAAAAAAGACAAGCATTCTTGGCCTGAAAAGCTGCACTTAGATAGTCTACACACAGCTTCCTTATGGCCCTCAGCAGCAGCCCTGCATAATTGTCCACTCACTGAACAAACATGCATATATATATATATATATATATGTATTTATGCATAAAAAGTTGATATGTATATACTTACAGATGCACATATGCATATATGTATGTTAGTTTGGATATGAAGTGTCCCTCAAAAGGCTCATGTGTTGGAAGGCTTGGCCCCTATCTGGTGGATTCAATCATTGAGAGATAATTAGATTATGAGAATTGCAATTACATCATGGATTGTGGATTCCAATTTGATGGCATTATTGAGAGGTGGTAGGAGGTGGGCTGGCTGGAGGGAAGTAGGTTATTGGAACTGTGTCCTTTGGGACTATTTCTTGTCATGGGTCTCTCTCTCTCTCTCTCTCTCTGTCTCCTGCCTAGTTGTTGTGAAATTAGCAGCCTCTGCAACATACTCCTGCCACCATGATGTTTTGTCTTGCCTCAGGCCCAAAGCAATGGTGCTAACTGACTGTGGATTGAAGCCTCTGAAACTATGAGCACGTATAAATCTTTCCTCCTTCTAAATTGTTTTTCTCAGGTATTTGTCCCAGCAAAACAAACTAACACAGAAAACTGGCACTAGAAATAACAATGTGTTTCAAGAAGCCTTTGGAATTGTTTTGTGGGAGGAATTTGGAAATGTTTGAAAATGCAAACTAGAGAAACCCTAGAATGTTGTAAGCAAAGCTTAATGGGTGACTCTGGTGGGTGCTGAGAAGACCAGAATGATATAGGAATGAGGACAGAAAAGATTGTGATCATGAAATATCAGATGGGAATGACTTTTGTGAATTGGACTAGAGGCTATTCATATTATTTTATGGCACAGAGATTGTCCGTGTTTTGTACATGCCCTGAGACTTTGAACGAGGCTGAGTTTAAAAGTGATAGACTAATTGAGGTGGAAGAGGAAATTTTGAAGGAGCGTTATGGCTGTGGCATGGTTACTGCCAGCTACTTTTAGACAAGCTTACCGTGAGAATTTGTAGCACAAAGCAGAGAAGAAAGATTTGAAAAACTTGCAGTTTGGTCAGAAAAACCCATATAAAGTTGAGGCTAAGGAAGGCATCATTTTTTGAAGAGATTAGCACCACTAAAAAGAAACCAAGTCCTTTGCCCCACGACAATTGGAAAGATGGGCACCTCAGGAATCAGTGAGCTCTCATCCATCACAGGGCCAACAGTGTAAAAGTATAAACTTGTTTGAAAGACTTTCCCTTAACAATGGAGTGCAACTGATATGCTCTGATCATACAAGAGAAGTCATTACTGGGTTCAACTGCCCAAGCACTCAAGAGGTCACTACAACTGTGTATCTAAAGGATCCTGAATACCACTTTAACTGGTGGTTGACAGATGGTTGTCATCCACATGGTGTTGGCTGTGTACGCTTGCAGAATCCAAGAGTTGCAGGGTCATAGAGGCTTCCACCCAGACTCCAAAGGAAAACCTGGGTAGGCCAAGCAATGTGTAGCAGGGTTAGATTCCCTGGGAGAAGCCCATGGCAGGGCAATTCATGAAACTGTGAAGGCCCAGGCCCTGGAAGGTTAGATATGTCAGAAACATGGAACATCTGCCAAGAACAGTCAGAGGCAGTGTACAGAGTCAGCCCAGGAAAAACAATACAGGGGCTGCTGCAAGAAAAGCTGTAAGGGGCAGGGCTGCCCAAGCCCTTTGGAGCTCACATCATGAAACCTTGTTCCCTAGATGTTGGACATGGACCTACAGGATTGAATGCCTGCCCTGCTGGGTTTTGGTCTTGCTTTAGTCTGATCTTTCCTTGCTATTCTTCTATTCCTCCATTTTGGAATGGGAATGTTTACTCTGTGCCATTGTATGTTGGGTGTATGTAAATTTTGTCTTGATTTTTACAGGGACCCACAGGTAAGAGATTATCTTGAGCCTCTGTAGAGACTGGGTTTTTGAGCAATGCTGAAACTGTTGAGACTTTGAGGAATTAGTGTGGTTTGAATTGTACACAGGATAGTTATACCATGTTGTGTGGAGTTATGACCTTGCTATTGTCTTTATTTGGGAATTAGATATGGTTTAAGGAGATGGATTTGCATATCAATTTGACAAGGGGTGCTTAGTTAATCATGATTGTCAACTTAACTGGATTGACACGCTTATGAGATTAGTAAAGCACACTTCTTAGTGAGTGTGTGAGGGCATTTCTAGAGATGCGTAAGTGGGGAAGACCCACCCTAAATATGGGTGGCACCATGTAATAGGCTGGGGTCCTGGATAAAACAAAAGAGGAAGTAGGAGAAAGCCTGTGAGCACAGGCTCCACCACGTGCTCTTGCTGCCATGATGTTCTGTCTCATCATAAACCTACAGTAACGGAGTAAGCCAACAATGGACTGAAACCATGAGCCCAAATAAATCTTTCCTCTTTGTTTTTCTCAGCTATTTGTCAAAGCAATGAATAGCATAGTATTATTCATATATATGTATGTATATATGTATATAAGTATGCATGTCTATTTATGTCTATATAGAACCTAGTATTACATCCACTATATGTTCAGAATTGTTCTAACTTGATGATGTAGCTGAGACAGAGACCCTGCCCTTATTGGAGTTTATAGTCTAGAAGAAGAGTGATACAAATAACACATAACTAATGAATAATGTTAAAGATTGTTATAAGTAAAGAGAAGGAAAGAAACAGTTTGTTGTGATCGCTGGAAAAATCCATGTTTCTGAAGAAGACTAATAGTCTCCCCATCACCCAAGAACATGGCCCTAAAAATGAATTTGGATCAGGAACCATGAGAAGTCCAGATCAGCCTGATTTTATTTCTCCTTTGAACCAAGTTGACAGTACAGAATTCCTGAGTCAGAATGACTCTAAACTGCCTAGGTTCAAGTCTAGACTCTACTACCTGCCAATCCTTATCTTGGGCAAGTTGCCACCTGCCTTATTCCAGTTTCCTTCTCTGTAAAGTGGAGATAATAATACTGTAGATGCCATTGAACCAGTATGGGAATATGACAAATTAATGTGCAGAAGCATTTTAACAGAGCTCCTGCCCAAGGTACACACACACAATGTGTTGACTACTGTGTGGTTGCTGGAGACATTATACAGTCATTCTCCCTTTTCACTTTTCTTGATTTCAGCTACCTACAATCAACCATGGTCTGGAAATTTGAAATGGAAAATTCCAGAAATTAACAGTTCATTAGTTTTAAGTTGCAGGTTATCCACACTGTGCTGTCTTTGTCCAGTGTATTCACACTGCATACACTACCCATCCATTAGTCACTTGATAGCCCTCCTGATTATGAAATTGACTGTCATGGTATCACAGTGATTATTTTCAAGTAACCCTTATTTTTCTTAATAATGTTCTTCTAGTGCAAAAGTAATGATGCTAGCAATTTGGATATGCAAAAGAGAAGCCATAAAGTATTTTCTTTAGTAAAAAGTTGAAAGTTTTTTGACTTAAACAAGAAAAAAATCCCATGCTGAGGTTGCAAGATTGACAGTAAGAATGAGCCTTCTATGTGTGAAACTGTGAAGGAAAAATAAATTTGTTACAGTTTTACTGTCACCCCTCAAACTGAAAAAGTTATGGTCTTGGTCATAGTGTATGGTAAGTGCTTAGTTAAGATGAAAAAGCCATTAAGCTTGTGTATGTATATTTAGGGAAATATTATATTAGTAACCATTTATACAATGGTAGTTATAATTATACAATTTTATATATAAATACCATTATACACAGGTTTTGGTACTAGCTGAGGCTTTAGGAATCCACCAGGCCATGTCTGGAATGTATCCTCTGTAGATAAAGCTACTGTATGTGAAAAGCCATAAGAAAGCCTTTCTGGTGTGGTTTTCTGAAAAGGACTCTGCCTTTACATTCTCCTGAAAACTGAGGGAATGAAAGAAGTTGTAGGGAGTTTCCTGGATTATTAAAACTTCATGCCAAGGCAGTGATTTCTGGTTTTTATCTGGTTGCCTTACTCATTCTTGTTCCTCTTGGATTATTGGGATAACATAATGTTTATATATGTTTTGGGATAACTCTTAGATGAGGAAAGAAACAAAGATGATATATAACTTGATACAGGAATATGTATCTGATTTGGGCTGAAAGCAGAGAGTAGGATGGTGAAGAGTCAGCAGCAGGACTGGAGTTGGTCAGGAAGGATTCTGCTTGGTTTGCATGATATTAGAATCTAGCCAGAATAGAATTACTGTGCACGTTACTGAAAAGTCTTGCTAATAAGCTTTGCTGGCTCATGAGAAGGAAAGGACTCTGTCCTCAGGAAGCACAGTCATGTCTGTTCTAGAGAGAGATGCAAGTCTGGCTCCACATCACCACCTAGTGTTAATGTGGACATTTCAGTATTAGGTTGTGAAAAACAGAGTACCTATTGAAATGTTGAAGCAACTGTAGACCAGATTTAGGGGTAAGGTTTTATCTACTAGAGTCAGAGACTAAAAAGAAATAAGATTAAAGATTCCATATTTGGAGGGTCAGAGTACAGTGCAATAATGTCAGGGATCAAGAACAAAATCCATGAAGGGACGTGAATTGTAGCCCTAGCTTATAATACATCTGGCATATTACATAGGAAAAGTAGTGTAGTGTGTGTGTGTGTGTGTGAGAGAGAGAGAGAGAGAGAGGAGAGAGAGAGACAGACAAAGAGACAGAGAGAGGCAGAGAGAGCAGAGAGATAGGGACAGATAGAGAAACAGAGAGAAATTGAGTCAATTGTTGCTATGGCCCAGAAGCAGCCTAAAGCAAATTTACAGCTTATTTCCCCTGCAGAGATCTGAAGCACTAAGTGTGTGCATGGATCCTGTTCTTCCATATTTGGGCTTGAATCATAGAATGAGGTGAACTATGTCAACATGTCAATTTGCATACAGTACTGTACTGCATTTAGTGAATTAGCTCTGATGTAAATTAGCCTGCCAAAATACGTTCAATGAGGCAGGTTTGGCACATTGCACCATTTTTCTGCGGTAGCTGTCCAGTGCAGGCACAACACCCTTAGCACACAGGAGGTCCAGCTATGCTCTTACCTGCACAATCCTCCAGGTGACTGAGGTTGCAGACCTGACTAATGCTGCGCACCCACACCTGCATTTCTTCCTCAGTCTTGGCCACCAGGTAGAATGTACGGGAAGTGGTCTTGACAATGAATACGAAATGGTTCTGAAATTCCTTCCGAACAAAGCCAGGGCCTGCATGCCTCCATACAGCACATTCACTGAGGTCTATCACGCGGATGGGCTTGTTGGAGTGCTTGTTCCGGTAGTACTCCAAGACATCAGGGTTGCCACTCATGCGACCCCGCCGGAGGACAAACCAGCGCTTGCGCCAGGCCTGCAGAAGGCAATTCAACATGCAGTTATTGGAGCAAGTGCTCTTGCTTCTCAGGCTCTTCCAAGAACCTTATGTCATGACGTAAGGAAAGAAGAAGCACCATCAAGTGCACCATCTTCAAGACTGTTTTATTGTACGATGAAAAGGATGGGTCACTATTGTGGAGTCTAGTAATGTGATTCAAACCCACAGTTTGGAAAAGGAAGTGGGGAACCTCTTTGAGTTCCCTGTCTTCATACATTTAGATACCACTTACTCATTCCATGCCACTAGGCCAGCCCATGTGTATAGTGCATTCTTACTTTCTGCTGCAGGGAACTGTGGCACTAGCTTCAGTTGGAAATTGAACACAGAGAGGGTAATGGGCTGACAGTGGGAACTTCCTTACACAAGAGATTCTCAATGTTATAGTTGGCAAAGAGAGATTTATAGCTCTGCGGTTTTGTCTCCTATGCAGTGGCATGTGTGACAGCCGGAAGTGTGGTTCTGCCAAGGGACCAATGGGACAGGAAGTCTTTTATATCTCTAACTTCATTATGCCTGACACTTTTACAAGCCCATCAGCTCTGACCACGAGGCCAGGAAAAAAGGAAAAGCCACCTTTTGGAGTGTTCTCATCTCCTTCCCTGCTCAGTAACATGAGATTGAGGTAGCAGAGAATCCAAAGAAATGCTGAAAAGCTAAAGTGAAGCCCAATTATCACAGAAGACCCACAAGTATGCCTCAAACTAAAAGCCCCTTTTGAGACTGTGACAAGGGGCAGAAGCAAAAGTAGGGCAGCCCCTACAGGTTTGGTTGAGGCAGGTGAACCCTAGCTTGGTTCTGCCTTTACAGGCATACAAAGCTCTTAGGAAAGATTTGGTTCTCAGGAGATGGATAAGGCAGTGTGATTGTGATTTTAGACAGGGGAAATACTAGCATGTTTGTATGCTCATGGGGATGACCTAGGGCACAGAGAAAAATGGAGGACTCAATAAACTCCTGTTGTGAAAACATGGTATTGCATGGAAGTGGAACTCTAAAGATGAGAGGAGCTCAAGTCTCACTCTGGGTTTGGAACACAGGGCATGGGAAACTTGAGCTTTTAGCATTAAGTAGGGCAAACAAAGGATGGGATAATATCATGTGTGCCCTCTGAGGAGTACCCCAAACTTTCCAAAGGCCACTTTGGTGGAGAAATGTGAAGAGGAACTTTATTGCACTTCTCAAAAAATGGTTCCAAAAGAGGAAGTCAAACTGAGCACAGAAACAAGTTTCATGTTAACTGTCCTTAATGCAAAAGGATAATGACACAGATAAGTTTGAATTTAATTCATTCAACAAGTAATACTAATATGATGGACACTGCAGAAACTGTGGAACCCAAGTTGAGCAAGTCTTGTAGGCAGCAGAGGAAGCAAGCTGATGGATAATCAGATAATTACATTCAGTGTGATAAGTGCTATGATAAGAGAAAACCAAGATGCTAAGGGAATACACAAGAGAGACATCTCTGTCAGATCAGTGATCTGGGGAGGCTCCAGGAAGAAGTGGTGGCTGAGGTGAGACTGAAGCAGGGCAGAGGGATGGGCACATATAAAGACATCAAGCTGGAAAAGGCACAACATTTTATTTAAGTCCTTCAGCAGGCTGGAAGGCAGTCATGAAGGAAGAAAGGAAAAAAAAGTCACACAGTAACTTGAATAGAATGTAATACAGTCTTGATACTAAACCAAAATTAGATCATAGCCTCTCTTAAGTTTTTAAATCTTTACCCAAGATCTATAATTATGCAAAAACAGAAATAATGTGTCATTAGAATTATTTGCTAAATAAGTCAAAAACCAGGTTTCTGAGTGGATAAATGATAAGAAAAAAAAAAGAAACAGCAACCTATGAACTGTGAAAAAAAATATTTGCAAACATATCTGATAAGGTGTTAATATCCAAAACTTATAAAGAACTTTTATAACTTGTTGATGAAAACCAAATAAACCAATTTAAAAATGGACAAAGATCTGAACAGAAATATTTACAAAGAAGACATACAAATGGCCAACAGCTATATGAAAAACTCTCAACATGACTAATAATCAGGAACATGCAAATTGAAACTACAATAAGGTATTGCTTCATACCCATTAGGATGTCTATTACCAAAAAGACAAGAGAGAACAATTACTGACAAAAGTGTGGACAAAAGAGTACCCTTGTATAGTGCTGGTGGCGATTTCAATTAGTACAGCATTAAGAAATTAAAACTAGAACTATCATATGACCCAGAAATCTACCCAAAGGAGACAAAATCCTTATAGAGATATCTTTACTACCATGTTCACTCCATCATTATTCACGATAGCTAAGATATGGAAATGACCTAAGTGTCCATCAGTGGGTGAATGGATAAAGAAAATGTATATATACACAGTGGAGTACAATTCAACCTGAAAAAAGAAAGAGATTCTGACATTTGCTACAACCTGGACGTACCTGGAGAATGTTATGCCAGGTGAGATAAGACACAAAAAGAAAAACATTGTATGATCTCACTTATATGTGGAATCTTTTTGTTAAAAAGTCTAATACACAGAGATAATAATACACTGGTTACCAAGGGTGAGGCTCAGGAGGAAATAGGGAGACATACATCCAATAATACAAAGAAGACAGGTAGGATGAAAAAGTCTAGATACCTAATGTACAGCATGACTCTACAGTAAAAAATTATTGTATAGGTATATTTTTATTAAATAAGTAAATTTTAGCTACTCTTGTCACAAAGTGACTATGTGAGATGACATGATAATATGCCTCACTAGGCATATTGTGTCATAAACCTCAAATATATACAATAAAATTTATTTTTAAAATTAAAGAAAAATAACACAACAGAGGAGTGATTTATAGATTAAATGAGACTTTAAAGATATATCAAAATTTTAAAAGTGTGTCCAGGAGATAAGTCATTTGATTGATAAAAACATAAAAAATGCGAAGAAGAGATTTCTAGACAAGTCAAGAGAATAGGTAGTTATGGGGAAAAGAGGAGGTTATTATCAAGACAAAGGAGCCTCTGGGCTGAGGATGTAGCTCAATGGTAGAAAGCTTGCCATATCTAGCACCTTTAAAAAGAAGGAGTTCTGCTTACTGGGAAAGCAGTAAGTAGAGTTTCATGGTACAGGGGACTGCACTCAGGACCTATGCTTGTTACGCAAGCACTCTACCACTTGAGCCACCTCCCACTCTGAGATGCTTATATTTTATAAGTACAGGATGGCTGGCTGAAAGTGGTGGTGCTGTACTCCTCCTTCTCCCCTTGGCCCTCTCTACTAGGCAGGTTGTGAGCAACTTGAGGAGCCAAGATGGAAAAGAGGTCTGCAATTAATGATAGAAGTGAAGATAAGCCTGTGTCAAGTGAATCTAGAAAGCAGAATCACTATGCAAATACCTACAACCATAACTCATAAATGGAGTGCAAAGAGGAGTGGTGAACTAAAACTCAGGAGACCTGCATTTGAATTTTGAGCTTCCTTTGGCTTTCTGTGTGACCTTAAGCAAGCAACTTAACTTCTGCAAACCTCAGTCCTATCATCTATAAATGGAGATAACCAACCCTGCCCTAACCCTCTTTATGGTATAATTGTGGTGAACCAATACAACACAGATGGCAAAACATTATCAATTTGAAAGTCACTTACACAATGACAATGTGATTGTTGACACCCGTGGCACATGGTACCACTTTCCCTAGAGAGCCTGTTTCTCTCCTTCTGGAGCCCACATCCCCCTCACTGTTAGATGATGAGCTCTGAGGGCTTTTCCAGCTCTGACCAGCAAAAGATCCATTTCCCATCAGCCTTTCCTGCCACAGCCACCAAGCTGACTCATTACCACCCCACCACTCTCATCTCCAACAACAAAAACCTGTCACATCCTGTAACCGTGTGGAAAAGTGTGCTTGTTTGTAGAATCTGAGTGAGGTTAAACTGAACTCCTCTTAGAAAGATATGTCTAACTTATGTGCCTGTTAGTTTTTATGGAATTATTATGGGAATAATTGAATCTCATCCTTCTGAAAGTAAACATTATACATTGTTCTCTTCTGAAAACAATCCAACTTGCTGATTTCACAGTTTATGACCACCTCCTAGTTTCTCTCTTAATTGAGAGAGACAAATCAGAGTAAACAATGATGGAAGTGCCTATAAGGCTGAGGTGGGTCCTGTGTTATGGCAAAGGACACTTCCCATAGAATAAGGACTGAAACTTGAATCTAAACTTACCTGTTACAGGCTGAACTGTATTTCCCTACCCAAATTCATATGTTGTGGTCATACCCCTTAAGTACCTCACAATATGACTTTATTAGGAAATAGGGTCTTTGCCAAATTAAAGCAAGGTCATTAAGGTAGGCCTTAATCATGTATGGCTGATGTCCTTATAAAAAGGGAAAATTGGGACACAATGCTGCATAGAAAGAACCATTGTGAAGAGACACAGGGACTGCCATCTACAAGTCAAGGAGAGAGGCCTAGAGCACATTTCCTTCACAGTCTTCAGAAGGAACCAACTCTGCTGACACCTTGGTTTCAGACTTCTAGACCTACGTAATTGTGGAGCAATAAATTTCTGTTGTTTAAACAACCTAGACTGTGGTAGTTTGTTGCAGAAGCCATAGCAAACTTTTACATTCCCTAGACCTTAGTATATATCTGAATTACCTGGAAGAGCTTCCATTTCTAGCCTTAGTGGTGTACCTGGCACTGAACTTGCCTGCTACTCACAAAACTAGAAAAGTAGTCCAAATAAATATATGAAGCAAACTGCTTTCAGGCACTGGATGGCAGTCAGTGCAGGGGTGTGATCTCTATGAGAAGGGAAGCAAAAGAGGTAAACCCTATGATCATCCTGGCTTTCAGCCTATAAGCACTTTTTTTGGACCCAGCAATCTTGCAGGATTGAGAAAATAGATATTAGAGTTTTGAGTGGCTAGAATTTGCAGAAAACGAGACTAGAGAAGATGGAACTATATAGATAAAGAGGTTCTCCCATGAGACTTCAGCTCAATAGAAACATGTACATGGGTAGAATAAAATCCCATGAGACAAATCCAAAAACAACTACTGGAGACTCACAAAATGAGTAACTATCAGAGTTCATATACAGTCAGGAGATGTTTTGATTTCTGATCTGCCAGAATGGAGAGGCGTGAAGCATTCAGTGGAGATTCTAAAAAGGCTACTTACACCTTAGAAGGATGAGTAGGACTAAAGTAGGAGTACAGGCTA
Organism: Castor canadensis; assembly: GCF_047511655.1. Classification (NCBI taxonomy): domain Eukaryota; kingdom Metazoa; phylum Chordata; class Mammalia; order Rodentia; family Castoridae; genus Castor; species Castor canadensis. The sequence continues at coordinate 812,956 of NC_133405.1, read as the reverse complement.
CTTTAGACCTGACCTAAGAAAAATTTAAAAGAAGACTTGGAACGATCAAACTGACTGCAAATTACTGAACAAACTCTAGAAGAAGAAAACAAAATCAATACTCTCAACAATATAGTATTTTTAATGTATGTCATCCAAAAATATTACCAAAAGTCATTAGAAAGAGACCTAAAAGTGACAAAGATGATGAAACAAGCAGACAACTTTAAAACAGCTATTACTATTTGGGATTTAAAGGAAAACATGTACATAATGAGAGAAGTGGAAGAAGCAGATAAGAAAAAGTGGAACTTGTGGAAGTAAAAATACAATAGCCGACATGAAAAATTTATTAGATGGGCATAACAACATCTTAGTCACTGAAGAAGTGCTCAGTAAATCTCAAGCACAAAGGGAAAAGGATAAATGAAATCACCCAGGTAGCTGTTGAAAATGCACATTCCTGGATCTCACTTTCAGAGATCCTAATTCATCAGCCTTGCTTGGGACCAAGAAATATGCACTTTTAACAAGTACCTCTTCAGATTGAGATGCATAAGGATGAGATCTAAACATACGCTCCCTTTTTGACTTCATTCGCTGTCATTTCCCTTAAGTACAATTTATTGATGGTGATTTATAAAATTATAGTTCCAACCAACTAACTGACATCTCTACTTATGTATCTCAAGCTTAACATGGCTGAAAATGGTTTCAATTTCATGTCTCACACTCACTCCTCTCCCAGCTTTCTAGTATCTCAGTAAATGGCACCATTCTTTACTCAATTTCTGAAATACAGAAACCTTGGGGTGACCTTTTCTTCCACTCTTCACATCCAAAACATTAAGAAGTTCTGTTGCCTCTACTTTAAAACATATTGCTTTTCAATCCACTTACGTCTGTGAACCACTCCTGCCCCACAAATACCCTAGTCCAAGTTGCTATTCTCTCTCATATGGGTAATTGAAACAGCCTCTCATCTTCCTATATCCACTCTCAAATTCCCTCATAAATCCATTCTCAGTAGAGAAGTCTATGACCTTTTAAAATCATAAATCAGATCTTGTTGCCCCCCTGGCTAGCTCCAAAGGTATATGATTAATACCACATCACCATACTTTAATTTCCTACATATTACCTCTTGTGTATTTTCTGTTTTGTTCACTGCTTTGTTCTCTGGGCCTAGTAGGGCTTGGCACAGAATAGCTGCTCAGCAAACACTTATTAAATGAATGAATTCCACACATGATTTCACGATGCTATAGACCTGAGTTTTAAATACTACTCTTGAGAAATATGACTGGTTTGTGGGTTTATAACATAATCTCCAGGATTTGCTCATCACGCACTTTCTGCTAGGAGCTGGGGATGCAATAGTGATCCAGATAGATAATGGTCTCTAAGCTTGAACTTTGGCTGTCAAGCAAGGCTTAGTACCAGGTTTTCTTTCTTTCTTTTCATTTTTTTTTTGGCAGTACTGGGGATTGAACTCAAGGCCTCACAGGCAAGAATTCTACCACTTTAGCCATGCCCATGGCTTACTTTTTAAATTTGTTTTTCAGGCGGGGTCTAGCGCTTTTGCCTGGGCCAGCCTCCCAAGTAGCTGGAATTACTGTGCCACCATGCCTGGCCCAGTACCAGGAAGTTCTGTAGTTCTCTATCCAGACATCACAGCATGTTGTTTTCAATCAAAGCTGGGTGTGAGAGTGACCTGCTAATAACTTTCCAGAGCACGCATAGCAGGAGTAGTTATCAATTTGTAGCATGGGCTGTCAAGGCTGGAGTTGAGCACTTTATTCCTGTACTTTACAATTTTACTTGCATAATAAAATAAACCTGGCCAGGTTCTAACGAGTTTCACTTGTTTGGCTCTAGAATTCATTTCAATAACATGGAAGTGTCCTGTCTGGGTTGTAACCATTGTTGAAAGACACTGAAATGAACTGAGAAACACCCTGAAAGTCTCTGAGGCTATAAAGAGACAACTCTGATTTAAACTGCTTTTCTGGCAAAAGCGGTTGCTGTCCCTTTGTTTCAACAGGATTGGCCCCCTGCCCCCTCTGCAGTGGTGAAATCCCTAAGCTATGAAATCATTTCCTTCACATGTGCACAGGATGGGTCAGCAACCTGCCTCCATGGCCAAGCTTTCCAACTCAGGCTGAAAAAGCAAAACTGACTATCTGCATTTGGAGCTCTAGGCTTTGATCCTTCAATGCTACTGTTATTTATTTAGGCACGTTTTTACTTAACCTGACTAAAGAATAATGTTGGCCTTGTCCCTTCCTGACCCGTGGATGTACTCCACACTGTCCTGGCCAAGGGCGTAATAGAACTCCAGGATTTTGGTGTTCATATTCTGATTATTCTGGTCTCCTTTTGAGCTACTTTTCAGTAACCTTATTGACAAACCTATAGGAGATGCCTCAGCTTAGAGTACAAGAAGAAAACAATGTTGCTCAAGAACCTACCTGAGCTGGGCACCAGTGGCTCACTTTTGTAATCCTAGCTACTCAGGAGGCAGAGATCAGGAGGATCGTGGTTCAAAGCCAGCCCAGGCAAATAGTTCATGAGACCTTATTTCCAAAATATCCAACACAAAAAAGGGCTGGTGAAGTGGCTCAAGTGGTAGCATGCCTGACTAGCAAGCATAAGGCCCTGAGTTCAAACTCCAGTATTGGAAGAAAAGAAGAAGAAGAAGGAGGAGGAGGAGAAGGAGGGGGAGCGGGAGAGGGAGAAGGAGAAGAAGAAGAAAAAGAAAAAGAAAAAACTAACCTACCCAGACCACTTGCAAAAAGTTTTCTTTCAAGTAGCATATGCTTTGGCCTGATATAGGATTTTTCACTATTACATATGAAGTTGGAGGTAGAACTAGTTTGGGAGTATTTAGAGTTACAGGCAGAATATAAGAACCACAGAAATCAATGTACAGTCAAAGAACATCAACTGATCTCCAACTCTCCCTGTAACTTTAGCCTGTGCTGACAAAAACTATGCTTTGTGATGGGAGGAATATCACCTGTCCTAGTCCCAAATATACCTCCAGTTTTTTTTTAACAGTCTTGGCACATAATACATCTTCAACGTGTTACTGTTGACCAAATGACTGAGTGAAGTGGGTTTGGCTATAAGAAAGCAATGTGAGGAATTCTTGTGATGGCATGGTTCTGTAAAATGCTTTCAGTGGTAGCTAACATGAATCTACACCAGTAACGAAATTGCACAGAGCTACTCACATGCATACATGCATACATAAGTACACATGTAATAGGTGATACATACAGTAACTCTTGGATGATATCAATGTCATTTGCTGGTTGTGAGACTGTGTAAGATACTAACACTGAGGAAACCACAGAACACTCCCACAAGCCTGCTAGATGTTTCTTTACATCTTTGCATGGACCTAATGATTTCAAAATTACAAATTTTAAAAAAGATGATACTCAATCCAAAAGAGTATTTAAAAGTAGAGGAAAAAGAAACCTATACAAGATAGGAAAAGTAAAGAGTATAAAATAAGATTACTTGATTTCAACCCCCAAACATCTACAATTGCTTTAAGTGGAAGTGGACTCAATGCTCTAGTGAAAATGTGTTTACTCAATGTGCTCTGTGGGCCACTGTTAGCATCCCAGGGATGTGTTGAGCAAAGTACCATCATGCTATATACCACACAAATGGGTTCATAACCACCAGGAGGTTTGGCGTGACAGAGGATGAAGTTAGAGAGGTGGTGGTGGCCAGATGGAACAGACAAGTTGGAAGTACAATTGATAAGACTGGTTCACCAGCTGCATGTGGCCCACGAGGGAGAGGAAGAGGTCCAGGTTGAACCACAGGCTTCTGGTTTGCAATTGGCAGATAATGTTATCATGTAACACGTTATCTAGAACTCAGAGTTCCTTTGGAACAAGGCAAATGAATTTTCAGTGTTGAGGAACATTGTTTCAAATGAATTGAAATGAAAGCGAGAAAACAGAAGTGCAATAAGAAAAAAGTACATTTCATTCAAGTTGGTTGGTGAACTTTAAAGACAGCTTAAAATTTGCCAGGCAGGTTTTCCTGGTGGCTCATGCATACTCTTCAGTTTTCTAGGAAGTATTTGGAGAAAAATGGAGTGACAAAGCAAGTTATCACCAAAGTCACGTGTTAGAGCACTTTCAGCAAAGACTGTTCTATCACATGGAACTATTGAGCTATTTCCCCAGATTTAGCTGTACATCCCAAAGTAGAATATTTCTATCCCCTCACATACATTCTTCTTTGGACTCCAGAAGACAGAGGGAAAAAGAAAAGAGGAATAGGACTTACTTTTGTCTGATTTAGTGACTTTTCATTTCTCTTTACATCCTTCCTCACCCTTGTTCCTCTGATTATGAACAAGTTCCCCCTACTGTGTTTCTCTTGTTCTTGTGTTGCTAATGACATACACTTAGTAAATGCTGGTTAGTGTTTAGGAAACCTAACTACTCAATTACTCACTGCCATTTGTAAGGCCTCCAAGAATCTTGGATGTGGTCCCAGAACATGAAATGAAAGAAAGCGTTTGGCAACAACTTGGAGGTTTTCAGTAACTTCCCAAGACTTGCTCCTTTAAGCCAAGGTCCTATTCTCTTTCCAGTGCTTGCACCTTGAATGCACTCAGGAAGTTTGGGGTATATTTATGAGCTGCAAAAGGTTAAAATCATCGAAAAATCAGAATTCTGGTTAATCTATTTTCTGCTGAGCTTTACTCTACTTCCTTGCCAAGGGGGACCAAAAAGGCCATGGGACACTAGGACTGGGCGGGGGAGGGGATTTCCAGGAGCAGGTTATATTGCGCCTCTCTATCCTGGCTCAGTGCCAGTAGCCCTGGGATTTCTGTTGACCCTTCAGCCTGATGGCCTGCAACCTTCTGCTCCCTGTCAGATAGAGTTGGGACTAGTCCCAGGCATGGAATAACTTCCTGTGATTGTGCTAGAGATGACCTGGCCCACAGGATCTACTTCCATGGCTTGTCAACAGAGGCAGAAAAGTTCTGTATCTCTGCAGCATGATGGTCCTTGGGAGAAAGAATCCTGAGGAGAAATGTTCAGTAGAGATAAAGTGAGTCAAGAGGGCTGTGTTCAAGCACAGCCACACTACATGACGTGAGCTTGATCTTCCTCATGTATTGTCAACCAAAGTGCCAGTGAATATGCGGGCTAGTTTCTTATTTTCCCTTGTGTGGCAGAATCTTCGAGGTTATTAAGAGCAACTAAACAAATTTGCAGGTGTTACAACCTGGGTCACTGATAGATATATTAGGTACTGGCATCAGGATGTAAAATGTGGGTTGGAACATGAGCTAAAACCAACTCAGGAATAAACACTTATTTTAAATTCTAGTAAAATCTGTCATAGATTAAGAGTCTAAAGTGCAATGGAAACACAAAGGGGGTAATCAATTCTGAATGAAGATTCAAAGAAGGTACAATACAGAGAAAGTGACAACAAAGCTAAGCTCACCAGTCTTAAGTGCTTCAGGTGGATTAAATCACATCATTTGATTCCCACATGGACCCCACGTGGGGTACATACTCTTGTTATACCATTGTATACATATGCAGAAACTGAGGTGCAGAGAAGTTAAACAATTTTCTTAAGGGCACAAGCTAATACTACGTGGCAGAGATGGCTTTGAACTCAGATCATCTATTTCTTAACACATTGTGTGCCATGGTGAAAAGCTGTCATCCACTGATTGGGTCAATGCTCTTAGCAGGCTAGAAGAGTGAGATCATGAATGAGGCACCCAAGAGGAACTGAGATCCCTAGGAAAAAAGGAATAAGCTGAATCAACCTGGACTGAGGGTTAAAAGTCTACACTTGAAATACCTAAGTGTTATATATTTGCCTCAGCACCTGAGGGAGAAAGGAAGAAAAGAGATGACAAGGACAGTGTGGGCCATCCTGAAAGGGGTCCCAGAACCCCATGGTCAGTGGGAAATTAGTAGTTAGCTAGGGCTGCCAAAGGATTTTTACAGGGTGGTTCATCAGCTCTAAGTATTCCTTTGGCTGGAGAAAGTTTCCAAAAGTACCTCCAAGCCTCTGGCCAACACATAACCATGAATCAATAGAAACTTCTGTGTCCAGGAGAACACAAGGCACCACTGTTTACGTAAGCTCCTGTCTCAGCATGGGCTAAGCTAAGATCCTAGAGGGCATCTGCCTGCCGATTTATCCCCAGGTACCGGAAGAGGAAGACAAGACGTGTAGCTAATCTAATCTAAAGTCTTTCCATGAGTTGGTTGGAGGGGAGTTATGCAACATCTGCTCAGAAATCTCTATTACTTTCTGCTGTTTTTCTCAAAACCTTCTTTTTAAGCTCTAACAGTCACATAGGCCAAACAAAAAAGTATCTTGTTTAAATTTGTATTTGTCTAATGTCTAAAGAGGTTGGATACTATTTCCTATGTGTCATGTCCTTTAGTAGACACTCTGTAAACTGCTGTTCATGTACTTTGCCCACTTTTCAGTTGTGATGTGGATCATATCCTAATTGGTAAGGATTACTCACAGAGTTGAACTCTCTGCTTGTCAGATAAGATGAAAAAACTTTCACACTTTATCATGTATCATATAAGTTTGAAAGAAACCAGAGTGTATACATTCATATTGTAAACCAAAAAAGCACTCAGAGTATAGGAGATACTCACTAAATACATGTTGAAGGACTGAACAAATAAATAAGTAAATGAACAAAAGTTTTATTTTTTGTTTTTGTTGGGCTTGGGATTTGAACTCAGGGCTTAACACTTACAAAGCAGGCACTCAAAAGAGGCATTCTATTGCTTAAGGCACACTTCCAGTCCATTTTGCTCTGGTTATTTTGGAGATGGGGTCTCAAGAACTAGTTGCCTGGGCTGCCCTTGCTCCACAATCCTGCTGATCTCAGCCACCCAAGTAACCAGGATTATAGGTGTGAGCCACCAGCACAAGGCAAAAGTTTTATTTTTATATAGTGGAAATCTCAATTTCTTCATTTATAGTTTTTCTTCCACCACTATCATGTTTAGAAAAATTTTCTCCATCTCAAGATCAGACTGAGATTTAACAACATTCTCTTATAAAGATTATATTATTTCATTTTCTGTACAATTTAAATATAACACATCTAGAATTAACTTCTCATATCTATATTAAGTAAGGTTGATCTACAGTTTTCTTTTCCATACTGTAATCTCCTTATCCAAGTTGGTATTAAGGTCATAGTAACGTCATACAATAAATTGAAGAAATTTCATCTTTCTCGGCTTAAATAGTTTCAAGGCAATGGGATTATCTGTTCTTTATAGTTCAAAACAACTCAAAGAGAAAAACTTTCTGAGCCAGGTATCTGTCTTGGAGGTAATATGTGACACTAATGTTCATCTCTTTTGTATTTATAATGTTCATCAAGATAGCATTTTAGGGGCTAATACTTTCACGTATAACTTTTTTGGCAAAGAGATGTTAAAATTCTCATTTGGTGTGAAAATTTGAGAGGGTTAAATTACTATTTAAACCCCAATTTAATTTGTAGTCACCCTGTTCTCATAGCCAAAGACCCCAAACCACTGATTTCTTGTCAGTACTGAAAAGCCGCAACATAACAGACTCTCTTGTTGTGAAATAGGAAGTTATGATCTGGTGGTAATGAACTGAAATAACTACAGAAAAAGGGGGACAAGAAAGTAGCATTGCTGTCATTTTGTTGCTGCTGCCATTTAGTAAGTAATAGCAAGAGCTTTATGTTGGCATGAAGCAAGGTAAAATTCTTATTTGCAGAGAAGACAAAATAAGCTAAATAACTTGGATAGAAAGTCGATAGTGAAAGACTGTTAAATATTGAGGCGATAGATATGAATAAGTGAAACAAATAATCACTATATACATCATGATAGCTGTTGTAACAGAGGGAAGTCCAGGGTCCAAGAGAGAGGATGTGTTTTGCCCACATTCTTTGCAGGTCAGTGGGGTGTTCTTATGAGGCTTTATTTGGCAGCAAGACTGTGTGTTTTCAAGGCACTGGGCACAGCCCACAAGAAAAGGAGCCCTGATTTAAATGTTGCCCACTCCAGGCCCTGGGAAGATGATGGCACTGAGCAAGTCCACCACAGTCCCTTTGCTCACAGGCTAACAGCCCAGAAATGGAGACAGACAATTAAACTGAGGGGGTGCTACACAAGGGAAGGAAACCAACTTTGATCCCTGTTTCCACTCCAACACCCGCCCTTAGCTATGGACAGCAGATCCGGAGCCACCCCAGCCAAGGCTTCCCAGCATGCCTCAGGTCCGCCCAGCCTGACTGAAGTGGGGGGAAACCCCACACACACATTTGGCGACTTTCCCCACTCCAAGACTGTAAAAATATTTTCTTTCAATCATTTACATTTAATTATTACATTAACATAATTGTGAGATGCTAAACAAATGACAAAACTATAAAGGATATTGTAAGCACTTTTGTAAATGTCACAATGTACCCCCAGTACAACAATAATATGATAATGAAATTAAAAACAAAACTATAAAGGAACTTGCTTACAAAAAATACAAAATAAGAGACCCCATGAGCAAAGTTGAGATGGTCATTATGTAGTGAGTTGTATAGCTAGTAAATAAAACTCATAAAGAACTTCTATGAAACACTGGTAAATATAAATGACCTACTAGAAAAAAGGGCAAAAGATATTATGGCATAAATAAGCAAAACACACACACACACACACACACCCCTACCCTAGTCTACTCTTATACCTTGGAAACATCAGTGCTTTCATTCATAATGATCCCTTGAGTTCCATTTTTCATACTCCATTTACAAGTATGACAGAAATGAAGAGTAAAACTGGTAATTCTCAAATAAAGGCAAATTCTCAAAAAAAATTCTGCACAGACTGTTCATAATATATCTTTCCAGAATGCTGCTGGCTCTACCTTCAGAATATACCCCCTCTCTGGTGGGAACCATCACCTTCCGTCACCTATATCACTTCAGTAGCCCCTGACCTGGTCTCCCACTACTCTTAAAATATTATCTATTTCTTTTCCAAATTAAGGGGTAAGATATGCAAATTCCCAGGCACTTTCGGCTCTCTCGAGTACAAACAAAAAAGGTCTCTAGCACCCTGAAATGGGAACTGCAGGTGACAGCTGTTGGAAGTGAAAGCACAGCTCAGGTCGGGGAAGAGGAGCACATCTCCAATATCTTTGTGTAGTACAAGTAGTAAAATATGAATTGTTCACCTTTATCAACTACTTATAATGCCTTTCAGAGAGTTTTCCCCAAAGCACTTGGTTTGCAGAGAAACCAGGTCCCTGCCTCATCTCTATACTCATGCTCTAAGTTCTGAACACATGGGTGCTTTGATTCTGAGAAAAAACTGTGGAGAGGCTTTTCAAAAGATTTTCCCATTATCCTTAGTCTCACAAATACCTAAGAGCAGAGCTCACTCATGATTGAGGCCCTGAAGGTGCAGCTGTCACTTTGGAAATTGTGTCTTTTTTATTTCTGCTCATGACTTGGCTGAATTTCTTTCCCTATCAGTCCTAGGTCTGGTCACCCATGTCACTGGCTTTCTAGTTACTATGAATAAAATGCCCCCCTCCCCTTTGCTTTTGCTGTCTTTGACTTTGAACTACCATCTCACCTCTCTTTATCACTGCCACATTTCTCACTATCCTCACCACTAAGTTCTTCCTAAACTGCTAATATTGGTAATCAGCTTCACCAGACAGGGTAGGGAATCCCCATTTTGGACAGTCAGAGCTTTGCAAAGAAAGGTGGCTTTCTCCCATTTGGTCTTTTTGTTCCAGTGATAAAATTCTGTCATAGATCCTTTTCCTTCTTACTCATCATACTTTCCTTGGATCATCTCCACTCCCGTGATTTCAACTAACTGTACCCAAGTGACATTTTGGGTCTGGGTCATTCCCTTGTGTTCCAGAAAAATTTGCCCAAGTCATTGTTGCCTGTTCCACAGTTACTTCAAACTCAGTATGCTCTGACAGTGTACCCTCACTGGTTTGCCCCCAAACTAGGTCTTTTCTCACAGTGCCAATGTGACATAGTCAGTGTCCAAAAAGATCTTGACAGACTGATGAAAAGAGCAATATAAAAAAAATAGAGCATGAAATTTAACAGTAATAATGTAAGGTATTGTTCCCTTTCTTAAATAATGCACCAGTAGCCAAGAGCAGACTGGAGAATAGATAGGTTAGCAAAAGCACAGAGGAAAACTAAGTTCACTTGACAGGAAGCTCATTGTGAGTCAACGATATGGCGTAGCTGCCAGAACAAAGCTAATGGAATCTGCAGCTGCCTTCTCAGAAGCACAGAATCCAGATGAGGAGTGATTGTCCTGCTCTGCCTATCCCTGAACAGTCTACATCTGAGGGAGTTTACTCAGCACTGGTACCAGTTCAGAGGAGACAGGCAGGACAGTGAGGTAAGTCAAAGCCCTGTTCTATCTTAAGAAATAAACTGTGGATATTTAGAGCGGATGGTTGCAGGGCTTTCAAATTGAAAAAGAATTAAATATGTCCTGTATATTCTAAACAGGAAACATTAGGATCAATTTCTCACAATCAGAACCATACATTTGGGAAGTACCATTACATAACTATTTTCTCATCACTGGAAGTATTCATGTAACAAATACCTGGTCAAAAGAGTGCCTAGTTTTAAGGTTGCTGTAATTCATCTAGGGCTAATCTCACTTCTCAATGTCCCTACTCCTGCTAAATTCAAAAATCTTGATCTCTGCCTCTCTCACATACCTTATAATTGAGTAATCAACAAGTCCCATTGATCATTTCTCTAAGCCATTCTTATATTTTCCTTTTTGCTGCATTATTAATACCCTGGACTAAGGCATCTTGCCCATGAAAAAAAGAGTAGAAAAAAAGGACACCTTCCAATATCATCTCAATCAACCTGACTTCCAGATGCTAAGTGGCCATCTGTGTAGCAACATTGTCCTTTGTTTTGGCCATCCAAAACCCACACCTTTTTCTGTATTTGGAGAGTTCCTTGCCTTCTGAGTTTCTGGAAGAAAACAGACAAACTCTAATTATAGAAACAAAAAAAATGATGGATACTTTCTTTTCCAGTTTCCCCTTCAGCGAGGGTACAGACTGTGATACTCTTTCCTGACAGTTTAAATTCAAGCTTGCTTTTGCAGATCCCACAGCAGTTTTTAGCTGCCAAATGAAATAATCAAGTACTTATCTGAAATGGTGTGCCAAATGAAGATAAGGGCTTCTTTAGAGAGGAGTGGGATCCCAGTCACTATCTCAAGATAATAATTAGACTATGAGGCACCTGGAACTCTAAGTCAACCATTTATTTACAAAGAAAAAGGATTACAAGCTCAAAGATCTAAGTTCTTGGCTCAAAGCAAGGTCAAAAGACTGGACTTGCACAATGAAATGTCACTTGTACTGTTAATGTATGCTGATAAAAATAAACAAATTATATATAAACAACAAAAACTGGACTTTCTATGACAGTTCTAAAAGAATCATATATCTAACAGCCACAGACTGACATAGCCCAAAACCAAACCTCAGAGTTCAATACTGCACCACTTTATATGTGAAACTGAGAGCATGCTTAAGAAAGCCTGAGGGCCCAAGACTGGAATGGGGACATTCAGGGGTATTTGGATGATTCTGAGTACCCTAATCTCCCAACCCCTAAAACTCCTGGACTACCAAGGAGTCAGACTTCTTAGGATTGAAGGTTTAGGTCACCTCACTTGGTAAATAACCCTGACCAGCTGAGGTATTTATTGGCTGAGCAAAGGGGGAACATGAATCAAGGACTGGAATAGCCATCTATTTGTTCCTTTTTCTTTCCACTACTGCTTAATATAACTAGGATGTGTTGGGGATAGTGAAATTTACAATTTAATTCATAGACTTAGAGACAGTATCATCACTCAGTCCCACTCCCTTTGGCACAAGAGGGAAGCAACAAGTAGGCAGTAGTGGCAGTAGATTTCTCACCAGCACTAGTTCTGACTTGTGGTTTTGGGTGTTTTTTCCTGGCTGTATAACCTCAAAGCTGGTTCTCCAGCCCTCTCAACATTTCTGTGAGCTACTCAATATCATTTTGATAAGCACTTTTTCTGGTTAAGCCAGTCAGGGTCAGCTTGCTTGCAAATTGAAACCCTGAACAGTACTGACTGTCAGGTCAGTGCAAAGCTCCTCATCTCTAAAACACGTTGAAGTAGAGGGAAGGAAATATAAGAGGGAAAGTTAAGGAGCTTAAACATTAAAGAGTATAAGTAGTTAATAAATGAAAATCTGTCAGTGCAAAAATAAAACTCAATAAAATAGAAAAACCACCAGAAAACCTAATTCATGGAGGAGGGAACAGAGCATGAAATTACAATGACAAGGAAGAAATTCATCTGGAAAAAGTAAAACAAAATAACAATTGTAGGAATGATTTTGTAAAATTATATGTAGAAAAATTGATAACCAGGATGATATGAATACTTTTCCAGGAAGATATAGTTTACAAAAAAAATTACTTAGGGAGAGAGAAACTAAACAAATTAATTTCCATAAAAAAATAAAGTTGACTAAGATTTAAACACACAAAAAAGCACTAGTGCAGTTTTAGAGAGAAATTCTGCTAAATTTTAAAATTCTAACTGTACTTAAAATATTCTAGAATATGGTAAATTTGCAAAATTTTATATAAGCCAAATATAAATTTATGACAAAATCTGCTAACTGTTTATAGAAACCTGAGCCAAAGACCAATCTCATTTATGAATATTAATGTAAGGATCCAATATAAAATGTTAGCAGGAGTAATCCAACAACACAATAAAAATACTCTGACCAAAGAAGATTTATTACAAAAATGTAAAGATGGGTCAATATTACATCATTTATCCATAGAATTCATTGCTTTAAAATTAGGCAATCATCTCTAGAGATACTAAACAATTAATAAAATTAAGTGATAATTTTTATTAAAAATAGGAATGCAGGAATCAGTAAAATGCTTCACTAATATGAAATAATATATCTTCTCTTAGCCCCAAGTCAGAAAACATTGATGACATATACCTATAAAAGTTAAAATCAAAATAAGATAAGCTGGGTGCCAGTGGCTTACACCTGTAATTGTAGGCAGAGATCATGAGGTCCGAGGCTTGAAGCCAGCTTGGGAAAATAGTTCTTGAGACCCTATCTTGAAAATACCCAACACAAAAAGGGCTAGAGGAGTGACTCAAGTGTTAGAGTGCCTGCCTAGCAAGTGTAAAACCCTGAGTTCAAACCTTAGTACCTACCACCCAGATCAAAATAAGATAGCCTATTATCAACACTACTGTTTCACACTGGGGTGTTAACCAACACAAATGGACAAGAGAAAAAATACATAACAATTGAAAAAAGTAGTGAAACTAGCTCTATTTCAGATGACATGATCGTATACTTGGGAAACCCCAAATAATTAACTGAATATTTCAAACAGTGAGTGGATTCCAAAGTAAGAGGATAGAATATTAATATGCGGAAATCATATTGGACCCAATTTTATGCACCCCAAGTGAATATGTCCCAATCTAGCATTTGGACCTTGACTGCTCCATCAATGGAGAGCAATGACCTCTGCTGGTAGTTCCTCCTATCTTAGCTAGTTTGGCCTTTCTGGAGTAAACGCTGGGCCTTTCTGGAGTAAACACTGGGCTCTGGCATAACTTTTATGACCTCTGTCACTATAGAAGCTACAGAAGCTCCTATGCCCAGGAATATTCCAACAAAACCCTCAAAAACTTTACTCCTTCCATGACTTCTACATTCAGGTAAGACACCATGCCACAGAATATGGACCCAATGGCTGCTCAGAGAGACAGTAAGAAAAAGAGCCATAAATGAACTGCCATATAAATTTATCTTCCTTCCTTGCTGCAAAAGACCAGTTTGAGGGACAATAGTACTATAGAACCTGTTCAATATACACACTACATGACCTAACAATTGGTTGTGTTTCTTTATAAAGCTGTGGTCAACTCAGTATTTTCTTTCTTCTTTGTGCACTGGGATTACCATCTCAACAATGCATTGGTAACTAAACTTTGGCTAAAGATCTGTTTTCTAAGGAACTCAGGTGAAGACACAACCAATAGACTTATATATCCAAACAACAACCAGTTAATATATAATGGAGGAAAAGTCCCAATTATAAATAGCAAAGCTAAAAAACACTAGGCATAAATTTAATATGACATGTATAAAGCTAGTATGAAAACAACTTGTGGAGATGAACATTTTAATAAGTAATGTTATGACAACTGTACAGGTGTTCAGAAAAAATCAAATTGGATCCATCCTTTATACCTGCAGCAAGAAAAACTCCAAGTGGATCATGGATCTAAGAAAACCAAAAAAAGTAAAGCACTAGAAGAAAGCATAAGCAAATTCCCTTGTAACCACAGAGTGGAAAAGACTTCCTAATATGACTTAAAATCTAGAAGCTACAAGAGAAAATATTGACAATTTTTATAAGGCACAATTTTTGGCACACGTGCATATGCAAAAAAACTTAAGCAAAGTCAAAATGAAAAATTGGGAAAATCTATGCATAACTATTCCTTTCTCATGGAAACTGAGACTGAAAAGACAATTGATAAAGCACACAGGTCACAGTCAATAAACATGTAAAGAAATGTTCAACCTCCCTCTAACTAAAAGAATTGCATTAAAATTACCCAGAAATACCACTTCTCACATATCACATGGTAAAAATCTCAAAGTTTGGCAACAGAAAATGTTGAACATACAATGTTATTCATTGTGGACTAGTTTTAATATCAAGAGTAGAAACCACCCCAGTCCAAAATAGGAAACTGGTTGAATGAACTGCAATATAGCCACACAACACAATATTCTACAGCTGTCAGAAATGATCCCTGGTCACTGACATGGAAAAGATTCTGGGATACATTTTTAAAGAAACAGACTAAGGTATAGAACGGTGTATAGAGTAAGCTACCATTTTGTAAGAAAAAGAAGAATAAGAAACTATATACATATGTGCTTGAATATGTATATTATATATACATATATATATGTATGTATGAGAGAGACAGATACTAGAAGGATGAAGAGAAAAACTAATAGAATGGTTGCTTGAAGGCTGAGGGTGGATGAAGACAGAGGTTGAGATGAAATTTCTCAATCCATATTTAAAATTTTTTAAACGTTGAAACATGAATATATTACCTACCCAACAGCAATTTTAAAACTGAATAAAAGTATAATAATGTATAGGAATATCAGCAAAATTTCCCCAAACAGACCCAAGGAACTATTTAAGAATTTAGGTCAAATGTAAGATCATTTTCTAAAAACAGAACTACAAATGGCTGTCGCATAAAGAAAAGATCCTCAACCTCACTCATACAGAAATTTAATTAAAACAAGATATTGCTATCCATCAACTCTGCAAAAATATAATAATAATAATACATTATATTTGAGGCTGGAATAGGGGACAAGCACTATCATGGACTATTGCTGAGACTGAAAATTGGTAGTCACTTAAGACAATAATATGACATCTATTGGCATTTTACATTCATACGCGTTTGACTCAGCATTCTAAGATTCATTTTACAAACATCATTGGACATGACACAAAGATGAACGCACAAAGACATTCACTACAGTGTTTTTATATTAGCAGAAGGCTGGAAACACCTAGGATGTAAAAAGTTGCACAGAAATTCCCTCCCACCTGAAAAGAAAAGCTAGATAAAGCACACAGTGTTAAACTTCCTGAGCTGATCAGAGAGCTCAGATCACAAAGCACCCAAGTGATATGATTTCCAAAGAGAGTCAAGCCCCTACCTGGGGACTTGTGGAAGACAGCTCCCAGGGGGTGATCCTAAGTATAGAGGCTTCCACTTGCTGAGAGACTCACAACCCAAGAAACAAGCTAACAGTTCATACAACCCAGGTCCCTGACCTCCCTCTTCACCATAACCAGAAATAGGCCACTGTAATTAAAACAGATATTTGTTACCAGGGTTCTCATTTAAGGTGAAAAATTTCACTGTTCAATATAGAACAGAATTTCTCACACTTGTCACTACTGACATTTCAGGCTGAATTCTTTGTTGTTAGGGAATAAAAATATCTCTACACATTACCAAATGCCCACCATTCGGAAGAGTACATATATATGCCCTCACTAATACTAAAAAGTCTTAGTATAAGTGAAATGCAAATTTAAGGGTCTTGTAGTTTTACTTTTTATTTTTATATTTTGCCAAATATGGCTAACCTGCCTGGAGAAAAATTCCATTATCATTGAGAACCATTGATCAAGATCATGAAACACAAACATGAACAGATAACCAAGAATCATAAGTGACTGGAGAACAAAAAATCAACTTAAAAATGTTCTTCCTTGAATGTGGCAAATATACTCTTCTTGCCTCAGGGGCTTTGCACTTGCTGTTCTCTCTTTTTAGAAACCTATTCCCCTAAATATCTATATGGATGGGAGGGAGGAAGCCAGTATATACTAAATAAGCTGAAGGAAATTCTCACAAGATAATGAGATGTCCAGAAAATATGGGAAGGTGGATGTGAAAAGGAAACAATTTTTAGAAATTGAAAACATGACTACTAACCAATGGGCTGAGCAGTAGAATGTTTACAACTGAAGACTAAATTGATGAGGTGAAAGCTTGATCTGAGAAAGTCCATCAGAACATTGAATAAAAGGACACAATGATACTAAACATCAGAGAAAAGTTGAGATATATCAGAGGCCCCAAGTGGCTGTACCATAGCTCTGCCACACTTTGATTTGCCAGTGCCAGGATATTCATAGGTAGATTAGAAGTCTTCTCTGTGTGACTCCCATGAATGAAAAACATCAGGGAGGAGAAGAGAAGAAGACCATTATGAATCAAGAAATATACACTAATAAAAAAAGATGTGAGAAGACATCTAAAAGAGCATGGGGAAACAGAAATATAATGTGTAGGAAATAGAATCCACAGCTTCAACCAAAGGAAGGGGAACCAGAAGCTGCAACCACAAGATTGGCCAAGCAGCCCTGGTGATAGCACACTGGCAGTCCTACCTACAGGAGAAACCCACATTTCTTGCAAGCCACTAATGGAGAAGAGATCCATGGCATTGCTCCTCATATCTCAGAGAGATATAGCCACACACCTGATCTTGAGAAAGGACCTGTTGTTTGAGACTGAGCTACCACGGGAACCTGAAAACAAGGAACAAGTAAAGGAAACTGAGGACACCCTGCCACAGTGTATGAGTGGGAGCAGGCCATGCAGAGGAGGAAGGGTTGGACACAGACATACTGAGAAGTTTAGGCAGCAGGGAACTCATTTTTTGCCACTTTCTTTTCAATGGTTATTGGTGGTATAGTGGTTGCATTTAATTTCTTATTGTATTTCTATATATATGATGGTAGTTTCTTTCTCCTTTCTGATAGGCCCTCAAGAGATCAAACAGACAAAGCACAAAAGTCAACTCAGGACTTGGGCAAAAAATTTAGCAACTTGGGTGACAAATTTAACAAAGAAAGATTCCTTTTTTTTTTCTCAGCAAAGTTTTCCTTTAAAATTGAAGGAGAAATAAAGACCTTCCATGATAAACATTAACTAAAACAACTCATGAACACTAAGCCAACATTGCAGAAGATACTTAAAGAGGGCTGAGGTGTGGTTCAAGTGGTAGATTGCCTGCCTGGTAAGCACAAGGCCTTGAGTTCAAACCCCCACCAAAAAAGACGATACGTGAATTAAAACTATACACAGAAAAAGAAGAAAGATATAAACAATCATGCGAGCTCAGGAAAAAATAAATCTCACTATTAGAATACATAAAGAAATGAGAGCTGGGTGTCAGTGGCCCACACTTATAATTCTAGTTATTCAGGAGACAGAGATCAGGAGGATCATGGTTCAAAGCCAGCCCAGGCAAACAGTTCACAAGACCTTATGTCAAAATAAATCACAAAAAAGGGCTGGTGGAGTGGCTCAAGTGATAAGAGCACTTGCCTAACAAGCATAAGGCTCTGAGTTCAAAGCACAGTGCCAAAAAAAAAAAGAAAGAAACGAGAATTAGGAAAGATCAAACATTATTATCTCAATAACCAGCAAACCTCTAAGATGAAGAGGGGAAAAATTAGTACATATTATTAAAAATAATAACCCTAAATGCCAATAGTTCTGAACTCTGCAATTAAAAGATACAGGCTATCTGAATGGACTTCAAAAACAACATGCAAGGGCTGGTGGAGGGGCTCAAGTGGTAGAAAGCCTGCCTAGCAAGTGGGAGGCCTTGAGTTCAAACACCAGAACCGAAGGGGGAAAAAAAACCACAAAACAAAATAACAAGATGCAACTGCTTGCTGTCTGCAAGAAACTCACCTCACTGATAAAGACACAGAGACTGAAAGTAAAAGGCTGGGAAAAGGATATCATAAGCAAATGGAATCCAAAAGCAACCAGGAGTACCTATATTCATATCTGACAAAGCAGACCTCAGGACGAAATCAGCCAGAAGTGATAAGAATGTCAGTACATATTACTAAAGGAAATAATCCATCTACAAGGTATAACAATTATATATATATATAAATGCACTGAACATTGGTGCAATACCCCATTTTCACCAATAGGTAGATCATCCAGACCAAAAAAATCAACAAAAAAACTTCATAGTTAAACCATACCATATACAAATGAATTTAACACAGATCTACAGAATATTCCATCCAACAGCTGTGTAATACACATTCTTTCTCAGCATCCCATGGAAGTTTCTTAATAAATACAAAAATTTGAAATAATTCCTTGCAACTTTATCAGATTAGAGTGGAATAAAAATAGAAATCAGTAGTGAGAGAAACTATAGAAAATATACACTTTTAGATGATCAATGGGTCACTGAAGAAATCAGAAGGAAATGTAAACACTTTAAAAATGAACTGGAGAGAGAAATGCAGAAACTGGAAAAAATTCACAATTACATATGGAAACTTTCCAGCTCCTCTCTTAACAACTTATAGTAAAAGTTGACAGAAAAATCAGTGAGGATATGGAAAACTGAACATGTTATTAATCAACCTGACCTAATTAACATTTATAGGAAATTGCACTCACTGAAAGAAGACTCATTTTTGTAAATACACATGTAATATTCACCAAGTGAAACTATGTTGACCATAACACAAATGTAACAAGTTCTGAATATAAATTATATACTGCTTATATAAATTATATACATTTTAGATGGCTTATTCTTCTACCATAATGGAATTTAAGATATATAAAAAATCTCTGAATACTTGGAAATTAAACAAGAAACTTCTACGCAATTCTTGGGTCAAAAACAAAATCTTGGAAATTGATTTCTTTTTTGGCACAAGTGGGATTTGAATGCAGGGCTTTTCACTTCACAGACACTGCTTGAGTTACACCTCTAGCCCTTTTTGCTCTGGTTACTTTGGAGACAGGATCTCACTTTTTGTCCAAACTGATGTTAACCTCAATCCTCATATTTTATGCTTCCCATGTAGCTGGGATGACAGGTACATACCACTGTGCCCATCTTTTCTCCATCAAGATGAGGTCTCATAAACTTTTTTGCCTGAGCTGGCCTGGAATTGTGATCCTCCTAATCTCAGCTTCCCATTTGGCTTGGGAAGATAGATGTACACCATCATATCCAGTCATTGGTTGAGATGAGGTCTCAAGAACTATTTGCCCAGGCTGGCCTTGAACTGTGATCCTCCCAATCTCAGCTTCCCAAGTAGGTAGGATTATAGGCGTGAACCACCATGCCTAGCTTTCAGTTAAATAATTTGAAATGAGTGAAAATGAAAGGGGAACACATCCAGTTTTGTGTGATGCACTTAAAAGAGTGCTTAGATAGAAATTGTAGTATTTTAAGATATTTATAATTCTGTTTTATATTAGAAAGTAAGAAAGAGCTCATATCAGTAATTAAGTTTCCGCCTCAAGAAACTAGACAGATTTTTCTCTAGCTGGCTTTAGGCTGGGAAGTAGCAGCTAGAGAAGGTGAAAAGCAATCCGTAGCAGGGTTGCTTTTTGCTTCAAGGGGCCCCTAGTGGTGGAAGGATTAGATGACAGATTCCACCCTATTATTTCCCAGACTACTCAGTAGTCTCCTAGTGCTGGAGTCACTACCCCCAGTGAGGAGCCTGGAGGGGATGAAGAAGGAGCAAATGGAGCATGCTAGGAAAATGCCTTTTGCCTTTGGTTCTAGAACCTCTAATCTCCTAACAGTAGGACAGAAGAACCTTCACAAATTTTAAGATTTCTATAGCAATGGGAGCAGCACAACCTGGGTTCTCCCCTGCTGTCAACCTTCCTCCCCATCCTCTATGACCCAGAAGAGGGCCCGTTGCCCAAATTTTCATGTGTCAGATTGGGGTAGCAAGTCTATTTTAAGCTTTGTAAAGGAATAGGAAGAAAAGTCTTTCTGGGTGAAATTAGGGAGGGGATTATTGTACCCTCAAAAGTACAAGGAAACAACCCCTTTTTTTTATTTGAGCGAGAGAACTTAGACGATGTTTCATCTGAAGGTCTCAATGAAACCTGGACTCCAGGAATGGTGGTGGGATAGGGTCTATGGGAAGGAGACTGGTTTCTTCCCAGGAAGATGGCATCCACTCCTATCAAGAAGGAAGAGAGAAAGGCCAGCTGCGCATCTCAAGTTGCAACATCCAATGAGCACACAGTGGAGCTGTGTGGGTGGGAGCATGGCAATCAGCCCTGAAACTCTACCTTGATCCATGAGTCCTGAGTCCCCCAGACACTGCTTCCCTAGGTCTGGAGCCTTGTAGCCAAATTTCAAGACTCAATAAAATAAAAAATAATAAAATATTTAAAAAGAAAATAAATAAATATGGATAAAATTAAGTCCAAAGTATCATAAGGAAGGAAAAAAATTAAAAAGATAAATCAATAAAATCAATAGCAGAAAAAAAGTAATAGAAATGAATGAAAGCAAAGCCTGAGAAAATATCAGAAAAACTGATAAAACCACAGTGATCGGCATAAAAAAACAGGTGACATAAATTACAGTACAGTGAATGCAAATCCTGATAAGGGGAAAGGATAATAAAGGAATATCATGACTAACTTAATGCCAATAAATTCAAGTACTCAACTGAAATAAAGTAGCTTGTGTCCTTGAGAGACACAAACTACTGAAGGTCATTCATAAATGCCCCTGTATCCACTAAAGAACTGGAATTCATGATAAATAACTTTGCCACAAAATAGCCCTTCCCAGATGGTTTCAATGGGGAATTCTACCAAACATTTAAGGAAGAAGGAATACCAAACTGTCTTTTAGAAAATACAAGAGGAGGAGCACTTCCCTTTTCATTTTATGAAACCATAATTATGCTAATATCAAAACTGAACAAAGACAGTAAAAAAAAAGAAAACTGAAATCCATATCCCCCATGAATGAAGACACAAATATCCTCAGCAAAATATTAGCAAGCAAATATAGCAAAACTTGAAAATAGCAATACATCACAACCTAGTGAAGTTTGTCCCATGAGTTAAACACTGGCTCAACATTCATAAATTAATCAGTATGTCACCATTAGACTAGACTAAGAAAGAAAAGACACAGTACTATTTTACAGATGTAGGAAAAGCATTTGACAAAATCCAATTCATTATTTAAAGTCTTGGGAAACTAGTAATACACAGTAATTTCCTCAATTTGGTAAAAGGCACCTACAAAAATCCATAGCTAACATACCTAGGAGCTGAAAAACTGCATACTGTCACCTCTAAGATCAACAAATAGTGAAGGATGTCTTCTCTCATCATTCCTATGCAATGTTTATCATACTGCAGGTTCCAACTACAAAGTTACTGGAAGTAGTAACTTTAGTAAGGCTGCAGGGTACAAGGTCAATAAAACCAATTGACAAACTAATTCTAAAACTGATATAGAAAAGCAAAGGAAGCTGGTGGAATAGCTCAAGTAGGAGAGCACCTGCCTAGCAAGCACACAGCCCTGAGTTCAAACCCCAGTACTGAAAAAAAAACAAAACAGGAAAGAAGGCAAAGAAAAGGACAAAGAATGGCCAAAACAACTCTAAAAAAGAAAAAACAAAGCTGGAGAGCTAAAACCATCTGATTTTAAGAATTACTCTAAATGGCCATCAAGCAGCATGATACTGGCATAAAGATGAGCAAATAGGTCAATGGAACAGACTAGAGAATCCAGAAAGAGGCCTAAAAAATTTGGCAAATTGACTGTATGTATGAAAGTGAATCGTGACACAACCCCCAGAACTTTTACAAAATTAACTCAAAATGGATCATTGATATACAATGTAAAATTATAAAATGTTTAGGAAAATCTAAAGGAGAAAATGCTACAGATCATAGGTTAGGTAAAGAGTTCTTAGATTTCACAATGCAAGCATGATTGACAAAAACTGATAATCTGAATTTCATACAAACTTAAAAATCTTAGTTCTGAAAAAGATATTATAGAGAATGAAGAGACAAACTATAGACTGCTAGAAAATATTTCCAAATTACATATTCAACAAAGAATTTGTATCCACAGACAAAAATTGATTTAATACAGGTCAACTCCTTAGCACACTTCCTGGCACATATAAACGTTCAACAAATGTGAACTGTCATAATTTTACTATTAGTATTACTTTAGCATTCTTTAAAACTGAGAAAACAGAAGTAACCAAATGTTCATCAATAGAGGAACTGTTAAATTATGATACATCTATTATAAGGAATATTAGGCAACCAAGTGAAGTTTACCCTAGGAGTTCAAAGCTGGTCAAACATTTAAAAATGAATCAGTATGTCACTATAGGGACAGACTAAAAACAGAAAAAAGCACATTAGTATGCCATTTATTGGGTAAAACTGTCTTTACTCCATTGATAATGTTTTTGTAACTTTGTAAAAGAATCAATTTGCAATAGTTATTAGGCCTATTTCTGTATTATGTAGTCTGTTTCATCAAAATAAAGGTATATGTACCAAGATGGAAAGATGTCCGGAATTGTGAAAAAGGCAAACTTCAGGACAATTAACACAACACAATCTACTACAAACTACATATTTTCTAGAAAATTTTCCAGACTGACACCACACTGCTAATAGCTGTTATGCCTGATGAATAAGAAGGAGTGCAAAGGGGAGGGTAGACTGTGGGGAGAACTTTTCATTCTATTCAGTTTTGTACTGTTTGAATTTTTACAGTAAGAATAAATTTCTACATTACTTGTGAAACAATTCTAAAGAAAAAACTCAACTATCTTGAAAAGAGCAGTGATTAAAAGTAACTTTCTGATTGCCTTGACTGATGGAATCTAGTAGATGAAATACAATGTACTGAAAGGTTTGCCTAAAAACAGACTGTGCTTTCATTGTGACAGCAAACATTGATGGCCTGCCAACACAAAGAACTGGGTTATTGTCCTGGTTGTATCATTAAGTAGCTTGTTATGTTACTGTGTTGAACGTGTTCTCATTTCTTTCTTGAGAACTGAAATCAAGTCTTCTTTCTCTGTCTTCCTAGCACAAAACATGGGAACTAGTTCAGAGTTGGTGCCCAGTTTAATTCAACTCCTCACAGAAGTTGAATTAAAGAGGGCTGTGTATAACGGCCCAGCAGGACCCCGTTAAAGTGACACATGATCGCCACCTAGAGGAAAAAGGATTCCTACAGACTTCAATGATGAGAGAAAACGGACTTTTTGAGATATGTTCCAGGGACAGAAAAAAAAAAAAAAAAAAAAGCACAGACTCTTAAGATTGTAATGCTCTTAGAAAAAAATTCCCAAGCATGTACTAAAATGTCAAGATTTATGTCTTGGAATGCTGGAGATGGCATCTGGGTTCTCCATCGTCACATGCCTCCACACATTCCCCAGTCCCATTCCACTCAAAAAGAACAAACCACATATGACAGCAGGTCTACATACCTAAGCCTTCCCAAAATGATGAAACATTAATTAACTTTCCCAAGCCAGTCTACCTAGAACATAATACAGACCAAGACTGCGACTAAATTTGTCCAAAAATTTTGCTCCCCAGGTTTACCATCTTTCGAAATCATCTACTGGAAAGTTAGTGCCACTCTAAAAATGTACAATGATCCTTTAAATGTCTCTTTTTTTCCTGCAGTGTTGGGATTTGAACTCAGGGCCTTGTATTTGCTAGGCAGGTGCTCTACCACTTGAGCCAAATCCTCAGCTCTTTCTTTAAATGTCTCTATTTCCAAAGAGCAGCAAGGAAACTCACACATTGATGTCTGTGCAAATACCACTGTGTGACAAAAATCTCACCTGACTCCTTTGAATATAAATGAGTGTTCAAAGCAGCTGCACGGTTAGGGAAGCAGCTGGATGATGCAAAAGCTGAGAGATACGGGGTCTTGATGTTATGAACTGACTCAAAAAGAATGACGTGGGACACACTTGCAGTTAAGTAAAGAAATATTCCTATTTACACATGTCTGATACATATGTGGTAAGTAGAACAACCTTCTTCTAAAATGCTGTTCAGGAGTACAAGCAATAAAAGTTTCAAAAGCCCCCCAAGAGTGAGATGCTGTGTAGTCCTTAGTAAATAGAGAAAGGGACCCTGAGTAACTGCTCCATGAAAAGCTCCTGTTGCAAAGTCTACAAGTATGTATACGTTATGACCATCTTCTTATAATCACACGTTCTCAACCTGAACACATGTGCTCTGAAATGTGGGGGGGGGGGCGGGAAGCTGGTGAGAGTTTGCCAAAGCAGGGGCAGCAGTTTGGGAGCAGTAGACAAGAGAAGTGCAGACAGGGGTAGGATTGTATGCTGTGGAGTGACAGAGGAATTAGGAATAAGATGGACCCATCAAGTTCTTCCCAGTCTTAAAAAAAAAAAGGCAAGAAGTCCAGATCTCTATTTATATGCAACTCCCTGGGGACTGAAGTAGTTTTTCCTAATGGCTGCAGAATGGTCAGTAGCAATTAGGGCTTTAAGCAGAATGGTTTTTGAGATCTTATGCTGTGAACGGTGGAGATAACAAACTTTTCATCTGTCTGCAGCCTATCTAAAGAAGTAATAGATGTGTAGGAAGATGTGCTCTTCCCAGCGTCCCTTATTTCATAATAGTAAAAGCCAGTGGTTCCTGCCGGACTAGAAAAGCGCGGGGTCAGCATAAAGAAAACGCTGAGAAGCAACGCGTTGGGGAAAGAATCGCGCGGTGGAGAAGGCTCCACGCAGGAGTGTCCGACGATAGTTACAGGACAGCGTTCCCTACAGTCCAAGGGGAGCCCAGGAGCTTCCCTGCCTCCTGTCCCAGGCGAGTTTCCTCTTCGCGTTCGCTTCCCTTCCCCTTGCCCTGTCCCCTCGCTGGGCAACAGAACTCAGTCCACGACAGGGACACTCTTTCGAGATGTCCCCCTAGCTGCCTCAGCACCCAGACTGGAGCCTGGGCTTTCGGCCCCAATCCGCCTCCCTGTGCCACGGTCAGGGGCGGTGTTCCACCGCTGAGCCTGGCGGGCGACGACCAAAGGGTCCCGGCCCGCTGCCAGGCATAGCGGCGACACTGGCTCGACGTGCGATTTCGCTTTTCGTCCATCGGCCTCGCCTGCAGCCCCGGCGCAGGGAGCGGCTCGGTTTGGCGCGGCCACGGCGAACCCACCCCGCGGGCGGGGACCCGAGGACACGAAGCCCGGGATGCGGCGGCGCCCCTACTCACGTAGCGCTGCAGCTTCCTCTCGGGGGGCGACTTGACGAGCCAGCCGGTGCACACGGCGTCGCCCGCGCTCATCGTGGCCGCCGCCGCCGCTGCTTCCTCCAGCTGGGCTGGCCGCCTGCGGCAGGAGGAAGTCTGGCCAGGGATGCCTGCGGGGCGGGCCCAGCGCCCGTCTAGCGCCGCCCCGAGCTGCTGCTGCGACCCCCTGGGAAGGGACCCGCGCCCTGCTCCCCGCCCTCCAAGGCGGGAAGAGCAAGCCGCGACGCTGGGGAAGCCCCTTCGAGGAAGCGCTCTGCCACCCCGGGGCCCACAGGGCTGTTCTGTTAGCCAAGTCCGAGCCGCGAGACAGCGCACACGGAAGGAGCTCTGCGACCTAACCCGAGCAAGGCTTGGAACCTGCTGCCTTCATCCCCATCCCTGATCAGCCACGTCAACAAGGGCTGCTCTCCTGGCCTCTGGGCCATGAGAGCCGAAACCCATGACCCACATCTGCCATATATAGTTCAGGGAGGAAGAAAAGAAAGACTCCTCTTTGACTTCCCTGTTCCACTTCATTGTTTGCAGAGCACTGTATTTTTTATGCTCCTCCTCCAAAGATCATTGTGTTCAGTAATAAGCTCTGCTGGCACAACTGTTTCATGATCCAAATTCAAAAGTAGTGCTATTTGCAGCCCCTTTAACTCTGAGGCTTTAAAAATGACTTCCAGGCTCACTGTGCTGGAGTAGCACAATGTTTACAAGCAAACACAGTGGGACTTACTCTCCTCAGTGCATCACACGCATTACCTCGTTGCATCTGCACACACACCCTGACCAATGGTCTTTATTATCATCTCAATTTCACAGGCTTCTAAAATACCAAACAAGATAATAATGGCACTTGTGCAGAGCCACACACCTACGAGATAATCCATCCAACAGCCCAAGTTTTCGGTTTCAAAAGCCCCCCTCCCCAAAGCACCAACCTCTGCAATTTGTGAACATACTTAAAAACTAAAAAACATCCCTAACGTGGGCACCGTCTATGTGATGTGTCGCAGCTTGTGGCTGTCTCCCTGATCTACAGCGGTCTGTTCCCCTGGTGTGATACCTCTTACTTGGAAGTGACACTTGAACAAAACAAATAATCTACAAAGAGACTTCTCACCCCACTACCATGCACCCAAAATTTCCAGGACAGATGACTGCTTTTGGTTCCAGGGCTCATGTCATTCTATAATTAGGGTTCAATTGACAAAAAGGAATCCACTCTAGGTATTTCAAGAAGGAAGGGATTAATTTTACTTAGATACTCAACAAAATTATCGACCATGCAGGACAAATGCAATCAGGGGATGACAGTAGACTTCAGGCTTCAAGGCACACACGCTTATCAGAGTGAAAAGCAGACTTGGGAAACTTTCTGGCACAAGACTAGACTCCAGCTGCTGCCAACACTCACATCTCAGAACCCACTTCACTCTTACCACCATTGCAACTGTCCACCTCCTCTCACTTTCCAAATCTCACACCAGCCTATGTCATTAGCCGAACCTAATTCACATCCAGAAATCTAGGTTCAAAAGAATATTAATCTTTGCTTAGCTTTCCCACTTCTCCAAATATAAAGGAGGTGAAATGGAAGTTGAGACACACAGAACACACCCATAACTACTCAACATTCACACACACAAAAAATGCTACTATCCCTCCTACTAACTAAAAAAAATCCCCCAAAACAAAATACCAAAGGTTCAGTCATTATAGCCACCTCTATAGGATAGTTATTTCTCTCCTAGTTCAGAAACAATATGTCAACTTTTATTTGACATATATACAACAAATATAGACAAAAGAAAAAAATGAAAAATTTCACACGTGGGGGAGAGAGGGAGAGAGAGAGGAGAGAAAAGGGAAAAAGAAAGAGAGACAGACAGGAAAGAAAGGGAGAGAAGGAGACAGAAGGAGGGAGGGAGAGAGGCTACAATTCTTCTTTCTGTGACTGGTCATAAGATTAAAATTGCCATATATAACTTCTTCCTCCATTACCCTCCCTTTGCTCTTCAGCCAGGACTTCAACTGGTCAGAATTTTTTGCTTAGTGAATAGGATCCCTTGGATTCAAGACCGTCTCCCTGACTCCATTGTTTTAAAGCAACCCTCTTTCCACTTGATAATCACTAGAAATCATTTCAGCCAGTTCAGTAGGACCCATGGTTTGCCTTTTGTTTTAGTGGCATTAAAAAAATGCTAAATGGCTAGGTGGCAGTCTCAACGTGCAATGCAATTAAAAACCAATGTTACATTCTTCCCATTGGGAACCAAGACCTCCTAACTAGTAGAACTCAAAGGTGTGGGTATAAAAAGAAACACTTTGAGAGTGTATTGTGAGGTATGATCATGACAGGGGCTGCTCCAACTTCCAGGTCTTCATTCCTGAATCTATCAGTTCTGGCTATGGCCAAACAATACCATAGGCTGGTCACGAGTTCAAAGTATTTGTGATGACTTCCTTGGTCAAGAAGGATGTTATGAGAAATATTGCAAATATAAATAAGGGATTCAGTAAGTGGAAACACTAATAGACATGTGAGTTTGAAAGAAAAATCCATGAATAAAATAAGTGCCTATGTAACTGAGAATAAACTGCTTCCTCGTCCATGAAAATGGATGTGGTCCAATTTCATACCCTGCCACCAGGTGCCTGGCTGGTCCCTCCATGTTGGGGGTTCATCGTTGGTCTCAACTGTGGGCAGGTTGAGTACCTGGTCCTAGGGAGTCTCAGCATTTGTTGCTGATTGTCAAACTTGCTCACACCTCAGTGAATAAGAGCACTCCATCTTGCGGAGTTTTAGCACCTGGATTCCTTTGCGCCCCCCACTTATTGTTTATTTAAAATAGATTCAGTGAGGCTGGGGACATAGCTCAGTGGTAGAGCACTTGCCTGGGTTATAGCTCCAGCGACACAAAAAAATAAAATAGGTTTAATTTGCAGTTCACTCAGTACTGTAACTCTTATAACTAGAAAGGTTGTGCAGCAAAACCCCTTTTTCCTTCCTATTATTGCTTATACTCTCTCTACAACAAAATTAGAGATAAGGGCAAAATAGTTTCTGCTGGGTATTGATGGGGGGGAGAAGGAGGGGGTGGAGTGGGTGGTAAGGGAGGGGGTGGGGGCAGTGGGGAGAAATGAACCAAGCCTTGTATGCACATACGAATAATAAAAGAAAAATGAAAAAAAAAAAAGAAAGGTTGTGGAAGTAAATACATATTCACTGTTACCGAAGTGCTTCTATTTCAATCATGTCATGATGGGGAGGGGGAGCATGCATCTAACTTACTCGCTATGAAAAACAGGGTAATTTGAAAAGAAATGGACTTGGAAATTTTTCTCCAAAAAAATATTGAATGGAAAATTCTGGATCATGGGCAGAAAAGGGGAGATAGTTATATATGTGTATGAAGGTCCTATATGGACATTTATATAGAGCTTCTCTGAGAGTGAAAGCCATTTCTATCTGTAGTATGAAACTTGGACTTTTACTGTCAATGATAGTGTTTCTGGCATCTCCTGAGAAAATCCTGACATCATATGAACTACTGTTTTATGTTTTAAATCATGTGAAATTGTTGTCACAAGTCCAAACTAAATACTTCTCAACTCATTCTATGAAGCCAGTATCACTTGATATCAGAACCCCAAAAAACAGCTTAAAAAATGAAAACTACAGACCAATATGCACAAAAATCCCTAGTGAAATACTAGCAAATAGAATTCAAAAATATATAAAAACAATACTCTGGGGGTATGGCCCTGGGGGTGTGACTCAAGTAGTAGAGAGCCTGACTACCAAGTGCAAGACTCTGAGTTCAAACCCCAATACTACCCCCCAAAAAGGATTGTACATGGTGACCAAGTGGGGTTTATTCAAGAGATGTGAGGCATGTTTATATTTGAAAAACCAATCAGGGCCAGGAGTGGTGGTGCATGCCTGTAATCCCGGCTACCTAGGAGGTGGACATAGGAGGATCAAAGTTGAAGACCAGCCTGGGCTAAAAGTTAGGGAGACCCTAATCTCAAAAGCCAAGCCAAGTGTAGTGATGCTTGCCTATAATCTGAAGTATTTAGGAGGCAGAGGAAGAACAATTGCCATCTGAGGCCAGCCTGGGCAAAATTCAAGACCTTATCTTTAAAGCAAACTAAAAGTACTGGGGCATGGCTCAAGTGGTAGCAAGCACAAAGCCCTTAGTTCAATCCCTAGTACTGTCCCCTTCCTAAATCAATGCAATTTGTTACATCAACAGGCCAAAGAAGAAAAGTTGCATATATCAATTAATGCAGAACAAGCATTTGACACGCTCTAACAGTTGTTCATAACAAAATCTCTTAGTAAACTAGGAATGGAGGGAGAACTTCCTGAACTTCTTGAATATGTACAGAAGACCTATGGCTAACCTCACATTTAATGATGAGAAACAATACTGTTCCCTTAAAATTAAGAAAAAGGTTTTGACCCTATCACTGCAAAAAAGAAAAAAAGATAGAAAGATTGGGAATAAAACAAGGGTATCTACTCTCACCACTTTTATTAAACATAGTGCTAGAAATTCTGGCTAGAGCAATAAGGCGAGAAAAATGAAACAAAAAGTTTACCTATTGGGAAGAAGGAAATAGTCTTGATTTGCAGATGACATGATGGTCTTCATAGAACAATCTGAAGGAATCTATAAAATGACCCCCATAATCAAGAAGGAGCTCCAGTACTGTCCTTCCACCATTGAATTACCTTTGCACCATTGCCAAAACGAATCCTAGATTTAGATGTAAAACATAAAGCTATAAAAGTTTTATAAGATAACAGGAAAAATATTTGGGACCTAGGACCTAATGAGGAATTCTTACACATCAAAAGTATTATCTATAAAAGAAAAATTGATAAATTGGATTTTGTTGAAATTAAAACTTTTACTCTACAAGATACATTATTGAGTGAATAATAAAACAAGCCACAGATTGTGAGAAAATATTTTCAAGCCATATGTCTAACAAAAGACTCGTAGATCAGAAAGTCAACATGGGAAAGCTACTGAATTTCTTACTTTACAATTTTGATGGATAGGCAGTGGTATTTCATTTTAGTTTTCATATACACTTCCCTAATAATCCAATTAGAAAATAGAGAAAATACATGAAGAGACACTTCCTCTCATGTGACACTTTGGAGATAAGGATCTAAAATTCTTTGACACTCCTCCCATTGAGACATGGGAGCCAATGTATGGTCCCCTTGGACTGTTTCAATCATAGAATATTGCAAAAATGATGCTATGAGATTTCCAAGTCCAAGTCATAATAGGTGATGCAGATTTATGCCTTAGTCCTTGATGTTGAAGCCCTGAGCCACAAAGTACAGAATCAGACTGCAGTGCTCTAAGGCTGTCATACCATGAGGAAGTCCAAGCTATATGAAAAGTCCTACTAAGCAGGTACTACAACACCATGGGAACCTCAGACATTACGGAGCAGAAGAAACCATTCTCACCATGTCCTGTCTGAATTCCTAGCCATAAGAATATGGTTATAAAATCTACAGGGGCTTGATTCCAGGATTTCCTCAGATACCAAAATCTGTGAATGCTCACTTCTCTTAAACAAAATGACATAGTATACGTAGAAACTACTTACATCCTCTTATATATTTTATCATCTCTAGATAAATCACTTACAATACCTAATACAATAAAATGATGCATAAATAGTGTTATACTGTTTTGTTTAGGAAATCATGACATGAAAACAAAGTCTGTACCTAGTTAGTACAAACATGATTTTTCTTTCCTTAATATATTTTTTTTGCTTTTTGAGACAGGGTCTTGCTATGTAGCCCAAGCTGGTCTCCAACTCATGATCCTCCTCATTCAGTCTTCCAAGTGCTGGGATTACAGGCATATACTACCATACCTATATTCTCAAATATTTTATTAGCTCATATTACTCATACTTCCATATATGCACATAATGTACTATTTCCTGTACTCTTTCTTATATACCCACTCTCCTCTTTTTTTTAACAATTCTAACAGGTTCCATTATGCTATTTTCATGCATATACATAATATAATTCAATCATATGCACCCCGATCAACTTTAGATTTCCCCCTCCACCTCTCATTGGTTCCCCTCAACAGGCCCTTATTACATTCCTGTCACTTATACATACATGTATGTATATGACATGTGTGCATATATATACACATATGCTTGTATGTATACATATGAAAACCAATATATGTATATATCATATTAATATATGTGCATTAGGTCTATATTCTGCAAATGAGAAGAAACAACATATTTGTTTTTGAGTCTGGCTTATTTCACTTAACATGACGGTTTTTAGTTCCATAAGTTTTCCTACAAACATTTTGTTGTTCTTTATGGATAAATAATATTCCACTGTGTATATACTTTATCCATTCATCAGTTGGTGGGCACCTACCCAGATTTCATAGCTTTGCTATTGAAAATAGTGCTGCAATAAACATGGTTGTACAGGTATCTCTAGTACATGCTGACTTACATTCCTTCAGATATATTCCAGGGAGTGGTATAGTAGGATCATATGGTCCTTCTAGTTGTAGTTGGTTTTTTTTTTTTTTTGAGGAAACTCCATCCTGATTTCCATATGGGCTGCACTAATATATTTTTTATCTTATTTCGGCTTCATGAATTTACATTCCCACCAATGGTGTATAAGGGTTCCTTTTTCTGTACATCCTTGCCAGATTCATTGTTGTTTATTTTGTTGACAATAGCCATTGTGACTGGGGTGAGGTGGAATCTTAAAGTAGTTTTGATTTGCATTTCCCTAATGGCCAAGGATATTGGACATTTTTTCATGCTTTTATTGTATATCTTTTAAGAATTGTTCAATTAATTAGCTGATTTATTAATTGGATTATTTTGTTGTTTACATATTCTAGATATTAGTCCCATTTTTTGGGCAGAACTGGGGTTTGAACTCAGGGCCTCATGCTTGCTAGGCAGGAGCTCCTACCACTTGAGCCACTCTGCCAGCCCTTAAATACAAAGCTTTTTTTTTTTTATGGGAATGGGGTTTGAACTCATGGCTTCGTGCTCACAAAGCAGACACTCTACTGCTTGAGTCACACCTGCTGGATATTAGTCCTTTGTCAGATGAGTAGCTGGAAAATATTTTCTCCCATTCTGTGGGCTATTTCATCACTCATAATTATTTCCTTTGATGTATAGAAACCTTTTAATACAGTGCAATACCATTTGTTAATTCTTGCTCTTATTTCCAGAGCTATTGGAGTCCTAGTAAGAAATTCCTTGTCTGTGTCCATATCTTGAGGTGTTTTCCTGCGGTAGTTTCAAAGTTTCAGGCCTTAAATTAGGTCTGACTTCTTTTCCTTAGCATATTACTTTCAAGGAACATCTATGTTGTAACATGTATCATGTCCTTCCTTTTTATTGTTGACTAATATTCCATTGTATGGATAGACCACATTTTGTTTGTTTATTTATTGATGAAAATTTGTGTTGTTTCCAGCTTTTGGGTATTGTGAGTAGTTCAGCTTAGAATATCTTTGGGGGGAAATCAAGTTTGCTACCTGCTCTGTAGCCCTGAGAAACCTCTAAGAGTTGAAAAATATAGACAAAACATTATTGTAGAGAGGCAGACAATAAACAAAGTCCATTCAGGTAGATGGAAGAGTGGGTGAAAAAGCCCCAAGATGGAAGACTGCCCCACTGTGCATTCAGGAACAGCCAACAAGCATGATGCAGGAGGGGGTTGATAAGGAACCGGGTGGAAGGACATGAATTTAAAATGAGTACTCATGGCAGAGTCTCACAGCCATTGTAAGGACTTTGGCCTTTGCTCTTACTGAGATGGTGTATTCATTTCCTAGGACTATTATAGCAAATTATTCAAATCAAGAGGGTTAAAAACACATTTATTCTCTCATAGCTGTGAAGGCTAGAAATGTGAAAGGACTCAAACCTTTGCTTTTTTTTTTTTTTTTACATGACCTTCTCCTCTTCTGTTTCTTCCCTTGTTTTGTAAAGACACTTGCCATTGGCTTTAGGGCTCACCCAGGTAATCCAGGATGAGCGCATCTCAAGATTCTTACTTTCGTTATACCTGCACACACTCTTTCAAATAAGATCATATTCACAGGAGGTTGGGTTGTGGACATAGCTTCTGGGGGTCACTCTTCAATGTACTAAAGATAGGAAAGCCTTAAAGGATTTTGAGCAGAAAAGAGATGTGATCTAATTGAGTTTAATGGTCCTTTTAAGCTTCTGTGTTGGGAAGAAACTGTATTTGGAAAAAGTAGAAACAGGTGGACCTGCAGGAGGCCACTGGAAAAATCTGGAGAGTCATAATGATGGTGACAGGATTAAGGGTGGAGAAAGACCACAAGATTCTGGGTCTCTTTTGAAAGTCAAGCCTACAGCTTTGGTCACAGATTTGAGAATAAGGATGTGACAAAGATGAAACCTGTAGGAGAACCATGCATGAGTACCTCAAAATCACTCAGCCAAATATGTACCAATATGGGGAAGTAATAAACTACTATGGATTGCTTGATCCTGGGGACTTTGGTTATCTATAAAAACTAAATTCAGATCATTATCATTATTACTTGCACCAAAATAAAATCCCGATAGAATAAGAATTAGATGAGAAAAACCAATCATCTATTTAAGCCATGGTAAAATAGTACCGAAAAAGTTTCTTTACATTGACAAAGACGAACAGAAGAAAGGCAATATCTATTGTCTTTTGTCAGCCACAACTCATTAGAAAACATTCCAAAAATCCCATTTACAATTGCAATAGAGCATTAAGTAGCTAAGGATCAATCAATCAAGTTCGCATACTATTATTGCATACTGCTTATATGTTGAAATGGTAATGTTTCGAATATGCAGGGTAGAATGAAATTATTAAAATAGACTCCATATCTTTCGTTTTACTTTTCTTTAATGTGGCTGCTGGAAAATTTAAAAGCACACATGTGGCACGCTGTATTCCTATTGGCCAGCGCAGCCCTAACGACGGGAATTTCAAGTAGTAAATGGTTTTCACCCTCACTGAGCCTCAGTGTCTTCCTTTTTTCAATCCGGACAGATAGGACATCAACCTGAGAGAATCAGAGTGAGAAAGCAACTATTTACAAAGCGCTATGCAGGGCGTCCAGGTACGAGAACCCCAGTTTAGCCGAGAGACGGTAAGCAAGGGACTGCAAGGGACTGTCGGGGCCACGCCCACACGCTCGAAGCTGTGAGGGCTTCCATCAGTGACAGGGAGGGTTGAGTCCTGGAGCACATGCGCAGTCGCACTACAGCGTGGCCGAGGCAGCCAATGGAATTGAGCGCACAGCCGCGCCCTTTGGACCGGCCCGCCCCTTCCCGTCCCGTCGCCCGGCGCGGATGGGGCGGTGCGCAGCTGGGCGGGTCCAAGCGGTGCGGCCGGACGGGATCTGGGCGGCGGGAGTCTGCGGTTGTTCCCTGAGCGGTGGCCTGGGCCGCACGCACGCGGCGTAGTGCAAGATGGCGGACGCGGAAGGTAAGGGCTGTGGGTGCTGGGGTTGGGAGATCTGGGAGGCCTTCCGAGGTGTCCAGGAGTCGGGGATGTGGAGGTGGCATTGGGGCCCGCAGTTTCTGCCCATTTTTTCCTTCGGGCCGGCTGCGTCGCCGCCGGGCGGTAGGCCAACCTTGGCTCGGTTTGGGCTCCACGGGCGCGCGTAAGAGAGCGAAAGCCCACAAGGTGACTTGGCTCCGTGGGATCCAGGCCTTCTTTCGATGAAATCCATTCAGGGCCTTGGTCGTCTTCGAAAGGCATTTGTCGTGCTGGCAACTCCGTGGTAACAGCCCTGGCAGCATCTGTGCGCCAGCCTGGATGCTGCTTAGCTCCACGAAGAGCAACCGTACTGGGAAAGGGTTGGGAAGAAGAGGGGCCCCGGGGAGCGGGTTACAGTACCGAGTTGCAAGGAAATCGTAGCGCGCACAAGCCCGCCTGGACAGGCACACAGGCCGGTGGTCGCCCGTGGAAGTTTCCGGCCTGTGGGCGAGCGCTTCTGCGTGGTGTTTGGCCCTGCCACAGCCACGTGGTGAACCGGAAAGTAAGCGAACACGTGCGACAGCCTGCAGTCTGTTACCAGTCAGGCGACCCAGGAGTTTGGCCCCACACGCTTAAGTTTTCTCTAGTAATGCTGGATTTAAAGCCCGTTTCTATCTGCCCTGCTTTCAGCCCTTGTTTTAAATTTTGCTTCATTTGTTTTCAAGGAAAATCCCTGCATTTTTTTGCTTGTTTCTCGTAGTGGTTAGTTTGCCAAAGAAGCATAAGAAGAAAAAGGACCGGAAGCCATTACAAGATGATGATGTGGCGGTGAGTAGGAATGTGTTCAACTTTGCTTTGACCAAAAGGAGAGGTTACTTAAATAATAAACTAAAAAAGAAATGTTTTTAAATGTGCCCAAATGAGAAGTTTCCTATCATGCATAGTGTATTAAATGGTGCTGGTCACATCCACTGTTCTCTCCGAATTTCCCTATCACACTCACAGACCCACCCACCGTTTTTTCCCCACCTTAGTGGCCCTTCACTTTACTTAATGAGCTCCTAGTTCATCTCTTTTTTCGCGGGGGGGAGGGGGGTCCCAGTGAAGATACACAGAATGCCCTGTTTTCTGTATAGAAGGCATACTTCTATGGTAGTGATGGAATTGCTCAAAATCAGGTAGAAAGTTTAATAGGTTATGTTTCTGTCCTGTCAAAGGAAATACAACATGCTGAAGAGTTTCTTATCAAACCAGAATCCAAAGTGGCTCAGTTGGACACTTCTCAGTGGCCCTTGTTGCTAAAGGTATGTATTGTGTGCATCAGATGAATGTCTGGCTTTTACATTATTCTGTTTGCTAAAACAGTTGATTAAGGATGCTTACTGATGACATTTTTGAGTTTAGTAAATGCCACATTACATAATATTCCTCAGAGTATCCAAGATGGAGGATCATGTTAAAATTTTGAACCTACCCAACTCTGTTGCAAAATACACTATAAACGTCACCACAATGTTAAGATTGCTACTAAAGTTCTTAAACAATTCCGTTTTTGAATTTTTAACTTCATCTTGTAGACGTGTACCAGTTTGTGAGCCACGCTTGAGATAGGATTGCTTTAGTGCTTAAGGGCATGAGCTTTGAAACCAGACCCATTTGGCTCAGAGTATGTGTGACCTTGGGCCATGCATTTAACTTCTCAGGGTGTTTGGTCATACTTTCTCTTAGGAAGATATGCTGGGGGTTATAGGAAGTATTCCATGAAACATTTATACACAGTTTCTAATATGTTGTATATGATAGAAATTATTGAGTATTATTTTGAAGTTTAAATGGTGTAGTTGAGTAGTGGGTCAAATGAAACTGTTTTTGTATTTTCACAATTAAAGTGGGTACCAGCTATGTGGTTTGGAGAAAAGTTGCTGAGATACCCTTTTAGAAAAAGTTTTAATGAACTATTATGTTTGTGATGGTGAAAAAATGAGGTTTGCTTATATCATTCAACTAAGGAGAGTTTCTGCTTGATCAGTTATCACTCATTTAAGACAGCATCTGCTTTCCTATTGGCCCTGGAAATATGCTACTGCTCAAAGTAGTTAAGGTCCCAACTGTGAGGGAACTTAAAAGCCAGGGAGAGGAGATAGATGGTTTTAAAATGTTAAAATTGAACTGATGATGAAAGATGGGCTTTAATTTGTGAATTCTTTCCAATTGGTTCTTAAGCCTCAGACATGAATCTGAAAAGGAGCAGAAACGTGAAGAACAGAGATGGGGGCATCTGGAGCAGAACCAAGCTAGCCATGTTGAAAAAAGTTGCCAGTCATTTTCAATTTGCTTTTCTTGCCCCTGAGAAAAATCAAAGCTATTCCATGCTTTAGTCATAGTCTGCATAGTGAAGCCTAATTTGTGTTTTGTAGTACCCCAAGTCTCTTTCTAGAGACTGACTTAAATCTACAAGTGCTCAAATTTTTCTCATTAACACTATTGGGAATTTCCCCAGTGTATAAGGAGGGTTGACATATTGCAGCAAGTAGTGGCGTGAATATAGAAGCAAAACTCCAAATCTGTGGATTTGAAGGGCTTCCATATTATGATTGATGGTGATAACTTGTTTACACATCAGTGTGTATTATTAAGCTTACTTTGTATTGTATTGTTGCTTTCTAGAATTTTGATAAGCTAAATGTAAGGACAACACACTATACACCCCTTCCCTGTGGTTCAAACCCTCTGAAGAGAGAGATTGGGGACTATATCCGGTAAGTGTGGAGAACAAGCACTGTTTAAACTTAGGTTTTTCTGGAAGTGATGCTTCATATCAGTTATTCAAGGAGGTAGTGGCATCTTAGAATGACTTTGCCCTGAATATATAACCTAAACCTTTGGTGAATTCTTTTTAACTCTTGATTTTTTAGAGCACAAGAGCAGGTGGTACATAAATCTTTTTTCCATTCTAGGACAGGTTTCATTAATCTTGACAAGCCCTCTAACCCCTCTTCCCATGAGGTGGTAGCTTGGATCCGCCGAATACTTCGGGTGGAGAAGACAGGACACAGTGGCACCTTGGATCCCAAGGTGACTGGGTGTTTAATTGTGTGCATAGAACGAGCCACTCGCTTGGTGAAATCACAACAGAGTGCAGGTATGTGGGAGGAGGGAGTGAAGAGCTGGCTATACTTCCCTTCTACATTTTGGCTTTTGGAAACTTACTTGGTAGAGAAGAAAAATCATGAAGCCAGGGATTTTCTTTTGGTTTCTATGTACTTTATGTTCTCTTGCTAAACAAATCCTGGTGGTTCTGCCCTTGGGGAGTTCCAGATACTAGCATGTGCACATCGAGCCAGCTAACCCATTCCTAGTTTTGTCCATCTCCAGGCTTCTTTGCTCTGATCTTGTTGCACCTAAAGTGTCCTACCCTCATTTTCATCTGAGAAAAATTCTCATGCTTATCTTGCAAAGTGTTTTCCAGTTAGACTCTATAGTCGGTACTTGACCTCTCCCTGTTAGCATCGAACTCCACATGAGAGAAAGTGTCTTTTTATTTTGAGATAGGATCTTTGTATGTAATCCAGGTTGGCCTGGAATTAGTGATCCTCAGCCTCCTGGGTGCTGGGATTACAGGCATGCTCAACCATACTTGGCCTGAGGGAAGGTATTTTCTTTTCCCTATAAGCACCATGAAGTTTGTCTTAATACACATTTTACAGAAACATGATGGCAGATTGCCTGCTTTTTCTGAGATGCCAAATGGCAGCAATTGACCATATAAAAATAGGAATATATAGAAAATTCAGTGGCCACACCTGACTACTCTTTTGTCATTTTTCAGGCAAAGAGTATGTGGGAATTGTCCGGCTACACAATGCTATTGAAGGGGGGACCCAGCTTTCTAGGGTAAGTCTGCAATTATAGGGAGGGTAGCTTTGGTGACTTGGGTGTCTGAGCCCCTGAATGTCTGGAGACAGGTCAACCTTTTTCCTGGCTAGCCTCTTATGCCCTTTTCAGTAGGCTGCCCTAGCCTACTGTAGGTGGTAGGGATCTCTTCCAGTCATGTCCCTTCTAAGGAGGAGTTTCTGATGAGCATTGGAGCCTTCCCTGAGGAGTTGAAGAAAGCAGAGGCTGAATGAAAGGGCATTGTATTCTTTTATTTATTTATTTTGGCAGTACTGGGGTTTGAACTCAGGACCTCGTGCTTGCTAGGCAGGCGCTCTAGCAAACTTGGGCCACTCCACCAGCCCGAGAAAGGACATTTTTGATCATAAATAATTGGAAGAAACCTTATCTATATGATGAGAATGTGTTGTTTTGGTTTGTGCTTGTTCTTAGGCCCTAGAAACACTGACAGGTGCCCTGTTCCAGCGACCCCCACTTATTGCCGCAGTAAAGAGACAGCTCCGAGTGAGGACTATCTACGAGAGCAAAATGATTGAATATGATCCTGAACGAAGATTAGGTGGGTTGTTATTAGGCCTGTGAGAAACTGAGTTGCCATAGACCCACAGTTGGTAAGAATGCATTCTTGAGGATTCCATTCTGTTAGAACTAGATGCCCTTAGCACATTGTGTGCATGGCCTGTGTCTTTTAGCACTAATCTTGATGGAAATGGAGAATAATTCTGATTTTCTCAACCACTGATGTGTTTGCTCTGGAAAATAGGTGCTGTTTTTCTTTTTTTGTGTGTATATATGTGTCTTAGGAATCTTTTGGGTGAGTTGTGAGGCCGGCACCTACATTCGGACACTGTGCGTGCACCTTGGTTTGTTATTGGGAGTTGGTGGTCAGATGCAGGAACTGCGGAGGGTTCGTTCTGGAGTCATGAGTGAAAAGGTATGCCTTTAGGGATTAGAGGTTTTAGAACTGACTCTTTAACATCTTCCAGCCCTTAGTAGAACTCCCATCTGCTTTATATCCTGGGAAAGGTGATTTCCAAAGTGTTGAGTTCAGTTCAGGTCAGCTTCCCTGCTCTGTTAATTAAACTTTGGGACATTGAAATTGGCTAGGGGAGATGATTGGATAGAAATATTACTCCATTCATTTACCTCCCAGCCTACAGTATGCCTGCTGGTAGAATGCTTGCCTAGCATGTGCAAAGCCCTCAGTTCCATCCCCAGCAGCACAAAAAGAAAAGAGTGCCTGTTTAGATCTAATATAGCAACAGTTAAAGATACCCAGAAGACAGGCAATTCTAAAAGACTGAAGACTCATGATAAGCTTGGACTAGCAAACAAATTACAGTTATAATCAGTTTTAGGAACTTAGGGGTCCAGTGGGTATTTTTGGTATGAAGATGCTGAATTACTTTCATACCTGGCTGCTTTTCAGGACCACATGGTGACAATGCATGATGTGCTCGACGCTCAGTGGCTGTATGATAACCATAAGGATGAGAGTTACCTGCGGCGTGTTGTCTATCCCTTGGAAAAGCTGTTAACATCTCATAAGCGGCTGGTTATGAAAGATAGTGCAGTAAGTTCTGGATTAAGAGTGCATGTTTGCATGGAATGGATGAGACATGGTCCTTGTTCTGAAAACTTCATTCTGTTTAAAAGAAATGAAACTTTGGCATTATGAGCTCATATTTTTTTATTATTTTCCTTAGGATCTTTTTTTCTCATAGTTTCAGAGATTGTACCCGGGATTCTTTGTTGCAAATAATGGAAACTTCACTAAAATTAAGTTAGAACCAGGTATACTACTTTAAAGTAAAAATTTAATGGTAGACCTACTTAACATTTCAAAGTAAGGCAAATCAAACATTGACTTTGAGAGTCCTCCCTAAGTAACTTGGCTCAAGTAATAACAGGCTATCATTGGTACCTATAATTTGTTGCTTCTGCATGTGCCTAAGAAATCTTGATTTATTTAAATTATTAGTAAAGTTTGTTTGAATGTGAAAAGATTGAGACTAGAGAGTTTCGGCACTAATAATGTTATTCTGTAGGAATTTCAGTTAAAAGTTTTGTTCTGTTTAAATGTACTTTGAGGCAATAAAATCTAAACTTTGCTGAGCCATTCATCAAGCCCTTTTCTTAACATTTACTGTCCAGCCTTGTAATCAAGAATAGTCATCTTAATGATGGAAATAGATATGTAGTTATTTTAGTTTGAGTTTCTTTTTTAGTAGTAAGGTAATTTAAGGCTGAGTTAGTTACTTTCCAAGTGATCCAGAAGTTTTTAAGTAGACTTTTTATTCCTAAGTCTATTATGATAAGAGAATATAGCCTTTTATACCTTTTTATTATGTTTGTGGCCCAGTATATAGTTTTATATAGCTATAAAATTGCTTGAAGGATAAAATTTCTATATTTATTAACCTAAGGTTGATGATTAGTAACATAGAGAGTGGTGTAAATGTGATGTGCCCTCCTTGTGCTGGGGTCGGACTGTTGGCTTCAGATTAAGGAGAGGAAAATTGGTCAGTAAATGAGGTCTAGAGTAATTGAACAGGCTTGGTAATCTTGTTAGTAAGTTACTTTGGTTCTCCAGTAAATGCATTGTTCTTTCTCCTGATTAGAGAGGAGCAATTCCAGAAAGCTAAGGCTGGTTCATTAAAGATGACAATACCTATAGGTCTCATGGAAAAAGCAGAGCCTAAAAACCTGATTGTAAAACTTAGTGAATGACGCCAGTGTTATTTTGCAGCTAAAGTATCATGGAATATGAGAAGTACCTATTATTTTAAAGTTGTCTTTAATTTTGGAGTCATGTGTGTAAAGTTATTACAGTAGTGCCTAGCACATAGTAGGTAGTTGTGGTAGTCGTGCTACTATTCTGTGTCCCTTAATGCCCCATCGTGGCCAGTGGGTTATATCAATGCTATTAGTCTCATTTCCTGCTGTCAGGTCACCTCCCTCTTCTTTTCCTCCTGTTCTGGTATGGAAGTGGGATGGAGGGCAGCAGCTGGGACTTTTAGGCATATGACATCATCCCTGCAGGTGAATGCAATCTGCTATGGGGCCAAGATCATGCTTCCAGGTGTTCTCCGATATGAGGACGGCATTGAGGTCAACCAGGAGATCGTGGTCATTACCACCAAGGGGGAAGCCATCTGCATGGGTAAGGGGGTTGTCATCCTCATCAGTCCTGGATTTGGGACTCCATTCCATACCCTTCACAGCTAGGCTCACTGAGAGCCTGGTCCCTCCGGTGGACTTAATTATGGTATCCCCTGGGCGTTGTATGGTGGCTACAGTGAAAGGGACAGATGGGAGATGGTATTGCACAAGAGTACACCTTTGTCTCCCGTGAAAGTACAGGAAATCATTGGTAAATTGTTAGAGTGGTAATGGTTTGTTGTTTGTGGCAATCAAAATGAGGACCCTCTAGTTCACTCCCTGTATGCTTGTAGATAACTGTAATTAGTACCAGTGATTTTTAATTTATGAAAGTTTAGCTATTGTTAGGTTGTCCCTTATAACTTTAAATGCTCCATGGCTCTCTTAATGAGCAAATAAGACCTATTAATTTAATAATCCTAATTTGCACCAGAAATAAAGTATGTCAACAGGATCCCTTGTCTCAGTTCTGTTCTGTGAGCAGATGGGGCAGTCATGGAAAGCTATATCCCCACAGGCAGCAGAAAGGGCATTCTTAAATGTTCAAATTTTCTATGGCCCCAAGGGGAGTGTGTACACCATTATACATGTACAGAGCCACAAACCTACCATGTGTATCTTCGGTTGCTTTGATTAGGTATTTTTTAACTTGATAAATGTAATATCTAATTTCAAAGGCTCCCTTCCTGTAATAGAGGGTTTTTTCCATATACACACCCTGAGCAAAGGAAACCCAATTAAAGTAGTAACCAGGCCTATAATCCCAGCTACTTGCGAGTTAGGGGCAGGAGGATACGTTTGAGGCCAGCCTGGACAAAGTTAGCAAGACCCTGTCCCTAAAACAAAATAAAAGGCCTGGAGGTGTAGTTCAAATGATACAGTCCTGGCCTTGGGTTCAATCCTTAGTACCGCCACCCCACACACCCACAGTGATAGAACTCAGAGCTTCAAATGGCATGAAACAGAATTGGGGCTTGATCAGTTATCAAATCTTTTCCCTTTAAATTATTCTTTTTTCTCTTTCCAATGTCTGCAGCTATTGCATTAATGACCACAGCAGTAATTTCTACCTGCGATCATGGTATAGTAGCCAAGATCAAGAGGGTGATCATGGAGAGAGACACTTATCCTCGCAAGTGGGGTTTAGGTCCAAAGGTAAGTGGGACTGGATTGTAGTCCTTGCTGGAGTTTTTGTACTGTTGAGTACCCACTCAGGTAGTTCTTGGTGTGTCCCCACCACCATGGCCTTATATTGTGTGGGCTCTGGATTGTTGACAGTAAGCAGAGATTGGCCCTGTCTTGGACCTTAGAGACTGTCTGATGGGGGAAAATAATTGGGCATTAAATAATCACATAGCAGGGTGGTAAATTTCAGCTGTGTCAAGAGCTATGAGTAGTGGCAAGAGGTGTCTGGCATCTGGAGAGTTCACAATGAGGAGTTTAACCTTGTCAGGGTGTCTGAGCAAGGAAATCTCTTAAGCTCGTGTGAGGAGTGGGTTAGATCATGTGGTGATGGGGGAGGAGTGTGGGGCCCTGCCGAGAACACACAAAGAAGAAGCCTTGTGCTGTCCAGTGTGTGATCATAATGGCCTTCTTCCTGCACTGACGCCTTTCTGATATTGAAACCCTCATGTTTCACCAGGCAAGTCAGAAAAAGCTGATGATAAAACAGGGCCTTCTGGACAAGCATGGCAAACCCACGGACAGTACCCCTGCCACATGGAAGCAGGAGTATGTTGACTACAGGTGAGGGCAGGATTTTTCAGGAAGTGACGTAGAGATACTGCACTTGCCATTTGGATATTGGCAACAGATGAGAACAGGAGGTTGCAGAGACTGGAGAAGGGGAATAGGCTTATTTTGTGCAGCCATTTTAAATGCCAGGCCATAGGACCCAGTGCTGCAAGTCAGTTTTTCTTGCTGTGCTCTGCAATGTCTGGGCCCGGTATGGTCAGGCCTATAGTTACTCTTGTCTAGTTTGGCATGCACGCTTTTCTGTCCAGTGTCAGTATTTTAATGGTAGCTTTAACCTTGTGATACTGTTGAATAAAGGGATATGGCAGAAGTGCTACAGAAAGCTGTTCAATGAATATGACTTTACTACCTTTCCTCTTTAGTGATTCTGGCAAGAGAGAAGTTACTGAAGCATTAAAGTTAGTTGCCGAAGTGGCAAAAGTCCCACAAGTAGTTGCTGAAGCAGTAAAAGTCCCAAAGGTGAGTGGCATGCGGTGATCTGTTTCAAATGTGCTTCAGGAGACATTTCTAAGAAGTACCAGTATTTGATTTATCTACAGTTCACCTATGTATCTTGTCTTAGAACAGCAGGTCATCTTTGCTGTGGTGCACATACAGATAGTGTCTCAGACCTTGGGGTATTTATTTGGGTTCTGTGGGCTCCTCTGACTCATGTTCCCTGTCATGTCTTCCCAAGAGAGTGTAGATTCAAGAATCTGGCTGCCACCTCAGCTATGGCAATAACAGCAGGATAGAATGGGTGTCATACATTGTGGGTCAAGTGGTAGTAGCACAGGTGTGTTGAAATCAGAGGATATGAAGTTCAGAAAGAATTTCCAGAGACCAGCTGAGTGTTC
Organism: Castor canadensis; assembly: GCF_047511655.1. Lineage (NCBI taxonomy): Eukaryota > Metazoa > Chordata > Mammalia > Rodentia > Castoridae > Castor > Castor canadensis. Next base: position 767,975 of record NC_133405.1, on the reverse strand, counting down.
AAAGGGTCAGAGTAAAGCATGTACTGGCAGCTTAGCTTCCCAGGACTGAGGACCACCAGCACTGGAGTCCAGAATGGCATGTCTGCACTCAGAATGCTTGGGTAGTACTGAGTGACCTGTAACAAACTGTGTGGACCAAACTTCTGACTTGTCAAATGTGAATTCTGGCTTTGCCTGCTTTCTCTGAGGATTTATGGGGGTACTTGTAAGTCCATTCTCCATGAGAGAAATAGCTGAAATAGCTTCTCAGAGCTTTGTGTTTTTGTCAATCCCCCTTGCTGCTGTTGTGGCACTCTGTTATGCCCCATGGCTTTCTAGACTTTTAGGATGAGACTATCTTCAAACCTGGAACAAATTTTGGTGCGGTCAGGGTTTGTAAATGGAAAAGTTTTTGTTGGGGATTCAGTTGGGATCTTTCTTGATGTTTTTGTTGTTGTTGTTTTGCAGTTTTAGGGGTCAAACCCATGACATAATGAATGCTTCTTGTCCATTATTTATTGCCCAAGAGCTGACTATTGACCTTTTGTTTTCACCACAGCGGAAGCGAGAGAGTGAGAGTGAAAGTGATGAGGCCCCTCCAGCAGCTCCCCAGTTGACCAAGAAGGAAAAGAAGAAGAATAAGAAGGACAAGAAGGCCAAAGCTATGCAAGAGAGTGGAGGCGAGCCTGGAGATGAGGTTCATATAAATACGGGGTCCTTGAAGGGCTGGCTTATTTAGTCTGTGGCTGTGGAAAGAATTAGCTGGATGGTGCTGACTTTGTTACTCTTGGAGGAACTGTGGCCTGAGAGCAGGGTGCTTCCCTGTGTTCTGGAGTGTCCTTGTCCAGCTCCTTGGGATGGACAGATAGGGGCACCTAGCATTTTACAGTGATGGCTCATAGTTTGAGTGATATTCTATTGTTGGCTGGTGGGGGGGGGGATGTGCAGCTTGATTTTCTCAATGTCCTTACTGTGAGAAAGTAGACCTTTAGAACTTCACTGGAAAGCTCATAGAACTTCATGTCACATGCAAAAATTATTTAACCCAAAATTTCCTTATAGATCATGTAAAGGTTAACAGTACAATTTACCAGATTCCCTTCTGGGAGTCATAGTCTTGGTAATGGAAGCTGTGATGACCCTTCTTTCTTCTCTCTAGGACAGTGACAACACCAAAAAGAAGAAGAAGAAGAAGAAAGCAAAAGTGGTAGAAGTGGTGTCTGAGTAGTAAAGGATGCTTTAAAAGCATTGTGTCCAGCTGGGAGGAGAAATGAAAGCCTTATCGTTAAAAGTTTTTTTGTTGTTGAGGGAGTGAAACAGAGGTCCCTAACAGGGTAGAGAGTTCAGGCACGCTTTGCTGCTACTTGAGACCTCGGTGATGTTACCTGGTGTGGTCATCCCATCTTGTCCTGTTTTAAGGATGTGGGTGATGAAAGAGGCAGGTTTTATGCCACCAACTTTTCTGCTTGAGTTGGGAAGCCTCACCTTCAGACCCAGTACTGCCTAGTAACTGTTTGCAGCTATTTCCTAATGGCCATTTTAAGCAACCCCATAGTCCTCTCCTGGTTTTGCTTTTTTTTTTTTTTTTAACCCTGTTTAAAAATTTTTAAAAAATTAAATCTGTCCAATGAAGTAAGTGTAGAAACCTCAATAAATTAAAAGGTATAACTGAACCACATTGTTCACTGGGGAAATCTTGTTTTCAATGTCCTGTGAGGACAGTGGTCTAGTCTGGTATCAGGTATGGACCTCTATTGCCTTGTGGTGTGTCTTGTTTTTGGCCTAGTTGTCAATCCTTTGTGTACTTCTGCAAAGTTTATGTGTACAGCATTTATTCTAATCCATCTGCTACTTGTGTTTGTGAGGGGAGCTGAACTGTTTCTGTACATTCGTGTTTTAACCTTCATTTACTTTGAAGAAAGAATCTGCTCATTGCTGGGATTAGAATGTTGTAATTTTTACTTATTAAAGTTGACTCATGAAGTTTTTAAAGTATTCCTGTTGGATTTTCTAATTGTTATTGATCTCAAACTGGGAGAGCAAAAAATATAAAATATTTTCATTAAAAGTCTGTGGACGTTCATGTCCTACTTGAAATTTGCTTTTTCTTTATGTTTGACTAATTTTAAATTTCTCTGATTCTGCATCTTAAAACAAACATTCTCCTTGGGGCCTGTCAGTCACCTGGGCGCAAATGCTTTGGTGGTCGGGTGTTTCATCATAAATCCAGTGTCTTCTCCCGAAGAACTAAGAAAGACAGATGTGTTAAGTAGTGGGCCTGGGTATGAGGGTGTCTGGAGCAGTATGTACCTGCAGACATGTCTGGACTTTTTGACTTGTTGGGAGCCTGCTGAAGCTGCCAGTTCTGGAAAACTGGGGGTGGGGATGTTGAGGACTCACTCTGAAAGCTTTGGTGACATGGTTGTTGTTTGTTAGTGCCAAAAACCAAGAAAATAACAAGCAGAAGTTTGTGGGTAAGTCTCAGGGTGCAGTAAATAGAGGCCCTGAGCTGTAGCCGTGTGGTGAGCCAGGTAAGCACAGAGTGTATCCTGACAGTGGCACATCTCACCTCTGCTTCCCCAGGCTGGGTTTTCTTCTCTTGAAATGTATGCCTACCATGGGCTCCTACCCAGAGACGACAACTTTGAGCTTTATGTGGGCACCAGAAGCGGGTGATACTTTGTAGAGGTTTATGGCACAGATGGAAACCCAGAAACTTAACAAGGATATCTGCATTTTAACACAGCAGCATTTTTATTGCTTTTGAGGGATTCCCTAGAGCAGACATGTATTGCACAGCTCTTTCATTTTGGCATTTTAAAAAGTTGCAGAAGATATTCAATCCAAAGTAAAAAGACATGAAAAGATGCCGAGTATAGTTGAAGGCGAAGGAGCTCAGGCCTCAGAGGGACAGGTACCATTGTTTTATCTGTGCATCATCTCTGATGAGCAGTTGCCCTCAGTTTCCAAAGGTTCTTTAGAAATTCAGATCAGTAGGGCCCCATCTATGGGGAAAACCAAACTCCAGCCCTTCAGGAGCCTGAGCAAGAAGACTGAATCCTATTGACTTCTTTAGGACAGCTAGAGAGAGCTGGAAGCTGACACAACTAGTTGAAACAGCCGTTTGATTTAAAGCAAGGGAAATAGCATTCCAAATGTGGCAAAGGGATATACAGTGAGTTTCCCCATTCTGCGAACTTAGTAAACCCAGGAGACAGGTACCCACTGTGGAGAACTACATGCCTGGTCAAAGGCTTCTTGCAGTTTCTTAAGAGTTTCATCAACACCATTATTCACCAGTGAGAGGTCAAAGTAGTGAGCATACTGATTGCGGATGGCCTCAGAGTCCTTTTGCAGCTGCTGCAGGGCTTCAGTCTGCAAAGAAGAAAGCCATGAATGGACTGCAACACCCCTGTGCCCCCAACCCTAGAGAAACCAAGGGGTTTTAAGTAGGCATTGAGTGCTGTTAGCATTACCTAGCTCCCTATTGCCATCTTTATTTATTTTCCCTATGTTGGAGGTCAAACTCGGGGCCTGGTATGAGGTAGGCAAGTGCTCACCACTAAGCTACGTCCCCAGCCCTCCTACTTAAAGGCGCAAACTGAAGACATTCATCACCTGACAGGCAATCAATCAGGAACACTGCAAATCTCATAGTCTCAACTAACCCAGCATCTCCCAGTTGCGTGCTTTGCATGTGGAAGAGCCATGTAGGGTTGCAACCCCAGGTCTCTGACGCCCAAATCAAGCAGCCATGAAAGGATTACCACTTAACTATAAAAAGGTAAAAGTGTCTGCATAGTTAAGACATGCTAAATTGGGGTAAAAATATTTGCAAGTGATATTGCAAAGGGCTAATAATGCTAATATAGAGTTCCTGGAAATGAGTATGAAAGAGGCCCAGTAACTCAATGGAAAGATGGGCTAAGGACATAGCTGGATAGAAAAGGCAATACAAATGGCTCCTAATAGTATGGAAAAATATTTTTCCTTCTATTAGATTGGCAAAAAAGGAAGAAAATGGGCAAATATGCTCTAGACAAAGGGAAATAGGCCTTTCTCTTTGCCATATTCTACCCAGGGGTGCGTTCAGAGCCACCTCTGTCTTTCACAGTTCCCTCTGCTTGCCCAACCTAAGCCCACATCACACCTGTGTGAGTATTTGCTCAACTGTCCATCTGTTTTTTTTCTCGTTAATGTAGCCCTGTAGCCTACCTAGACTGGCTCGGAACCCATTATGTAGACTAGGCTGACCTCTAAGTCAACATCCTCCTGCTTCAGCCTTCCAAGGGCTGGGATTATAAGTGTGTACCACCATGCTTGGCTTCAACTGTCCATCTCTGCTACTGCGCTCATATTCCAATGCCTAGCTCTAATTTGTTTTGTCCCCATTACTTAACATGGGTGGTCTAGCTAGTTGCTTAATAACTGTCTCGAATGAGTAAGGTATACATTTTGTCTTCTTGACCTTAGAGGAAGCACAGCTGGCCACTGACCCAGACTGAACTCCCACCCAATCAGCAACACCCCCTCCTCCCCACCTGAGTGCCCTGGTCAGTAGGTGCGATGAACACAATGAAAGGTGAAAGTTCCGCTGTCCGAACAATCTTCAGGGTCTAGAAAAAGGAAAGAGGAAGGAAGAAAAGGAAAAAAAATAGCTGTCACAATGAATTCCTCCTCCTAAGTAGCTTTGGGCTTCCCAATCCCAATACTAGTGTTGTTGCTCCAGGCTGACCCCACTGAAGGTATGTGAAGCAACCCTGAGCTCCCAGAAGATTCCCAGGAGCTTTGCTTTTTCATCAGCCCCTTTATCTGTTGAATGGCTGAGCTCATCACTCCTGCGTTTCCATGCCTACCCACCTGGGGCTCAATATCAAGAATGGCAATCTTGTCCTGCTTGTGAATCTGGTGCACGGATTCAAATTTGGTGCCAAACATGTTGCCTTGGTAGCTGCCAAACTCCAAGAACTCATTGGCAGAGATGTTTTTCGTCATCTCCTCTGTTGAGATGAAGTGGTATTCCTTCCCATCTTCTTCACTTTTCCTTGGTGGCCGTGTTGTATCTGTGTACAAGAACCCAGGTCGTTGATGAGCTCTGGCCCAAGGTGTCTGTGTGGAATCCCTACATGCCTTTGGGCAGAATATAATACAGGGGTTCTCTTCCCATGGGCTCCTGAAGGGCTGATGCTAAGAGGCAGTGTACATGAGGAAATCCCTCACCTGCCCGGAACATATTTAGGTTTCAAAAGGCAAAGCCCACTGTAGAAAATTTGCATCATTTTCCCTATATGAAGTTGCACCTCTCAAACCACCAAACCCAGAAATATTGAATCTCAGAAATGATGACATGTAAAAAATATTTTAAAAATAAATCTATGGGAGCTGGAGGTGCGTCTCAATGATACAGTGCCTAGCAAGCTGGAAGCCCTAGGTTCTAACCCCAGTACCACCAAAAAAAGGAAAGGAAAGGAAAAAAAGAACTAGGGCCATAGTCATGATTTCCTGGAAACAATATTTATGTTCCCTTTTCATGACTTGGGAAGAAGAGTATTTTGCCTTGGTTTAAACTCATATTGTTAAAATGTTATAATGTTCTTAAGAGTCACATTTTCTATTACTCATGTAAATTTTCTAATAAGGGAAATATACTCCAGATATTTTAGCCTGAAACACAACCTCTCCTTTTTATCTTTCACTGAACATCTTTACCTTCTCATAGTATCCACTTGTCTGTCAACTGGCTTCTTCCCCTCAACTTACAACTGCATGAGTCTGTAAACAACTCTCCTTTGACCTGATGTTATCTTCATGTATCATATTCTCCTGGTTATTTCTACTTCCACTCACTCCTTAACCCAAGACCATCTGCTTTCTGTTCCCCGTGAACAACTCTCAGTGATCCTTGTGTAAAAGAGGCAAACAGAGAAGAATGGAAAAAAAACTAGCATCGTGTTCACAATCTGGTTTTCCAATTTGGATCTCTTTCTGCACTGTTCAGATTCACTTTTAGGAAGAGAACAGTTATCTAATCGCATGTCTGACCACTGGCCCTTTCCTATGTAGGACTGCCACCGATGACTCGGGCCTTTTCTAAGCACTACTTGGATTTACAAGACATTGCATACATGTCAAATGACAGTGAGAAAGACAAGGAAATAATAGTGCATATAATATACAAATTATAGTATATCACTGGACTACAAAATACTTCTCAGAGTGAATTAGGCAGACTGTAGAGGACTATGAGAAAGTGTTTATAAAGCAAAATAAATAATATGCATACATTTTAGTTTCTGCTTAATAATTTTTTAAGCAGGATAAAGTTTCCTACAACTTCTGTTATGTAGAAGAGAATAAGAAAATAAATTACCTCATTATTTGAAGCAATTGTGTGTACACATTTCTATCTTTCTGAATTTTTAATAATCAAAAGTTTTAAATAAAACAACAAAAAAAATGTGGCATCTTAGACAGAGTGGTACTAAGTGAAATACAGATGGAACATTAATTCCACATCCTTCAGGCTCTCACTTCCCCTCCAAGGTGCCCAAGGGCTACTTACATGGGGCAGGGTACACAAACTTCTCTGGATTCTGGCTGAGCAGGGCATTCTTAATGTGGCTGCGACCCACCCCACTGGCTCCTGTGTGAGGAGAGAATAAAGGCTTCCATCACTTTTCCCCAATGACAAAGGCAGTGATGGCATGTGAATTTTCATCTCTCATGCTCAAAACTGCCAACAGGTGAAAACGGGTTGATGCTGTATCAGCTGGGCTTGGGCCTTTGAGCTGTCAGAGATTTGGGGCCACCAACTGGCTTCAGATCCTTTAATATCCACTTGAGGGAGGAGAAGGGCTCTTTCTAAGTGCCAAGGGTCAAGGACTCAGAACATAACTCTGATTTCCACAGAGGAACTATGTAACATGAGGCTTTCTGTTTATTTTGTAAGTATATTAACTTTTCTAAGCTCTCCAAAGTTAATGGAATTTAAGTTTGTGTTTTTTACTGGAAATTTCACCAGAATTCTAATACAGATCCTCTAGCCAATCAATATCTCAACTCTAAGAACAGGAAAGGGTGCCACCCATCATCACCAAGGTCTCTGTACCTGGGTTTGAAGCAAGGATTCATTCCGTTTCGGGTCAAAGACCCTTGGGGGAAAGGAGCTTTTGGGGCTCATAAGAGCTTAGAGTACTTTTGAGGATCACCACTGTACTACCAAAACACTCTTTATTTTTCTTTGCAGTATTGGGGCTTGAACTCAGGACCTTCATCTTGAGCCACTCCACCAGCCCTATTTTTGTGAGGGGTTTTTTGGGATAGGGTCTCGAGAACTATTTGCCTGGGCTGGCTTTGAACCATGATCCTCCTGATCTCTGCCTCCTGAGTAGCTAGGATTACAGGTGTGAGCCACAGGTGCCGGGCTCAAAGCACTCTTAACATACACTTTAAAAAGCATTATCACTGGCACACTCCAACTGCTAGCCAGACAGGTGGACAACGAGGTTTGAGATGAAACCCAACATAAAAGAATTAGTTCCTAAGTAGTAGGAAAAAAAAAAAACTTAAAAGATTTAATTTCACTTGTGAGGCAGATGTAGATGGAGTACTTTAGGACCCAGAAAATTCTTTGTAACTGCCCTATATGAAGAACTAAGTGACTTCACTTCATTTCTTCCTCACTGCCTTTTTTGGGGGTGGGTATATTATACAGGCAGGAAACTAAGGACATAATTGATAGTTCAAAGCAGCGTGGGGCAGTGAAGATACCGATCAGCACCAGGGTCTTCCTCTTGAATGCAGGGAGCCGAACAACTTCCTCATAGGAAACAACATCCAACTGGTCGAAAACTAGAAACAAAGAAAACCAGGCAATATTCATTTCCAGAACTGGAGTGGGAAGCACGGGCCAGGGTTTAAGAAGCTGACAATCAAGCAGGGACAAGAGCCAGGTGTGATGGCATATGGTATTACAGAATTCCAGCACTCCAGAGACTTAGGCAGGAGAATTGCGAGTTTGAAGCCAGCCTGGGTTAGAGTGAGACCCTGTCTCAGAAAAAAGAATGCAGGGAAGGAAAGACTGCAGGAAATGAGGCCAGGAGGATCAGTGTATGTTGGGGGTGGCGGGGGTGCTTTGGACTGTACTTATTTTTAGTGTGGTGAGGAAGTTTTGAGTAAGAGGCTGACATGATCCCATTTAGATTTTGAAAGGATACCCTGACTGCAAAGGCCGGATCTAAGCAGTAGCCACCACCCCCAGCTCCAGCCCAATTCCAGCCTCACTGTTTATCTTGTGGAGGAACTGAACTGTATCAAAATTTACTGAGGAATGTTGAAGGCTGTGCCCAGTCAGATATGCTTGGACACTGTCTAAGACAAGTATTGGAAGTACTGAAAAAGAATGATGAAGAAAAGAATGTCAGAGTAAGCTAATTCTGTATTGCAGACTGGCGTATTCATTTGCTTTTCCCAACACTGTCCATCTAAACTCTTGATGGCTCTGTCAGCCAGTTATTTGGACTCCATTTTTTCCTAAGATTTTAAACTCTATGCTCTCTCCTCCTTCCTCTATCTGAGCTGACATTTCTAGTCTGCTATAATTCTCTTTTCCATAGTTTCAGTAAACTCATGGCTCTCCGTTTTCAACACAGATGCTCCTTTTGGTTCCAGCTCCCTAAGACATGCAATGTAGATACAGACTTAGAACTCAACAATACCAACACTATCTCTGTACTGCCTAAAATGTCCCTGACCTTACGGAACTGTGGCACATTGATGCAGCTGCTCAAGAAGGAAACATGGCAATGTATGCACATAAGGATAAATGAATAAAGAAATAAAAAGATGGAAATGTGGTTCTGTGTCCAGCTCTCCACTCCTCCTCCTTCGTGAAACAGATGCTTCAGTTACATGTACTTCTGTGTAAGCTCCTGACATGCCAGATGACTTTGCGTTCTATGATTTGCTCATGCGCTTGTCTCTGTCCAGAACGCTCCCCACAGGATGGAAACATTTAATAGATGGTAGTTGAATGGTAGGTTATTATTCCTTTGTCATCTGCATCTCAGATTCAGCCAATCATGGATTGAAAAAATGTTTGAAAAACACTGCATGAGTACTGAACATGAACAAATATTTTTCTTGTCATTGTTCTATTGTGCTATTGTAAATAGCACAACCACTATTTACATCATATTTGCCTTGTATTCAGGGTTGTAAGCAATCTAGAGATCATTTAAAGTGCACACCATTTTCTGAGGGATTCTGGTATGCACGGGTGACGGAGCAATCATCTGCAGATACTGAGGATGACTGTGTTAGATTTTCAACACTGGTAAAAAGAAAGGCAGAATTGTCAGTTCTCAGGAAAAAAGGATATTATTTGGGTTACTCAGACCTTTCTGCCAGGTCATGCTGAAACTGTTGACAAACTGAGTAAACGGTGAGCACAGAGAAATGACTGGAAGGCTCTTCACTTGGTTACCTGAGGAATGAGGTGTGGACAGACCACTATCTTTCCTTTACATGTACTGGCATCACCTCCCTGATTGCAGTGACCTTACGAAGATGAGTTGAGTAAGAGAAACCAGAAGAATTGGCATGCTTTCTGTGTAATTATGTTCCACTGCACACTGAACCATCTCCCCTCTTCTGCTAGGTAAAGAGGCCAAGAAACACACTAATGCTGCGAGGAGCCTGGAGTGAGGGGCCCAGGAAGCTTACTTGCACTGTGCTTGGCCAGGTACTTGTCTTTGTACTTCTTTTTCTTCCCAAAGGGACTGCAGCTTGGAGCTTCACTCGGAGCAGACTGAGCCACACTCGCTACTCGCCTGGGAGGAACAGATGACAAAAGGGTCAGTGGGTCCTCAGTAGGAAAGCCACCTGTCATGTAACTTTCCTTTCTATACTAAACTTCCAGACAGATTCACTTCTTCCACTTTGCAAAAATTTCATTAGGGGTGGCCACCCAGGGCTCATCCACCTCCCTTCCTTCTCCTCTCTGGAGAGGAGAAGTACCTAGCAGCGGAAATGTTTCAGGAGGAAACAAACTCACATCATATTCTTCCCTCAGTATAGCTTGACTATTCTGACTGGGCTTCTTCCACCTCTGAGGTAAGCCCTGGGAGGTCAGCCATGATTTTTTAAGATAGGGTCTCACTATGGTAAGCCCAGGCTGGCTTTGAATTCCATATCCTCCTGACTTACTCTGCTGAGTGTTGGGATTATAAGCATACACCAGCATGCCAGACCTTCCATGTCATTTTGGATGGGACAGTTTTTGGTCTTGAATTCAGGGCCTCAAACTTGGTACACAGGCACTCTACCACTTGAACCATATCTCCCACCCATTTTTATTTTTTGGTGGGACTGGGGTTTGAACTCAGGGCTTCACACTCACAAAGCAGGCACTCTACCACTTGAGCCACGCCTCCAGGGAGAGTTTTTGCTCTGGTTATTTTGGAGATAGGGTTTTGCAAGGTATTTGCCTGGGCTGGCCTCAAACTGTGATCCTTCTGATGTCAACCTAAAAGTAGCTAGGATTATAGGCATGAGCTACTGGCACCCAACACCCAGCTCTTTTTTGATTTGGTTATTTTTGACATAGGGTCTCACATTTATGTTCAAGCTGGCCTGGACTGCAATCCTCCTAATTATACTTCCCATATATCTGGGATGACAGGCACACACCAAAATATCCAGCTATTGGTTGAGATGAGGTCTCATGAACTTTTTGCCTGGACTAGCCTCAAACCATAATCCTCCCAATATCTGCTTCCAGAGTAGCTAGGATTACAGGCTTGAGCTATGGCCAGCCTCCATGTCATTTTTTTAAAAAAGAAATACTTGTTGCAGTTCACTAAATTGATTTCATGCTTCATTAATAAGTCATGGTATACAGTTTCAGTTTTATTCTCCTGGGGCCTTTCTCAGCCATCTGCCATTCCTGATCTTGCAATGTTCTCTACCAGGTGTTAGTTCTGAAAATGGCCTAGAAGCCAGATAAAACATGCTCAAGACCTTGATCAATATATCCAGGGTCTGCACTGTATTTCTTCTGTTGCTCTAATGCTAAAGTATTGTTTCTACAAAGCATATCCTGTGGTTCAGCGGCATGTTTATAACTTCCCTTCCACTGTATCATCACTAGAGTTGTGATCGACCAGAACTGGCTTAGAACTACAAGACTGGTATATGAAATAACACTTCTTTACATTGCGATCTTTACAGTAGGCTTATTTTGCAGAGGCAGAGGGGGGTTCAACAGTGGATATGGATTTTTCTACCTCTCCTACCACTATATGAGCAATCTGACTCAAGGACAGGAATCATTTCTTCTGTGTCTTCCCAGAAATGGCTCAGAGTAGTAGAAGGGATACAGGAGACCAGGGTGGGCTTTATGACTATGAGGAAATCATTTGAAGAAAGAGAGGCCCACATAAGACTCTTTTACCTGTAACACACGGACTGTCAATCGAACATATCAACTCCTTGTGCACTCTCCCTCATCTCGAATGCCAGAAAAGTGAGGAAGTAGCACAGACTTTGTGAGTAAAGTGAGTGTAGCAGGCACAGGCCCTTTCCAGCTGCAAAATCCACTTGTGCAAAGTGACTCACCATTCCTGCAGCTCAGGGGAGGGGATCAATCCTGCTGACTGCTTGGAGGAACCTTCCACCCGCCCCTGCCACCAGTTGCTGTCATCCTTGTTGATGATCTGGATAATGTCTCCAGTAACAAACTTCAGCCCTGCCTCCTTGCAAGGGATCAGATTGTCCTTCTTGGGATCATAGTCAAACTGTGCTCTCATGAACATCTGAAAAAACAAGGCAAAGGGAACTGCAGGCTCAAGAAACACCCGCATCACAGCACGTCCATAGAAAGTCCTGCTCTAAGTAAATAGGGAATGAGCAACAGGGAGGAGAATGGTGAAGCACCCAAGAGCAGGGAACTGGAATGCTGAAGTGCTTGGCACTGCTTATTGTGTTTGCAGAAGGATCAGAACTGTCCCTTTTAACAAATGCACGAAACGCCTTTTTGGGTTGGTCAACGTGTTTCCAATTACTGGATCTGAGTATGTCTCTACTTGACAAAATAATTTCACGCGTATGTTAAATAAACTTGGTAAACTTTTTCTGGAAGACAGTGTAGCAATATGAATGAGCCCAAAGTCTTCAAATATTGGTACCTCTGGCCCTACAATGTACTTCTGTGCATTTATCTAACACAAAACAGAGCTGTCAGTAATGATGTTTTGATAAGTATATTCATCATGGCATTATTTATAGGAGTGAATTATTGAAAAAAACCTCATTTTCTAAGAATAGGGAGCTGGTTAACTACAGTCATGTACTGCATATATTATTATATAACCAGAAAAGTCAATGTGTGGAATATTTAATGCCCTTGTAAATGAGCATATCATTAAACAAAAACAATACCTACTATGCTCAAAATAAAAAATAATTATGCATAGAAAAAATCCTAGAACAAACTATGCTAGAGGTATTTTAAAGGTTGTAAGAGGATATTAGGAACAATTTCACAGCAATATATCTGACAAATTCACTGAAAATCCCTATTTGCCAAAAGTGATGAAACAATAAATTAGAAATATGAACACATATACCTATTAAAGAATTTGGGCTGGTGATATTATAGCTCAGTGGTTAAGTACTTGCCTAGCATGAACAAGGCCCTGGGTTCGATCCTCAGTACCACAAAAAAAATTTCGAACCCATTATTGAAAATTCTACTCCCCACCACTGAAACACACACACATCTCTGATAGTAAAATTTCTAAACATTATTTGAAGAAATACAGGTAATCTCACACAAATACAAATAACAGAAAATGATGGCACTTCCCAACTCATTTTATAAGTCCAGCATAACCATGATACCAAAATTGGACAAGAATCTTACAATCTCTCTCAGTAGCAGAGATGTAAAAACCCAAAATAAAGCATTAACAAATAAATACGGCAATGTATAAAAAAAATAATAAATCACAATCAAATGGGATCTATCTAGTACAACAACACAAGCTTTGCTATTCTAATGGGCAATAAAGTCACATTAACAGAAAAATGATGAATGGGCTTTGAATTTTATCAAATGTTTTTTTCTGCATCCAGTGAGACGATCATACAATTTTTCTCCATTTTTCTAGAAAACCCTGTAGCCAATACCACACTTCACGGTGAAATACTAAAAGCTTTCTCTTTAAGATTGAGAAATCTCTCACCACTTCTATTGGGATATTGTGAAGATATCTCTTCTTCCCAAAATGACATGCAGATTTAATGCAGGGGTAAATAATAGACAGCACAATAGAAAACAAGAGTTCTCAAATAGATCTATATATGTGACTTATGATAAAGGTGATGGTGCACATAATAGGGACAGGATGGTTGTTCCAGTAAATAGTGCTAGGTCCACTGATATCCATATGGAAAAATTGGACTCTTGACCTCTTACTTTACAATACACTACATAAAAATCAATTCCAGATGGGTTTTAGAAGAAAATAGAGTATCTTTTTGGCCTTGTGGTTAAAATTTTAAATACTCAGAAAGTACTAATCATAAAAGAAAAAAGATGGTAGATCAGACTTTATTAAATTAAGAGTTTCTAGTTATTAATTAGCACCACAAAAGAGACTATATCTGGGATACATATGACAAAGGACTCTTACCCAGAATATATGAGGGACTCTTATAAATTGATAAGAAAAGAAAAAGAACTGATACTTTACAAAAGAGGATATTCAAGTGGAAAAAATATATAAAAGGAATTTACCCTCTTAAACTATCAAAGAAAAATTAAAATCACAATGTGGTAGTACCACTGGAATGGCCTAAATGAATAAACAAACAAACAAACAAACAAAACCAGATAATTCTAAATCTTTGTGAGGATATGGAACCACTGGAAATGTCATAAAAGTGCAGTTGGGAATATAAAATGATACAACTACTTTGGAAAACTACTTGGCAATATTCCCTAAAGATGGACCCTAAAACCCAGCAATTCTATACCCAACAAAAGGGCATAGATATGTGCACCAAAAAACATACATCCGAGAGGGTCCATGGCATTTATTAAGAGTAAAAAAGCTGGAAACCAAAAAGTCCATTGACAGCAGAATGGATGAATAATTGTAGCATATTCATATACTGAATCAATGAGATCGAATCATCTACTGCTACAAGGAACCAGCTGGATGCTGGTTACGTGGATATGCTCAGTTTGTGAAAATTCAACCAGTTTTATACTTACGATTTGTGTACTTTGCTGTATATATGCCCACATATAAGAAAACATCAACTTAAAAGTTGTCTTTAAAAGATTCTACCTACTGGGTACTGATGGCTCCCTAGCTACTTTGGGAGGCTGAGGTTGGGAGGATTGTGGTTTCAGGCCACTCAGGGCAAAAAGTTTGCAAGCTCTCATCTCAACAAAAAAAGCTGGGTGTGGTGGTATGTACCTGTCATCTTAGCTACTGCAGGAAGCATAAATAAGAGGACTAAGCTCCACATCATCCTGTGCAAAAAATAAGAACCTATCTCTAAAATAACCAGAGCAAAACGGGCTGAAGGCATGGCTCAAGCAGTAGAGTGCCTGCCTAGCAAGCATGAAGCCCTGAGTTCAAACTCCAGTACTGCTCAAAAAAAAAAAAAAGATTATACTTTCACAGCATAGGTGACCTATGACAGAAACTTTAGATTTGAAATTTTTAAATTCCTTCTTCCATATTCATGTCCCAAGGCCCTGTCCAACCTCCTTAACTGATAAGGTGTGTGTGGACTTGGAATGTACCATTTCTGTTCAAATGATCTCCATGTTCCAAAGTGATTTATACATGGTAGACTCTCAAATTTTTATGTGTTTAAAAAACTGTCGTCTCCTCTTTAGTTTGCCACTATTAACCACTGAACTTCATATCCAAGCCCTGGCAGCAATGGCCCATGACTAGGCCTATGGTCATGTTGCTGCCTGATTTTCTACTACTCTCATCACTAAACTGCCTCAAAGAAATATATCATTTAGTTTATAAAGCACCAGGCAGTGTATAACGAGACCCTGAGTCAAGTGGTTTCACACCTGTGAGATATTTAGGACTTAAAGTTAGAACCGTATCACTTATAATCAAATCTCAAAGAACACAAGATAATATGACAGAGGAAATGTTGCCCCTACCTGCAGTGCAGGAAGACGACTTTGCTGATTGGGAATTACTTTCAATGAGATTATTCCTTTGGTTTCTTTCTATTGAAAAGAGAAGAAGAAATGAAATTGTGAGGAAAACTCACTTGGGTAATTTGGAGTTCTATAAAATCAGTTTTTTTCACCCCACAGCCATCTTTACATTTTGAGATTTTGTAAGACCACACCTTCTGTAACACAAGTGTCATGTGCCCCATAAACCAGCAAAACGATATGAAGACATATGAAGAATACTGAAGCAAAAGCTACTCTTGACCCACAAAGTTCCCCAGAAATCCCTAAAATTAACCCCAGCACAAATATATCCACACCTTTCTCCACACCAACGAAAGCATTACAAATATTTACGTTCATAGATACATATATATATATGTATGTTTGTTTTTTAACAATAATGGGATTATACTGTATATATTACTCTATTACTTATTTTATTTGAAATCACTTCAGGGACATACTTTTAGGTCAGGGTAGAAAGATCTCATTTATTCATAGGTTTCCACAGTATGGATGCATCACAGTTTACTTTTCCAAAAGATTATAACAATTCCACTCCCAACAGGAGCATATGAGAGTCCTTTCCCACCAAATTGCCAGAATTGTATAGCAACATTCCTTTTCAATTTTTGTCAATCTGATTGGTGGAAAGTATTTCATAATTTTGTTTCAATAAAAGTGAAAACCAATTTTCTTTTTCTTTCTTCCTCTCCTCTCCTTTCCCCTCCCTTCCTCTCTCCCTCCCTCTCTCCCCAACCCCCATTTGTTTGACAGTTGTATACATTTACCATTTACAATGTTTCTGAAACATGTATATACTATGGAATGACTAGCACTAATTAGCACATGCATTACCTCATATACTTATTATTATGGTGAGAAAACTTAAAATGTATTCTCTTAGGAATTTTCAAGCATACAATTCATTGCTACTTTAGTTACCATGTTGTACAATAGAGCTCTTAAATTTATTCCTCCTATCTGCACGGAATGTTGTATTCTTTGGCCAGTATCTCTCTATTGCCACCAGCTCCAGCCCTTACTCTCTACTTCTGTGAGTTCAGCTGTTTAGATTGCACATATAAAGGAGTCTACCTGGTGCTTAGCTTGTTATGCCTAGCTTATTTCCGATAATGTCTTCCTGATTCATCTATAAGTGCCACTGTGCATATGCACCACGTTTTCTTTACCATCGAATCTTTGATTCCATATCCCGACTATTGTGAACAAGGCAATGGATGAGTAATCTTTTCAAAAGCTTACAGGTCATAAGCTTTTTCTTATTTGTTTGGTCCAGTTTTCTATTTGTTTGTTTGTTCATTTACAAGCACCATAATCTCTGAATCCCATTTTAAGGGCCTGTTTGCTGAGGTCACTCCTGATACTAACTGCTGTATTACTGAGGACCCCAGTAAGAAACAGGTGACACATTCGAAAAGGGTGTTTGAAGAGAGTTTAATGAAGTAACTGTTCACACAGGTGTGCATCCTCAAAGGATCCAGCAAGGGAGGAAAGGATCCCTTAAGGATGCACATATCTTTGTGAAAACTGCACCTACAGGAGAGGACATAAATAGTGTGCTATCTATCCATCCCTCCTCTCCCCTCCCCCTCTTTCCCATTTTCTAACTTTTTTTGGGGGGAGTGGGGGACAGTACTGGAATTTGAACTCAGGGCCTTGTGCTTGTTAGGTAGGTACTCTACCACTTGAGCAACACCCCCAGCCCTTCTTTGCTTTAGTTAGTTTTGGATAGCGTCTTCCATTTCAGCCCAGGGATGGCCCTGGACTGCAATCCTCCTACCTATACTTCCCATGTAGCTGAGATTAAAGGTGCATACTACCACACCAGCTTATTTGTTGAGATGGAGGTCTTGATAACTTTTTGTGTGGGTTGGCCTCAAACTATCATCCCTGATCCTCTCTATCTTTGCCTCCCATGTAGTTGGAATTACAGGCATGTGCCAGCATGCCTGGCTCATTTCCTAACTTCTTGCTGAACCCACTGGTGCCCAACTGATGCAATCATTAATAGGTCTGTGAGGTAAAAGTAGGATTACTGTCTTCACTTTGCAGATTAGGAAACAAAGACTTAGAAAAGTTAATTCACCTGCTTAAAAATCACAAAGCCAGAATAAAGTAAAGCTGGGATTCAGAGCTGCCACTAAAATCAAGGTCTCCTGACTACCAGTGCAATGTTCTTTCTATTACACCACATTGATGCTTTGGAGTTTTACTAAATGAAAGCAGAGAAATGTCATTTCTTGCGCAGAACAACAGAAGCCAGAAGTGATAACAGCCCCCCTCAATAAGGCACACATACTTTGGCAAACAAATGAAGTACATTGATCCCAATGTTCATCTAGCATATAAGTACTTACCATTGCCTTCTGCAGCTGATCTACCGAGTGGTTAGTCACATTGGTGCCATTGATTTCCAGGATCTCATCTCCCACATGAAGGGAGCCTGCATGAATTGACAACAACGTTAATGCAAAATAAAAGCTGCCAATATAACTCAAGATGCCACAGAAGAGAATTCACGGTCTACAGTATGTTACAAAATAGATTGTGTAAAACACTCAGGACTAGAAACATTCACCCAACAGAGATGAGAATGAATGCCCTTTTGAATCCTTGAGGGATGTATTAAGGCAAGCACTTGACAGTTCCAGACTATCTCATCCTCCCTGACCTCAGTCATCCAAGAGCAGAATAAACCAGAAAAATCCTCAGATTCCTGGAACTAGAATGGCTACCAACTCCAGGAGACTCTGACACACACGCACAAACTAACAAAAATAACAAAGCAAAGAACTCAGTACTCCTCATTAACCAGCAAGTTCAATGTTTCTTTTGTGTTGTTTAGATAAAACTCCAAAATGCTTTCAAATGGAAAAATTAATTTAGAATCTATGCAGCCGAGTGCCAGTGGTGGCTCACACCTGTAATCCTAGCAACTCAGGAGGCAGAGATCAGGAGGCTCACAGTTCAAAGCCAGCCCTGGCAAAAAGTCTGCAAGACCCTATCTCCAAAAAAACCCTTCACCAAAAAGGACTGGTAGACTGGCTCAAGGTGTAGGCCCTGAGTTCAAGCCCCAGTACCACACACAAAAAAATTAGAATCTATGTGAAGAGTAGTTACTAATATTCGTGTCACTTTGAATACAAAAAAAATCTTAACTGAACATATAAGGGTAAGAGTTAATGAAGTAGAAAATCTCATGGAGTAGCTCCAACGTCAACAATAGGAAGAGTTCCTACTGTAATAATAATGCAGGTCAAAAACTTGTCACTTTGTAATGTACGATTCTGACCGCTCCTTGCTCCCTAAAGTAGATCTTACTAAAAGGTGCATCTGAAAATTCATGACACCTTAACATTAAGGAAACACAAGTTAATTGTAATTATTTGTTTAATGTCTGTTTTCTTAACCAAGCTGTTAGTTCCAGGAACAGAGCAATGAATGTATATATATATATATACATATATATGTGTGTGTGTATATATACATATATATGTGTGTGTATATATATATATGTGTGTGTATATATATATATGTGTGTGTATATATATATATATGTGTGTGTATATATATGTATATATATGTGTGTGTATATATATACATATATATGTGTGTATATATATGTACATATATATGTGTGTGTATATATATATGTGTGTGTGTATATATACATATATATATGTGTGTGTATATATATACATATATATGTGTGTGTATATATATACATATATATGTGTGTGTATATATATATACATATATATGTGTGTGTATATATATATATATGTGTGTGTGTGTATATATATATATATATATGTGTGTATATATGTATATATATATATGTGTGTGTGTGTATATATATATATATATATATATATTCAAAGTCTAATGGAGTGATCGGCATGTAGCAATTAGTTTCGAAAGGAAAAAAGTCTCTGGGCACACTCATGTCAAACACCACCGAACAGGGAGTAAATGATTAATCCCTGAACAAAACACAACCTAGGACCCCCACAGAGTACCTTGTCTATGAACCATGCCGCCATGAAGAATTCTGGCCACAGTACAGGACTGTTTTTCATTCAGCTTCAGAGTAATTCCCTGAAATAAAGGCAATGTTGCAGTAAGATTTATTTTTAAGCTCTTTCTAAGGATCTCTTTAAAACATGTTAAGGCATTTTCTTGGGAAAAATATTTTCCATCTATTCAGGCAGAATGCTGCTTTGAGAAGAGCTTGAGTTGGGAACAAAGCATCACAATAGCGAGCTGTTGCCTAACTCCACAGGCATTTACACTTCTGGCCCAGTGACATACTGTGGAAATTAAGTGGTGGGTGACAATATGACAAAGAATTACCATGGGCTCTTCTGTGACCTTCTCAAACTGTATGAGACGAACTTTCCGCACTTCCTGCCCTTTAGCCTGGGCAGGGCTACCTGGGGCAGTGGACCCATTGGTGTACATGTCCTCAGTTACAGCATTCAACTGGTTCGACACAGCCTATCAAGTTAAAATAACAGATGAAATAAGCAATAAAAGCCCACAGTCATCCATAATCCGCAATTCTAAAATCTAAAAGGTTCTGAAAATTCAGTTATTTGAATCAATTTGAAGCCATTTGCAAATTTTATTTAACCAACTTAACAGATGTGTTTAACTAAGTCACCATAGGCATATTACCATGTTTGTGTTACAGAGTGTTCCCTTTAATCTTGCTGGGGTATTGCATAACATATATAAAACACAAAAAATTCTGAATAGTGAAGCACCTCAGGCCCTAAGGGTTTCTAGTACATGCACACACTACATAGCAAAGATCTCAGGGTGGGTCTAAATTAATTTATGATGGGAGGAGGCAGAAGAGGACAAGTGCAGTGGGATAAGCAAGCTAGGTCAATCAGATAAATGTATGGAAAAATGTATCTTGACCCCCGACCTCATGTTATACACAAAACCCAATTCCAGATGGATTCCAGATACAAATATGAAAGGTGAAACAATCAAGCTTTGAGAAGAACACATATCTTCACATCCTTGGAGTAGGCAAAAATATCTTCTATACGACATGAAAATTCCTAATTATAAAATGAAAACTAAAGGCAGATGCTTTAAAATTCAGAAGCTGGTTCACCAAAAACTCCACTGATATAAGCAAAGTGTTAGGCAACAAGACACATGGAGCAACAGTCATAAATCAAACAACTGACTGCAGAGGCAGGATGGCGAGTTTGAAGAAGCCTGGGCTACATGGTGAGACCCTGTCTCAAAAACAAAACAAAACAGGCAAACAAAAAAACACCTAAGAGAACTGGGTGTGGTAGTGCACACCTATAATCTCAGCACTTCAAATGTGGACACAGGAGTTTGAGACTGGCCTGGACTACAAAGCAAGACCCTGTGTCAAAACAAAATAAAACAAGTACATAAGAGTCAAGCATGTCGCACTTGTAGTCCCAGTTACTCCAGAGGCTGAGGTAAGAACATTTCTTGAGCCTAGGAGTTCAAGACCAGCCCAGGCAACATGGGGAGAGACCCCCATCTCAAAACGAACAAACTTAAGAACTAGAAAGGCATGATATAGCCTGAGAGTAAATATTTGCAATACTTACTTCTGACAAGAGACTTATATCCAGAACACACACAACTCAATAACAAGATGACAACTCAATGAAAAGATGGACAAAACGTTTGAATGGAGTCCTCACCAAAAAAAGACATATGAACAGCTAATAAACACAAGAAAAACGCTCAACATCACTAGAGAATCATGGAAATACACATTAATCAAAACCACAGCAGGAGACAGCTGGCTTCAAACCTGCAATCCTAGCTACTTGGGAGGCTGAAATCAGGAGGATCATGGTTGGAGGCCAGCCCGGGAAAGAGTTCATGAGCCCTCCCCATCTCAACCAACAGCTGGGCATGATGGCACTTACCTGTAATCCTAATGATGACAGGAAACTTAAAATAAGAGGATCTTGGTCCAGGCTGGCCTGAGCAAAAAGTGAGACCCTATCTCCAAAAACAGTCACAGCAAAAAGGGCTGGAGGCAAGGCTCAAGTGGTAGAGAATCTGCCTCTAAAGCACAAAGCCCTGAGTTGAAACCCCAGCAGCACAGAAAGAAAAAAAATCACAATAGAGCACCACTGCACACCCACTAGGATGGAACTCTCATACACTACTGATGATCATGTAGCGACTGTGAAAGGCAAACTTCTATAAAGTTAAACTCACACTTAGTTTATGGTCCTGCAATCCAAGCAGGGATTCTTCACCCAACATAAAAGCAAACATTTGGCCACAGTAGCTGGTACATGAATGTACACAGTAGCTTTATGTCTGTAACAGTCAAAAAGTAGAAACAACCTAGGTGTTTATCCACAGGACAGCGCATATAAACCAGCTGTGATCTAGCCATACAAGGGGATACTACTTGGCAACAGAAAGGATCAAACTATCAAAACACACAGGAATCTCAGAAACTTTATGTTGAGTGAAAGAAGCCCTATGAAAAAAGAAAAGAGTGCATACCACATGATACAATTTATATATTTTCCAACAAGCAAAACTATTGCAAAAAATTTAAACAGTGGTTGCCCCTGATGAGATAGGGAAGGGGCTGGCTAGGAAGGGACATGAGAGAAGTTTTGGAGGTGTTTGGATCACACCGACTTGTACACTTGCTAACTCATTCAATAATACATTTAAGAATTTTGCATTTCACTGTAAGTAAAATTTACCTCAAAATAGCTAATATTGTACTCTAGCTGGTTCTATGTGTGCTGAAGTCTTAGGGGTAAAGAGCACCACTAGCTGCATGGTATTCTGAAATGCCAAAAAGGTGGATTGATGAGTGATTTGGTAGATATGCAATAAAGCAAACAAACGTGTTGATGGCAGACATGGTTATATGGATGATACATTTTTTCCATCTTTTCAGTCAGTTGAAATTTTTCAAACAAAATCTTGGTGAAAATGGCATTAAAAGAGGCAAAAAAAGGCAAGCCTTGGGGTAGGTAATTAGAGCTCTCATACCTGCAGGTTGGAGTGTAAACCAGGAAAATCACATTGAGGTCTCTACAAAAGAGATGCCACTCAACTTGTACGTGTACCAAAGAGGCGAACAGCAATGTTATCACAGAACGGTTCTTTCAATGTCATAAAGTTTAATTTTTGAGAGTAATTTGAAGACATCATGCTTCTTAAAATGTGTCTATAAAATATTAAATAAAAAACAACATAGCCAGCTGGAGGAGGGGGAACACACCTAAGCTTGATGTATATAAGGGTCAGTTTTGGGGGCTGGCAGAGTGACTTCAGAAGTAAAGCACCTGCCTATCAAGCGTGAGGCCCTGAGTTCAAACCCTAGTACCACAAAAAAAAGAGGGTCACAAGCTAAAAATGATGGCAGCTGCACTCCTGCCACACCCAGGGATGACCTTCAAGGACATTGGAAGGTCTTCTCAATAGGCAGAGCTGTAAGGAACGTACCTTGTCATCCTTATATATATTCCTCAGCAATATCTGGTGGCATAGAAGTTTGTAGATAAATATATAAACACAGGGATGCTCTTTATAAAACATAATGCCTAAATCTCAATTTTCTGCATCCTCTCTTAAGAAGTCAGTGGAACCTCTGACAAGATGGTGAGGTTTGAAGTACTTTTACTTATTGGGTGACCTCAGATGAGGGAAGTACTGAGAAAGAGAAACTGTCCTGTCTAGCAACTAAACTTCAAAAACAATCATATGACACCAAGTCACATGGCACTGATGTTGTAATAAAATTGGGAAAGATAGGTTGCAATTTCAAAATTGATTTAAATTACCTGCGAGCACAGAACTTCCCACACCTCCAAGGTACTCAACAGTAGATGATTCAACAATGTGAGGAAAAGTATGCCAGCATCAGCATGAACAGTGAAAAATGAATACACTCACATTTGCTTATGAATATAGAAACCTTAACTGGAAGGAAACATAAGAAACAGTGGTCGCTTCTAGGGAAGGAAATTGGGTGGCTATAGGAGGGAGTAAGAAGGAAATTGTTTTCACTGTATATCTATACATCATACATTTCAAATTATGTACTATGTGCTTGCATTATTTTAATGAAATAAATTAGTGAAAGAAATAGTACAGCTTATAAATCTGGGGCATACCTCTTAAAAGAAATAAACATACTGACTTGGCTAGAGTCTTGGGTCCCCTACTAACAGCTGGGTAACTTTGGGCAAGATTCTTTACTTTCCACAGTTCCCTTCCTCAACTATAAAATGAGGACAGTAACACAATGACTTTCTAGGGTTATGATAGGCATGTGTTTAACATAACACCTATAAGCACTCAGCAAATGTGGGCATTTGCTATTAAGATGCTATACAGCTAACTCTTTGTTGGGAGCGCTAAGACACTAGTAAGACTGAAAGATGCTGTTAAAGATAGTTCTCAGCATTCATAATCTCACGTATCCCTTCATTCTTGTGCCCTGATGATTCATTCCTATTCAGGCAAATGACCATCTATTATTCCTAAAAGGCTCTACAAAGCACAATGCTTTCTATACTGGTGAGATGGAATTTTCCCAATCGATGAGGAGTCTCATTCAAGGTGGCAACCCAGATACTTGTGTGGATCTCCTCCTCCCTCAGCCCTGACCCTGTTTAAATGACAGTGAAGGGGGAGGAAAAATAGAAACCCACTTCCACACAAAGAAAACATTAAAAACTCATCAGAGATCAGAAATTTCAATGACTTTCTAGAAGACAGAAAGTAGGTGAGGGAGTGAACATTGATGCAGAAAAGTTGAGCAGGTACAGTGGCACATACTTGTAATCCTAGCTACTTGACAGGGGAAGTAGGAGGATCTCAGTGCCAGGCAAAGTTAGAGCCAAGACTTTATCTGAAAAACAAACTAGAAGCAAAAGGACCAGGGGTGTGGCTCAAGTGGTGGAGAGCTTCCCTAGCAAGCAGAAGGCCCTGAGTTCAGTCCCCAGTGCTGCAAGAAAAAAAAAAGCATTGAAACAACTCAAGCCTAGATGTGCAAAGGAGGAATCAGCCGAGGGGTCAACTTCATCGCTCTACAGAACACAAGCTTAAGGTCAGAAATCACAGAAAGAGTGAGGCATGGGGTTGAAAGCACATGGAGAAGCTGCCACTCTGGCCACCAGCTCTACTTTCAAGATAGGAAGAAGGAAGAAGGGCTAGGCCTGCAGCACCCATTCCAGAACTTCCTCAGTTATCATCTGTGGAGCACAGCCATCCCAAACTAGAAAAGGGGCTGGGAAAATAAGAATTTTCTTGAGTATCTAACCTTTCCCCAAAAGATTGGAGATTGGTAAGAAGTAGAATGTTGGGTTGGCAATCAATTAGAATCCACCCATAAACAAATCCACAAACAATTACAGCTACAGAACAGATTGTAAAAGCAAGCACATGACAAATTAATATCTATATCAACAGGTTGGCCAACAAATCAAATTCCAAGGGAACCAACAAAGTGGATGTTGCAAACTGATGGCCCAGAAATCTGCTTTTCACTATGTGTCTTGTTTTGTTTAGTAAAAAATCAGGAGACTACAACTCTACAGGTAGCCGAGCTCTCATGTTCTCTACTGCTGTCTTGTCTAGTCCAGACTGGTGTTAGCTGCCAATAACCATGCACCTGGACTGTTATTTTTTTTTACCCAGAATGAAAACCACCTTCATTCAGCTGGTCTATGTAAGTTACACTTAAAAGTATCTTTGGGTGGCTTAATCTTTTAAAAATCATGTATATGATGGAAAGGCACAGGCCTCAGAATAGCTAGAACAAGTTTGAAAAAGAAGAAAGTAGGAAGAGTAAGTCTTCCCAGGTTCAAGACATTTAGTTTCAGTGAAGACTTGGGATATAAATTGGGTATGGTGGTTCATACCTGTAATCCCAGCACTTGGGAGGCTGAGGTGGGAGGATCACAAGTTTGAGACCAGCCTTGACTATAGAGTGAGATCCTGTGTCAAAAATAACAAAAGACCACCAGAGAAAACAAAACAAAAACACACAGTCTAGACTCACAGATTGATGGAATGGAATTGAAAATTCTGACATTATAATCTCTCGTTATTAGTAACTGTGGAACAGAAAAAGCTAAAAACCAAATTCAGAAATGAATTCTGTAAGTTTATCAGTAGACTCCATTTATGTGTCTGGCAACCATACAGGAGGCCATTCAGAGTACACTGTATAGATAAAGTACACTGGAAAAAAGGTCTTTTACACAATTGGCCTTTGGGCTGATGTATGTGTTCTCAAATGGATTTAGTGCCTAAGAAACAAAGCATCTAGTTAACGTTTGATTTTAAGACAGTACCTGCCAGAAAATCCTGGTCTTTCTCTCTCCCCAGTTCTTATCATTTGTAATTAAACAGTTTGGATTCATTAGCGCACTCTTGGTTTTTCATGGTTTCTCTCTCTCTCTCTCTCTCTCTCTCTCTCTCTTTCTCTCTCCTCTCTTTCACTTGCCTTCTTGACCTGGGCCTTTCTGTCTTTTTATTTTATTTATTTTTTTGGTGGTGCTGGGGTTTGAACTCAGGGCCTACTACTTGGGCCACTGCACCAGCCCTTTTTTGTGATGGGTTTTTTCGAGATAGGGTCTCACAAACTATTTACCAGGGCTGGCTTTGAACCATGACCTTCCTGCTCTCTGCCTCCTCAGTAGCTAGGACTACAGGCATAAGCAACCGGCACCTGGCAACCTGGTCCTTCTAAGGCTACACAAGTAAGCAGCAGTTGACAGAGTCTGGTTAGTTTGGATAAAAAAAAAAATCCTACTGTAGTTGCCCCTGCTCTAGTCACCACCACTCCCCTCCCCCACCAAGTTTGTTTTCATCTCTTTTTTTGATTCCAACTTCCTTTGAGCAACTGTCTCTGCCCTTTGAGCCCTGCTGCAGATGTTTCCTCTGAAGGAGGTGTAGAGAGTGCTGTGAAGCAGTGAGGGGTGCCCTGTGCTGGCGCAGCCTGCATTTTGTATTACCCAGGATGCAATGGGCAAACAGCTCTCCAGACAGAGGGAATAGCCTGTGCAAAGACAGCAAGGTATCTGTTCAATACACACACTCTATGATGGCAGGAGGCCAAATCTTGCCTGAGTCTGTGGGATGTGTGATCAGGGAGTCTGTTCCTGATTATTCTTTTTTTTTTGCCCAAAAACAAACTTTTGCGTGGGTCTGGTTGTTTCATTTCATGAGGGGATATTGCCATTCAAGGTTTTTCTTTTCACAGATTGGCTACTAGAAAATAAAATGTAATTTTTAAATTATTTAGTTCTCTCCCTAATTTCCCCAGTATGGGGTGTGTTCTGGCAGTCTTCTTTCCCTGTCCTTTGCATCCAGGATCTTTATGACTTTTTTTTCAAAAGCAGAAGGACTTAGTACACCTTGCAGATAAAAATCTGATTTTATTGTGGCCACTGACGGCTTAGGGAGATTAGAATTTTATCATGTAAGTTGTTTTTTTCTCCTTGTTTTGTCTCCCTGGATATGACACAGAAGTAGAATATCAGGAACAGATATTTCCTTTAGCACTATTGACATTTTGGGTTTGATAATTCTTTGCTGTGAAAAGTTATACACCCCCCCAAAAAAGTGACAATTCAAAATATCTTGAGACACTGCCAGAAGACAAAATCAGCTGACATTTTGTTGATGCAGAGATTTCCCCCCAACCCCCGAAACAGTGAACTAATCTTTCAGTGTTGCTAAAAAAAGAGTCTGGATGTGGAGTATAGAAAAGCAAGATTGAATAACAGTATTTCCAAAGTTGGCTTGGGAGAGGGAAAGTGACACCAAAAGTAGGGAAGAGGAAATAAGCCTCCTGGATTAGGGAACCAGAACACAACTTTTGTAACAGGGAGTTTTCTGATTCTTTTTCTTTTCTTTTTTTTCATGAAGGAATTTATGTAAGCAAACACATAATATAGGTTTTTGCTCCAAAGTCACCTTCCCTGTGAGACTTTTACTGCTTTATTTTCCTGTGTTTTCTCTCTAATCATCTTTGACTACTTCGTCTAACTAATGGGTACGGTTTAATAGCCGTACCTGTGCACCACAATGGCACCCCCAGAAATCTCATGGAGGAGGGGGTGGAGAGGGGGGATAGCCGGGCTCTCCTCCTGTGTCGAGTAGGCAGATGGCTCGGTGTTGTAAGCCACTGAGTTTGGGGGACACATAGAAGACAACAACGTGCAAGTCAGGGCGTCTGTGAGGACAGACATTAATAGCTATTTGCCCGCCATCACTGGAATCTGGAGGCCAGAAGTACCTCCAAAACGACTTGCTTAGCCTGTTCCACCAATAACTACACGCAGGTCACCCCATTTGCATCATAGCACAAGGGGACCTGCCTAAATGCAGAGGCACAGTGAAGTTGAACCGAACACAAGGAATCCAACAACAATCAGGCAGACCTGCTCCTGGATGTGTTCCTCAAATGCCTCTGTTACTGTGACTTCCACCCACGGGGAACTTTTGCTCGACCTTACTAGCGTTGGGTCCTGGCCGCGGCCTCTCGCCATCTCCACCTAGAAGGGCTGCTCCCAGCACCGATCCACCGCAGTCCCCACCCAGCTGGCTGCTGAGGCCTCCGCCCAGAGACCATGACACCCAAGATCAGGCCCTCGGGGGCAGAACCCCCGGGAACAGGGCCGAGGACGGGGGAAATGCAGCGGCACATGCCGGGGCCTGCAGCCCAGCCCAGCCCCCGCACCCTGGGGGCCCCGGTGGCCCGCTCACCTCCGGCCGGCCGCGCTTCTGCAGCAAGTGCTCCAGGTAAAGGTCGGAGAGCGCCGTGCGCATGCTGCCCCCGCCCTCGCCCTCGCTCGACTTGAGCGTCATCTTGGAGCACCGGGGACGCGGGGACGCGGGGACGCGGGGATGCGGGGGGCCGGGGCCTGCGCGGAGAGCGAGCGGCGGGGAAGCGGCGCGGCACTGCTGGTCACCACCCGGCAGGCTGGGAGCCAGCGGCGTGGGGGCGGAGCACCGCGCGCGGCCCCGCCCCGCCCCGCCCCGCCCCCAAGCCCGCCCACGCGCTGGCCTCCGCGGGAAGAGCCGCTCCGCAGGGCGCACGCGCTGAGCCCCGGGAGCGACGGCACCAGCGGCGGCCCCGCTCCGCCGCGGCCGAACCCCCGGGCGTCAGGGCCCCCGCTCCTGTCGCGTGCGACCCGGGAGGGGTCCCTGCGTTCGGGAAAACGTGGCCATGAGCCGCTCAGTGCAGCGCCCAGAATGTAGGCTGACAAACTCCGCGTGGTACCTGACGCGCACCGCAGTGGCCGTTGCAAAAACGTCTCGAGGCTCGTGCGCGGCGGGCGCGTTGCTGTTCAGTGTTGAAACCCTGGATTGCCCTCAAAACCAAACTGGTCTGACTGACCTTAGGTCACGTCTCCTGCTATGAACGCCACGTTTTCAGGGAGCAGTGAAAGCAGGAGGAACAAACATTCCTTAGCATCCGCCTGCCTCAGGGAAAAGCTGATAGAAGGCGTTCTGAGCACAAGCAACTTACTGGTCTTGCAGGGTCCCTGAGCCCCTGACTCCAAGCCACTGCCGTCACGGCATCAGCCGCAGTGCATCACTGCACGTAATCTTGCTCTACACTTCCTCAACCCTCTGCGAGGAAACCACATAGCTAAGGGGAGAAAAAGCAACAGCAAGAGTTTAGGGCTGAGCTCGCGTGACGGAGGACTTCTTTCCCCCAAATCACCCTAGAGGAAAGGGGGGAGGGGGAGCACACAGGGCAATGAACAGACTGTATGATTGCTGCAGGGATGCGCTAACTGAGCAACGCCATGGAACGGAGAACTCACAAAACACCCGTATATGTACACAACTGCAGTGTAGAAATAGCACCTACTAAGGAAGGATTTTTCATTAACTGAAGCTGGAGTTGGAAAACATGAGGTGTGCAAAATAATCTATCCCACATAGAGTAAGGACTTTATTTATTACCCCGCCATAGTTGGGCCCGGGGTACACTGTGACATTAACAAAAGTGCTTCCAGTAGATCTCAGCTAGGTTCATCCCCCCTCCATCATTCTCCTTCATCCCCCTCCTCCGCTCTTTAAAGCTCTTGACAAAAAACATAAAGAACTTCTATACTTCACAATAAAGATTTCTTAAGCAATGCAGATAAATGATTGACTATAAAATAGAATAGGGATAAGTCCGACTTATTAAGAACTTTTATTTCTCACAAGACACCATAAAGAACAAAACCTACAATGTACATGTAGAGAAAATATTGTCAGTACACACAAGTGGCAAAGGAGTCCTATTCATGCTGTATAAAAACAGTATGAATTCCAGACGCTGGTGGCTCACGCCTGTAAATCTAGCTACTTGGGAGGCTGACACTGGGAGGATCACAGTTTGAGGCCATCCTGGACAAATACTTCACAAGACCCCACCTCAAAAATAACCAGAGGACAATGGACTGGGGGTGTGACTCAAGCGGTAGAGTGCCTGCTTTGCAAGCCTGAAGCCCTGAGTTCAAACCCCAGCCCTATCAAAAAAAAAAAGACTATAAATTAATAAGAAACATAATCCAGTAGAGAAGTGGGCAAAAGACATGAATAAATATTTAATAATGGAGAAACACATACGACCCTTCTTACACTATCTGTGTGACCTGACAAACCCTAAGTGAATCATTTAACTGTTTTAGGGAGGAATCTTCATTTATATTTGCTAAGAAAATGTGCAGCTCACTGTAATAAATAAACAAGCAAGCAAAGACACAAGGTTTCACCAGTGAGATCTAGTAGGAACCACTGATAACCAAATTAGACTAATTTTTTTCCAGATACTAGAGTTCAAGATAGTTTTAAAATTAGAAAAATTGTGAACCGATTTATCATGTTAATGGGAAAACTTATATTATCTCAGCAGACATAATTAAACATCTCATGCTTGAAAAAGAAACGTCTAACAAACTAGATGTAGAAGGAAACACCCTTGACTTGACTTTATTCTTTTTTGGGGGTGGTGGTGATGGTAATGGGGTTTAAACTTAGCTTAACTTGATTTTTAAAACTTACTTAACAGTCTATAACAGATATACTTGGTGATAAAAAGCTGAACACGTTTCCTATAAGATTTTGATGGGTGCTGGTGGACACACCTGTAATTTTAGCTACTTAGGAGGCTGAGGATCAAGGTCCAGCCTAGCCCAGGCAAATAGTTCGTGAGACCCCCCCCCCAATCTCCAAAATAACCAAAGCAAAATGGAGTGGAGATGTGGCTCAAGTGTTAGAGTGCCTGCTTTGGAAGCATGAAGCTCTGAGTTCAAATCCTGGCCCCGCAAAAAAAATTTTTTTTGGACAAGGCTGGTTGCTGGTGACTCATACCAGCAACCTAACTACTCAGGAGGCAGAGACCAGGAGGATCATAGTTCCAGGCCACCCCACACAAAAAGACTCACACACACACACACACACACACACACACACAAATGGGCTGGTGGAGCAGCTCAAGTGGTAGAGTGCTCTGGGCAGGGCCAGGCCAGGGTTGTGGTAGCTCACATGTGTAATTCCAGTTTCTTGGGAGGTGGAGATTAGAAGGATAACACAGTTCAGTTTGAGGGCATCCTGGGCAAAAAGTTATCGAGCTTCTATCTTGACAAATAAACTGGGTGCAATTATACATGGCTGTGGGCCCACCGACATGGCAGACACAGTGGGAGTACAGAGGTCTGAGGTCCCTAATGGAAAAGAGCTGCAAATGTGGCTCAAATGGTAGAGTGCTTGCCTAGCCTGAGACGCTGGGTACCACCGAAGAAAGAAAAACCAAACAAATTATCTACAGATACAGTATGGCCTATGTAAAATGGTGAAATATCTACAGACAAATTCTTCAATAATAGATTCTTATATTAAAATTAATAAGTGCTATTATGAAGATTGCTAGCTACAGTCATTATACAGAAATCAGCTGCATTTCTATACACCGACCCGACAACACACAGAAAATATAACTAAATGACACTTGTTAAAACTGTCCCAAGAATGGAGGAGGAGGCATGAAGGAGACTAATGAAGGGGATGGATCTAACTAAGACAAATTGTAAGAACTTTTGTAAATGTCACAATGCACTCCAGTACAAAAATAATAAGATAATAGAAATAATTTAAGAAACAGAAAAAGAAAATATAACTTTAAAATATACCATTTCATTGTGACATCTAAAACTATCAAATATATCAACATGAATGAACTATACATGTGTGGTATTATTAAGATAATTATAAAACTTTACAGGAATAAATTTTAAAAGAACTAAAAATGAGGCGATAAATCATGTTCATGAATTAGAAGACTCCATTTCTTCAAGATGTCACTTGTCTCGAAATTGTCTTATAGAGTCAATGCAGTTCTGGTAAAAATCACAATACGTACTTGCCCGTCTAATTTAAAAAATGTGTCAAGTTGTAAAGAGCAAAAATAGCAGAAAGTACTCTACAACAAAGTAGGGGGACCTGTCTTCCAGATCACAAGACCATGTCATTAAAATGGAAACTGAGACTAGTTATAGGTGAAGTAAGCACTTTCTCCAAACTACCATAGTCAGAAGAACTGAAGACACAGGGATTCCTTGAGCAAAATTTTCCTGAGGCAACTCTGAGTGGAAAAGTACTGGAGGCTGACTCAGAGGATGGGTGCTCTCGAAGCTTGTCCTGTGCCTTTTTATGGTTGGCTGGGCTCCAGGTCAAGGTAGACGTTGTTCAGAATCTGGTTTTGCTCCTTGGAATTTGTTGCTTCTTGGAATTTATGGCAACTATTTGGTTTTCTCAATTCCTGGAATGGCCTTTAGGAACAAAAGTTCAGTTCAAAGTTCATGTGTGAAAACTTACAGCTTTTTGTAATATGAAAGAAATGAAATTGGACTCATATCCAAAATTCAATTCCAAGTAGCTTAAGAACTTAAATGTGAAAGGCGAACCTATAAAACTTTCAGAAGACAATGTAGTATAATTCCTTTATGATTTCAGGGTAGAAAAGAATTTCTTAGACACAAAAACGCTAACATAGAGGAAAATGATTGTCAAATTT
Organism: Castor canadensis; assembly: GCF_047511655.1. NCBI lineage: Eukaryota > Metazoa > Chordata > Mammalia > Rodentia > Castoridae > Castor > Castor canadensis. The sequence continues at coordinate 735,678 of NC_133405.1, read as the reverse complement.
CACCACATTAAAATAAGTACTTTCACTCATCAAACTATAACATAGATCAAGAGTGAAACCAGGCTGGTGGAGTGGCTCAAGTGGCAGAGTACCTGCTTTACAACCAGGAAGCCCTGAGTTCAAACCCCAGTGCCACCAAAAAAAAAAGAGTAAAAATACAGTCTTCAAACTGGGACAAAGTATTTTCCATATATACAGCCTGCAAAAGATTAGTATACAGAGTATATAAGGAATTTCTACTGATCAATAAGGAATAAACAAAACTGCTAATTTGAAAACTAGGCAAAATCCATCAACAAGGATTGTAGAGAAGAAAGGCAAATGATCAATAAGTACATGAAAAGATCTTCAATCTCATTAGTTATTAAGGGAAATACAAAATAAGGTAACAATAGGATATAGCCAGTGTGGTGGCTCACATCTATAATCCCAGCTACTTGGGAGGTGGAGATCAAAAGGATCGCACTTTGAGGCCAGCCCAAGCAAAAAGTTACTGAGACCCCATCTCAACAAACAACTAAGCATGGTGGTATGCAGCTGTCATCCTAGCTGCATAAGAGGCCAAGGTAGGAGTATCGTGGTTGAGGTAGTCTGGGCAAAAAGTTCAAGATCCTATCTGGAAAATAACTAAAAGCAAAAACAGGGCTGGCAGAGCAGCTCAAGTGGTGGAACACCTGCCTAGCAAGTATGAGGCTCTGAATTCAAACCCCAGTACCTCAAAAAAAAAAAAAAGAAAGAAAACAATAGGATATAGTATCTCCTCCTTGGGATTGACAAAAAAATACTACTGGCAGGAGTTTAATTGGTGTGACGGCTTTGGAATCTCACATTGTATCGTAAAACAGTCTTTGACCAGCTATTAATCATGGTTCCTAACAGAAATGTGCACATGTGCACTACAAGACATGTGCAAGAATATTGGTAAAGGCTTTATTTAGAGTAGATAAAACTCAGAAATAATACAACATGTTCTGCAGTTGACAGTCTAAACAGGAGAGTACTTTTCAGACAACAGGACATTACACAGAGTGAGTGAAAATGGACTAACTGTAACAACAAACATAAACACGTATGAATCTCAAAACATAATGTGAGTAAAAGAAAGTTACAGAAGAATTTGTGCGTGTGACTTAATTTTTATATATTGCTAAAGGAGACAAGGTTATAGTGTTAGAAGACAGAGTAGGGGTTACTTTGGGGAGTGAGGAAGGGCTGGTGATGTGAAGGGGGAGAAGGAAGATTAATTTGAGCTCTTGGACCCCTATTCAGAAAGTCGTTACCTACATCTTGAAGTGTTCCCCTATGTTTTCCTCTAGTAGTTTCAAAGGTTCAGCTCTTACACGAAGGTCTTGCATCAACTTTGAGTTGATTTTGGCACACAGGATAGGAAGCAATAGAGTGAAGAGACAGAATAGGACAAAATCTTTGCTATTTATTCAACAGAGAATTAATATCTAAAATATATAAAGAATTAAAAAAATTAAAACCAGAAGAACAATCCAATCAACAAATGGGCAATTGAACTGCACAGGCTCTTTCAAATGAAGAAGTACAAATGTCCAATAAACATATGAAAAACTGCTCAATATCTTTAGCCCTCAGGGAAATGCAAATCAAAACTACATGGAGATTCCATCTCACTCCAGTCAGAATAGCTATCATCAAGAAAAGAAACACCTGTGATCCTAGCTACTTGAGATGCAGAGATCAAGAGAATCTTGGTTCAAGGCCAGCTGGGGCAAATAGTTCACGTCCTCAACACAAAAAGGACCAGCACAGTGGCTCAAGTGGTAGACAGCCTGCCTAGCAAACATGAGGCCCTGTTGGAGCCCCAGTGCCATGGGGGGGGGAGGACAGAGAGAGAGAGAGAGAGAGAGAGAGAGAGAGAAGTGAAGGAAAAAAAAAACCAATGCCGGGCGGTCGGGGGGGGGGGGGAAGGAACCCTCACAATAGTATTGATGGGAATGCAAATTATTCCATCCACTGTGGAAATCAGTATGGACGTCCTCAAAAAAGTAAAACTAGAACTCTCATATGACCCAGCCATACCACTTTTGGGTATATAATGAAAAGAATCAAGGTCAGTTTACTATGGAGTTACTTATATACATGTTTATAGCAGTGCTATTCACAATAGTCAAATTATGGAATCAGCCTAGGTGTCCATCAACAGATATGAATGGATAAAGAAAATGTGGTATATTTATACAATGGAGTTTTATTCATTTGCAGGAAAATGGATGGAACTGGAGATCATCATGTTAAGTGAAATAACCCAGACTCAGAAAAACAAATACCATGTGTTTTCTCTCATATGTGGAATTTAGGGGGAGAAAGGACATGTCATAATGAAACCCATTATTTTGCATAACTTATATGCACTAGTTTAATAAAGAAGATTAAAAATTCAGAGGCACCAAGCAGAGTGATACTTTAAGAATTAAAAAAATGAAAATGGAAAAATAAGACCTGTGGAAACCAGTCTAAGAAGGAGGGTAGGGGGATAAAGGAGAATAATGGAGGGGGCAAACTTTTGTAAATGTCACAGTGTACCCCCAGTACAATAATAATATGACAAAAAAATTTTAAGTACAAAATCACTAAAAAAAAACATGGCACACACACACAGAGCACAAGAGGCCTCGAGTTCACATCCGCAGTACCATCAAAAAAAAAAAATCACAACTAAAGAATACAATACCAAACATAAGTAGCAAAAAATATTTTTAAAACCAACAATGTCAGGCACTTTGGCGTGTGCTTGTAACCCCAAAATACTCAGGAGTTTGGAGCCAGCAGGGGCAACAGTGTGAACCTCGTCTCAAGTGGAAGTGTAAATTAGTAGGTAGACCCATTATGTAGAATAATACCTTATTTTTATTTTTTGGAGGTACTGGGGTTTTGAACTTAGGGCCTTGCACTTGCTAGGCATGCACTGTACTATCTGAGCCACTCTGCAAGCCCTTTTTGCTCTGGTTATTTTGAAGATAGGGCTTGCCTGGACCTCGATCCTCCTATGTATTCCACCCTCCCCCGCCCCACCCGGAGCTGGAATGACAGATCTGCACCATTGCACTCAGCTTTTTTTTTTTCCATTGAGATGGGATTTCACAAACATTTATTACCTGGGCTGGCCTGAAACCTCGATCCTCCATATCTCAGCCTTCCAAGTAGCTTGGAATGATAAGTGTGTACCACTGTGCCCAGCTATTGGTTGAGATGGGGTCTCTTGAACTTTTTTTGCCCAGGCTGGCCACAAACTATGATTCTTGATCTCAGCCTCCCAAGTAGCCAGGATTATAGATATGAGTCACCAACACCCAGTTGTAATAATATTTTAGAACCTTAGTATGATCATAGTCTGTAACCCAACAGTTCCATGTTTGGCAATTTATATTAAGAAAATTTGTATTAGAATGTAAAGACTATAAACCTGTGTGTACGGATGTTCATCAAATTGCTACTAACATGGTCTCAAAAAATGCAGTTCTCAGCTGGATGCTGGTGGTTCATGCCTGCAATTCTAGCTATTCAGGAGGCAGAGATCATGAGGATGGCCAGCCCAGACAAATAGTTCACGAGACCCTATCTCAATAAACCCTTCACAAAAACAGGGCTGGTAGAGTGGCTCAAGGTGTAGGTCTTGAGTTCAAGCCCCAGTAGCGGAAAAATAAAAAGCAATTCTTTTGTTTCATTTTAACTTATCGACTTCCCTCCCAAGCTCCTAAATACTGGTTAGTGGGAAATAACTTAAGCAAATATCACTCTAACAAAATCTTAGTGTAACCTGATAAATTAAACAGTCATTGAACACATTGTTTGATAAGAATGGTAGTCTCCCTGGGCACTGTGTACATGTCTGTAATCCCAGCACTTGGGTGGCTGAGGCAGGAGGATTGCAAATTCCAGACCAATGGGAATATCAAGACCTTGTCTCAAACCAACCAACCAACAAACACCAAAATGACATTTAGGGTTATTGGACAAACGGTGCACACTTTATACTTTGCTATGGGAGGGAGTAAGTGACCACATCACCTCAGCTAGCAAATGTTCACAGGAATGTCTCTTGTCCACCTGGTCTTGTTCCTTGTTAGTTTCCAATGCAGCCCATCTTCTTGGTTTGAGCAATGGTCTCAGTAGCTTCTAAGTGGCAACAGTACCTTAAACCTCTGTTGGGTCTACCTAGCTTCCAGCCTAACTGACCACTCCTTAGCCTTTTAAAAAAGTTTTCAGCTTTATTGAGGTATAGAAACAAATAAAAATTATGTATATATATTAAAGAGTGCAATGTGATGAATGATATATATTGTGAGATGATTTTCATGATCAAGTAGGTTAACACATCCAGGGCTGGTGGAGGGGCTCAAGTGGTAGAGCACCCGCCAGCAAGTGTGAGGCCCTGAGTTCAAACCCCAGTACTGCCAAAAAAAAAAAAAACTTAAATGACATCTCATACTATGTTAAAAAATCAGTACGTTTGGGAAATGCTGCCTATTTTATCTCTTGTGGAGGTTTATATTAGCCTATCAAAGGTAGATTGAAATGAGATACAGCAAGGCATTAATAGATTTACTTGTAGGTGCTAGGATAATGAATATTTTTATGAATATTTTTTCTTTTTTCTGTATTTTCTGAAATATCACAATAAATATTACTTTTATAATGAAAACAGTACCGAGACTATTCACATTTTTCAATGGCATCTTTTGAAGGAAAAATGAAGGCAAAGATAAGTTAAGGTGGAAAACAGTTTAATTTTAACCTCATTTGAAGCAAACAGTACCTTCTCCAGCTCTGGGAATCTGACAAGCTAACTGCTGCACTTGCTCTATTGAGTCTAGTTCTTCAACGGACTGGTTCACCTATGAGAATGCTGAGAAAGGAAGAAAAAAGCATGAAGACTGAACTAAGTTTGTGTTCTTATACACTGTCCTGGTCCACTCAGTGTTAGTATGCAATTCCATCAGCCGTTCCAACGTTGGATAAGAAGTAGTGGTAGAGTATGGTCAGATAAATTTTCTTCTTTTGTTTTTAATGTATCTTTTTAAAATGTACTAATGAAACAATAGAGTTTGTTATAAAAAGATCAGAAAGTACAGATAGACAAAATGAAAATAAATAATAATAACAATAATTAAAACAATCCATTCACTATCTCAAGGTCTAAAATGTTGATTAGATTCTGAGAGGCATATCCCCTATATGTTTAGTTTTAATTACAATTTGGATTAAACTGTATATTCTCCATTATAATGTCTTTTCCACTCAACTACATGTCAAAATATGCTTCCACACAATTATCCTTCTACACCAGTATTTTGGTGTCTAGTACCCATAATATGAATACACCATGCTCTATCTAGCCAGCTCCAAACAGATGGGTATTTATGTTGTCTCCATTTTTCATCACAAAGCACACTAAATTACTTGTCATGTTTTTTTCTTTGCTTGTTAGCACTGGTGAGTTCTTCCGATGGTCACCTCTGCTTCCAGAGTGCTGGGAGATGACCTAAGCCTTCATCACAGCTGCAGCTGATAGCAAATAGGTGAGTATAGAAGGAGGCACAGAGAGGCTGTTTACATTCCTCACTGTGAAATGTGTTCATTAAAATCAATTAATTAAAAATCTGCTATATACCCAGTGCTAAGTGCCCTTTATGACATTATACTAAAGTCTTCTTTTATTTCTGCAGCATTCAAAACACATAAGCACTCTTTTCTGTTGGATTATTTCGGTTGTCTTCATCAAAGAAATCAATTAAGTGCCTCTTACATCTGTAATTTTTCCTCTAATCTTACTTTCACTAAACTCTTTATATCTCTATGTAATACTGCTTGCTTTTAAATACTGTTTTCTCATCTTCTTTATATGTGTACCAATGTCTCTCCTCCTTTGTGCTTCCTCATTTCTGTGATGGTTTGTTTTTTTTGCCTTTCACATTTTTCTTGGGAAGAAGAAAGAAGATTGGTGAACATACAATCAGTTTCTGTCAGTTTTCATGTCTGTTTCTTCGTATCTGTTTTACTTTTCCTTTCATACAAGACTCCTACTTGAGAAAGAACTTGCTTGCCTAGCTGTTCAGAGCGCTGTCATTAAGGATCCTCTTTCAGGGTTTGCCTCAGTTGCAGAGGGTTGCTAATGTTCAATAACTGATCAAAGTGGGGTTACAGAGGTACACTTCTTTAGGCTAACATGGGACCAATCTGATGGGGTCAACCAAGGCTTTCTGGTTTCTTCAAGGTAGTTCAACTTCTTCCTTCTTCCGCCTGCCTTCCACAGGCATTGATATCCAATAATACCCTGAACACCCAACCTCTGTCTCCCTATCTGCTTCAAGAACAATTTGACTTATGGCACACCCTCTACCCAAGGCTAAAATCCCTTTCATCACTGTGTCCATGTCAAAGTCCAGAGTATCTAGATGATGCTTGGTTCTCTCAAGTCTGGGAGTGGCTCTGCTTAATTCAGTGACCTATGAACTAAAACAAGTAATCTGCCCCTGATCTCCACACCCCACAATGATGATGGAACAGAAGAGGATCGCTACCATGAACATGCTCTTTGGAAAGAGGAAGAATGGACACACACAGCAGTCATTGCTCTGTAGGAATCCTAGGATCCTGCTGGGCAGACTTTGATTAGGCCCAAATTCTGCTCTGTAGGAGGAGCTCCCTGGCCCATTGATCACCATCTGGGAACATTATTCAGTTCACCTGAAGCAAGAGTTGGTGACCATGCTTTTGTTTAGGAGCCTTCAAAAGTGGTAATCTCATGGACGGTTGAAGGTCTGGATCCTGTTTACAACTGATAGCTCATTTAATTCTAGCCCGTGGTTTCTTTGGCAATAAGTTTCTCTCAAAAGCTTAGCTGACTTCTAATCAGTAAATTTAGAAGCAATTTGGTCTTTTAAATCATGCAGGACCCCACATTCCTGCTATCTATTCCCATCCACTGTTCTTGCAAAGTGGCCATCATCTCTTCTAATACCCTTAGTCACTTTGACAGTCCCCCCACTCACACCCTGGACTCTGTCACCTACCATAGCACTGATCTACCAATCTGTAATTATTTATCTTATTTCTCTGTCTTTCCACCAAGGAAGACAGAGATACAGGTAAGTATCATTGCTTGGTAAACACTGATTGTGAATTAGCAAAATTTAGTTTAACTAGTTTTCCTCAAGAATCTCTTCAGCTTCAATTGATTTATGTAGATAAATATTTTCAGGCAGTTGAGAACACAGTTAATTATATATTTTCCACATGTAGTTCCTGAGCCAAAGGAAAGAAAAATTAGGAGCTAATGAAGTTAAGAAACGAAAAGTTCAGTTGCAAACACTGGCTATTGGTAATGGATGGGTAGGTTATAAACAAAAAGCATTTCTGTGCCCTGACTCCTCACATTTCTTCTCTCCTCCCCCTCCTCATCCCACAATAGCTTACGTGAGACAGCAGAGGGTCCCCATTAGTGCTATGGCGATAAGAAAAGCCAAAATGGCTGCTGGAGGCATGGAGCTCTTGATGAGATCCCACAAGTAGGCTCTGAAGTTGGTCATCCAAGATCCCTGGTTTCCTGCCTCTAAAATGATCAAGGAATCTACATTATTTTAAATGAATATCCTCAGATGGATATCAGTTTCCCTCCTCATAAGTCAAATAGGAAAAATAATCTCTGCCCCAGATATCTAAAGGGTTATTTTGAGTTTATGGGGTACTTTTGAAAGAGGAGTATGAACTGTTAAGAAAATCTTAACTGAAGTGTTGTTACCTAGAGTATGTCTGGGAGTTCCACAGAAGGCTGAGGGGACTTAATGTCCCGGGAGCAGAGAAGGTAGGTACCAGGGCAACTAGGAAAAAGAAGTTTGGGGAAAGTCTACTGATCAAAGTAAGACTCTGGAGATATTAGGTCTTTCCTTTAGGAAATGTGGGTGGGAGGAGAGGATAGTGTGATTTTACCCCAAGGAAAGTGGTAAGGAAAAACAAAGCTGTCTGCTGCATGTGGTTGAAAGGGTTCACACTCACTAGCACAACCCTTTCCAGAATTCCAGAATGGGTCTGAGCAGCAGGTGTATTTCTCCTCACCTGAGACATAAATTTTATGTCTTACAAAAATAGGAGCATTCATCCTAACAGCAAACATGCCCCTTGAGTGGGATTTCAATTCTGCTTCTTCTTGCATTCTTAAGGCTGATAAAGGTGAAGGTGGGGAAGCTACCGTCTCCAACAAGAAGCAAGTCAAAGAGCCCAGCAGAAATCCAATGCTCAACTGCTTTTGAGGTTCCATGGACTCTTATTCTGCCAAGGGGAGACTTCTTTGTCCTTACCTCTTTCCACAACAGTTTTGTCTGAAAAGTTCGAAAATGGTTGTTTAGGTCTTATTGCAAAAAAGCTTCTTGCCTTCACAAACACCAGGATAATTCCCTGATTTATATGGGTGAACCCTGATCATGGTGAGTGTCCAGAGCAAAGTGTATCCCCACCTCCAACAAAACAAAACAAAAAGAAACACCAAAACAAAACTTTACCATGTTCTATCAAGTCAGGTGCCTTAAAATGTTTTTGCCCAACTCAATTAGTAGAAATTCTTTCAGCTGTTCAGGCCAAATTGCATTGCATCATCTGTATTCTTTTTTCACTTCTACACTTCATCCATCAGAAAAATCCTGTCAGCCTTAATCTACAAAATGTATGCTGAATCCTGTCACTTCACACTACCTCCACTGCTATCCGCCATTATCTCTGTCCTTGCTTCCCTTCAACATTTTCTCCACTGAGCAAAGAGATCTTGCAAGTATTAGGTAACATCCTGCTGTTCTGTTGATCACTGACTCAGGCTTTTTCCTCTTGAATATGCTTGGCATGTTCTTACTTTGGGGACTTTTCACTTGCTAGTGCCTCATCAGAATCTAATATATTTCCTTATTTTATTTTATGTCTGTCCTGTGATGTAAGCTTCATGAGCCTACGCACAGATACAGCCTAGACTGACCTCAAAAACATAATCCTCAGCCTCACTGGTGCTGGAATAAAACAGGGATATGCGTGATGCCCAGCTGAGTACAGAGATTTTAGTCTATTCTGTTTGCTATTGAACAGTACTTAAGACATAGGATATTCAGTTGCTTAATAAATATTTTTGAATGAATGATGAATTTTCCCAGATAATGTTCATCACCCAAAAGTCATTGATTTTTTTCATTTTTCATTTCTACATCCAACTGAAAGAAGGTGGAAAAGCCATTCCTGTAGTGAGGCTTGTAACATGGTGCTTGACAAAGAAACATAACAAAAATCTGGTTAGTAGCCTTTGAGAAGGCTTTTGGTTGCCCTCAATAGAAGAGGTCGTCCTACCATTTCCCATTCAGGCTGCCTTAAACACTTTTAAGAAGTGTTGCCTGAAGTTGGTCTAGCTATCTTGTGATCATGAGGCAATGTCTTTGAGGAAAAGGCCAAGAAAATGATGTATACTCTGATTCTAACAATTTCAAGTCATTAAATTGATACCTGTTTTTTGCTGCCCGCTTGACTGCTTGTAACAAGAATAAGGGTTACAGATTAACCCCTGTTAGAGTCATTATATTAGAATAAATGGACACCTGACTCTCCTTACAGCACTAGGGTATGGGTTAAGCACTACAAAGCATTGCTTTATTAAGCACTGTTAAGTCCTGTTGAGATTCTTAGTTTTGTGTTGAGCTCTCTTTAAGTCTTTACTGTAAGCACCCTATGTTTTTTTCCGTGAATGAGCAAAATCACCTGGAGCAGGCCATTCAGGCTTTTAAATGACAGAGGTTAGACCCTCCCCTTATGTCTGGCAGCCTGGAATGGTGAACTGTCAATTGAGCACCCCCTTCTCCGGACACTTTACTGTCATTCTGAAAACACTCCAGGTTCAAGAACCACTGCAACTGAAGCCCTGAACCCCGTTCTGGCCTCTACTCAGAGACAACTGTTCTAGACAACCTGCACTGTCATTGGAAGGCAGCTGCTGCCACTCAAGATGGAAGGCGGAATATCTCCTTAATAACTTAGCAGGGAGCCAGTGATTGGTGGATGTCACACACATCTCCTGGCTATGTAATCAGGCTGCTCAGCCCACTTTTCTCTCTTTTCTTATTGTTGCGCTGGGTGGGGTTCATTGTGGCATTTACACAAGTTCTTATGCATCAAATATATCATCCTGGAATTCCCCCTCCCCCCGCTGTCCTTTATTCTCCCCTCCCCCACAGTCCACTTTTCAGGTCAGGAGGGAGATACCTTCCTGTACACCTCCTTGGTGTTGCAACATCAGGCCCAATAAAGGTTTCTCCCGAATGTTCTATTCTTGCCTACTTGTGATTTTTGTCGTAAGGAGAGTGGGCCGAGGTAACACAAAAGGAGCAGCAGAGGCAGAGGGGCTGTGGCAGTGGCGGTAGCAGTGGATAGGCCCTGGGAGCTGCCTGGCCTTGAAGGCTGAGAGGGTCAACGCCCACAGCTATGAAGAGCAAGGGTCCTGACTCCAAGGCCTAGGAGCCCTAGCACTAGCTGGTGCTGAGGCTGCCCACTACCCCTGTTGCTAGGCTACTGCTTAGAGCCGAGAATTTCTCTAGCTGCCAAGTGCCAGGCTGCTGGCCATCAGAACCCAGAGCATTAAGCCTCTAACCTGAGCACCTAGAGCTGTAAGGCCCTGGCTTCAAAGGCTTGGATCTATATATTTCTAGTTCTCAGGGCCACACCCGTCTGAGTCTCTCAGGCTAGCCCATACATCTCTGACACTTAAGGTCCTAGGACTACGAACACTAGAAGAGGTACTGGTTGCCTACTCATAATTTCCATCTGTGTAGAGCAAAAGGACCCGCCAGCTCATTGGGAACAATATTTTGGGCTTATTATTACTTAAGACATTTATAACTGATACATTCATTTAATGTTTGATAGAGCTTAAAGAGGCCATAGCTGGTAGGAAGCTACTTACCTGAAAATTAACTGAGCACCAGGGTATCCAAAGAACTCACAGAGTTGGACATGAGTGATGGTGAGTCTTCAGATGAAGTCTGCCAGAGTACTCTCCTTAGGTCTTTGAAGTTCCAGATAGAATCCCATCACTATGGCATCATCAACCACATTTAACCTTCACCCAGGCTTTTTTGTTTAATAGTTAAGCACACAGACATCTTTTTCTGTCTATGCATACACATTTGTATTGATACTAACACCCACTCCTACAGTAGTTGTACCCTCTTAGGTTTGAAGAATTCCAAGATATTTTATTTGCTACATGGTATTTGCTGCACTTACAATAGTGTGTATATGGAACTTTAATAGATACCCTGGCATTTCTTTAACACATCTAAAAGAGATTGAAATAATGATGAAACAATTAGCTCTTCCTTTGACTACACTGAACTGAGAGCCCTTTGCCACTATGCAAAAAGATAAATGAGGCAGGGGTATTGCTCAGTGGTAGATTGCTTGGATTTTATGTGTGAGACTCTGGGTTTGATCCTCAGCACTGCAAAGCATAATTCTATATGGATCAGAGACTAAACAAAAATAAAACCATACATATGTGAATATATGTATACTGAAGTACTTAGAAAAGTATTGTGTGCTTAAAATGTTTTTTCTAAGTCATCACAAATTATACATCTAAATGCTTCAATGGTGGAATATTTAATATTCTAAAGTAAAGACCTTTAAATTACTATTACACATTATGATTACTGCAAGTCTAATGTATTTACACAAAGAGAGAACCTAAAAAGAGGGATATTACAGAAATCACCTGTACGTAATAATTGGATGATTCATTGTGAGTATCTGCGTTTTCCCCCCTTCTTTTGGGTAATGCAATCTTCCATTGTACCCTCCCCTTGCTGTAAGATGAGGACTATGTGATCCATCTTGCTGAATTCCTGTGAAATAGCACACAATATTATCGATCAAGAACAACAGAATAAGAAGTTTGTCTTTTTAAAAACATGAAAATGTTTTTATTTTAAAATATCAAGAATAGCTGACTGCCTGTGGCTCACATCTATAATTCTAACTACTTGAGAGGCTGAGATCAGGAGGATAGAGGTGATGCCTGGTGGAGTGGCTCAAGCAGTAAGAGCGCCTGCCTAACAAGCAGCAAGTGTGAGGCCCTGAGTTCAAACCCCAGTGCTGCCAAAAAAAAAAAAAAAAAAAGGAGCATGGAGGTTCAAGGCTAGCCAAGCAAACAGTCACAAGTCACCATCTCTAAAATAACCACAGTATGAAGGAAGGAGGGATAAAGAAGAATGACAGAGAGGGTGAATTCAACTATGATATATTCAAATATGATATATTGTAAGAACTTTTGTAAACCCCAGTACAACAACAATAAAAAAGAAAAAATAATAAAACACATTTTATGTACAGGAAAAAAGATAACCAGAGCAAAAAAGACTGGAGGTGTGACTCAAGGTAAAGCACCTGTTTTGTAAGTGTGAAGTCCTGAGTTCAAACTCCAGTCCCACCAAAAATTAAAAAAAAAAAAATCAAGCATATACTGAGTATAAAATCGATGAAGAACTTTCTGTAGGACAAAAATATGTTAAAACATACAATAGAAGTTGTGTTTTTTTTTTGGGTAGAATGCAAACTTTGTATCAATTAAGCTTTGAATTTCTAAAATGCAAAATACCAAAGCTTTTCCACAACAAATAAAAATCATGAATGTGACCTCCCCGCCAAAATTCAAGACAAGATTTAACAATAAATCCAGAATGAGTGACCAAAATTTTAAATTATCAGTAATAGCTCAATTCAATGGTTCTGTCAGTAAACTTCAATTTGAAACAAAAAAGACTTTTAATCACCAGTAAATTTAAGAGCAACACTTATTCATATCATCTAATTTGAAAAGTATAACCCATGGCAAATAAAAAAGTTACAAACCAAGGGACCAAAACAGGCAATCAGCATTTGCAGGAATCAATAGATGTAAATCAGTAGCATATCCTGTACATCATATGTAGAGAAAAGAAAACTATAATTAAAGCAAGGTAATTTTTATTAGCTATATAATCTAAAAAATATGAGGAAAATTTGGACTATAAGAATTACCACCAAAATACACATTTCTTGGCGACAATGAGCAAAGTTTCTATTTATGTAAAATGTGTTTTTCCACACAGTGAAACTAAGAAAAAAATATAAACATATCAAATGGGAAATCTTTTTCCTCAAATAATCTTAAATACCCTTAAGTGCTCCAATAACACAAGTCTTGGGAAATATAAATTTTCTTCTCAGACTTGAAATATTTCTTGTCACCAGATTTTTCCAAAGAATTGTTTAAACCACCATAATGTTCTTAAATTGTATTTCAAACTTGTATTTCTAACTGCTTTTGTTTTTTGAGTGAAAACTGTGAAATGTTCAAGCAAGTCACAGTTCACTTCAAAGCAGAAGAAATGATTGATGTTGCTTTTCTTTTTCAAAATCATAGTATTAAAATACTATGTCTTATGGCATTCTGTGGAAAGTGTCCTTTCTTTATTTTCTTCTGAAACATCTTCATCAGTGTCCTTTCCTTTTCCAAGGTTTTCAAAGGTTGACAAAATTCTGGCACTGATTTTTTTTTTTTGAAAAACCCTAATAATCCTGAAAGTAAAGTTGCTAAAGCAAAAACTGTATGGTCCCCAAACTGGAAATCCAAGGTCTTCAATAAAAGCTGTGACAAGTAATTCTATCATTCACTCTCCTTCCAGCGACTCTGTCCAATTCTAATCCATGATGCACACATTACTCCACCACCATGGGTCCAGGGAGCTCATCAGAGGAATCATGAGATACTCGCAGACACTCACTGTGCCAACTGCTCCAAAACAGGATGTATTTTGTAGTAAAATATGAGTGGGTATTTTATAATCTTTTTTATAATCTTTGGATAAGAAAATCTACCTTAAACATGTCATAAAACCCAAAGCCATAAATGATAAATTTATGACATAAAATTGTAAAACTTTAATGCAGAAAAGTACTGTAAAAAACTAAATGATCAATGATAAATTAAGTAATAAATTTCACAATATATACAACAGACATCACATTAAAATTGCTAGCATATACAGAACACTCATACATTAATTTTTTAAATTATTCTTTATGGGGAACTGGCAAAAATTACAAATCAAATCAGAGTTCTAGCAGAAAACTGAGTCACTAGGAAATATATAAAATAAGGAATTTATTATAATAAAGGGATCTGACCTTATGGAATTGTGAGAATTGTTTTAACAGTCTGCAGGAGATTGTGCTTCTGTGTCTGATGCTGGGGCCTAAAGTCCTCAGAGCAAATAGTAAGGGCAGATGAAGTGAAGTTGGAGAAAGAAAGTACACACTGGAAGTCCGTAAGGACAATTGGAGCCCAATGAGATGGACTAAAGCCTGCTTCAATCCCATAGTACCTCCAAGCTTCCAACTTTGATGCTAGAGTAATCTGCATGAGAAGTTAGCCTACTTTCCTTTCAGCAGGAGCTGGAGGACCTGCAAACTTGGTCACTGCCCTCTGCCCACCAGGTAAGTCAACAGATAGTGAGAATGCAGGGAAGCTGAAAATCAGCATTTTGTGCTTAGTATGACTCTCCAAGTGTAAAGACAATTTGATTGCCTATACAAGTCATCTATCACCGTATGCAAAGTTATCCCCAAACTTAGCAGCTGTAAATAAAAGACATTTGGCTGGTGCCAGTGGCTCATGTCTGTAATCCTAGCTACTCGGGAGGCAGAGATCAGGAGAACTGTGGTTCAAAGCTGGCCCAGGAAAATAGTTCTCAAGACCCTATCTTGAGAAATCCTTCACAAAAAGAGCTGATAGAGTGGCTCAAGATGTAGGCCCTGAGTTCAAGCCCCAGTAGTGTAAAAAAAAAAGACATTTATTATCTTATAGTTTGTGTTGGTCAGGTATTCAGGTCAACTTAGCTGAGTGATTCTGGCCTCATGTTTGCTTTAATGTTCTAATATCACTGTGTCAAAAATTTTAATAGCGTATCTTTGACCTTGTGTTTTTTAGTAAGTTTGATGGGACAATGGAGCATACAAATGAATACAGTAAATAAATGCTATAAATAGGTTCTCTTCCATTCTTTGACACTATTTGCACATGGTTTTTGTAATGTCCATGAGCAGAGGAGTTCAGTAAGATTCAAAGGGAGAGTTATGTAACAGTTTTATATCTGTGGCAGCACTAAGATGCTACTTTCTATTTGAACCAAAAAGAAGGTAATTGTATTCCAAGAAACACAAGTAACTAAAGACTCTTGGGCTGGAGTCATGGCTCAAGTGGTAGAATGCCTAGCAAGGGCAAGAACCTGAGTTCAAACCGTACTACCACCAATAAATAAGTACCCTTTTCATTTACTATCTTATTTGTGTTATTTCCCTGTATTAGCTGACCACTTATCCTAAAAGTGATGATACAGAGGGAAAGAAAAAGAGTAGATGAATAGTGTTTGTTTTTCCTTTAGCTTTTTCTTCACATCAGTAAGCCAAAGGTAGTAAAGAAAAATTAACAATTTATTATCATGAATTTTCCTGTTCATATTTATATTGTGCAGTTCCACTTTTAAATGTCTCCCATTTTAAGGAGGGGATGTCAGAAATGGGCATGTCTCAGCTGGGTCTCTCTGTCAGTGCTGCAATCATCTCGAGAGACTGTCTCATGTCTTCACTGGCTATTATCTGCAGACATCAGTTTCCTGCCACCTGGGCTTCTCCACTGAGCAGATCACCACATGACATTGGCTTCCCTCAGGGCAAGGGCTCCATGTGTGACAGAGCAACGGAGTGAGCAAAAATGAAGTCAGAGTCTTTTTATAACCTAATCTCAGAAGGAATATACCATCAGTTTTGTCACATTCTATCAATTAGAGATGAGTTACCAGGTCTATGTCAACCTATCAGGAAAGAAATGGCAAAAGAATATGAATACCAGAAGTCAGGAATCATTAAGATAATCTCAAAGGTTGCCCGCCACACTAGATTTTAACAGAATGACTCCACATTATAAAAGTTTCTTCAATGCACATATTAATCAGTGGATTTAATGAAATTGCTTCAAGCTTGATTATTGGGTATTTTAAATTTGGGTTGCCTAGAAGCAGATTCTGAAATGGGAATTCCAGTACACATAATTTATCAGAGGAATGCATTTAGGAGAAACCAGTAAGAAAGTGAGGGAAGGGGAAAAGAAGGAGCTACACAAAATCGTAGTTTCTGATGGAATGCAGCTCTAGCTTGATTTCATAGGAAATAACTGGAGCATAACTTTGTACCTTAGAGCCTGACTTCCTTGAGATAAAGGATTCAGGCTTTACACCCTGGCCCCAGTTGATACTTGGCCATGATTTGCCAGGAGTCGGGACCAGGCTCAGTGACCCTTTGGTACCTCTGAGTCATGCTGCATATCTCTCAGTTCATAGATCCTTACCCTACTGTTTCTAGAGAATCAAACTTCAGGCGTCTGGTAGTGTTGCTATGTGAAGATGATAGAGGATTGTAGGATAAAAATATTTTGCAAATTGTGTAAGTAGACAGTTTCTCAAGTATTTCCTTAGTTTCTGTAGTTTAGCATCTACCTTCACCTTGATTCCAGAATTACACAAAACCACCAATTCCTCTTTTTTGTTTTTTGAGGATTCTGTAGTGTAAATTTGGTTTTTTCTTTGCTTCCTTAATTGATAGCTTAAGATTCAGCTTTCTAGGGTTAAGTCAGTTGCCTCTTTTTTTTCTTTCTTCTTCCTTCCTTCCTTCCTTCTTTCTTTCCTTTGTAGCACTGGGACTTGAAATCATGATCTACACTTTGAGTCACACCACCAGCCCTTTTTTGTGAAGGTTTTTTTTTTTGAGATAGGGTCTGGCAAACTATTTGCCTGGGCTGGTTTTGAACTATGATCCTCCTGATGTCTACCTCCTGAGTAGCTAGGATTACAGGTGTGAGCTTCCTTCCCTCCTTCCTCCTTTCTTTTTTCTTCCTTTCCTTTCCTTTGCTTTTCCTCCCACATTTTTGTGCGGTGCCAGGACCTCACACATGGTAGGCTAGTAGTCTACCACTGAAGCTACATTCCCAGCCTCTGTTTTCTAAAATTTGGTTTAAAAAATGTATAGTTATTTTGTTGGCATTTCAGAAGAGAGTGAAGGTTAAGGCTTTCATTCAAATTTAGTATTTTCAGTTGGAAGTTATTAGGCAATTTCAGTGATATGAGGGTGCTGTGAGAGCATCAGGGCTCATGAGAAGAGGTGAGGAAAGCACCCCCTCCAGCTTATATTCAAGTGATGGTTAAACTGAGATTTAAAAGATGAATAGGAATTAGTCAAGTTGGCAAAAGGGCAGGGAGAAAGAAGACACTGATTTAGAAGGAACAGTGTTATGAAAGACATGAATTAAGAGAGAGTGAGCACACAGGTGACCATCACATGACTGTGTGTTTGAACTTACAGAAATAAAAAAGTAGGATGGAACAAAAATCTCAATCTTGGTTAGCAGTATGGGCAAGGTCATAACCCACAATGTTGTATATTAGATATGTAGAGTTCTACAGCTCCATTATCCCTAGAATTTAACATTGGCCCCTGTTTTGTTTTTTCTTTAATTCTACATTGCACTGTAACTTTATGCCTGTTGAATAGCAACTTCTTGTTTCTCAATGTCTCTATAGGCTCCATTTCTTATATCTTTTATTTCACCTCTCATAAATTATATCCCTGTTTATTCTGAGTTCAATTTAACCTGGTTTTCCAACTCTCTAACTTGTTTTTTAAAAGTGTCCATTCTGCTATTCAGTGCCTCTTTTTAAAATACATTTTCATTTAAAAATACAATTCTTGGGGCTGGTGGAGTGCCTCAAGTGGTAGAGCACCTGCCTTGTAGGCATGAGGCCCTGAGTTCAAACCCCGTTACTGCTCCCCCAAAATAAATACAATAAAAACACAATTTTCAAAGGCATTGGTTTAAGTATCAACATTTTATTTAAATCATTACTGAACAAACTAGCAGGAAGACAAAAGAGCTGGTTCCAAGAGCATTTGAGAAACAGATAGATGTACAGTCAACCTGCAAAGAATGTCACAATGAGAGTGATTAAAAATTTTGCAGGATATAAAACCATATCATGTTTGGAGTTAGCACCCCTACCAGGCTATAAAACAAAAATAACTTACTGATTTCTGTAAGGTAACCTTACATTTGCACTTTCACCAGTTGTGGATTATACTGTGCCAGCTATGTAACAATCCCCAAAGACATCAGGATCAAGCAACCATTCTTGGCCACCACAAATTTCAAGAGTATATTACCATTTTATTTCAAGGTTCCCAATAATTCTACACCCCTAACCTACTTTAACCTATTTGTGTGGGTTAGAATCAAGACCAAATGGCATATTTTCTACAACCTTCTGAGATTAAATTCATTTAATCAAATAGACTTTAATGTAGTAATTCTTATAATATCTTCATTTTGTATATTGTCAAAACTGACTTAGCTTTTGACTTCAAGGCTGTGTTGATATGATTCCCAAACATGTTTTTTTCCATGCTTGATCACAGTAACAAGCAAGTGAGAGTCATGAGAGTCTTATTTTAAGTGTATGAAGCTTAATCTGAAATGCTTACATCATGACTACCTTCTGCCAACTTTCAATACTTGTTTTTCTACAACAGAGGAAGTGGTAGCTCTGTGAGAGACCTAAATACTCAAGAAATGCAGGATTAATAATCTGGGAAGGTTCAGGGCAGTGTCTGCTAGAACTGTGCAGTTTAAATACATTGAAATGCTGGTGCCGTGGACAGTGTGGGGCATTATATAACCTGGAAGCCTGAGAGGGATCCTGACCTTGAGTTAGGGAACATCCTAGAGCTGAGGAGGGAGGAGAGGGGAATGCCAGGGCCTGCAGAGGCCACTCAGTACACCTGCTGGGCCTCACAGCCCAGAACCTCCAGCCTCAGGGCAATCTGGTTTTCCCAGCTCTGGGGGTGAATTCTAAGGTAGCGAGTGAGTAGTGGTGGGTCCAGAGAGTTCACCATGGGTGTGAAGGAGTCTTGATTTCCCTGAAAAATCTGAAAGAGAAAAGATAGCATTTATTAATAATCTGACAGGAAAATTTATAATGTTTATACCTCACCCCTGCTAAAACAGCTCAAGTCCATCTGTGTCCCGCTCTGTCAGTCACTCATGCATAGCTCTGCTTCCAACATGGTCCTCACCCTCCTTTACATCCATCACAATACCCATCACAAAGCACAGGTGCTTTTCTTATTTCCACCTGCTTCCAGGACTTTGAGATTGAGCCCTGGGAGATGACTAGATGACTCTGTTCCATACATGTGGGCCAGGGAAAGTGGGTGTGGTGTCTATAATTAAGATTTGTCCTGCTTATTGTAGGCATGTGCAACTAATGCATGCTAACAAAAATGTTTTAAAAGATAGATATACCCTGCTTCCCTGTTATGGAGACCTTTGATCTAGTTATGCCTTATATCTGAAATTTTATCACCTACTTTCCCAAATTTCAGTGAAACTAAGTATTTTGCTCTAGGTCACCAACAGCATCTATATGTCAGGCCATCTTGAGGTAAGAAGTAGAACTCAGCCAGCTGATTCTGCAGTTAATGCATTTTCCATTGCAAGATGGGTATTCAGTAAGCATTTAATATATGGTAGTTACTGTTATTAGTCAGATAAGCTGTTTTCACTCTTATTTTGGTGGTACTGGGGTGTTGAACTCAGGGCTTTGCACTTGCTAGGCAAGTGATCTACCACTTGAACCATGCCCCAGCCCTATTTCCATAGTATTGTTACAATGACAACAAAAACAACACAGCAAAGTGTGCAGTTTGATGGGAGGGGTTGGAGAAGGGAGAAGAAAGAAGGAAGAGAGTCCAAGCCTCAAGGATCTTGACACCTGAGACTTTGGAGGTAAGTCTACATGTGAGCTAGTGGTATTCTTGGAGAAATCAAAGTGGAGTATTCAAACAGTGTAATTCAAGGCAGCTCTGAAACCGTATGGGGTGTTCTGGTGTGTGCATATTCCATGGTTATCCTACGTCAGAGAATCCAGCCAAATGATGAGAATAAGCAAGTGCCAGCAAGAGAAACCAAAACAGCATGCACAGGTGCGCATAATAATCCATGCTCTTAGCCAGGACAGACAGAAGCAATGTCAGCCACAACGTCTTCCCATGTAGTAGTTTGTGTGGAAGAGGGCAGTTGGAAGTGGGCCACAGCCATGGTCATGGTCACGGGAAAGAAGTGGTTAAACAGCTACAAAAGGAAGGGCTCTGTCTGTTTCCTGGGGCTATTGAGGTGACATTTCCCGGCATTCATCCTGCCATCTGTATCTCTGCAAAGTGTGGTGTCAATTTCACTGCAGATTCCAAGTGGGAAGGGACTTTTCCTGGCAAGTTACGGGTGGAATAACACTGATTCTACAAAGAAGTTAGCTATCAGTACAAAAGAAGCCTAAGCCGTCTTCTTTCACTATACCTCTGCCCCTAGATTCCCACCCCTAACTATTTACTGGAGTCACTTATAGGGAGTATTTTGAAACTAAAGAGGATTCGGCTAGCTCCTTCTCCAGAGATGCTGATTTAATTGGTCTGCTTCCATCTTGGACCACGAATGATGTGGCCTGAGCCCAAGTCTCTGATCTCATCTCCTACTGCTTTCCCCTATTTCACTGAGTTGTAGATACATTGGTCTTTTTTTCCCAGACAGGGCCAACTCTTTTTCTTAACATGAAATCCTTTGTATATTTGATTCCCTCTGCTTGGAAGTCTCTTATCTCTTCTGTTTCCTCTTCTTTATCCATTGTTTTTCATCCTTTGTGTCTCATTTAAATGCCACTGTCTTTAGAAAGCTCTTCCTCATCTAAGATAGGACTCCTGTTTATTCTACATTTCAAGTTCTTGCTTGTTCCATTTATGTGTACATAATGAGTCTCTGTGTATTTACAGACACTTGTTGAGTATTCCCTCTGCCTTCTCCCTCCAAACATTATCTCTATAAGGGCTTGGTCATTGTTGTGTCTTTGGTACACAGCGTATACAGCATAATGTATACATGGCAAATACACAACATTTGTTGAAGTGAAGTTCACAGGTTTGATAAAGCTTTTGAGAAACAATGTTACTGTTCTAAGATTCCTGTTTTTTTTTTTTTTTTTTTTTTTTGGCAGTACTGGCATTTGAACGTAGGGACTCACGCTTGTGAGGCGGGCACTCTACACTGAGCCATACTGCCTGCCCAAACTGTGATGGACATCTTTTTTTGGTGTGTGGGGGGGGCAGTAATGGGGTTTGAACTCATGGCTTTGTACTTGCTAGGCAAGGTGCTCTACCACTTGAAGTGAAGCTTCCAGACCCATTTTCTAAGATTTTTTCAAAAAGGTTATTGATATATTTGGATGCTCGTGCATCTTTTGTTACACTTAAGCTTTATTAGTCCCCCTTAAGCTTTTATTTTGAAAATTATCAGCCTAGAGAAATTGGAAGGTTAATACAATGAACATGCTTAAATCTTTTGCTCTAGATTTACCAATTGTTAACATATTGAGATATTCTCTCTTTCTCTCTCTCTTCCTCTCTCTCTCTGTCTCACACACACATACACACATACTTTTTTTTTCTAAACTATTTGGAAAAATTGTAAACTTCATGGCATTTTATTCCTAAATACTTCAGCAAAATTTTCCAGTTATTATAATGGTGTCCTATATACAGTTTCTCCAATCCAGCATCTAATACAAAATCACACATTGCATCTACTTGTCATATCTCTTTAAGTCTCCTTAAGTCTAAAAATCTGAAGTAGACCTCTAGTCTCTGGTCTTCTTTTGTCTTTCATGACATTGACACTTTAAAAAGCCCAGGATGACTGTGCTGTAGAATGTCCCACACTCTAAATTTGAAAGAATGTTTTCTCATTATTAGATTTTGGTTAAGCATTTTTAGTAAATAGAAGATGTGTCCTCACTAGATTGCATTAGAGGACACACGGTGCTAGTGTATCCCATTGTTGATGATCCATAGTTTGATCATTTTGTTAACATGGTTTCTAGTCAATCTCTCTATTATAAAGGTAACTGTTTCACTTTCTGAAAAATCTATGGGGTAAACTTTGAAACCACATGAATGTTCTGTTCCCTAACAAGCTCTCATCCAATAGTTTTAGCATCCATTAAATTTCCTTACAGTATTCAATAGTATATCAAAATGGCTAAAAATTCAATTTCCAATTTTGTCATTTCTTCTACATTTATTAGCTGGAATAATTCGGTGAAGAAAAATTCTCACTTCCTTTAAGGTCATTGCTACTATAGTGTCAATATTTCTAGGCCTTCTTAGATGATAGCATTAGGAAAATTTTTTTAAAAAAATTCTTGAGTTCTTATTAACATTTCTAGTACAATGCCGAAATTTCCTGTACTACTTTGTATTAATTTTCTATGGCTGTCATAACAAATTACAGCCGAAAAACACATTTATTCTCTCAAAGTTTTAGAGGTTCAAAGTCTGGAGCCTGAAGCAGAAGCACAAGAGGCTGAGTCAAACATACAGTCACATTTAAACCTTCTGTAATGTCCACTTACATACTATTGGTCAAAATGAGTCATGTTCATACCCAAAGTCAACGAGGTTTTTCAAGAGTGACACAGCAATATAATCTATCTCATATGCCTTTTTCTGTTCATTTAGAAATCCCTTACATTTTCTTCTTCCAGCAATAAAAGGTGATTTTCTATAGGCAAAGGTGAGAGGTTTGGGCAGTTTACTAGAATTCTTAATCCAGGAGTACCCTCTACTGTTGAGAAAGTGAAGTGCAATTTATTTAATAGATGGAACCAGCAGGGCATGGTTGTTCACTTCTGTAACCCCCACATTCAGGAGATAGAAGCAGGATGATTATGAGTTTGAGATCAGTACAGGCTACATAGCAAGACCCTGTTTCAGAAAAAAAAAACGGACCAGAAGAGGTTTGTGTGTTTTGCAAGAGATGAATTTTTGTTTTCATAGGTCACTTAATTTCCAGCATTTCTTTCATTCATCACTCTGGCCCCCTACACTTTCAATCCCTTTCCTTTCAGTTTCCCAGAAGCTAATAGGGGCCCCACACTAACTTTTCCTCTTTTTTCAGTCTCTCTGGGCACTTCCACAGTGAGCTTGGAAGCCAGGTCTACGAGCTTTGCGAATTTATTTCCTACGTACAAATGGAAACAGTATTCTTTGTCTTCTAATTATTCAGTAGGTGAATTATGGGTGTTTTCATTCGCAATTTTAAATTGGGGGGTCAGGGTGATGACTTGTGGAGAGATTGAGGCAGCTGTAATTTTCTGGCAGGAATATGCAATTCAGTACTCAGAAATTTTTTTTGGCACTGGGGCTTGAACTCACAATACTTGGGATTTTTCAATGTTATTTTAACTGTTTCCCAAGTATTTGTTTTTTGGCATATAGAAATGCAATTTTATATTTGTTTAGTTTTCAGTAGTTTGAAAAATTATTTTATTAATTCTAAAAACATACATAGATTCTTTTGGATTTTCTGTGTATGCCATCACACCTTCTACATATAATGAGTTTCTTTTCTCATTCATAATACGTTTCTTTTCTTTACTTTATTGCAATGATTGCAACTTCCAATATAGATTTTAAGGATGATAATGAATTCTGTTACATTCCTTCCATGAAAATGTGCATCTGTTTTGTTTCATTCTAAATTTGGGCTGGCCATTGACTCTTTGGGCCAATGGAGTAAGAAAGCCATAAGTGATGCTAGATTGGTTCTAGACCTGGCTGTTTGACAGGAACAAAAGCTTCCATGTTGGATTCTTGAATTCTAACTCTTTCTTTTTTGGTGGTACTGGAGTTTGAACTCAGGGCCTCATACTTGAGCCACTCCACCAGCCATTTTTTTTTGTGTGTGTGTGTGTGTATGTGTTAGGTATTTTTGAGATAGGGTCTCACAAACTATTTGCCCTGGCTGGCTTTTAACCATGATCCTCCTGATCCTGCTGATCCTGCCTCCTGAGTAGCTAGGATTACAGGCGTGAGCCACCAGTGCCCAGCTGGATTCTCACTCTTAGGTAAGAAGACAGACAATTCTAAAACCACCATACTGTGAGAAGTCCTTACTGTGGTAAGGCTCTGAAGAATAAGATACTATATGGCTCAAATGGTCAAGGAAAAAGACACTAAATATGTGAGTGAAAAAGCCACAGAGACAAACCAATGAGTGTCCAAGAATTCTTAGTAATTTTTAATTGGCCATAACAAAGTCTCCAATTTTTGTTAAAAACTATATTGAATGCGCTAAGCAATGCAGTAAGGTAAGAAAAAGAAAGAAAATGTGTAGGAAGGTCCCGCTGGGCCTTTCCTAAATTTCTGACCCACAGAATTATGAGCAAATTTGGGGTAGGTTGTTATGTAGCCATACAATAGGTAACTGGTACAATGGGGATTCTTGTTTTAGTCTCAATCTCGGGAAAAATCTTTGTGTGTTTTGTCATAAAACATGATCTTTCTGTAAATGTTTTATTTGCTTTTTCACATTAAATATTTCCCCTTCTAGTCTTACTTGACTAATTTTTTTCATTAAGAGCAGATGTTGAATTTTATGAAATGTTTTTTCCCATTTATTGGTCCTGTAATCCTTCAGTCTGTTAATGTGATGAACGATAAAAATTTTCTAATTTTTTTGGTGGTACTGGGGTTTGAAGTCAGGGTCTTGTACTTGCTAGGTAGGTACTCTACCAGTTGAACCATGCTGCCAGCCCTAAATTTTATAATGCTTAAGTTAACCTTGCATTCCTAGAATAAGTACAACTTGGACCAATATTGATAATATTTTCATCATAATCTATATTTGTGTAAGTCAGCTTTCTGTTACTATAATAAATACCCTGCATAATAAGTTTATAACGATGAGAAAATTCATAATAAAGAAGGGTTTATTTTGGCTCACAGTTTTAGAGGTTTCAGTCCATGGTCAGTTGGCCCTGTCACTTTTGGGCCCATGGTGAGGCAGCATGTCATGGTGAGAGCATATGGTAGAGGAAGCCCATTCATTTCATGATCAAGAACAAAAGAGAGACAGAAAGAGAGGAAGGGGCAGGGTCCCACTATCTACTTTAAGAGCATGTACCCAATGACCTAACTTCTTTCCACTGGGTCTCAACTCTTAAAGGTACCATCACTTTCCAGTAGCACCAAGCTGGGGATAAAGCCCTCAAATACATGGGCCTTTAGGGGACATCCAACATTCAATATCCAAACTAAAGCATTTCAACTTTTCCTCCTTACAAGTTGATTATTTCAAGTATTTTGTCACAGTGACAGAAGACTAACTAATGCAATGTTCAGAAATAAAATAGGTTTATTATTTTCCTCTTAATAGTGTCCTTACTGGGTTTTATGCTATCATTATAAGAGTTGAGCAATATATCATCTTTTTTTTCTTTTCTGGGAGAATATTACTGAAGTTCATTTTATTTTTCTTTTGAAATTTTGTTAAAATATTAGTATAGCCATCTGTATCTAGAATATTTGTGGTAAGATGTTTGAATACCAATTCAGTTCCTCTGGAGTTTCAAGGTTTTCTACTTTATTTTGTTTTTGTTCTTTTCTTCTTCCTTCCCTCCTTCCATTTTTTTGACAAGGTCTTGCTATATAACCCAGGCTGGCCTTGAACTTCCAATCTTCCTGCTCCAGGCTTCTAAATGCTGGAATTATAGATGTATACCACCATGCCCAGCCCTATTACTTTTTTGTTTGACAGTACTGGGGCTAGAACTCAGGACCTCATGCTTGCTAAGCCACTGCTATACCACCTGGGGCACATACTCCCCAACCTTTCTGCATATATTTTGTTTTTGAGATAGGGTCTCAGCTAACTGTTTGGGCTGGCCTCCAACTTGTGTTCCTACTTCCTCTGCCTCCTCAGTAGCTGAGATTACAGGTGTGAACCACCACACCTAGCTCCTATTGCTTCTTGACTAAATTATATTTAGTACAAATTGATCTACTTTCCAAAGTTACTGCTAGAAGATTAATAAATGCCCTCTTATTTTTGTGGTATCTTTATTGGTGTCCCTCCTTAAATTTCTGATACTATTTGTACTTTCTTTTAAAAACTCTTGATCCATCTTGCCAGAAGTTTATCAGTTTTGTAGGAACCAACTTTTGGTTTTGTTTGTAATCTTTTTTCTTTTTTGTTTATCTTTATTATACATTTCTTTTTAACATCATTAATTTTAAATATTTTTTCCTTGATTCTGCTTTATTTTGCTATTGTCCTAGCTTAGTGCATTAATTTTCAGCTTTTCTTCCTTTCTAGTATATGTATTTACTAAGAAGTCAGCTGCCAGGTGAATTGGGGTGCCCTTGTGTGTTGTTTCTTTTCTCTTAAAGCCCTGAGAATCTTATCTTTATCTCTCATATTTGAGAGATTGGTTATAAGATGTCTTTGTGTGGACTTGATTGAGTTTAATCTGACTGATGACCTCTGACCTTCCTGTACTTGGATATTTGTATTCTTCTTGAGACTTGGGAAGTTTTCTGCTATTATTTCTATGATTAAGCCTTTGGCATTATCAAGTAGCTTTTAAACTGCAACAATCTATTTGTTCTTTTAAGACTGCCCCAAAGTTCTTGTAAGCTTTCTTGATTTCTTATTCTTTTCACTTTCTCCAACTATTTATTTCAAATAGTCTGTCTTCAAGTTCATAAATTCTTCTGCTTTATCTATTCAGATATAGATGCCTTCCATGGCACTTTTAATTTTGCTGAGTGTATTTTTCAGCCTAAGAATTTCTGTTTAATTTTTTAATTGCTCCTGCCTTTTTGCAAAATTATTAGTGTATTGAATCATTTGTGTTTTTTCAAGCTTATTGAGTTCCCTTAAATCAGATATTCATAATTCTCTGAGAGTTCTCCCATACTGTATATTGTCAATTTCTGGCACCTTATTTTGAGTACTGTGTGAGGTCATGACTTTTTGAAAGCTCTTGGAATGCAGTGTCATCTGGGCACTGGAGAATCAGGTATTTATTATAGTCTTCCTAATCTAGCTTTGTTTGTGCCTGTCTTTCCAGAAATTCTAAGCAGGCTGCTTATTTTCTGAGCCTACGGTCACTTCCACGGTTTCAGCTCTGGCTGATACCTAAACCCAAGGTTTGCCATGATCTGCTGTTGATGTGTGTCACTATTTCACCACAAGAGGGGAATCCAAGCCCAGGTTTGTCTCAAATCCATAGCTGGTGTGTTATAATGAACCAGGGGAGTACCTAGAAAGAGTAGTGTACTCCACAAAGCCTCTCTTTGGAGTTAGGGTGGGCCCAGATGCTTTGTCTATAGTCACTGGCCTGTGGTCAGGCACTGTGAAGTTTTTCCTGGTGCTGAGCAGAATCACTGCGACTGGACCAGCCCCAGGCTCCTATGCTACCAATGCCATCAAACTATGTCACCCCCTGACCTCACAGCCTCCCATGATCAGCACAGCACCGAGGAAGGACCAAGGCCACTGGTGCTATAGGATACTTACAGATAAAGTAGACTCGATTTCTTGAGTCTACTGCAACCAGCCACATGTGATGCAAGCTGGAATAGAAGTCTGATAGAACTGGAACCGCATGCCTTCCCTTGGCACTGGAGCTGTTCCAGAAGCTCTGTCTAACAGGCATGCCTAGGGATAGGAGCCTTTAGAACCTCCCAGTGCTACGTTTCACCAGCCTGTCACTAAGTTCTAGGGTGAAGTCCTGTGCTTGGTACCTTGTCTCCAGTGAATGGGGTCTTGCTTTACACTATGCTGCCCACGGTTGGGGTGCTATTGGTGAAAGTAGTCCCTTGGCTACCCAGGTTGACACTAAGTGGGGTCACACCTGAATCTCATAGTTACCAGTACTTTCATAGTCTCAAGGGCTGTCTTTGCCTACATCACTGCCATAGTAAAACTTGAGTCCATTCCACCAGTGTGCAGGTCCCTGCCTGATACCGGAGCCAGTCTAGAAGCTCCATTTGTGAGCTCCGGCTTGCATATAGGATCTTCAGTTATTACATTGTACTGGGTCTCACTACAGTAAGCCTGCCACTAAGCTTCAAGGCAAAGTACTGTACCAGATTTTATGCCCTGTGCCGCACTCCTCTCTGCTACCTGAGTTTGGGGAAAGGGTGGTAGAAGGATGGTGGAGGCAGTCTCTTTGCTGCCTGGCTAACAGTTCTAGTTGCTTGGAACATGGGTATGAACCTGGTGGTAGGGACTGTGGGGCTCTGACCAGCAGTGAATTTTACTGTGGCAGGCGTGGTACTGGATTTCAAGTCTACGGCCTGAACTTAAATTCCTCTTCTTCCCAAAGTGGAGACATCTCTCTCCCTAAGCTGCACTGCTTGAAGTTGAAGGAGGGGTGACACAGGCAACTCCTTTCTTCCTGCCTGCCTTCTTCAATGTCTCTTGTTTTTGTAATAGCAAAAGCAGGTACTATGGTCTCTCACTTGGTTTCTTTAGGTCTGGTAAAGTTAATTTGGTGTGTTGAAAGGGAGATGATTGGTGGAGTATCTTACTCAGCCACCATTTTGCTCTGCCTTCTGACAATATGTGTGTTCTTCTAAGTATTGCTTTAGCTGTTTCCCCCATTTTGATGTTATCATTCAGTTCAAAATATTTCCTAATTTTTTATTTCTTCTCTGACTTATGAATTATTAAAATGAGTTTTCATTTCTAACATAGGAAGATTTTAACATCTCTTTCTTATTCTTTGTACTATAATTGTATTGTGGTTAGAAAAGATATTTGATATTATATTATCTGAAGTTTGAAACTGCTTTGTTTACAACTTATTTATAGTGTAAAATGGAAAACTTTAAAAATATTTCCTTTGTGCTTACAAAGGATATGCAACTCTGCAATTCCAAGGTACAACCTGCTAACTATATCCACAAAACCAAGTTTATAAATTGTGTTCTTAAGTGCTATTTCTAAACCTTCTGTGTGTTTGTTCTGTTAATTTAGAGAGAGATGTTAAAAAGCTACCAGTCGAGGGCTGGCGGAGTGGCTCAAATGGTAGAGTACCTGCCTAGCAAGTGTGAGGCCCTGAGTTCAAACCTCAGTACTGCCAAAAAAAAAAATCTATCAGTCTACATTGTGCATTTGTCTACTTTCCTTTAAATATTTTGAGGCTATGTAAAAGGTAATATAAAATTTAAATCATTGCATTTTACCAGAGAATTCTTGTTATTATGAGGTCATATTCTTCTAATAATATTATCTGATATCAACAAAACTATAACAGATATCTTTTAGATAATATTTGCATAATTTCTCTTTTAGTTTTCACTTGCTACTTTTCTATACCTAATGTTTTAGACATGTCTTTTGTAAAAGGCACAAAATTTGTTTTTGCTTTTTGTTCAGTTTGACAATCTTTGTCTTTTATCTATAATATTTGGCTCACTCATATTATATTATTACTGTTATATGTGGATTTAAATCTGCCATCTTAACTTGGTATTTTCTGCTTCTTTATTTTCTTGCTTTCATTTAGATTTATTGAGAATATTTCCTCCTTTTATATTTTTTCCTACCATTTTGGGAGTCCTACATGCTATTTTATATTCTGTTACTCACTGGTTATCCTACAAATTGTATCGTGCATTAAATTATCAAGGTTTAATATTAATGAACACTTTTACCTCATAGACAATACAATAATTTTATAATTCTTGATTCTTTTTACCCCCATTATGGCTTTATGCAGTTGTTTTCATATGTTGTAAATAAACCTTTCATCTTTATCAGTTAGTTATCTGTAACAGTAACATAAAACTGACTAACCATGATTAATTCTCATTGAAAAATATTTTTAAAATACCACAGATATGAACTATTGTTTTTCCCATTGCTCATGGGATATTTAGACTTTGTGTCATGCCTATAATGAGTATAATTTGTTGAATTATCTTCACAAGAATGAAGAGCACCTGGACTGCTAAAGTTAAAAGTAAAAAAGGCCTGGGAATCTACATTGCTAGAGAGGGTACATGTATCATTAAGTATTTGGCAAATAACACTGATTCTTTAGCCTTCTGATTTTCACCATCATTCTGAATGAGGTCAGCATCCTTGAGAATCAATTCTGTCCTTTTCTTGGGATTTTGCTTCTTTGCTTAGAGTCACTGTGTTCTCTTGTAATGCCCTTCACAGCATCCTGTTGGGTAGGTACTCAGCAAATTATACCTTAATGTTTGGTCACATATCAACCTAATTATATCTCTAAATGTCAAGATCTATAAGAGGTTTTGTGTCTGTCTTATGAGAATATCATACCTTTACTTTGCCATTCTGAGAAAGGAGAGTCCAGTGATGGCCATCTTGACTACTGGAAATGAGGAACTCCTTCACAAACATGCTGGTAAGGAGAGATTTTACTCCCTGGGTGATTATCCCTGTGACTTTCATTGTCTTACGGAAGTCCACTTGCAGCCATTCTTTTGGATTATTCACCTAAGGAAGACAGTATTGAACTAACATCCTGTTGGTTACCATTTGCTCTCAGAAATCCCCCAAACCATTCTTAACTATACCATAGTACTTATTGCTCTGTAGTTTAACGGTTGCCAATCTCCCTTATTTGACTAAAAAACGTGAGGACCAAAATTTTTCATAACTCATCCTTATACCCTCAGGGTCATCCACTTGAGATAAGAGCTATATATAGGCTAACTAGAGTATAAAAGTTTGGCTATTTTATTTAAACTAATCCCCTAGGGAACAAGACAGTTAATTTTATTCACTCCCCTTAAAAAGTTACTCAGTCATTGAAAATCATAAACTGGCTGTTGTGATTGTTTGACACATATTAACCTGGTACTGGATGCGGAGATTCTTCTTCCAGGAGGTTCAATTAAGGAGCATTGAATGCCATGCGAAATCATATGGCACATCCAAAAGCCCGTGGGAGTGTCTGACCATAGTTAGCCTTCCTAAGATGCTCTTCTTAGGAATGGGAGTCAACGGAAATACCGATGAAGAAACAAGGGCTTCTCATATTTTTCCAACCCCTACTCCCTGCTCTGAATCAATAAAGTTGTAGATATGTTGTCTCCTACCTGAGGTCGCCAGGCATTAGCCCTCCCCTGGAGGTGAAGTCGGGCTTGGAAAGGAAACCAAGTTGCAAACATATTGGTGAAGTAGGATGAGGCAGTAATCTGTGCATCTGATATTACTCTGCTTTCCATTCCCAATGGTATGCTGCAACCTCAAAGAAATGAAAGGAAAATATTATCACAAGGACAGTCTGCAGCCTAAATTCCACTGGGCTGCCTCCAACACTCTAGGTCTACTATCATGATAATTTTTCAGTCATTAGTTAATGACTTTTGCACAAATTCTGTTATTGTTAATGTGCTGCTGTTTTTTGGTCAGTTCTGCTTGACTTTGATTTTCCTTATTAATAGAGGTATAGGAGATGGCTGGCTCTGGGAAATCCCATTGTAAGGACAACAAATTTCTGCTTTTGTTTTTTCGGGACTGTATTGGTTCTGTGTCCTGAGATAGAGAATCCCTCCTCCCAGTCTCAAGAAAATTAGGACAGTTAGTCACACTATTCATGGTTGGGAAAGGAAAGGATATGGGATGACTTGGCACTTACTATTTAAATCACAGCCTATCAACTCCATTCGAAGAGTACTGCGGATGCTAGAATGAGTTGGGTGCAAACGGATGTACTGAGCAATAATTGGAGGATTAAAAATATTGTGCTTTATCCCAGATGAATCCACATTGCCAAAGAAGACCTGTTAGGAGGGATTAGCACAAATACATGGAAGGTGAATAAGAAGCGAAAAGCAAGGCCTCCTACATGCATCTTCCTTCTAATTTTACCTTGTGCATTTTTAAACAGTATCAAACACCCTATTATGGTTAGGAATGAGACAAGGGTGTCCACTCTCTCCACTCTTAT
Organism: Castor canadensis; assembly: GCF_047511655.1. Taxonomy (NCBI): domain Eukaryota; kingdom Metazoa; phylum Chordata; class Mammalia; order Rodentia; family Castoridae; genus Castor; species Castor canadensis. The sequence goes on along the minus strand of NC_133405.1, from coordinate 703,720 downwards.
TCAATATAGCACTGGGATTCCTGCCAGAGTAATAAGACAGAAGAAAGAAATAAAAGGTACTAAAATGGGGAAGGAAGAAGTCAAATTAATTATTCATATTTGCAGATGATATGGTCTTAAACCAAAAAGACCCTAAAAACTCCACCAAAAAACTCTTAGATCTCATAAACACATTTAACAAAGTAGCAGGATACAAAATCAATGTACAAAAATCAGTATCTTTTCTATACACCAACACTGAGCAGATTGTGAAAGAAATCAGGACAACAATACCATTCACAATAGCCTCAAAAAAAATACCTAGGAATAAACTTAACAAAGGAAGTGAAAAGACCTCTACAATGAAAACTATAAACCATTCAAGAAAGAAATGGAAGAAGACTACAGAAGATGGAAAGATCTCCCATGCTCATGGATTGGTAGAATCAATATTGTGAAAATGGCTATACTACCAAAAGCAGTTCAATGAAATCCCTATCAATTTTTTCACAGAAATAGAAAAATTAATTCTAAAGTTCAGATAGAAGCACAAAAGACCTCAAATAGCCAAAGTGATCCTGAGCAAAAAGAGAATGCTGGAGGTATCACAGTACCTGACATCAAACTATACTACAGAACCATAGCAATAAAAACAGCATGGTGCGGGCACAAAAAAAAATGGACATGAAGATGAATGGAACAGAATACCCTGACACAAACCCATGTAGCTGCAGCCATTTGATTTTTGACAAAGGAATCCCAAACATGCATTGGAGAAGAGACAGCCTCTTCAACAAATAATGCTGAGAAAACTGGATATCCACCTGTAGAAGACTGAAACCAGATCTCAGTCTCTTACCTTGTGCTAGTAGTGATTGAAAATGGATCAATATTCTTGATGTAATATCCAAAACTGTGAAACTACTGCAGGAAAGAATAGGGAAAACACTGGGACATATAGGTCTGGGTAATAACTTCCTGAATAGAGCTCTAATAGTTCAGTAACAAAACATTGACAAATGGGACTGCATCAAACTAAAAAGTTTTGTATGGCAAAAAGGAACAGTCACCAGACTGGAGAGAGTCTATGGAATGGGAGAAAATCTTTGCCACCTATATATCTGACAACAGATTAATAACCACAATATATAGGGAGCTCAAAAAACTAATCTCCCCCCAAATCAGCAACCCAGTGAATAAATGGACAAATGAATTAAGCAGACAATTCTCAAATGAAGATGTACAAATGGTCAATAAATACACAAATAAATGCTCAACATTCCAGGCCATAAAGGAAATGTAAATCAAAATAATATTGGGATTTCACCTCACCCAGTCAGAATGACTATCAGCAATAACAGCAAATGCTGGCGAGGATGCAAGCAAAAAGGAACACTTCTACACTGTTGGTGGGAATGTAGGGATACCACTATGGAAAAGCAGTATGGAAGTTCTTCAAAAACTAGAAATAAACCTACCATACATTCAGCAATACCACTCCTAGGCATATATCTGAAAGAATGTAAGTCAGGTTACAATATAGACACTTTCATACCCATGTTTATTGCAGCACTATTCACTATAGCCAAGCTAGAAAAAGAGATCACATGCCCTACAACTGATGAACAGATTAAGAAAATGTGGTATATATATCACATTTAATGGAGTATTATTAATAATACTAATATTGAGTAATAGTGGAGTATTAATTAAAATAGAGTATCAATCAGTCACATATAGTGGGAGCGTTTTGGGAGAGTAGGGGGAGGCGGGAGAGGAAAAGACAATGCTAGAGAGTGAATAATACCAAAAGAGGTCGCATCTCTGTGTGGAGATGGCATAACAAAACAGACTGAAAGCTGTTAAATAACAGGGGCTGGGGGAATGGGAAAGAGACAGTAATAGAGGGGGGGTTAATGTGATTAAAGTACCACGTATGCATGTGTGAAATACCACAGGGAAACCCCTATGAACAAATAATAAACACTTAACAACGAAGGACGGGAACGTGAAACAGGTGTCCTGTTTGCTGGTGGGTGCTAATGGGAGGGGGGAGGGTGAGCGGAGAGGGCCAATATGGACTTCACATATCTGTATGGAAATAGAACAAGGAAAGGTGTTGAAATTGCTTTAAGAATGTAGGAGGGATGAATCTAACCAACGTACATTGCAAGCAGATATGGAAATGTCACAATGAAACCCCCTGCCCAACTAATGCATAGGAATAAAAATAAATTGTAGAGACTAATGAGAGGTTATTGGGGGCACTGCCTATTGGAAGAGATTACAGTAGTTCTCATGGGATTCCTGAGTTAGTTTTCACAAGACTGAGTTATTATAAAAAGAGTGAGGCTGGTCCCTAAACCATTCTCTGGCTTTCTGTATTGCTATGTAGTCTCTCCCTGTCACACATAGTTCTATTATTGTTATGCTATCCATCATCTAACTTTCACTAGAGCTAAGCAGAAGCCAATGGTATGCAACTGAACCTCCAGAACTCTATGCTCAATGAATCTCTTTTATTTATAAAGTACCCAGCCTCAGGTATTTTACAATAGAACAGAAAATGGACTAGTACATAGGTCCACCAACTGTGGACTCTGAAGCAGCCCTATGACTCAGCACTAGTCCTATACTATCATGGTCTGAGAACAGTTCTGCCTCCCCAGGAAAATGGTAGGAGCCATGCCAGTCCATGGCACCAGAAACAGACCCCTCCCACCAAGTGGACTGGAATTGAATAGGAGCCAGAAACTGCCCTGTGACCTAATTCCAGTTCTGCTCTATCATGTTCAGGAGGAAATCCTGCCTACATATGACATGGTGCGAGTCATGTTCACTTTTGTCTCCAAAACAGGACTGCTGACCTCAGATGAACTGGAGACCCCAAAGCATTCCTATGATCCAGCCCCAGGCCTGCTCTAGCCTGGTCCAGAGGCAGTTTTGCTCACCCAGAGACCTACCAGAAGCCACTCATCCACACCCCTAACAGGTCCACTGTCTGAGGATCCTACTGCAGACCTATAGGAGATCCTATAAATGCACAGACACCAATTCAAGGCTACATGGATCACAAAGAATCTAGCAAACATCATACCAGCAAAGGAAACTAATAAAGCTCCAGTAACCAATTCTAAACAAATGGAACCCAATGGACCGATAAAGAATTCAAAATAACTATTTAAAGAAGTTCAATGAGTTACAAGAGAACATGGGCACTAACAAAATCAGGAAAACAATGCATGAAGAAAATGAGAAGTTTAATAAAGAAAAAAGACACTTTTCAAAGAACCAAACAGAAATTCTAGAGCTGAAGAGAACAATGACTGAATTGAAAAATTCAGTAGAGACCTTCAATAGCTGACTCAATCATGTAGAAGAAAGAACAACTAAATGCAGGTTATTTGAAATTATCCACTTCTTAGGGGAACAAAAAGAAATGAATGAGAAACAATGAAGAAAGCATATGGGACTTACGAACACCATTAAGTAAACAGTCTAAACATTATAGTAGTCTTAGAAGGAGAGAAAAGAGACAAAGGAAGCTTATTTAAAGAAATAATGGCCAAGAACTCCCCAAATATAGGAAGGGAAATGGACATCTCAACTCATGAAACTCAAAGGTCTACAAATATGTTGAATTCAAAGAGGTCTAGGCTAATACATATAATTAAATAATTATCAAAATTCAAAGACAAAAAGAATTTTGAAAATGAGTGAAAAATGACTTGTCACAATCAAGGGAGCCTTCGTAAGACTAAAGAAGCAAAAACTTTGCAGGCCAAGAGAGAGTGAGATGACATATTCAAAGAACTGAAAGATAAAAAAGTAATTCCAACCAAGAATACTTTATCTTGAAAAACTGTCCTTTGAGAATGAAGAAGAAAATAAGATGTGGTGGCTCACACCTGTAATCCCAGCATTCAGGAGGTAGATGCAGAAGTATCACTAGTTCAAGTCCAGCGTGGGCAATATAACAAGACCCTGTTTCAAATAAATTAAAACAAAACAATAAAAAGAATGAAGAAGAGATAAAGACTTTCCCAATCAAACACTGAGTGAACTGCTACTACTAGATCTGCCTCGCAAGAAATAAGAGTTGTTTCAGTTGAAATAACAAGACACTAAAGAAAAACACAATCCCTAATTGACACAGATGCAAAAATCCTCAATAAAATATTAGAGTAAATAAAATTTAAAAATGCACTCAAAGAATTATGCGCCATGAACAGGTAGAATTAATCCCTAGATGCAAGGATGGTTTGACATACACAAATCATTAATGTGATACAACACATTCATATAATAAAAGATAAAACCATATGATCATCTCAAGAGATGCAGAAAAAGTATTTGACAAAAGTTAACACCTATTTGTAATAAAAACTCTCACGGCGATAGGCACAGAAAGAGCTTAACTTCAATGCAATAATGACCATATAGAAAAAGCATAAAAATCAAAATCACTGGGGAAAAACTGAAAACTTTCCCTCTACAAGGCAAGGACGCGGACTCTTACTACTTTCACTGACTACAGTATTGATGTTCTAGACAAGAAAGAGAAATAAAAGACCAGTAAAACTAGCTCTTTTTGAAGATGACATGATCATCTGCATAAAACTCAAACACTCAACAAAAACTTGTTAAAAAAAATACAGTTCAATAAAGCTGCATGATACAAAATCAATCTACAAAAATACAAATGACCTATCCCAAAAGGATATTGGGAAATCAATCCATTTACCATAGCAACAAAAGAATAACTAAAGTTATAGATAACTTAACCAAAGAAGTAGACTTGTATACTAAAAGTTATAAAACATTTTTAAGGAAATTAAAAATTACAAGGGTAAAAAAAGACATCCCATATTCATATATTGAAAGACTTATTGTTGTTAGTCTCCACACTAACCAAAGTGACCTATAGATTCATTGAAACCCCATCAAAATCCCAATGGCATTCTTTATGGAAGTAGAAAAAAATTCCTGAAGTTCATATGAAATCATAAAAGACCCTGTAAAGTCAAAGCAATGTTGAGCTAAAACAAGACTGGATGTATTGCACTTCTTGATTTCAATATATACTGTCAGCCTATAATAATCAAAACAGTATGGTATCGGTATGAAAACAGACACAATAACCAATGGAGCAGAATAGAGATCACAGGAATAAATCCATGCATTTACTGTCAACAGATTTTGCTTTTGACAAGGATGCCTGAATACACAACAAGGAAAGGATAGTTTCTTTAATAAATATATTTAAAAAACTGAATGTCTACATGCAGAAAACTGAAATTGTGCTATCTCATACCATATATGAAAATCAACAGATTAAATACTTAAAAATAAAATTGGAAACTCTTAAAGCTTCTAGAAGTAAACATAGGACAAAAGCTTCTTGACATTGTTATGGGAAATGAGTTTTTGGATATCATACCAGAAGCACAGGCAACAGAAGCAAAAATAGATAAATGGGATGACATCAAACTGAGCTTTTGCACATCAAATAAACAATCAGCATAATTAAAAAGCAACCTATACAACAGGAGAAAATATTTGCAAACCAAATATTTTATAATGGTTTTGCTATAGTGTGAGTGTCTCTTCTAAAACACATGTTCAAATTTCATTGCTGTTGTAACAGTGTTGAGAGGTGAGACCTTTCAGAGGTGATTAGATCGTGAGGATGCCACCTTTATGAATAAATTAATAATGTCATCACAGGTGTGAGTTAGTTATTACAGGAGTGCACTTCTGATGGAATGATGCATTCTTGCTCCCTTACACCTCTTCTTGCTCTCTCTCTCTCTCTCTCTCTCTCTACCTCTTTCTGTCTCTTACTCTCTCCCTCACTTCCTTCCTCCCTCCCTTTTTTTGTGTTTCTCCCCTCCTCCTCCCTTCAAATGCACGCACTCACACTCAAGTTGTCTCACCATATGATATCTTCCACAATGTTATGCCCTCACCAGATACAGTCCCTTGGCCTTGAACTTCCCATCCTCCCAAACTGTGAGAAATAAATGTTTTCTTTATAAATTATCCATTCTCTGGTAGTCTGTTCCAGCAATAGAAAATGGACTAAGATAGGATATCTAAACTATATAAAGAACTTAAACAATTCGACATATATATGTATATATGTATGTTGAATATATATAATTTGATTAAAAATTGTCAAAAGACCTGAACAGGTATTTCTTTTGGTTGTTGTTGGCAGTACTGGGGTTTGAACTCAGGGCCTCTACCACTTAAGCCACTCCACCAGCCCCTGAAAAGGTATTTCTAAAAAGAACACATACAAAAGGCCAACAGAGAAATAAAAGGGTGCTCAACGTCTCTAGCCATTCAGGAAATGCAAATCACAACCACAAGGAGATATTTTCTTCTGCCTGTGAGAAGAGCTATTATCAAAGAGACAGAAGATAAGTATTGGTGAGAATTTGGAGAAAGTGCTACCTTTGTACACTGTTAATGGGGATGTAAATTGGTCAAGACATGGAAAACAGTGTGGAGCATCCAAAAAAAATCTACCATATGATCCAGTAATCCTAATTCTGAGTATATATGCAAACAAAATGTTTGTAATCTCATGTTCATTGGAGCATTACTTACCATAGCCAAGATATGGTGTGTTTAATGAGATGCATGTTAGTGTCCAACATGTGGGGTTTAAGACCTGACATGCCTAGATTCAGGAAAAAACTATATGCTGTATTCAAGACAAAGGGAACAGTTTGAAAAATATGCTAGTAATGTGAATTCAGAAGGCCTAGATTTAAACCAGGCATATAACATAAGAAAAGTAAAATAATATTTTTCATGGAACACCTAGGATTGTGTACATACTTATATAATCTAAAATAGGAATGAACCTAAGAAAGTTGTATGAGCACACATCAGAGTTACAATATTATGGGGGAATTTTAAAAAAATGTTCTGCCATGTAACAATTATTTTTTAAATTCCAACATGCTTATATATTTACATAAAAGAATGATGTGATTTCTGATATGACTTCTTTAGAAAGAATGCATTTTGAGTTAAGAGAACGAATAACACATGCAAATAATAGGTATTTATTTTTATTTAATTATCCTATATTAATTGTGCAAAGGAGTTTTATTGTGATTATTTCCATACACACATAAAATGTACTTTGATCAAATTCACCCCTCTCACTCCTTATCTTCCTTCCCTCCTTAATTTTAATGAGTTTCATTATTTAGTACATGCACATGAACAATTTTGATCATATTCACCCTCACTTCACTCTCTCCTTTCACCCTCTCCCTCCCACTAAGCCCCACCCCAAACGGTTTCCCTGTTTTACACTAATGTCATTCTTTTTGTCTTTTTAGGTCTAGATTCCACATATGATAGAGAGCATTCGTATTTGTCACTATGGCTTCTTTTGTTTAACACGATGACTTCCAGTTGCATACATTTTCCTACCAGTGACATAATTTCATAACTGCGACAGGACAGAGGTGGTTGCCAAGCCACCACTGATGGATGAGGGGGAAAGTAGAAGTCAGAAACAGCATGGAACAGAGGAGCAGGAGCAGGCTCTTCCGGCGGCGACAGGACTGGGGGTGGCCCGTGGGTGGGAGTGGAGGAGTACAGAGGGCGCCCCTCTTGGCTCCGACTGAGTCGGAGCCTGCCTGCCTGACTGCCTGGTCAAATCTCCAGAATGATGACATGGCTGAGACCATGACCACCTCTAAAGGCGACCGGACTGGGGACAGAGAGTGGACAGACGGTGGGGCGTGGGCGCCAACGGGGCCAACGGGAAGGCGAAAGCGTGGGGGTGCGGGGATGGAAACGATCCAGAAAAATGCAAACGGGGGGAGGGGTCATGCGGGGTCACGAGTCCAGTTTTGGTCACATTCGGATGGAGATTCGATGAGGCGCCCTTTGCAACGGAGACTGGCCAGCGATAACCCAGCAACAGCTGGCGCCTGGCCGGGCCACGCGGGGCCAGGACCCCGGATTTGCTTAGGGGCCAAGCCGGGTCCCGCCCCACAAAACTGTCATTTGCACACGTGGCGGGGCGGCCGGCCCGGGTCCTCCATTCGCTGAGGGGGCCGACGTCAGGCCAGGCCCCACCCCACCCCACCCCCCTGATTTGCATACGCGCCTCCGAGCCTGACCGGGTTCCGCCTCAGGCCCCGCTCTTTGCACAGCACCACAGCAACGGTGTGGGGCGGGGCCGCCCGGAGCGGCGCGCGCTCCGGCGGGCTGTGCTAGACGCGGGGCACGTCGCGGCCAGATCCGTCGGCTGCGTCAGCACGTCCGGAAGTGCGGGAGCGGCCGACATGGCGGCGTCCGCGTCCGGCTTGGGCGGCGGCGGCGGCGCCGGCGGCTTGGGCGGCGGGGGCCCCGGGCCCGAGGCCGGGGACTTCCTGGCCCGGTACCGGTTGGTGTCGAACAAGCTCAAGAAGCGGTTCCTGCGGAAACCGAACGTGGCGGAGGCCGGCGAGCAGTTCGGGCAGCTGGGCCGCGAGCTCCGTGCCCAGGAGTGCCTCCCTTACGCGGCGTGGTGCCAGCTGGCCGTGGCGCGCTGCCAGCAGGCGCTCTTCCACGGGCCCGGGGAGGCGCTGGCCCTCACCGAGGCCGCGCGCCTCTTTCTGCGGCAGGAGTGCGACACTCGCCAGCGCTTGGTCTGCCCCGCCGCCTACGGCGAGCCCCTGCAGGCGGCCGCCAGCGCCCTGAGCGCCGCCGTGCGCCTGCACCTCGAGCTGGGCCAGCCGGCCGCCGCCGCCGCCCTGTGCCTGGAGCTGGCCGCCGCCCTGCGCGATCTGGGCCAGCCGGCCGCCGCCGCCGGCCACTTCCAGCGCGCCGCGCAGCTGCACCTGCCCCTGCTGCCCCTGGCCGCGCTGCAGGCGCTCGGCGACGCCGCCTCCTGCCAGCTACTGGCGCGCGACTACAACGGCGCCCTGGCGGTCTTCACGCGCATGCAGCGCCTGGCGCGCGACCACGGCAGCCACCCAGTGCCGCCGCAGCCGCCCCCGCCCCCGCCGCCCCCGCCGCCCCCGCGGCCCGGGCCCCAGCACGCACCCGGCGCGGCCTCCACCCTGCCCGCTGCACCGCCCGCTGCCAACACCGGCTCTGCCGCGCCCTCTCCTGCAACGCTGGGCGCCTTCTCAGACGTGCTGGCCCGGTGCGAGGTGTCCCGCGTGCTGCTGCTGCTGCTCCTGCAGCCGCCGCCCGCCAAGCTGCTGTCCGAGCACGCCCAGACCCTGGAGCGGTACTCCTGGGAGGCTTTTGACGGCCACGGGCAAGAGGGCAGCGGCCAGCTTCCCGAGGAGTTGTTTCTGCTACTGCAGTCCTTGGTCATGGCTACCCACGAAAAGGACACGGAAGCCGTCAAGTCCCTGCAGGTGGAGATGTGGCCACTGTTGACTGCTGAGCAGAACCACCTCCTTCACCTCGTTCTGCAGGAAACCATCTCCCCCTCGGGATACGGGGTCTGATAAATCACAGTGACCAGACAAACTTTTTGCCTGGTACCCAACCGCACACATCCATCCACCTTTGCCTTTGGGGAGAAATAAAAGGTCAGGTGATCCTGGTTCTGCATCCTCTGTTGCTCCCGTTTTCACCATGGTGTTTGTCTTTCTGTGTCTACCTAATTTCACTTAGCCTGATGCCATCCACGTGCATCCATGTTTCCGCAAATGACAAGGCATCATTCTTTCTGTTGCTGGATGGTGTTCTAGTGTATATATTTGATACGCAGTTTCTTTATTCATTCATCTGTCGATGGATACTTAGATTGGTTGTGTTGCTTGGATGTTGCAAATAGTGCTGCAGTGTACATGGGAGAACAGATAATCTCTTTTGACATACCGATTCTCCTTTCAACGTATGTATACCCGGTGGTGGTTTACATTAGCAACAATCGTTTAGAAAAGAGATGAAATGAAATAGTTGTGCCTCCAGCAGTTTGGGAATACGAGAATTTGGTCACACTCCCGCTTGAAACCTAAAACATTACCCTTGCGCTTTGTCAAATAAGGTAGGAGAAAAGTGTGAAAAGCAACAAATGACATAAAACATAGTTGTTACAGTCTCTCCCTCTGTATGAGTTCTGTTGACAAGTAAAACTGTCACGTTTTACTACCCATTCTGGATTTTTCCCTTCACAGGTTCAGTTGTCCTGAATTGTTTCTGACGAGGTGATCTAAACCTTCATTCTGTGTAGCATTGAGTTCTTGGTGGTCCCAGCCTTTACTTACTGGGTTGCTGCAAGTTTCCATTTTCCATAGTTACTGGACAAGAGAGTACCCAAATGGCATTGGAATGGATCTCCTGGATTCTGAACAGGTTCCTTCTGAAGAGTAACACAATTTCCACTTGACCATTAGGTTCCGTCTTCCCAGCTAATACTGTGAGCCACTGTCTGTCTGCCTTTTGCTTCAGTGGCAGGAGAAGGCCAATTCACTAGAACTTTTATTCCGTTCCCTGAGAGAAGCACTCCTCCCCCAAACCACTACCTCTACTCAACCCAGTGCAGTGGGGTTTCGGAAAGTAGCAAAAACGCCCCTAATTCACTGTTAGGTGAAATAGTGAGAAAGGCCAATCACTTGTTCGGTCCCGGGACTCATGCATCCTTGCTATCAGGGAGCTGTCTGTCATATGTTGACCACTGGTTTAAGGCATGCATCACATCCTGTAGCACAGCACTCCAGTTTCCCATGAGTCCTTTCTCCCAGTTGTCACCCTAGTCAAGCCTTTGTAGACCATTCCACCATTCTATAACGTCAGCTGCTAACTGGTGATGGAGCATGTGGTACAAATACTGAATTCCATGCTTTCTTAGACTGTTTCCTATTGTTAATAACACAATACCATAGCCCGGCATATAGTTCTAGTCCAAGGTCAAGGGGCTGCATCTGGTGATGGCCTTCTTGCTGCTGGAGTCCCAAGGTGGGACAGGGGAACACGAGCAACAGATAGGGGAGGCAAAATAGAGCTCACCAAACTAGCTTTCATAGGTGACCACTGTGAAGACAACGCTTACCCATTAACCGTGAGTTCATTCATTCATTCATTCATTCATTCATGAGAGCCAGGCCCTAATCACCTTTAAAGCTCCCACCTGGTCCCATCTCTTAACATATCATAATGCAGATTAAATTTCAACATGAGTTTCAGAGGGGACAAACCATAGCACACAGGCTTGAGTACACTGACTCGCTATAAAATATACCCCCTGGTTAGAACCAATGTCGTGTGTAATGCCATAGTGATGGGAAAAGTATTCTGTAGGTCACAAATGGTGGTTCTGCTGAAACACTGAAAGCAGGAGTGAAAAGTAGGCATTCCTGGGAGAACAAAACGATGTCCCGTTCACGGTGCAAAGTGTTCAGTATCACCTAACAGCCCTAGGTATTTGTTTCCCCTGCCCCGCAACCTCCACAGGGAATAGTTCCAAACTAGGGGCTTGGTTTTTGCCTCTGCTGTTGGCAAGTTAGGCAGGCAATGAGCATTAGGAATAACCTTCCCAGCCTTGGTGTACGCAAGTTGTCAAACCCATACATGACCTCCATCCCTGACACCACAATTACTTTGTTCATGAGTCCATTGTCGTGAGCACTGGGGTGGCTAGAAAAAGAGGATGACTGACATTCACAGAGCAAGTCATTTTGTCTACCTGGTTACTAAGAGGCCCTTCCGCCATAGATTGCCACCGTGAGAATTTGCATGGGATACAAATATCTCTACACGTGGTTCTCATTCTAAAAGCTACAAGCACATAACTCTTTCCCCAGACCTTCTTTTAGTCCTTTCCACGTCTCTGACCATCCAGCCAACATATTAACCACTGTTCGTGACTCAGTGTAGATCTGTTCCAGGCATCTCCTCTTCCACAAGAAGGGAACAGCCAAAAGCTGCTTATGTGAGAGAAAGTTGCTGCTACTCACGCTACGTAAGTCTAAGCAAGATGCATGACTTTGGATGGACCTCTGTGTTAGTCAGCTTTCCATCACTGTGACAAAATGCCTGAGAAAAATGACTAAAAGGGAGTAAAGGATTATTTTGGCTCACAGTTTTAGAGGTTGCTGCCCATGATCACGTCATCTGTTGGTTTGGGGCACATGGTGAGGAAGCACATCGTGACGGAGAGTGCGTGGTGGAGCAAAGATGCTCACATCATGGCAGCTGGGAGCAAAGAGAGAGGATGGGACTGGGGTCCCAATACCCTATACCCTAAAGGTTCCACCACCTCCCAATCTCACCACTGGCTGGGTACCAAGCCTTCAACGTATGAACCTTTGGTGGGAGTTTAAGATCCAAACCAAAGCACGGTTTTTGGATTTTGGAGACTGCATATGCCATATTTGGCTGCTGATCCAACCCATTTACCAAGTAACCTCTAAGGCTGCCAGTTTTGAGTGGGTCCTGGAACAAGGGAAGACTTTTTCTGTTCCAAACTACAGCACCAGATCTTCGGCCCTATGGCAAATCTGACCTGGCAAGTCCCATGATTCTTGACATATGTGTACAAACGGGAGTCTCTGTACAGCTCCAGTAGGACTGCAGTGCAGAGCTATGCCAATGCTTTATGTTAAGGCCCTGCTCTCGCTCTGCCAATGAGTGTTCATTGCAAAGCAATCCCTGGATCGCTATGGTTTGCATGGGGTTTGTCCCCAAAAGTTCAGTGTTGCACTGTGGTAATGTTAAGAGGCAGTGGGACCTTAAGAGACCTTCCTAGTGGAAGGAAGGTCACTATGTCACTGGAGGCACTATCTTCAGAGGGGTTTGAAGTAGTTCTTGTGGGACTCCTGAATGAGTTTTCATAAGAGGGCCGTTATAAAAGAACAAGCCCAGCCATTCCCCAGCTTCTTTGCCTTCCTCCATGCCAATGTGATCTCATGCTTCTGCATGTGACCCCGCCACTGTGGTAACATCCATCATGAGGTCCTCAACAGAGCTGAGCCCAAGTCAGCACCATGATCTTGAGCATGCACAACTGTGAGCTACACAAATCTATTCTTACGGTTACAGCTGTAGGTATTTCATTATGGTAACAGAAAAATGAACTACTATGACCCTGGTAGAGAGGGAACCCTTCCATACCAGAGCTCGCGTAATTCACTAATTTCAGTCTTGATCATCCTCCTCCAGCACAGTGGGTTCTCAACTGTCCTTTATGTCTTTGCACCAGTCACATATAAAATATCTTTTCATAAGCACAATTTCTCATTGTTGGAGCATCTAATAATGGCAAAAAGGGAACCCCAACCTCGTTTAAGGATCACTGTTTCACTGCCACCATTTTTGGTAGTTTCCAATATTTTGAATATATATTTCTGTATTGTACACCTATAATAAGGCTATTTCCCCAGGGTTTTCAAGTGAAAAACAAGAGTAACCATATCCTATACTTGTATTTGGCATGTTAGGAATCAGCGTTAATTTTGATATTAAAGTGACACATTACAAGAGAACTCCCAAACTGATGCAACCTGGCATTGACCCAGCTCTCCCTACTATCAAGTTAATGAGGGTGCTACACAAGTTTGGCAATAGCAAGTGTATAAACAAGGAGCTTTAGTGTTTCCTGGAATTATGCTTACATACCCAACACCTGACCTGGTTATTCCTCACTCTACCTCTCCCATGAAAGGAGGTTAGGCCAGAGGCCTAAAGAGGTTTTTCCTTAAGCCCCAATTCAAAAATCATTGCCAGTCATGCACCATAACCTTAAAACATTTTTGTTCTGAGAGAATAAGGCAAGTACCCATGGCTGCGAGGAGCATATTAGGAAAAAAAAAAAAAAAAGAAAAGAAAAAAGGAGCGTGCATCCTTATGACTTTTGCAATCAGTTGGCCTAGGGTTTGAGGACCCTTCTGGCATCCAAGTGAGAGTGATGGTGTGGGTGGCTTTGTCTCACATGGGCCCTCCTATACTTCCCATCACTTCCACACTGTTGGTATAGAAATGGAAGCAGACAAGAATATCCCAAGAATCCCACCCATTTTGTTTTAGTTGTCACTAACTCATAGTGACACCTGCCATATTTCTCTGCTAGAAAAAAACAGCCCCCCCAAAGCTGAGTTCTTAAGTATTGCTCCAAAAGATGTATAGTATATATGATTTCAGCCTGGATAAAGGATGCATGCCCCCAAAGTTAAATGTTTAAGGAAAAGGTAATATTCTTAAGAGTTCGTATTATTACTCTGAAAAGTGTAAAAAAAATGATAAATAGGAAAACAGCTAACATGGTTTGCATGACCACTTGAATAAAAAAAAGCCACAGGAAGCTTATTTTAACATGTATTAATTGTTCATATTAGTGGGCTTCAATGTGCCATTTCAACATCTGCATGGTGTTTGACAAGGGAATGCCATTCTATTTGGGGGAAAACAAGACTGCTGTCTTGCATGGAACAGACCCCATGATACAAAAGAGCCAGCTGATTTTATACAATTGAGTTAAAAGTTGCAGCAAGACCTCTGTAACAAGTAAAAGCTATAATGTATATTTACATATGCCTGTCAGAAGGGACTCAGAACTGTGAATTCTAATGCAATTAGATGCCCTAGAACTGCTGAATTAGATTTGCCTTGCAATTTTCCTAGTAAGGGACCTATCGCAAATAACCTCTGCTGCAGAATCAATCATTCACTGGCCAGCATGAGCAGGCATACTGTACATTTGAAATGTATCAATACATTCTGGAGCTGACAGAGAAATGTCTGGTCTGTTGTTTTACTCCTGACAAGTACATGTGTTACACATAGGTTAAATATCAAGAGTGCCTTTATCCTGGATTTAGGGCTGTAGCATGAACAAGGCTGTAAGACATGAGTCCCACGAACATGTATAGTAGAAATGAAACACATGAGAAACTTGGTGGAACATGGGACATACAAATGGTCTCAGAAATGAGTCATGACCAAGTCACACAGTTTATGCATTCAGAGATGTGAAATCTCAATTCTCCCTTAGTAAACAAAATAGGAGTGGAAGGGGGAGATGACCAAAGCAATTTTCATTTCTAATGTTGCAGAGGGTCTTTTTCTTTTTTAAGCAATACACCCACTTCCTCTCTTCACTCTGAGCCAATCATAAGGTTTTATTCTGCCTTCTCTGGCCCCTCCCCACTTTCTTTGATATGGGCAGTCTGGAGGTAATTTTCCCTTAGCTAAATTGCCACGGTGAAAATGGGAGCATAAGAATGTCATCAGTAAAATGGGCTGACAAGATGCTCATGGTATGTCAAGATATTGGGAGTCCCTTGAGTCTATATTATGACAAACAACAAGGGAGTTGGCATTGCTCTGAAGTTAATACTATTGTTCTTACTGCATAGATGCAAATCTTTTCTAATTTTGCATATCAATGGCAGTGAGGAAGTCATTTTCTAGATCAAGAGTTCCATATAATGTGTCTGGGGCTGTGTTAACTCTAGAAGAGATGTAACATCTGAAATTACAATTGTTTCTGGCATCACCATTGGTTAACTGTGTTGATCTATTTTCATGTTCCATGGCCAAACAGGAAGTCTAAGGAGAACAGTCATTGTCTTGTAATGCAGCTACCTATTCCAATTGTGGTCACTGAAAAGCTTTTATGCAGAGGAAGGGTGACTACTTTAGAGAATGGGGAGAGGTTGCCTCTTCAGGCAAAGGAGGTTCAGAGGGATTTGGAGGTTTGAAATTCTCAGTATCATATATATATATCTGCCTAAATGTCCCCATCTCGGGTCTCAGAGGTTCATTCCTTACACCAATGTTCTTACCATAGCATAACAGACCTGCTAAAGTTGAGCAATAAATTATAGTCAATAGTAATTATAATTATTAAAAATTACAATTATAGAGTCACTGTAACTGTATAACTCTTATCCTTATCCCTTAAGCCTTATGTGCCTACAACCACAGGATATGGAGAACTCCTCCAAAGCTCCATGTTTGTTCACGGGTGTTATTTTTAATGCATAACATTTAATTTATTTTCTCTATATATGCCCTGTTGGGCTGTAAAAGAAAACAAGTAATTTTATACTCAAGTGATGATATAGTTGCTGCTATAGCAACTACATGCCATTGTCATTTAATCTATCCCTTACAATGTCCGAGAAATTGTGATACTACCACATGTCATGGGTTGCCAGTCTTCTCCCCACACAAGGAAGTGATTTCCGTATTTCTTGAGTAAATTAGCAACATAATCCTAGAATTGGATTTGAGAGTGTATTTCCTGGGAAATCTTCTGGCACCAATTAGTGTATAAAACAAGTATCTAATAAGGGAAGGGCCATACTAAAATATTATGATAGCTAGAAACAGGGAAAAATAGTTAGGAATATAACATAATAGACCAAGTGTGAGGTGATGGGCCTCAGCCTATGGTAACAGCAGTGATTGGTGAAACAGCTAATCAGGGGACATAAAAGGAGGGAGGTACACACAATGATGCTAAGGCTTTAAGCCTGTTTAATTAGGGTTCTTGAGCTCACTCCTGGAGAATTATTCAATTCCCAAGGTTTCATCCTTTTATGTGAAAGATAAAAATTGCTTATCTCCATTCCTTGGTTTGCCCCCTATACTCAAGCCTTTAATCTACTGACTGCTGACATTTTAATCTGATTGCTCATAAGCAAACTTATACTGTTATTACACCATCTCTTCATTTCTATTATCCACGAGCCTTGACACTCCTTGTTTTTCTTCATATGGCCATAATCATTCCTATTGCCCATAGGTAGAAAATTCATTTTTGGATAAATTTGTAGAATCTAAGAGTGTTTGTATCATATCTGAAATTTGTCAAAATATTTTAAAAAAAATATTCATACATTCTCTCTCTCTCTCTCTCTCTCTCTCTCTCTCTCTCTCTCTCTCTCTCTCTCTCTTTCTCCACTCTGCCATCCCTTTTTTGTGTTGGTTTTTTTCGATATGGTCTCATGAACTATTTGCCAGGGCTGGCTTCCAACTGTGATCCTCCTGGTCTCTGCCTCCTGAGTAACTAGGCACTATAGGCGTGAGCCACTGGCACCTAGCTCATACATTGTCTTGAAAGAACTGATTACATACCATTAAGGTCCCAGTGGAATTCCCTCGATAAGTCAGCCACTTCTTCCCATCAAGGCTATACATGATGATAAACTGAGAGACGTAGAGGCTGGATAACTTCTGACGGGCACCCTGGGTCTTGATGCCATGAATAATCATTGGTGCCAACAGATCCACCTGCCAGTTAAAACAATAATTTACTTTAGCCTGTTTTTAAATGTGTGTACTGTCTCCTGGAATCATCAGCTTAGAAGAATCTACACTGCTACAGATGTGTCCATTATCTTGGGTGTGCAGGTGAAGCAGGTACCAATGTTGAAATGTGAACATCTACGTGAAATTGTGAAATAAATAGTGGGAATGAGTAGGAAAGGTGCCTGAATTTCCTGCTTCCTAACAAATGAGACCACTTCCAAATCATTAAGTCATCGCCTCTACCCACACATCCATTGTACCGTACGTATGGACTAACATAACCTAATGCTTTACCCATACTTCAGCATCAGCCTAGCCAAAGCCAATTTCTTCCCTCTCCCCAGACCAACCCTATCCCAATACCAATATCACTATCAGTGATAAGCTACCATACCCCCTTCAAGTGCTCATTCAGAAACTATTTTTCCTGCTTAGCCTTCCCTGACTCACTCAGTCAAATTTAATATTACTTCATTTATACTTCCACTTCATGTTGTATATAACTTCATTCTAGCAAATTATTGCACTATATTACAAAAGCTCCTTTGCTTGTCTTCCTTCCTTATTGGACTGAGGACTAAGACCCTTAAGGCAGTGAACCTGTTTGAGTCACCTAACTTGTTTGTGTCTCTATTTGTTTATCTGTAAAGTAGAGATAATATTAATGTTTGCTTCAAAGGGTTAGAGTTAATACACATAATGTGCTGGAGTCAATGACTAGCATATACTAAATAATAAATGTTAACTTTTATATTTCTCTAGCCCCAGTACCTAATATGGTAGCTAGTATAATGCTGTTGCATCACAAATGCTCTGAAATGAATGAGTGAACAGAGTCACAGTGGTAAGGAATTGGGTCAGTTCTTAAAGAAGAGGGCACAGACCATAAAAGCACTACAAGGGATATCTGTTAATGACCTAACAAGCAGGTCAAAATTAACATTGTCACAGATGCCTAAATTGGAGTGGTCATGACTCTTGTGCTTAATGGCTATCACCTTCAGTTGACTGTAGGTTCCATTCATATATTCATTCATTTGAAGAATATTTTTTAGCACCTGATATATACCAAGCGCTGTTTTAGGTATGACTAACAGAGTATTCAGTAAGAAAAAAAAGAGAAAGGGAGAGAGGTGGGCACTGGTGGCTATGCCTGTAATCCTAGCATCACCAAAAACAAAAGAAGATGCCCTCATGGAACTTATATTTGATAGGAAAACATATACATATACATATACATACACATATGTATGTTTATATATGTTTTTAGCATTAGGTAGAGATACGTGCCGTAGGAAAATGAAGCAGGATAACAGGACACAGAGTGGTGCTATCTTCAGAAGCTTCAACACTGCCTTTGCCTAGATTAGAAAGTATCTTCATTTGAGGGCGCTTCATTTTTCTTCTTGGCAAAAACAACTAAAAGCATCAGTTCCAAAAATCATGATTTTTGTTGAATTGATTTCTGTTTCTTTCCCCTTCCTTCCTTCCTTTTCTTTCTCTCCCTCTCTTTTTCTCTTCCTTCCTTCCTATTCTTCCTTCTTTCCTTCTTCCTTCCTTCCTTCCTTTCTCTCTCTCTCTCTCTCTCTCTCTCTCTCTCTCTCTCTCTCTCTCTCTCTCTCTCTCTCAGTACTGGGTATTGAACTCAAAGCCTTGAGCTTGCTAGGCAATGGTTATACCACTTGGGCCATGCCCCTAGTCATCCTGTACTGTTTCATTATGTAAAGTATGATAGTTCTTTTTTGGACCACTGACCTTCCAGCAGATTTTATAAGTCCTTGCCAACCTATATATATTCTGTTAGTGATGAATGTTTGGCAAACTGCCAAGCTTGTCTACTTCATCTTCTTGTTGCATCTCTTCAAATCATAATTGCAACCTTTTAACAGCTTTGCAGTAACAGATTCAATAGCTTCACCTATAAATCCAGCCAGTATTTCAGTGTAACTATAATACACATCCCTGTACTTGCAAGTAAGCAAGGTAGGAATGAGTTTCACAGAATAAAATGTGAGCTTTTATAAAATAAACATCATAAGTATTGTATTTGCATATCTTCATGGGCCCTGCTGACTATCTGCTTGATTGTTCAGTCTTGGTCACATGGTACCTTTCAAGGCAGCTCAGTGCTCTCATGCCTATAGGCCAAGCTGTCATGTACTTTTTAGGCCTTGTCATCAGAATACATACCTACTCCAGCTTCCTTCCTTGTCAGCATCCTCCTCAACTCCAACTCTATCTGGGCTTCAGTAGAACACATGGCATAACTCTTACCCTTGAGGGTAAGGTGTTTTAATACAGGTTAGATAATAATAAAATTAGATGGATTTGCAACTTATTTAATTACTATAGGCAAATAGTGATAGTTAATAGATGACTATCAAACTTAAGGCAGTATGCTAGATATAGTATAGTATAATGATTACAAAGTGAGGCACTGGAATTGAACTATTAGGTTTTGAATTTTGGCTTAGGCACTGTTTGGCTGTGTGACTTGAGGCACATTACATAACTTCTCCTTAATTTGATTTCCTTATTTGAAACGAGGATCATAATAGCATCTAACTTAAAAGGTTGTGGTGGTAAGGATTTAATAGCTTGATTTGTATTGAACACATACTAAGGAAGTCCTGTCTACTTAATTATTTTGATCATGACTTTGCTGGAGTATTAAAAGTTTGCTGATCTAATCAGTAAATGATGTGAAATTGGAAAATACTAGGAAATACTTTGGAACAGAGAAGCTTGGCAAGGTAAAACAATAGGCCAGATCAAATAAGTGGAAATTAACAGGGTATATCATTCAGGGGTCTCTGTTTCTTGTCTGGGGCTCCAGAAGGAACCTAGCCTTGTGTTTATGCAGAGAGGCTGAGTTGGCACTTCCAAGCTGCCCTCAACTGTCATGTGGTATATAAAAGACCCAAAAATTATCATGTGTCTTCCTTTGAATCAGTTATAGGCCTAATTGATCACGGGTTAAAATGATAATTTTTTTATATGTTTAGCTAATAAAATGTTTTGTTAAGATGAGTTTCATATTTCTTTTTGATCTGGTTGCTAGAAAATGTAAAATTACATGTGTGATTTGTATTTATAGCTCACATTTATATTTCCATAGGACAGTGCTGCAATAGAGGAAATAACAAAGTGAGAAAGTCTAAAGACTGAGTCCCTTAAAAGTGGAATATAGAACACACTATTTCAGTTATTGCTTCTATCTTAGTTTAACACATTGGACTAAATTTAAGTACGTATTTCCTACTGTAGTGGTATAGGATTTTATGAAGAAGACTGATTCCGTTTTAGAAATAAGTTACAATTTCTTTGCTTGTGAGATAGAGGACTGAGCCACTTATTCTTGACAGGTAATAAATTCAATCTTATAGAAAGTACTCAGATTCCAATCCCAGTGGAAAAAATAGGGTGCATCAGCATACTCAATTCTATTACTAAGTCTTTCATTCAAGACTATTTTTGTACAAATCATAAGCCATTTTATTCTTTAGCTTCTTCATCTGTTAACTGAGGATTGATGGGAATGACTAAGGGATAAAAGGACATGTATAATGCTTTTAGCTTCCATGATAAATCAGTAGTGTGACTGAATGTGATACATTTCCCATCATCAATAAAATTTTCTAACCTTGATCCAGGAAAAGGGTTCCTTGGTGCTCCAGGCATTGATTGATCCAGAATAATGAAGTCTGGCCAGCTTTGGGGCCCACTGTCCTTTTCCCAAGAAAGAGGAGAGAAATTATATTCAACTGAGTTGGTCCTAAACACTTGGAAACAACATTACTCTGCTCAGAAAGGTTACTCCTAGTTGCGGAGAAGAAAGAGAAAGGCACAAAAGTTTTGTAGTCTAGAAGTATTGATTACTATCTAATAAAGGGTTTGCTTACTTACTGTTGCTGTTGTATATTGCATTTTTCTAAAATTTAGTAATTTTGTTGATTGTTAGCATCTCTAATTAGCTGATGCTGGGATCTGTTTTCAGAAAATACCAAATGCTATTATTTCTTTATCACACAATGTATGTTATTGCAGAAAAATCAGAAAATTGAAACTGAAAAAAAATTCATAAAAATAAAAGAAATAAAATGAAATTCATGTTGGGCACAGTGGCTGGTTCCTGTTTTCTCAGCTATATAGGAGGCTCATCTGGAGGATTGAAGATCAAGGTTTCAGGCCAGCTTGGGCATAAAGGAAGATCCTGTCTCAAAAACAAACAAAAAGCCAATGCAAAAAGGCCCTCTACTTCTTGAACCACTCTGTGTAGCAAATGTGAGGCCCTGAGTTCAAATCCCAGTACTGGCAAAAACAAATTACAAAGCATAGTCCTATTACATTAGTAAATAAATCTCAAGCCTCTTTTCTAAGGGGAATTTTTGCCTTCTAAAATGTGGGTTGGCAAATGTTTTTCTGTCACAGGTTATATAGTAAATAATGGCAGATTATATGGCCTGTGTTCCAGCTATGTAACTGCTGCTAGAGCCATAGATGATATGTAAATGAGTGGGTGTGGCTGTGTTCCAGTATAAGACTTTATTATGGACAATAAAATTTGAATTTTATAAAATTTTTTTGGTGGCACTGGGGTTTGAACTCAGGGCCTCATGCTTGCTAGGCAGGCACTCTTACTGCTTGAGACACTCTGTCAGCCTGAATTTTATAATTTCACATCATGAAATATTTTTTTCTTAATTTAAAAATGGAAAAATTAACTATTTGAGAAGAGAAAGGGGAATGTGGGAGAGGAGTGGGGGGTAAATATAATCAAAGTACATTATATGCATGTACAAAATTGTCACAATGAGATCTATTATTTTGTACATTTAATATATGGTAATAAAAATGTAAACAAATATTCTTAGCTCACATACCATAAAAAATAGGTGGTGGGCTAGATTTGGACCCTGGGAAATAGTTTGCCAATCCTTATTCTGAAACAATGTGTTAGAACCCTCTATAGATTCTATTTAAGCTTTACCATCACTGCTCATGGGAAAGTGTAGTTTTCTGCTGCTGTGAAGAGAGTGGGCTCAGGGCAGCAAAACTAAAGGTAGGGAGGATACTTTAGGAGGCAAGGTCATTGCCCAGGTGATAAGTTAATGTGGCCTGTATTAAGATGGTCACAGTGGGAAATGGAGAGGAGATAAATTTGAGAGGCAGTAGAATTAAGAAAAGCATGGAGGAGGATTACTTATTTGAAACTGTTCAATAGAGATAAAAAAAGATACAATCATTCCCGATTCTTGAAGCAAAAATAACAGTATTTACCATATTGTCCTGAAGCTGTAATCTGAAAGTCCCTAATGCGTCCAGAAGCCATTCCCAGGGGAATCTGACACTCTGAAATCAAACAGGGGAAACGCAGTAGCTAGAAGCACAAAGAACTCAATTTCTCAAGTATAAGGCAATCAAAATGGAGAGAATACCAACAAATGCTAATATTTTTAGTGCTTATTATGTCCCAAGAACTGTACTAAGTATTTTATTTGCTATCTCATTTAACTCATCCTAACAGATAGGATGTTACAGCTATTCACATATTGCAGCTGAGGAAACTAGGGTCCCTAGACGTGTAAACCAGTGGTGGTTCTCTTACTTGTTTAGGGTTAAATCATGTACTTCCAAGTGATATTTGTATGTTGTCTTAGGTAATCAAATCAAAATTAAGTTCCAAAATCTACTACTGTGAAAAATGAAGAGTTTTTAAAGCACCAGCTTGTTAAATAATAGAGGTTCGGGTTCAAAATGTACAAAGCTTCCAGTATATGTCCTCTGAAGACTGATGGTTTCTAATAGCAATATTCATTTTAAATTTAATGTGATATGAGCTTATATTTATATACAGACAAAGGCAATCATTCCAAGAAGAAGAAAAGCTTACAGAAGTAGGCTGAATAGGCAAAGAACCTCTGCCCACAGTGCTACTCACGTTTGCTGTACACCAGAAAAAGAGAGCTCATCCCAGCATGTAGATGCTCGCCAATAAGACACTCCACTCGCCAAATTCCAGCTTTAGATGGTAGCATTTCCATTGTCTCAAAAACACCTTTTCAAAACCGAAAAGAACAAAAATTACTTCTTTTCACCAAAAAATGAGCATGAAATACATTGGCTTATGTGAAATATTAAAATTGATCTACCAAATCCAGTTCCACCATTCTTGGACCCCTCCAACTGCAAATTCCTGCTATATGTTCTCTACAGTTAGAGGCACTGCAGATTGAGTTCTGTCCATCCCCCTTGAAGGAAATGAGAGACAGGGTGACAAAATTTTTTGATGTTGGACACAGGAGAATACTGCTGCATTGGGATTGGTCTGCACCCCCAGGGGTTTTCAGAGCAAAATGTGTTTTCCCAATGACCAGATGTGAGCTCCAAGGAACAGAAAAATTTGAGTGAGGTGCTCTTGGATTCAGCTCATTGGGCAAAGTTAACCCAACAGAAAGAAGCTGGAGGTAAATACTGAGTTGATAAGGAATGAGCTACAGTGAGCACCCAGAATAAAGGTGGAGCCAACCAGGCCGAAGACAGTTCATGACATTCCCCAAAAGGCATCCCTGAAAGTGCCCTGTAAGAGATAGTCAGATTTAAATATCTGTCAAGTACAGACAGTATGAAACTAGCTTACAACAATGTCAGTTATGAGTAGGTAAGAACAGTCCATTCCCTTACCATTAATCTATCCATGCTGGAGAGGGGGGAAGCAGAGGACTCAACCTTATCTCCTTTTCCTAATGCTGACTTCCAGCCTGATATAGGCTCAAGAGTTTTGAGACAGGGTCTCACTATGTAGTCCCAAGTGCCTAGGAACTCATGATTTTCCTGCCTCAATCTCCCGAGTGTTGGGATTTATAGGCCTGAACTACCATACTCAGCTAAAGTTCAGAATTTTGATTAATGGCATGGAACAAATGCTGTAATAGTTTTTATTTGAGCTGTACTGTACTTGTGATATAAAGTGACTGCAGTCTATTACTTAAAAATGAGCAGAAAAGTCACATATCTTATCAGAATTGTTATAAACAAACAGGGGAAGTTTACTCCCACTACTAAATCTGTTTTAAACGGACAGTGAGACTCATAATAAAACTGTGTTTTGATCAACATCACCAGTAGTGCTTAATCAATATACTGGGTACATATATAAGTAAAGCCATTTTTGGTAACTACTGGTGGCATGTTGGATTTGAGATGGAAAATGAAAAAAGACTCCTAGTAAAGTACTATGATGTTAATTACTCATTTATTCTGCTTTATAGTAATTGCATGTACCTGGAATTACCTTTTTCATTTGATAATTTATTTCTCTTTGCACATAGGTACAAGTTACTTCGAAAAGTAAGTTACTTGAGAGCAGGGGGCCTTGTGTGCTTTGTTCACTGATTGTATTACTGGTGCTTAGATCACTTAGAGTAAGGGCTCAGTAAGTACAGTAGGTAGTATAAAGAGCACAAACCAGCTCACACCTGGATAGAGGTTGTACACTGCCATTTTATACTCTTCCTTTTTCCGTACAGTGAACACATGTCCACTAAAGTGAACAGAATGGATGTTTTCATTGCTGCCCATGCTGAGTAGATACCATCGAATCCTTTGATCCTGAGCCATTACTAAGCCAGGCAGTGTATCCATCACATAGCCATTGATTGCTGGAGAAGAGCACAGACAAAACTATTAAAATCTAGTGTAGAGGTTTCTTCACTCCACCAAAAATACTGACATCTATGATGATTCCACTCCTAAGTTATACAATGTCCAAGTCTGTGGACCATGACTCATTTGAAAAAGTGCAGACTGCATTTCACAGTGAATAATATTTGGGTGTGGAATATGTTACCATGGAAGCGATAATTCTCTTTAAAAGTAGGGTCTTCCATCTGGATATTGCAGGGTGCCCTGCAGTTCCTTTCTATGTTTTCAGAGAAGTACCAGCTCTTGGTCTCATCAAAGATAGTGAAAAACAGAGCAAATTCCTGTATTGTCACTTGTCTCCCATGCGCAGGGTTCAATGTGTTAGTGTGACAGATCAGAAGGGGTCCAATCAAGCCTGAGTGCACATCTCTTTCCTAGAGAGGACAAACATTAATCCTTGGTGTACATTTTGCATCAACTTTTGTGTCACTGTAACCTGCCTCCCACCTTCCCACAGTATGATTCATCCCTCTCAGTAGATTCCCCTAGTTAAAGCTTCTCATTGTGCTTAGGACAAACATTAAAATTCTTTGCAGACAACATGAAGACTATTTGTTTTAAACCAGAATGCTGGTAGCATAATGAAGACGTGTTTACCAGGTCAACATCAGAGAAGTAAGCCCAGGCTTTGCAGTCAAACTCATCTTTTGAGGGTGCCATATGATGTTGCACTTTCCAAAAGTAAGTTTTGGTTTCATTAGGCTTGACAAAGTTTTTTCTAGGTTCTGTTCCTTGTCTCTCATCTTTATAAGAAATGAGGCTAGAATAGAAGGAGTAGGGACGAGAGGCCTGATTTTTGAAAGTTACCTGCACAGTAAAAAGAAAAAAAAAGCAATAATCATCTAGGATATAAAAGTTCTTAGCTTCTGTTGTACATTCCTAATGGGAATGACCATCTTTTGGTCTACATCCAAGTTATTAGTACCTTAGGAAGAGGAAGGAGGATGGATATTGTTTGAATACAAACCTGAAGATCTATGAAGGAAATTCTGAGGAATTTTTGGATTTTAAAATAAAGCAAGAACTCAAAGATGCAAAGAGAAAAGTCTTTTTTTGAATCCAGGGCCTAATGTGTGCAAGGCAAGTGCTCTACCACTTGAACCATGCCCCCAGCACTTTGTTTTTTGTGGTAGTGGGTTTTGAACACAGAACTTTGCACTTGCTAGAAAGGCACTCTACCACTTAAGCCATGCCCTCAGCACTTTTTGCTTTAGGCATTTTTCAAATAGGGTCTTGTGCTTATGCCTGGGGAGGTTTGGGCCATGATCCTATTTACACTTCCTATGTAGATGGGATGACAGGCACATATCACTGTGCCCAACTTTTATTCATTGAGATGGGGTCTTGTGAACTTTGCCTAGGCTGGTCTCAAACTCATAATCCTCCTGCCTCCACCTGCCAAATAGCTGGGATTACAGACATGAATCACCATTCCTGGCAGGAGAAAATTCTTAAACACCCAAAAGTCATTCCAACTTGGGAGGTGGAGATGACAGGATTCCAGTTCAAGGCCAGCTGGGGCAAAAAAGTTAGATCTTATCTGAAAAAACAAGCTGAGTGTGGTGGCACCCTGTAATTACAGACATGCCTATGATTCCAGCTACATGGTAGGCAGAGGTAGGAAGATTTCAGTACCAAGGCTGGCGCTGTGCAACAGTGAGACCCTATCTGAATAATAAAACAAATAAAAAGGACTGGGGGTATGGCTAAAGCAGGTAAAGTCCAAGGTCCTGAGTTCTAACATAGGGTGAATACATATTATCTTTTCTGAAGATTTATTTTATTTTTCAGATTTAAAAAATTATGCATATTTATCATAGAACACATGGAAAGTAAAATAAAATTCAAGTCAAAAAAGAATGTACCCACAATCACATAATTTTAGTACAAGGCTCTGACTTTAAACTCTAGTACTGTTAAAAAATAATTAAATAGTTAAATGTAAAAAATTAAGCTGTAAGAGAAAGTACAGATGATTTTTAAAATATTCTGTATAGGGAGGGGATTTTATAAACAAAAGCAATGAATGAAGGAAGAAAGATTTATGCGTTACTATGTAAGAACTCAAATTTATTTTATTTTAAAAACATCACGTATAAAATTAAGAGACAATAAATTTGTCTGAAAAAGACAAATTTGCAAAGGACATTAGCAGCCAATTCATAAGAGAGTCTTAAAATGCTCACATACATTGCATTTCTTTACAGAACTATTTTTTTGGCAGTACTGTAGTTTGAACTTGGGGCCTTGTGCTTGCTAGGCAGGTATTCTACCACTGGAGCCACAATTCCAGCTCTTTTGGCTTTAGTTTGTTTTTCAGATCAGGTCATGTGTTTTTGTCTGGGGCCATTCTCAGACCACTGCCTTTTGCCTAGCTGGGATTACAGGCATAAACCACCATGCCTGGCTTGTTTTTGAGAATAGGGTCTTGCTAACTTTTGCCTGGGCTGGCAATGAACCACAATCCTCCCATCTTTGCCTCTCACATAGCTGAGATTACAGGCATTAACCACCATGCCTGGCCATATAACAAACTACTTATATGGCATCCATTCTTAATTAGAAAGTGTTTTTGAAGATATAACAATGTTTATTACATAATATTTAGTGAAAAATAAGAAGCAGAATTATATATGGTATAATTTTGAATACATAAAGAGAAAAATACATAGGAAAAATAAAGAACATACACCAAAAATGACAATTAAAGCATTATTTTTTGGCTTCTTTATTTTCTATACTTTAAAGATTTTCAAGTGTGAGAATAACTGATTTTTATAATCAGAAACTAAACATATAAAATTAATTTTCTCATAATACCACTGTCCTTAACTCACCATGATATTGTCTTCAACTTCTGCTCTTATATATGGTCCCAAGAGTCCCAAGTGTTCATTTAGTTCTCCACGGTATAAGGGTTGAGTAAAGGAGCCATCAGTAAATTCCTGGAAAACTACCTTTTTGAACTGAGGGGCACTGCCACTCTGATCCCTGAAGAAAAAGTAGAGGGAAAGCAGTATCCTGAAGGACCAAGGAGGAAGAAATGCCTCACCTCCTTGCCTTCCCTGTATTTTTTTTGCAGTAATAGGATTTGAACTCAGGTCCTCATGCTTGCTAGTCCAATGCTCTACCACTTGAGCCACTCCACCAGGCCTATCCTTCCCTGTATTTGAGATATATTTAATAAAATTAATGATGGATTGCAAGTGCAATGGGGCAAGGAGGAGAGAAAGGAGGATTAAAGGCAGCTTTCAGGTTTCTGGATTGGGCAAATGAATGCATGGTAATGCAATTCTCTGAGAATATAAACCCTAGAGAAGGAGTAAGTTGGGGTATATGGTTTTGCACATCTCTGTGAATTCAATTTGCAAATTCACAGAGGTCAGGAGTTTGCAGTATCTTTATGCAACATTTTACACAGTTAACCACTTCATCTTCCTTGAAATACTCTCTCCCTGAAAGCAGGGGTTTTGTCTGTTTTGTCCATTTTTTGCTTTTTTCATAATTTTACCTTTTATGCCCACAATCCTTAAAGAATACATTTCAGTTTTGTCTGTTTTTGAAGTATGTAAATGGAAACATAGTGTACATATACTTTTGTTGGTTTTTCACTAAACTTTATGGTTGTGAGATTCATCTGCATTGTTGTGTAGCCATAGCCTGTTTATTCCCACTGTTGCATGGTATTCCATTGTATTGATATGTACCAATCATGGAAATTTGAATTCCTCCTAAATTTTGGTGCTTATAACTGGCATATGTCTTTTGGTGAACAAATTATATGCATTTCTTTTGGTCATATATCCAGGAGTGGAATTGCTGCACATGCATATTTCAGCTTTCTAAGCAGCTGCAACATTTTCATTTGCCCCAAATCCTCACAAAGATGTGGTTTCGATCATATTTGTATTTTTGGTCATTCTAGTGGTTGCATAATAGTCTCATTCTGGTTTTTATTTTGCATTTCCCTGATCAATAAGGTAACATCATCTCCCTTTCTGCAGCTGATCTTATTCTTTTTATGTTATCTTTTGATGAGCATAAGTTGATAATTCTAATACAATGAAATGTGTTTTAAAATCTTTCATGGTTTTTTCACTTAGTATCTTGATGTCAAGTCTCTTTCTTTCTCTACCCTCAGGTTATGGCATTCTTTTATTTTTCTCTTTTTAAAATATTTATGGCTTTATCTATCCACGCAATTTGAGTGAGTGGATTTTTATGTATATTCTGACTTAGGTATAAAGTTTAGTTTTTTTCACTTTTTTTTTCCATAAGCATACCAAAATTTCCCAGCACCTTTTGTTGAAAACTGCTATTCTGTGATACTTTTGTTATAAAGCAAGTGTACAGATACGTGTATGTCTATTTTTATATTTTCTATTGTTTTATTTACCTTTTGTTGATCCTCATACCCATTCTCACATTGCTTAAGTTACTATAAGTTTAAAATAAATCTCAGTATGCAATAGAACAATTCCTCCCATCTTGTGCTTCTTTAGAAAGTCTTGGGTATTCTTGGCTGTTTGCATTTTTGCATCAACTTTAGAAAAAGCTTGCTCTGTTCCATAATTGTTTCTCAGTGATTTTCCATATTTTTTCATAGAAAATTCCATGTAAAGATTTTATTGTATTTGTTTCTAGGTACTTGTCACTATTTTACTTTGTTCTGCATTTTGGTTTTGCTTCTTCATTGTATCTCCCCTGACTAACACACCCAAAGTTAACATTCTCCTACTTCAGGTCCCCTAGAAATTATGGTCACTCTCAAGAGAGCGATCTCAAGACCAAATTTAAAAAAACTATAATTTATAAAAAATATAACTATAATTTAAAATGATAACTGTTAGTTTTTCATGGATGTGATAAATACCTCAGACTATTTAATTAATTAATTAACTTATTTATGAATGACAGGGTCTCACTATGTAACACAGGCTGGCTTTGAATTTGTAATTTTTTGGACTCAGCTTCTTAAGTGCTGTAATTACAGGCATGTGCCACCATGTCAGACTGAGAGAAACAATTTTAAAGGAGGAAAGATTGATTTTGTCTCATGGTTTCAGAGGTCTCAGTCCATGGTCACTTGGTCCATTGCTGTGGACCTGTTGGTGAGGCAGAGCATCACAGCAGAAAGGCTGGAATGGAGCAAAGCTGTCTCTTCAAAGTGGCTGGGAAGCAGAGAGTAGGTAATAGTAAGGGGCCAGGGCAAGAAATAACTCCTAGTGGACATGACCCCAATGACCTACTTTGTATAACTAACTAGGCCTCATCTTCCATATTTCCACTACCTCCCAATGGTCTATTCAAATTTTGAATCCATCAGTGGATTAAACCATTGATTAAGCCAGAGCCCTCATGATCTAATTGTCTCTGGAACTGCCCTCACAAACACATTCAGAGATGTGCTTCACTAATCTCTGAGGTATATCTCAATCTAATAAAGTTGACAATCAAAATTAAACATCACAGGAGCCATTTTCCAGCTTCTTACCAGAATAGCAATCAATTTTTCTTCTTTGGCTCAGCAAACTTGCAAGCAATGTGAACTATGTGATAATTGAGCACAGGTGCAGAGCAAGCACTGATTGGGCCTGAATGGTTCTGCATAACCACCTTAGCGATGAGGACAGCTACTTCCACTTTTGCTGCCACCAGCCATGTTGCCACAGTGAATACCTTTGGCAGACACATTCATTTTTTTTTTTTTGTAGTGCTGGGGACGGAACCGAGGGCTTTGCACAGGCTAGGCAAGCACTTTAACACTGAGCTACAACCCCAGTCATTTTCTATCCCTTGAACAAAGGTATGTTAACACCCAAGCATGATGTTACCATTTCAATTAGATATTGACAAATACTATTGTGTTGGAACTGTAGCCAAGTTTTCTATGTGGGTCTGACTTCCCTAATAATTTCCTCGATCTCTTCTGGCTGTAGAGTGGAACAGTGGAATCTGCTTTGTTAATATCATTAGTTGTTTCACAACCCAGTAGTTTAACTCGGAAGGCCATGTCCATTCTTGGAGATACCAGCTTCAAATTTGCCAACACAAGGAACAACCATCAGGACAGCACAGTCAGCCTGAGATGTGCCTGTAATCATATTTCTGATAAAGTCTCTGTTCTGAGGCATCAATAATACTTGCTGGACTTAAATTTCCACATGGCACTGTCAATGGTGATATCATGCTCTCACTCAGCTTTCAGTTTATCCAAGATTCAGGCATACTTGAAGGAACCCTTTCCCATCTCAGGAGACTTTCTCAGTTTTTGATGGCTCTTCTGTTGCTGTTGATCATATCCTATTTGTAGATCAGATGGCCAGTAGTAACCAATGACAATGATGTTGATGTGAATCTTTTCCTTTCCCAGTTTTTCCTTAAATTTAGCAATGGTTTTCATGACACCTGTGTTCTGGCAGCAAGCCTACTGTGAAAAAAGCAATTCTATATATCTTAAAGCTCATAAAATATTTTATCATTGTTTATGCAAACATTTATTTATATTTATTCACAGTTACTTTTTCTTTACTCTTTTTCCTTCTGCTCTCTCACATCTTCTGTTTGGCATCACTTTTACATTGTTGCAAGTATAACATTACAACATTTTTAGTGAGTCATTAGTAGTTAATTTTCTCTGTTTCTTCTTGTCTGAAAATGTATTTATTTCAACTTCATTTTGAATCTTATTCTTGATGGGTATGAAATTTAAGCTGGCAGCTAGAATTCATCATTTCTCTTCAATACCTTCTAGATATCATTGCTACATTTATCTATTTTGTTTAGCTTTTCAAAAAACCAGCTCAGTTTTGTTGATCTTATCTGTTGCTTTTCTATCTCCGTTCCATTTGTTTCAGGTCTGATCTTTGATGTTTCCTTCCTCTGCTTACTTTGGTCTTAATGCAAGTAAGACAGTTCCAACTCAGAGCCTAACACCTCAGGAAAACACCTGATGGTTCACCCTTAAAAACTTATTTCCCATAGTTTTGGATGATCTGGCTATACTGATATGCAGGACTCTTCTTTGTTGCATTTTCCTTTGTGAGTGACCGTGGTTCTTAGTCCTCTTCACACCCAGTCTCTCTCCCAAGCTTACACAACACTACACGACATCCCACCCAGATGTTTTTCTGCAGGAGCAAAGAACATACCATATCTTTGCTCCAAGAACCTGATAAAACGAATTTCTTCTTACTGACTCTTTCCAATATGGAAGCACCTTGTTGACACTGTGATGCAAGAGGTCAGCTCATTCAGATCATTTTTCATTTCCAATAATTGCTTCATTTTGTAAATTTCCATTTAGATTGACTGTAGGCTTATTCACCCATGGAGTTATGTATGCTGAACAAGGGCTCTCCTTCTTTGTTCTTTGCTTAAGGCCATATAATAATTTGTCTGAGTCTGCTCAGGGAAAGATAGAGACAATGGCCAGTTCAGTGGGCAGATGAGTTGTGGGAAACTGAGTTCACCTGCATGAGTCCCCACCTGGTTTCAGCCTGCTGGAGTGGCCTCTGATTCTATTTCAATAGACTTTTATTATTATAGAAGCAGTGTTTTGTAACCTGCTTTTATCTCCCAGTCATCTTCACCTTTCCATTTCAGTGTACTTTCATCTTATCCAATATTCAGTCCATAATCAAAAATTTAAAAAAAATTATAGTCAACAAAATCCTCTGATGGATTAGATTTGTATATGTGAGAAAAGAGGAGTTATGAATAACTTCAAGCCTTGAGTTCTGAATAACTGAAATGAAGGAATGGTCATTAATAATAACATGATTGATGCTGATGAGACTAATCTAGTGGAGAAGGAGACATTGATGATGTGAGAGAGAAAAGAGGGAATTGCTGGAGCAGTGTTTTTCATGAGGGGAGAAGAAAGAGGACCAAGTACAAAAGGTGTGCTCCATTTATTGTCATGAGCGTGAGGCAGAGTATGTGGGTACAAATGTCATTAAATGTGATTAACTGCACAGCATCAGATAAGAGTGAGAAGAGGGGAAAGTGTTGGAGAGTTAAGAAGAAACAGAAAACGTAAGATAGAAGTCAGGAGAGTACAAAGTCAGTGGACTAGGAAAATAATGTATGGCTGATGTGCAACAAAGAAGGCTCACTTGAGATAGAAAGCAAGGCGGAAAAGTTATCATGAGTAATGAAGGGGCTCTACCTTCCCTCCAGGACCCATATTACCCACCTACTGCTCACTTCTACTACCTCACACCCCCACATCTGAATTTTTCACTGTACTCCAGTGGTACTTGCCCCTTTCTTTTTGTCCTTCAAATATGCAAAACTTGCCTTTACATTTTCTGTTCTCTCTGGGAACATCTTCTTTCAGAGTTCCACCAGTTGGCCTCTTAGTATTTTAGGGTTCAACTCCTCAAAGAGGATTCTGACCACCACAGCTAAAATAACACCTGCCTGTTACTCTACCATATTATTCTATTCTATCCTCTCATAGCACAATTTTTCCCTTACTTATTATCTCTTGCTCTCCCCAAGAGAATGTGAACTCTACTGTGCTGCACTTCAATGTCTACAAAGTATCTGCATATAGTAGGTGCTCCATAATATTTGTTGACTGGCTGACTCTTCTTATGATTGTCTTCCAAATTTGTCTGAGCTTTCTCTTCCTTGCTCAAACTCTTTTTGCTCCCCTAAAAATCAAACCATCCAGTTCACCCTCTGGATCCCCCATATCTTGGAAAACAACCTTATGTACACCCTTAACCTCTTTATCACACATATTTCTCCTACCTCTCAGTTCCTTCTGCAACTCATAAGGTTAATAGATAAGGTTGATTTTCTACCATTTCAGCATCTGGTAAAGTCAAAGGTCATAATAGCAGGACAAAGTAATAACCAATGTATTCATACCTGTTTTTTGGAATGTGAAGGGATCTACTCATCCCATAGTCCCAAAGCCGCTCAACTGCTGCAATAAAATAGTGTCGTGTTCTCTTTTGAAAGCTACGGAGGTCCTGATTTTCATCCTCACCATAAATATCAAAATCTTCCCTCTTTGTTTCAATTGAGATGGTATCATCATAGTCAGTTTCTTCTGGCTTTGACTGAAGAGTAGTAATAGCTGCTTCCCTTTGGTGGCGTTTTAATACTAGTAGGTTTTGAGAGCACAATCTTCCAGTCTCTCCTTGTTTTGCCCAAGTGGCTTCTTTTGGGGGCCAGTTTTGTCCCTCATTTGCTGCTGTTGAATGACTGCTTTCACAAGGGTTCTGTGAAACAATGGTGTCCTTTGTCTTAAGGGATGTGTTTTTTGGTGACTTCTCTTTGGATTTCCACTCTTCTTTCAGTATCTCAGTAACATACTGGTTATCCCAAGCAAGAGGATCCAGCAACTTAGAGGGAGTCTTTTCAGAGTTTTCTGTTGCCCCTTTCAGAAAGGGCACATTTCCAGGTCTATTTGCTTTATTCCATTTAATAGCTCCCTGTGCTTTCTGAAGAAGGATCTCTTCCATGAGATTCAAGTGGCCAGGAGACTCTTGGCTAGTTTCTGTGGGTGAAAGGTCTTCCTGATGAATGGGAACTTTAGGAATCAATTCAACTTTGCCAGATGCTTCAGGCAAGACTGGAGAGAGAACAGTGTTCTCAAGACTCTTGTATGTGAGGGAGTTTTTTTCACTTGTCCCCAGGAAGCCAACCTTTGTTTGATCCCTGATGATCTCTGGGGAGAAGCTGGCTAAAGAAATGTTATTTCTTTTGTCTTCTTGTAAGAAATGACTGCTTTCTTGAACCCCAGTGCTTTTTGTCTTAAAGGTATAACCATAGGCTGAGGCTAGAAAATGAGAAGAGTTTATCATTTCAGCACCTGCAGGTCTAATTGATGGAACTGCTGATACCTTTACAATGTGTAATGCAGAACTACTAATGTGAGTGGTGACATTCCTCATAGGAGAATCAGATAAGGTAGACTGAGTAATGGCTTCTTCCCCCTTCTCCTTGTAGTCTATCTGTATAAGGATGCCTGGGGTCAAATATTTCATGTTTTTGGACCACTGAGTTGAGGTGTCACCCATAATTAGCCCCTTCCCAGGCTCAATTTCTTTTAGTGGGATTTCAAGTTGTTTCACAGCCTGCTTACTGTGTTGAGCAATAACATTTCCCTGGCTTGGATTAAGGGACATTCTTGTGGTACTTAGATAGCTCTCTAACATTTGTGTGGTTTGATTTTCCAAGCCTTCTGAGTTTGTTTCCTCTTCCTTCCTTCTTTTTGAGAAATGGGCCATGTGAATCTCTATTATATTAGCTGAATCATTTATTGACCCAGTGTCTTGGATTTTTGGTACATTTGTTTCCTCATGTGAACTTACATTTTGTCTAGTGTTTAGCAAGAAAAAGTTCTTCAGAGAATTCTTTTTAGTGCCAGTCACTGACAAAACTCCATTCTCTTGGATTAATGCTTTTTTCCTTTCTATGTCTTCCCCAAAATTTTTTACTTGATTGTGTGTATTATTTTCTTGTACATTAGCCAAGATAGAAAGAAATACACTCCTGTTGCTTGGAAGGATAATCTCTTTAGGTCCTGTGTCCTTTGTAAATTCATTTTCTTCTACTACCATTTTATTCTTCTCTGACAAAAAATTCTGATCTTTCACAGACTTTTCTGATCCTAAGGATATTAATTGCTTTGGAGTAGGTCCTTGCCCAGAGTTCAGGGAGTTCTTTCCATGGGAACTTTTTATCCAATTTTCTGATTCTGACAATAATAGCATCTTGAAAAGTGACATATCTGGACTTTCTGCATTGGGTAGCACAGGGCCCTTTTTATTTTGGTGAACTGTTTCCATATTTTTTGGTGAAGTGGTTTTATTTGACACATGATTTACCCTCAAAGCTGTATTATTTTGGTCCATAAGCATTTCTTCATGAATTAAAGATGCTACTTCTTGAAAATCAGTACTGCTTTTTAATACAGTATCTTGCCAGACTAATGTACTATTCTCAATTGATGTTGGGTTGTCAATGTGAGCTTTTCCATCAGTTGTTGAATGATTAGCTGCCTTGTTTGTCTTTATCAAAGTGATATTAATTTTGAATAAAGCATCATCTTTGGTCAACAAAGCAGATCCATGTGATCGTTTCTCTTTATGAAATCTGCCACTGTCCACTGATGATATTTTTTTTCCCAGTGAATTTTGACTATTCATTAAATCAACTTCTAATATCTTGGAATCATTATTTCTTTCACTCAAGTTCAGAGGTACACCAGACAGACCTTCATTACTATCTATTGTACCACGTGAATGATCATCAAGAATAGCCTCATATGTGGTTTTTTGGAGATCTGATAAGGATAACCCATGTGGAGTAGGACTCTGTCCCAAGAGCATCAACAAATCACTGGAGGAGGAGTTTTGTACTTTAACCATCCCTGTTTTCTCTCCAAACTGAGTTTTAATTTTCCCTGTGTCATTTTCTGGAATTGGGGCAGCTTTGAATTTCTTTTGCTTAGTGCTAGGTTGCCTTGAATTCTGGGAAAAGCTTCTGGGTTCAATGATACCGTTTTCACTCAGCAAGTATGTTGGAAGCTCTTCATATGTGTCATCATAATAATCACTGGCATTCTCGTTACAACTAGAAACTTTCAGTAAGGCCGTCATGCCTCTGTTCCGAAAGTTTGAGTTGTGGCACCCTAGAATCCACAGACCTGGAGATAAACAAGAATAAGACTCTGGTTACCCATAACCCAGGTTCCAAGCAAGTTCTATTTTAGAGATTCTCTCCCACTCCTAGACAAATGAAAAATACTGGTCAAGAGCAATACATCATTCCTGGGGATATACCCAAAGGAATGTGACTCAGGTTACTCCAGAGGCACCTGCACACCCATGTTTATTGCAGTGCTATTCACAATAGCCAAGTTATGGAAACAGCCAAGATGCCCCACTACTGACAAATGGATCAAGAAAATGTGGTATCTATACACAATGGAATTCTACTCAGCCATGAAGAAGAATGAAATCTTATCATTCTCAAGTAAATGGATGGAACTGGAGCCCATCATTCTGAGCAAGGTTAGCCAGGCTCAGACGACCAAAAATCATATGTTCTCCCTCATATGTGGACTTTAGATCTAGGGCAAATACAACAATGTGATTGGACTTGGGTCACATGATAAGGTGAGAGCACACACGGGAGGTATGGGGATAGGTAAAAAACCCAAAAAACATGATGGTATTTGAGGTCCTCACTGCAGAGGAACTAATACAGAAACTTTAAAGCAACAGAGGTCAATATGAGAAGGGGATCAGGAAATAGAGAAAAGGTCAGTTAGAGATGAATCAACTTAGAATGTAACACATTTATACATGGAAGCAATGCTAGGAATCTCCCTGTATAGCTATCCTTATCTCAGCTAGCAAAAATGCTGTCTTTCTTATTATTGTTTATACTCTCTTTTCAACAAAATTAGAGATAAGGGCAGAACAGATTCTGCCTGGAAGTGAGGGGGTGGTGGGGAGAGGGAGGGGGCAGGGAGTGGAGGGGGAGAAATGGCCCAATGTATGCACATATGAATAAATGAGAAAAAAAAGGGCATTACATCACAGGTTATTGAGTTAAGTTCCTGACACATGTAACAGTTCAACAGTTGTGGTAAAAATGTTTTTTGCATTGCTGCTCTTGTGCAATTCCTGTTTGTGACTGCAAGCAAGTGCTGTGATTAAAAATGAATAAATATTAGGGTAAACACTCAACAATGAAGAGTCTTAATAGCCACACAAATAATTACTTCATGATTATGATTTGATTCAGGAAGGTTTTTACATAGGCTCTGTAACAACAGGTTTGAGGGTCAGACTTTTTGGATTCAAACCCTGACTCTACCATTTACCAGTTGTGTGACTTTGAGCAAGTCACTTAAGCTCCCTAAATTCCAGTTTCCTAATGTACAAATAAGGCTGATAGTATCTACCCCATCGTAAAATGCATCGAAATCATCTTAACACGTGCTATGGTTTATGTAGTTTGTCTCTAAGTGATTAAAGCTTTGGTCCTCATGATGGCAATATTGTAGGTGGTGGAACCTTAGGTCATTGGTGACATGCTCTCAGAAAGGATTAAGGTCATTCTCTTGTGACCTCTTGGTAGTTCTCAAAAGAAAGGGTTGTTATAAAAGCCTGACCCTGGCCCC
The DNA here is from genome assembly GCF_047511655.1 of Castor canadensis. NCBI lineage: Eukaryota > Metazoa > Chordata > Mammalia > Rodentia > Castoridae > Castor > Castor canadensis. Next base: position 665,658 of record NC_133405.1, on the reverse strand, counting down.
ACTCAGCTCTCTCTGCTTTCTAACTTGAGATTTGGTCCTTTTTCTACATGTATTACACCATTTGCCATTTGTCATGAGGTCCCAGCAAAAGCTTGTGCTATGCCATTTGTTTTTTAACCTCCAAAATTGTGGGCCAAATAAACTTCTTTTCTTCATGAATAGCTTGCCTCAGGCATTTCATTAGGGTGATGAAAAACTGACTGATACATGATATTAGCATCTATTGACACTAATTTGCAGGATAAGCAAGCACACGTTAGCAGCACTTGAGACTAGGGCTTATCTAATATAAAAATCCTGCCACAATGGTAGCAATATTAATTTCTAACATAGACAGTTAGCTTAGTGTAGGAGTGCAATGAATTATAATATGCAATTCCATGGTGGTAACATAGATACATAAAAGATAAAACACATCCACCAATCTAAAAGATATCTCAATGATGGCCTTGTCATCTCTCACCATGTTTGCAGATAAGATCTTAATTCCATCTGGATTTTTCGATAAATCCATCTGGATTTGTTGAAAGCATATTCCATAGAGCCATGTGAGATAATGGGATGTCCATGAAAAGGGTTTCTAAGGTCAAATATACTTTGGAATCACTGCTCATTGCATTATATATACAGTCAAATTATTAATAAAAACATTTTTAATGTTCAAGGACACAGAAAATCTACCTCAAATGCAGGTATACTTAGGAAGCAATTACAGAGTATTGATAAGACATGGATACCAGGACCTTAACCTGAGATGAAAACAAAAGTCCCATGCTAATAACTGAGCCTCAGGTCTAGAAAGAATCAGCACAGACTAGAACATATTCAGACTATAACATTAACCCCAAATTCATGTTAAATCATAGAGGCAGGAGACTAGCCTGTACATTTTATTTGGTTATCTATTTTATTGACTTTTCACCAAATTATCTATTCTTCTTTAAGCTCTTAGATTGAGATATATGAATTAATTATAATGTTTTAAATTTATTTTTAGTCACACATGCAATACAAGAAATTGATTCCATCACAAAATTTCAGCCAATGTGGATATAACTAAAATCTCTTGATGACCATTACAAATCCCAGCCCCTTTCAAAATTAAGCCCTAGTATCAGTTTGGCCAATGTCATTCCATACCTGCTTATTGAGGTCCATTTCCCTTTTTATCAGTTAGCTACTGTCTTCCTTGAGAAATGGAAATAATTAGTCTGATCTCAGGCATAACAACAGAACTTTAAGAGTCAAAAGCCCTTAAATTATTCATTTCAGCTCCAATCCTGGTCTGCACTGACCCAACATGGCCCACTCATCCTCTCTGTTAACAAACCTTGGTCAGGATATATGTGTACCTTATTTGAAGATTAAAAACAGTATAGAACAAGAAAGGAACAGAACTCATGAAACTCAGAGGAGGTACCTACTTCCGAAAGTGATCTGTGGATTCTAGAGGTAAGTGAAATCAGAAAGTTTGGCATATTAATATAAACACAAGATACAGTTTCCATAACTTAAGACCATGGAGTGTATACACAAGGCGAAATAGTAATTCAACTGGATGAAATAGAAAGAAAGAATTATAAGGAAACAATATATCATAGAAAATGATCACTTTTTATATATGTGTTCCAGTAAAACTTTCTTTACAAAAACTGGCAGCAAACCAGACTACCAAAGGGCCATTGTCTTCTAGTTCCTAATGGTCACCTGGTGTGCCTTTCATGGTACTTCAAAAGATGATCTGGTTTTAACATAGTGGATAAAAGTTCAGCCTTACTCTCTGTTTCTGTCTCCAATTAAACTAATAGATATATGAAGCCATTGAAACACAAAATAGAGTAAGTGCAGTCAATGTCAAACAGGTATCAGAAGATACAAAGAGCAGCTGCCTATGACCCAAATATTTCAGAAAAGTCCAGGATGGCATACTTTTTCATACTTTGTGGTAGAGCTGGAGGCATGGCTCAAGTGGTAGAGTGCTTACCTAGCACACACAAGGCCCTGAGTTCAAATTCCAGTACTGCAAAATAAACAAACAAGCAGACAAACAATCCCCCCAAACAAAAAAACTTTGTTGTAAAAAAAATTACAACAATGAGATCAAGATATACAGGCTATCAGTAGCAGTGGTTTTGCTAGACTTCTTTCCATACAAGCCTCAAGAAGTGGGAAACATGGGATCCAGACAAATAATTACATAGACAAGCCATTTTCACAGTGAAGTTTGTTTTGTGGATGAGGGGAGGAATTGTAAACAACTTGTAACCTTGATTTTGATGGACTGGAGAGAAATTATCCTGAAAACTTATATACATAATCACCTGTCAAAAAGAGAAATCCTACTAGTCTGAAATTCATTCCTGATGCCTCAAGGACATACCCACATAAATATTCTGCAAAAAAAAACTTATTTAGAAGGAACTCACATTAGTGGTAAATAATAACAGAAATTAGTAAGATACTAATAGATATAAGGAGAAGAGTCTTTGCTCTCATTTCCTTAGTTGCTGAGCTGCTGGGGTTCTATAAGGAAGTCCTTGCCTATACCTATTGCTTCCAGAGTATTCCCTGCTCTTTCCTGTACTAACTTCAGAGTTTCGGGTCTGATAGTAAGGTTCTTGATTCATTTTGAGTTGATACTAGTACAGGGTGATAAACATGGATCTAGTTTCAGATTTCTGCAGGCAGATAACCACTTTTCCCAGTAATATTTGTTGAAGAGGCTGTCTTTTCTCCATCTTATGTTTTTGGCTCCTTTGTCAAAAATAAGGTGGGCATAGCTGTGTGGATTTATATGCGGGTCCTCTATTCTGTCCCACCAGCCCTTTTTTGTGTTTGGTATTTTTGAGATAGGGTCTCTTGAACTATTTTCCCCAGCTGGCTTCAAACTGCAATCCTCCTGTCACTGCCTTCTGAGTAGCTAGGATTACAGGCATGCGCTACTGGCTGACACCCGGCTTACACAAAGCCTTTTTAGATGTGACACAAAAAAGATGAATTGTACTTTTTAATTATTATTTTATCGCTTTTACATTTACTTACATGTGTTTACATTGTTTGTGCCACCCCTTCCCCAAAGCCCCCTCCAAACACCCCCCAACACATACTTCCAGGCAGAACCTATTCTGCCCGCTTCTTCTCTGACTTTGTTGAAGAGAAACCATAAGAGATAATAAGAAAGACATAGCGTTTTTGCTAGTTTGAGATAAAGATAGCTATACAGAGAGATTCCTAGCATTCCTTCCACGTACTTATGTATTGCAATCCACATTGGTTCATCTCTACCAGACTTCTTCACTACTTCCCAGTCACCTTCCCATAGTAGCCTCTGCCAGTTTAATAAGATTACTATATTTGCTGCTCTACAGTGAGCACATCAACCACATTCAAGTTTTATGATTCCTTCCCTTTCCCTATTCCTCACGTGCACAGTCTCCCCTTAGTGTGTGACCCATGTCCAATAACATTACTGCATTTGTTTTAGGTCTATAATCCGCATATTAGGGAGAACATGTGATTTTTGGCCTTCTGAGCCTGGCTAACTTCACTTAAGATGATGTTCTCCAGTTCCATCCATTACTTGCAAATGATAAAATTGCATTCTTCTTCATGGCTGAGTAGAATTCCATTGCATATAAATACATTTTCTTAGTCCATTTGTCAATAGTGGGGCATCTTGGCTGTTTCCAGAGCTTGGCTATTGTGAATAGTGCTGCAATAAGCATGGGTGTGCAGGTGTCTCTGGAGTAACCTGTGTCGCATTCCTTTGGGTGTATCCCCAGGAGTGGGATTGCTGGATCATATGGCAGATCTATGTTTAGTTTTTAAAGAAACCTCCATATTGTTTTCCAAAGTGGTCGTAATAGCTTACATTCCCTTCACCAGTGTATAAGGGTTCCTTTTCCACCCCCCCCCACATCCTCGCCAACATTTGTTGGTGGTGGTGAAGGACAGACCACGGGAGGTCAAGGAGACACTTCTCCTCCCTAGGAAATGCCCATTTGCATCTGAAAGACATCTCAATGCAAAAAGGGTATAAAACCCACTCCCCACCCTGACCCAGGGGATCACCAGTTTCTGGGTCCCCCTGCATTCTCCAATATGCAGTCTTTCCCTTCTCTTCTCTACAAATAAATTCTCTACAAATAAAATCTTTCTGACCTCTGCTGTTAGAGTCTGTCTGTGCTTTCATTCTCAGAGCAGGCTCAAGAACCCTGAGCACCTGAAATTCCTGTGCATGTCATCCATGCATCATATTTGGCGACGCACAAAGGGACCAGCCATCACCTGAGGTCGGTATAGGTTGTGTCAAACTGGAAAAGACTGCCTAGGAATGTGACCGTGAGCATCTGTCACTCTGGTGGAGTCTATTTTCCAGGAGAGACCCCCCCCCACCATGGCCTAGCTATGGTGGAACTCTCAGGTCGACCTTTTCTCTCTCTGTCTCTGTCTTGTTAAGGAGGGTTTCTCCCTTATAAAACTGAGGAAAAGCTCCGAGCCCATTACAGCTGTACGGCAGGCAATCTGAAGAAACTCGGACGCCAGGTGGGGGACTATACTGTACTGCCAATGTTATGTGGGCGGAACACCCGACTTGGTGCACCCGACTTCAGTGCACCAAGGCTTTTTTCTTTTTTCCTCTCCTTAAACTCTAACTCTCTCTTTCAAGATCTGACCTGCTTAAGAGGAGGTCTGAAAACAGCCAGTGGGAAGGAAAGTTTGTCTTCAAACCACAAAAGGTGTTCTGGCCGGGGCACTCCCCGGTGTCACTTAAAGGCTGGAGACACAACTTCCTGACCTGCCCTGAGACTCTAAAGGTGGCTAAGTCTCGGACCCCTCCAGCCATGTCTGACTGTGGCAAACAGACAATCAGATCTCACTTCCTTCATGGTTTCCATGGCCCAAGAGTGGAGGTCAACTCTTGCTTCCAGTGCTCCAGTACTGCCCTCGGGCAGGTCGACCTGGGTATCAGGGATGACCAATAATCCCTCATGCATTGAGCCTGGAAACTGTCTTTCCTCCAACCCTCAGCCTCTCCTTCCCCTTTCCCAGGCAGTTCAGGATGAGTGCCCCCTCCCCACTTTGCTCTAATAGCAGCGAGCTTCTTTCTTTAGGGAGTTTGGGAAAGATTCCCTACAGGCACCAGAAAGTGATAGTCTCCAATTTAGGCTTAACTGTCTTTGTCAAGGATCAGGTTAACTGGTTAAACAGGTTCCGCAGCCTGCCCTGGGGAGGGGGGGAAATGGTTAAAAGGCAAAAACCTTAGGTCTCCATTTTTGCCCCTTACTGGAGCAAAACACTTCAGATGCTCTTGCTCTCTCTTTTCATAAAAAGCATGTATGCCTCACAGAATATATAGGGGGACAAAAGTCTACTTCATCAGGAGTCCCTATCCATGCCTCCACAGGGGTCCTCCTTCTGGCCGTGCAAGCCCTCTTGGTTACTTTGATAGAGTTATTTTTTTTAAATTATAAGCATTCAGCTGATAGAGGAGAGCCAGGCCTACCTGGGTCACAGGGCAAAAAGGCAAGTCAAAAAAGATGAGAGATTGGTCAAAGATCATCTCAGGGGGGTGGGTGCAACTGAGATATCTATCTGTAAATCCTCCACAGCTTTACCCACAAGTGGCAGTGGAAGGAGCAAGGGAGAGCGGGACGCCCTCTCCCACCAGAGTTTCTCCTCATCTGGTGACATCTAGATAAAAGGAGAAACCTCTGTTAAGGTGACCAATTTTCCCTTGTTTCCTTTTTTAGATGGGAAATCAAGCCTCAAGGATCCAGGAAGGATCCCCCCTTGCCTGCCTATTAAAACATTGGAAAGATCTTGATCCAGAAAGTCTTCAGCAAAAGTGACTCAAGTTTTACTGCACCCAGACTTGGCCACAGTATCCTCTGGGAGATGAGGAAAGATGGCCAGAAGGAGGGAGCATTAATTATAATACCATTCTTCAATTAGATATGTTCTGTAAAAAGGAGGGAAAGTAGACCAAAGTTCCATATGTTCAACTGTTCTTTTTCCTGAGAGATCACCTAGGATGGCTAAACAAATGCAGGCTAGATACCCAGACCATGGTAACCCTTTGCAAAAAGCCCCCAAACTCCCTTGAACCAAAAAACCCATCAGCTCCCCCTCTTCCCCCTCACCCAGCCACCACACACACTAGACACTGTCCCACAGGACTCTACCCGCTCCAGTTAATTCCTGGAGGGGACAGAGCTCATGTTCCTTTTAGAGTGAGTGAACTTAAAGAAATAAAAAGGGATTTAAGAAATTACACAGAAAATCCAGATTAGTACATCCAGGCATTTAGAGAAGTCAGCCAAAACTTTGAACTGGAAAGTTGGAATGTTATTGCTATCTCAGACCCTCACTTCTCTGGAGAAACAGTGGGTTCTAGAGCAGGCAGTCATAGCTGGAGACAATTACCACTTAGATAAAAGTGGCCCTACAGGCCTGTCTCAGACTGGGCCCTCACAGGAGGAGGGGGGGGGGCGAGGGAGAAGAAAGACAAAGACATTGGATACCTAAAAGGGAACCTCAATTCCCAATTCCTATAGGAGATCAGGCAGTGCCTAGGTATGACCCTAAGTGGGACCCTGAAAATGACAAGGATGAATGGATCTGTAACCATTTCATCCACTGCATTCTTGAGGATCTAAGGACAGCCAAGGTAAAACTTCTTAAGTACTCCCAAGTCACAGCTATACAGCAAGGACCCTTAGAAATCCCAGTAGCTTTCTTACAGAGACTTAAGGATGCTTGACAAAAGCATACCAACATTGAATAGGAGTCACAGGAAGAGGAAATCCTAAAAGATAAATTTCTAACATAGTCAGCACCAGACATCCGTAAAAAGCTTCAGGAACTGGTGGCTGAAGGGAGCAGATATCTGGACCAATTGGTCCGTATAGCCACATCTGTATACTATAATAGGGTGTTAGAAAAAGAAAAGAAGGACCTGGAAAAGGAAAACAGAAAGGATAAGTGACAGGAGGCTATTATCGCAGTGCTCAGAGAGGCTCCCCCGGGGCAAAGTCCAAACCCAAGGACATGCTTTCAATGTGGACAGGCAGTCCATTTTAGGAGGGAGTGCCCCTGGAGAAAGCTACCTCCGTGACCCTGCCCCATTTGTTGGGGAAAACATTGGAAGGCACACTGTCCCTGGTTCCCAGGGGAACCAAGGCCAGAGCCTCCCACCCAATGACGGGTCCCAGGGCCTCCCATTCAGGCTCCTGTGACCACCATAAAAGCAGGGGAGCACTGGGTTTTACTCACGATTGAAAAGCACAAGGCCAGCCTCCTTATCGATACTGGAGCCAGCATCTCAGCTATTCCTTTCTCTACCGGACCCAGGTCCTCCAAGAAAATTACTGTTCAAGGCATGTCAGGCCAGCCTCTAGAGCATTATTTCACTCAGTGTTTAGCCTGCTCCTGGGGAGATTTCCATTTCTGTCACTCCTTTTTAATTGTCCCAGAAACCCCTACTCCTCTGCTAGGGCGAGACCTTCTATCTAAATTGGGGGTACAGCTACTTTTACCCCCAGGAGAGTATTTTTGTTTGCCCCTAATAGAGGAACAAGTAGACCCCACGGTGTGGACGGATGGACACACTGTGGGACGGGCACGAACAGCTGCCCCAGTCCTAATTCATCTCAAGGACCCCTCCTGGTTTCCCCATCAAAACCAATATCCTTTAAAGCCAGAAGTTAAGGAGGGGCTAATTCCCATAATCAAAGACTTAAAGAGACAGGGACTGCTAATAGAATGCTTCAGCCCATATAATACTCCTATTCTCAGTGTCAGGAAGGGACCTAACAAATGGAGGCTAGTCCAGGATCTCTGCCTGAGCAATGAAACAGTAGTGCCTCTCCACCCTGTAGTTCCAAATCCCTATACACTTTTAGCCCAAATACCTCCAGGTAACCGCTTACTACTCTGTCCTGGATTTAAAAGATGCCTTCTTTTGCATTCCCTTACACCCTAAAAGTCAACCTATCTTTGCCTTTGAGGACCCCACAAGAAGGTCACTTGGACTGTCCTCCCACAGGGATTCAGAGACAGCCCCCATCTTTTTGGGTTAGCTCTAACCCAAGACTTGGCAGAGTGGCAATATCCACAAGCTACTCTGCTACAATATGTAGATGACCTCCTGCTCTGTGGACCAAGTGAGCCTATCATTTCATGAGCCACTGAGTCCTTACTAAACTTCTTAGCAGACAGAGGTTATAAGATCTCTAAAGAAAAAGCCCAATTGTGTCAGTCTAGGGTTACATATTTAGATCTTGTCCTGGAGAAAGAAATGAGGGCTCTAGGAGAAGACAGAATCCGTCCAATCCTGATGTTTCCTCTACCTAAAACTCTAAAGCAACTGAGGGCCTTTTTGGGGGGTCACAGGACACTGTAGAATTTGGAACCTGGGATATGCAGACCTAGCCAGGCCTTTATATTAAATCCTTAAGTAAGCACAGAAGGATACCCAACCCTTTATTGAGTGGGATGACAAGTCAGAAAATGCATTCCACAGGTTAAAAAAGGCCCTTATGACAGCTCCTGCCCTGGGTCTCCCAGTACAAGACAAGTTTCAATTATATGTTTATGAAAAGGGAGGACTGGCCTTGAGCATGGTGACTCAGCTCTGGGTCATCACTCCACAGCCAGTAGGCTACTTAAGCAAAGAGTTAGATCAGGTAGCCAAGAGATGGCCAGGATGCCTCAGGGCAATGGCCGCAGTAAGCCTTCTAGTGCTTAAAGCTTAGAAACTTATCCTAAACCATTCCGTAACGGTTTATACCCCACACGACCTAGGGAGAATTTTAAACTCAAAAGGAGAACTTTGGCTATCTGACAGCCATCTACTTAAATATCAGGCCCAGCTTCTGGGAGGGGCAGAAATAACTTTAAGGACCTGTCAGAGCCTAAATCCTGCATCCCTTCTACTAGAGGCAGAGGAAAATCCTGAACACTCGTGTGAGGAGGTACTTATGGAAAATTATGCTGCCCGACCTGACTTAACTGATCGGCCCTTAAAAAATCCAGATCTAGAACTATACACTGATGGCAGTTCCTTTGTCAAGAATGGTGTCAGACATGCAGGGTTTCCAGTTGTGACAGAATTTGGCATCTTCAAATCAGGTCCTCTTCCACCTAATACAAGGGCTCAATTAGCAGAATTAGTGGCCCTAACAGAAGCCCTAAGACTGTCAAAAGAACAGAGAGTCAACATCTATACAGATTCTAAGTATGCCTTCCTGATCCTGCATGCTCGTGCAGCCATTTGGAAGAAAAGAGAAATGCTAACTACAATAGGAAGAGCTTCCCATAGAAATAAGAAAGGTTACTTTAATTGTTTTAGGGATAACAGCGTTAGTTGCAGCCCTTGGCTGGAATCAGCTATGTGCTAATTGCCAACCATGTAACTGCAAAAAACCTAATCAAAGTGGTAGAGGACACCTCAGACCAGGTAGGCCTTGCTATTAAGGACATGCAAAGGTCTTTGTCATCCCTTGACTGTATGGTAATGGACCACTGCCTGGCCCCAGATTTTCTTTTGGCCAAACAAGGGGGGGATGTGCCATCTCCAATACTTCCTGCTGCACGTATATAAACACTTCGGGCATTGTGGAGGAACGTGCAGATTACATTGTCCAACAGGCTAAGTGGCTCCAGGATCAGTCTCTTGAAACTCAGACTACTACACAGATATGGGACCAAATAAAATCCTGGTTCCCCTCCAGGACTTGGTTCCTACCCTTTCTGGGGCCTATAGTTGCCATTATTCTCTTGCTTGTGTTTGGGCCTTGCATTTTAAACTTACTTGTCAAGTTTGTTTCTTCTCACCAAGAATTCATCAAACTACAAATGCTTCTGGTGGAGATGAAAACGACCTACTACCAGGGTCCCCTTCAAGACCCCTCTCATGGTCAGCCCTGATGCTGTGGGCCCCTTCATCGCCCCCTGTCAGCAGGAAGCAGTTACTGAACAGACTTCATTGTCCCTATTCCTAACAGCAGTTAGCGAGGTCACTGAGAGGGGGGACTTGAAGGACAGACCGCAGGAGGTCAAGGAGACACTTCTCCTCCCTAGGAAATGCCCGTTTGCATCTGAAAGGCATCTCCACCATCAGGCAATGCAAAAAGACTATAAAACCCACTCCCCACTTTGACCCAGGGGATCACCAGTTTCTGGGTCCCCCTGCACTCTCCAATATGCAGTCTTTCCCTTCTCTTCTCTACAAATAAATTCTCTACAAATAAAATCTTTCTGACCTCTGCTGTTAGAGTCTATCTGTGCTTTCATTCTCAGAGCAGGCTCAAGAACCCTGAGCACCTGAAATTCCTGCGTATGTCATCTGTGCATCAGTGGTGTTCTTGATGATGGCTATTCTAACAAGGGTGAGGTAGAATCTTAGTGTGGTTTTGATTTGCATTTCCTTTATGGCCAGGGATGGTGAGCATTTTTTCATGTGTTTTTTAGCCATTTGGACTTTTTCCTTTGAAAGGCTCTGTTTAGTTCAGTTGCCCACTTCTTTATTGGTTCACTGGTTTTGGGTGAGTTTAGTTTTTTGAGCTCTCTGTATATGCTGGTTATCAGTCTTTTTTCTGATGTATAGGTAGCAAATATATTCTCCCACTCTGTGGGCGGTCTCTTCAGTTTAGAGACCATTTCTTTTGTTGTGCAGAAGCTTTTTAATTTTATGTAGTCCCATTTGTGTATCCTTTCTCTTAGTTGCTGGGCTGCTGGGGTTCTATTGAGGAAGTCCCTGCCTATACCTATTGCTTCCACAGTATTCCCTGCTGTTTCCTGTACTAACTTCAGAGTTTCAGGACTGATATTAAGGTCCTTAATGCACTTTGAGTTGATACTAGTACAGGGTGATAGGCATGGATCTAGTTTCTGTTTTCTGCAGGCAGATAGCTGAATTATATTTTATGAATTCATCACTTGACTCAACACAGCCCAGTAAAGAATTATTGAACTGAAAGCAGATCAATAAAGGAAAAGTGAGGAAAAACAACCAAAAGAGTAAGAGAATAACTATTAGGAAGCTGAGGCGGAAGGATGGTGAGTTTGAAACCAGCTTGGGCTACACAGCCAGTTTGAGCTTAGTATCAGTTTGAGACCCTATCTCAAAAACAAAAGAAAACAAGACAAATTTTTTAAACTTGTAGTGGTTATTGAGGAAGATGGAGGAGGGGAAGCTGAGAGCCATATTTGTTCTGAAGGCCTCACAATAGTTTGGCTGCTAGGTGGTATTTATCCAATAACAGCAATGCTCATAAAGTACGCAGAAACATTTATGGCTCTGCGTGTTCATTGCACACTTAAAATTTTGGCTTATGGTAAATGAAAACACTTTTTTAGAGCAAAGGCTTTTTTTTGTTATTATTTTTTATTTGTTTGGTTTCCAGTGCTGGGGATTGAACTCAGGGCCTTGTGCATGCTTGGCAAGTGCTGTACTACTGAGTTACACCCCCCAGTCCCTTAGAGCAAAGGCTTTTAAGTTAAATACTTGAGTTGGTATTGTCATTAAAATGTTTTACAATCACCAAAATCACTTGTTGAAATCATTTAAACTATTTACTACCTGCCCACAGGTAAGCTAGTGAGCAAAAACAGACATTTTCTAAATGAAAAATACTAATGGACAATAAACACATGAAAAATGTTCAACATCCTTAGCCATAAAGGAAATGCAAATCAGAACTAAACTGAGACTTACCTCAGTCTTGTTAGAATGGCAATCATCAAGAAAACAAACAACAACAAATGCTGGTGAAGATGGTGGGAGAAGAAAGGAACCCTCATACACTGTTGGTGGAAATGTAAATTAGTGTAGCCACTATGGAAATCAGTATGGAGATTCCTCAAAAAACTAAAAATAGGTGTGGCATGAGTGGCTCTCACCTGTAATCTTAGCTACTTGGGAGGCTGAGATCAAGATTGCAGGTTGAGGCCAGCCCAAGCAAATAGTTTGAGTGATCCCATGTCAACCAATAACTGGGTGCAGTGGTGCACACCTGTCATCCCAAGCTACAGGGGAGGCTAAGAGTGGGAAGATCTGGTTTCAGGCCAGCTAGAGCAAAAAAGTGTGTGCAACTCCATCTCAACAAAAAAAGCTGGGTGTGGTGTCACATGCCTCTTATCCAACCTACAATGGGAAGCATAAAATAGGATTGTGTTCAAGGCCAGTTTCAGCAAAATGCAAAACCCTATCTCCAAAATAACCAGAGTTTTGAAAAGGGCTGGAGGTTTGGCTTAAGTGATTGAGCACCTGCCTAGAAAGTGCAAAGCCCTGAGTTTAAATCCCATTACTGAAAAAAATAAACATAGAACTCCCATATGATCCAGCTGTACCACTTCTGAGTATGTACCCCAAAGAACCAAAGTCAGCTTACTGTAGACAAACCTGTATACCCACGTTTATCATGGCTCTATTTACAATGGCAAAATTTTGGGACCAGCCTAGGTGTCCATCAAAAGATGAATGGATAATGAAAATGTTGTATAGCTACACAATGAAGTTTTACTAAGCCAGTAAGAAGAATGAAATTGTGTCCTTTTCTGGAAAATGGATGGAACTGGAGCTCATCATCACTTTAAGTGAAACAAGCCAGTCCCACAGAGATAAGTATCACGTTTCCTCTCATTTGTGGGGCTGGGGAACAAAACAAAACAAAAACCATAGGTTATGAAAGGAAAACTGGGACTACCAGGAAGGTGGAAGGGAAAAGGGGGAGGGAGACCAGGAGATAAGAAAGAGTAATAGAGGGGATGAAAATGATCAAAGTACATTATATGCATGTATGGAAATATAATTGTGAAACTCCTTACTATGTACAATTTAACACAAGCCAATAAAAGCATTTAAAAATAACAATGAGATGCGAATTAAGCAATCACAGCTGTTAGTGAAAGAATAATATAAATGACTGACCTGGATTTTCCATTGACATGAAGACTGTTTCTCCTGAGAATGGAAATAGGGTAAGTGTGTCTTCATAAACCATTTTGTGTTTGAAGGTATATCCAGAGAAGAAAACGGATAAGAAGTCGGTCTGTGCCCCAACACTTAGAATGTACCAGTATGCCACTTCGTGCAAACAAACTGATAACTGCAGGCTATCAAAAACATAGCCATTGATGCCTGCAAAAGTAATG